>NC_141161.1:97176694-97891694 GCF_053477565.2 Lygodium microphyllum
TAAAGGAGTATTAATAAAGCTGCAAATTTTACTTACTATTTGCAAACATGTGATATTCTATGGACTACACTTCATCTTCTTATGTTTTTTCTTATTTTCCTTGTACATTCGTTGTTACCCTATGAGACAACTATGAGAAAGCTATGCATACATAGTCTGAAGCTCAAATGTTTTTTTCTTTGAAAATCGATACATTTCATACCACATGAAAGTTGGTAAACAGGCCTTTAAATATTATCAAATATGATGATAAAGAATAGGCATGGAGGTTGGTAAATAGGTGTTCATAGAAGGTAATTGGTAGAAAGTGGGTCTCAAACCCTAGAAACTCTAGTCAAACTTGCATTAGCATCACATCTAATCATCCTCCATGAGATTCAAGCCTTGTTTCTTAGAAAATCCCTTGGCAACAAGTCTAGCCTCAATGCTTATCTAAGGTCCTGCATAACACATGATCATACTGCATAGTCATTAAGTAACCTATTTGGAGACTTGTTCAAGATACCTTTTGAAGATTACCAACTTCATGGCACACTTTCATATTATATCATTCACCTTGTGAGCCCTCAATCAAAGTGATACTCAACCTACCTCTTCTATTGTATGCTTTTAGGAATAGGTGGTGTAAGGGGACAAGGATGGTTTTAGGGTATGCTTTTGCTAGGTGTGTAGGTGAATACTTTAAGGGATAGAAGATGTAAAGCTATAAGGGTGCAAGGATGGTGTCAGGGTGTACTCTGCAAGTGTACGCTTTTAGGAATAGAACATCTAAAGCTATAAAAGTGTAAGAATGGTGTTAAGGTGGGTGCAGTGTATACTCTCATGTGCAGAGTTTACTCTTGCTTTGAGGAATAGAAGGTGTAAAGTTGTGAGGGTGCAAGGATGGTTCATGTGTATGCTTTGAGGAATAGATGTAAAGCTACTAAAGGTGAAAGGGTGCTATTAGGGTGTACTGTTGCTATGTAGCAACCATAGCATACATCAAACTGCCAATATGGAATCTTGGTCATTTGAGTCTTTTCATCATTAGATGTAGGGTTTTCCTCTACACTGAGTTTCACATATGGAGGCAATGGAACTCCGATTTTTTTCCCCCCTCCATATTGAAATGCTACAAAATCTTGGATACATACTCCTGCCGAGATAGATAGAGTAACCACTTCGATCTATCTATGAGTATACGCATCCCAAGAATGTGATTAGCATCACCAAGATCCTTCATGTCAAAGCTTCCATGAAGACTTTGCTTCAATGAATCCAAGGCATGAGTATCCCTACTAGCAATCACCATGTCATCAACATACAGAACCAAGATAATCAAGCTGCCATCCTGCCTTTTTGGTGTACAAGCAATGATCAACTTGACTTCTCTGAAAGCCCTAAAACTACATGAAAGTATCAAACCTATGATACCATTCCCGTGGTGCCTATTTTAGCCCATACAAACTCTATTTTAGTTTATAGACCATCATCTCTTTGCCTTTAGTAACAAAACCTTCAAGTTGTTGCATATATATATGTCATGCAAATCACCATGTAAGAATGCAATCTTTACATCCATCTATATGAGTTCCATATCTTCAGCTACAACCAAGCCCAAAATGGTTCTTAGAGTAGTCATCTTGACTACAAGAGAGAATATATCATCAAAGTCTATTCCATGTTCCTACTTATATCCCTTTGCAACCAATTGTGCTTTGTACTTTGGCGAAGAACCAGAAGTGACCTTCATCTTGTAAAGCTACTTGCATGGAAGAGTTTACTGCCCTTTAGGCAGCTGCACCAAGTCCCAAGTAGCATTCTTTTTAAGAGACTCCATCTCTAACAGCATGGCCTTGAACCACTTCTTACTGTTTGATCTAGTCATTGCTTCCTTGAAGCATGACGGCTCACCATAATCTATCAGCATGACATAATCTACAGCATACTGTGCACTAGGAACAAACTTGTCAGGTGGTCTCGATGGTCGGGTCGACCTACGGAGCGAAGGCTCAGCATTTGCTGGCTGTTGGGCCTGCAAATCTACATTTACAAGTTGTTGTCCTGAAATACGGGCTTGTAATTCTGCGTGTACATGTTATTGTCCTAAAATTCTAGCATGTTGTCCTAACAATTTAGGTTGTTCTAACTGCATGTTTTCAGGCTAAAATTGTGGTGTATCATGGGCAATACCTTGTTGGTCATTTCTAGCACCATTTCTTGCATTTTCAAGAGTATTTATAGCAAGTATACGTTGATGTCCACTGGGCAGAAATGACTGCCTAAAAGGTACATCCTCCTTGAAAACAACCCTTCTGAATTAATTAATCTTCTCGGGTTGCTTATGCATGCGATCTTCACGGAAGGTGGCATCATTGCTGCATACTATCTTTCTTTTCTCAGGATCCCAAAGTCTATACCCCATCTCACCCTCGTCATCGTATCCTAGGAATATGCATTTACAGGACTTTGGTTCTAGTTTGTTGCATTCTTCTTTCCGTATGTGCACAAAAGCCTAGTAACCAAATACTCGCAAATGAGCATAAGAAGGTGGCTTGCCCAACCACTCTTCCTGAGGGACTCTCCCCCCCCCCCCCCCCCCCAAAGACCTGTTCAGTGACCTGTTAATCAGATGAATGACTGTCATAACAGCCTCTACCCAAAAACCATGGGGTAATGCAACATGAGATAGCATCATACGGTGGACCTTATCCTGTATGGTCTGATTCATATGCTCTACAACTCCATTTTGGGGTGGATTATGATGGGTAGTGAGCTCCTTCTTTATCCCCTTGTTGTTACAAAATGCCTAAAAGGATTTGGATACATACTCTCCACCATTGTCATAGTGAAGACACTTAAGTGTCTTATCAATCTGGTTCTCAACCAATGCCAAGAATTTTTGAAACCTACCAAGCACTTCGTCCTTGCTATGAATAGGGTAAACCCATACCTTCAATGTAGCATCATGGACAAATGTGACAAAGTATTTCTTTCTTCCTAGAGATAACCCTAGCATCTAACATACATCGAAAGATACTAACTCTAGAGGTGAAGATTTAAGTGAAAGAGATTTTTTGTGAGATGTCTGTGCATGCTTGCCATAAACACAATGATCACAGTGCTCAAAATCAGCATAATGAAGATAAGGCAAGTAACCCAAACGAGAAAGTACTTTCATAATGAAGATAAGGCAAGTAACCCAAACGAGAAAGTACTTTCATTCCTGTTTGACTCATGTGTCCCAACTGGCCATGTCACAAGGAAACACTTGGCTGCTTGGTCACGGCGACAACATGGTCACACACACTAGATACATGAAGTGGATACAAAGTATCACTCTTACAACCTCCGGTAATAACCCTAGATCCCTTACAGATCTTCCATTTCCCATCACCAAAGGTGGTATGAAAACCATCGTCATCTAGCTGACTAGTACTAATCAAGCTCTTCTTGAGCTGTGGTACATGCCTTACATTCTGAAGAGTGAAGATAGATCCATGCTGAAACTGTAGTTGCACACTACCAATGCCTGCAATGTCACATGCATAATTGTCCCCAAGATGGACAATGTTGAGATATCGAGCTCCACTCGTGATACGCCAGGGTGACCGTTGTGTATTTATGTCACCGACTTGTCAGTTGCAGATGCGGTTGGTACACCGCCCCTGAATAATAGCTACATGATAGCTATCCTTATCTACTCTAGTTCGTGGCTCAGTTAGTATGCCACCTTAGTTAGTTGAGTTTGGTTTGAGACCCATATCTAGGGTTCTTCTATTTCTTTGTACTTGAGTTCTTTTGGCTTACACAACTAAGAAGAGGGAAACTGTTTTCAGCCTCCACCCTTGTGTGTATTCCCCCATTGTGCAAGCAAGAAAGCTACAAGTGAGACTCCTTCCTTCTCTCCCACAATCTTGACATGGTATCAGAGCCTTGTTCGTGGTAAGGAGCTCAAGAAAGCAAGCCAAGCTCGCGGTGTTCTGGTAAGAGGAGCAGTGTTGCTTTTATTTTCTGTTTTGGGAGCAGATCTCTGCAGGTAGCACAGCCGAAAAGTGCAGGAGTGCATTGTCTCAGGTTGAGACGCCCTTCACGGTGAAGCAAGAGGGCAGTATATGCTGCGCGATGGGGCTTTAGCCCTCGGCGACCTTGTTTTTTTTATTTGAGGCCATTTCGAGGCCTGTTTTGGAGGCGGAAGTTTTCTGCACGCACTCAGGAAAAGGCCCAGTTTTATGCTGTGCAGCCACTGTTCTACAGGTCGGTGAATAGTTACTGTAAAAATTGCATTGTATGCTTGTGCGCAGAGACATTGGGAGTTACAGAATCATTCCTGTTGCCTGTTGATGCAAAATCGTCACTAGGAAGTGACTGTGTGGTCAAATACCACTTTCGCCAGTTTTGCAGATTTTCCCTTGTGAGGGTGAAGCTGTGGTTTTTGCAGTGACAGAATTTTTTGCAGTCTTCTGTAATGGCATCTGATTCTCTTTCACAGATTGTCACTGAAAAGCTTGACAAGAACAACTTCCAAGCATGGAAGTTTAGAATGACGAATTTCCTTATGGGAAAAGGATATTGGGAATTTGTTGCAGGAAATGAAGAAGAACCAGTTCTTCCTGATGTTCCCAATCAACAGCAAATGCAGGCATTTAAAGCATGGCATGAGAGAGCCAGGAAAGTTATGTATTGGCTGTCTATCAGCATTTCAGACTCTATGATTGTGCATATTCAGGATGCAAGTACGCCAAAGGAGGCATGGGATACTTTGTCAAAAATGTATAGCACAAATACGCAATCTAGGAAAATGCAGCTCAAGCAAGAGTTGCACAATGTGCAAAGAGAAAATATGAGCATCAACGACTACCACATGAAGGTGAAGAAGATTGCAGATGCACTTGCTTCCATTGGGTCACTAGTGGAAGATGATGATTTAGTTTCTGTGACCTTGAATGGTCTAGGAAAGGATTATGCACAGTTTCGGACATCCATTTCAGTTCGTGAAAGATTTCCTGATTTTGAGGAGTTGATTGCTCTTCTAATTTCTGAGGAGCAGAGAAATGGTGGTGCATCTTCTTCAGGAGGAACTTCAAAAGAAGCTGTCTTCTACTCAAATGCTGGAAGAGGTAGAGGCAGAGGTAGAGGAGGCCGATTTGGAGGCCGTGGTAGAAATCAGAATATGCAACAAACTCAAGAAAACCAGTCCTATGGAGGAAGACGTGGTAACTCTAGAGGCAGGGGGAGCCAAAGAGGTCGTGGTGGATGGCAAAGAGGTCAAAATGCAAACAGTAATGTTGAATGCTACTACTGTGGTAAAATGGGTCATATGGCTAAAGACTGCTATAAAAAGCAGAATGACATCATGAATGGAAAACTGCAACAAGGGAATTATGCATCTTCTAGCAGACAGGGTGATGACAGAAATGAGCATTTGTTCATGGTGCAGCACATGAACAATTCTGTGACAAGTGCAGAAGAAAGCAATGATGTATGGTATGTTGACTCAGGTGCATCAAACCACATGACAGGTCATGCAGAATGGATGGAGGATGCAAGGAAAATGGAAAAACCAAGATTTGTGGAGACTAGTGATGATACTGCACATCCTATTGTGCAGATTGGAAAAATTCCCTTGTCTATGCAGGATGGGAAAAAGAAATACATGTCCGATGTATTTCATGTCCCGAATATCACCAAGAATCTGGTTTTTGTCGGTCAAATGGTTGAGCAGGGCTTGCAGGTCAGATTTAATCCTCATGGATGCTTTGTTGAGGATATGAAAAATAAAGGTCGCTTGATAGCAAAAGGAAAGAAGAAGGGCAGAATGTTTACGTTGGATGCAGACATGTCTGAATTGAGTGCAGCAATGTTTGCACATGGGACCGGTGTAGTTGCAGATATTGATATCTGGCATAAACGCATTGGTCATGTTAATGTACAGCGACTTAAATCAATGCAAGCCCAAAATATTGTTGCAGGATTGCCAAAATTCAAGGTTGCAGAAATGCATAAGGTATGTGAAGCCTGTCAGTTTGGAAAACAGGCAAGGAAACCATTTCCTAGACATGTTCAAGAGAGTGAGAAGCCATTGGAATTAATCCACTCTGATGTGTGGACTACTAAAGCTGCATCTCTTGGAGGCTGTCATTATTTTGTCACTTTTATTGATGACTATAGTAGAAAAGTTTGGGTGTATTTTATGAAAAAGAAAAGTGAAGTTTTTGGGCATTTCAAAACCCTTAAAGCTATGGCTGAAAAAGAAACAGGTCTGCAAATAAAATGCCTAAGGTCAGATGGAGGGGGAGAGTACCTCTCAAATGAGTTTGCAAAGTTCTTGCAGGAGCATGGCATAAAGCAGCAATATTCATGCAGTTATACCCCACAACAAAATGGAATTGCAGAAAGGAAAAACAGGCATATTGGAGAGGTATCTGGTGCCATGCTCAATGAAAAAGACTTGCCAGATTTTTATTGGGCTGAAGCAGTTGCTACAGCAGTCTACATAATGAACAAGACTCCCACTGCAGCAATACATGGAATGACTCCAGAGGAGAGGTATACTGGTAGGAAACCAGATATTTCTCATTTGAAAATTTTTGGTTGCATTGCCTATGTACATGTGCCAGATGAGTTGAGATCCAAGTTGGATCCAAAAGCTGAAAAGTGCATCTTTATTGGTTACTCTCTGTAGCAAAAAGGGTATAGATGCTATAACCCTTCTACTCGTAAGTTTACAGTGAGCAGAGATGTTGTTTTTGATGAGATGAGTAGCTGGTATAAACCAGTAAATGTGATTGATGATGTAGATGCACAAAATGGTAATGGTGCACAGAATTCACAGCAGCAGTCACAAAATATTAGTGGACCTGGAGCGTCCTCTAGCAGTGGTTCACATTCTTCGCCATGGACAGGCAGATTGAGATCAAGAGAATCTTCTCAAAGCAATGCAAATAGTGGTATGCAGGTATCACGAAAAGGAAAAGAGAAGGTTGATCAGCCCATGTTTGATGTGAATGCAGGTCACTCTTATGTGGATGGTGAATCCAGTGGCTCAGAACAGAGCATTGATGATGAGTTGGGTATTCCTTCTATTGTTACACCTGGAGTAAGGAAGACCAGGGATGTTTTGAGAGCACCTGGGATTGAACCTACTTTGCGCAGGTCTATGAGAGCTAGGTATCCTGTGGATAGGCTGAAATATGATGGATTTACAGCCATTCACTATGCATATATGGTTAAAGTGATACAGGAACCAGAACGCACTTCTTTTGAGAAAGCCATGGGAAAAGAAAAATGGGAGAAAGCCATGGATGAAGAAATGGATGCCTTGGAAGCAAATGCTACATGGGAATTGATACCTTTGCCTAAAGGTAAAAATGCAATTGGCTGTAAGTGGGTTTATAAGGTGAAGCACAATGCAGATGGTTCTGTGAATAGATACAAGGCAAGATTAGTAGTCAAGGGGTATGCACAAACATATGGCATTGACTATGAAGAAACATTCAGTCCGGTTGCAAGGATGGCAACCGTAAGAGTAGTCATTGCTATGGCTGCATCAAAGGGATGGTCTTTACATCAGATGGATGTAAAGAATGCCTTCTTGCATGGTGATTTGCAAGAAGAGGTCTATATGGAGCAGCCACCAGGTTATGTGCATGCTGTTTATCCTGAGTTTGTTTGCAGGTTGAAGAAAGCCTTGTATGGCTTGAAGCAAGCACCTAGAGCATGGTCTGACAAGATAGGACAGTATCTTGTCACTATTGGCTTTCAGATTTCCAAGGCAGATTTCTCACTTTATGTGAGAAAAACAGAGAAAGGTATTATGCTACTTGTCATTTATGTTGATGATTTGATTATGACAGGTGACAGTGATGAAGATATCCTTCATGTGAAAATGCTATTGAAGCAGAAGTTTGAGATGAAGGATTTGGGAGAGCTGTGTTATTTCTTGGGCATTGAGGTGATCAGATCACCAAGTGGAATACAGCTTTTGCAGAGGCAGTATGGATTGGACATGCTGTCCAAATATGGGATGACAGGCTGTAAGCCTATTTCAGTTCCTTTGGAGCAGAATGTGAAGCTGAGCACAGATACAGGTGAGCTTCTAGAAGACCCTACTATGTACAGACGCATAGTAGGAAGTTTGATTTATATGACTATTACCAGGCCAGATTTGAGCTATGCTGTTGGATTGGTAAGTCGGTTTATGCAGGCTCCAAGGAAACCACATTTGGATGCGGCTAGACGCATACTCAGGTATGTGAAGTCCACATTGCAGTATGGACTATTTTATGAGACTGGGGTTCAGATACAGTTGCATGGATACACTGATGCTGATTGGGCTAGTAGTATTTCTGATAGACGATCTACCAGTGGATATGTGTTCTCTTTTGGGAGTGCTGCAGTCACTTGGAGCAGCAAGAAACAGCCTACAGTTGCCTTGTCGAGCACAGAGGCTGAGTACAGGGGTGCAACAATGGCTGCATGTGAGGTAGCTTGGTTGCATAAGCTACTTTATGATATGCATCAGTCTACACATGGGCCAGTTGTCATTTATTGTGACAACATGAGTAGTATACACTTGGCAAATAACCCAGCCTATCATGCTAGAACAAAGCACATTGAGGTGCATTATCACTATGTGCGAGAGAGGGTTTTACTAGGTCTTATTGATCTAGTTTATGTCAGCACAGAGGATCAGGTAGCTGACATATTCACGAAGGCATTGGGCGTAGAGAAGCTGCGCAAGTTCAGAGACCTGCTTGGTGTGCAGGAATTGGGATTGAGCTCGAGGGAGAGTGTTGAGATATCGAGCTCCACTCGTGATACGCCAGGGTGACCGTTGTGTATTTATGTCACCGACTTGTCAGTTGCAGATGCGGTTGGTACACCGCCCCTGAATAATAGCTACATGATAGCTATCCTTATCTACTCTAGTTCGTGGCTCAGTTAGTATGCCACCTTAGTTAGTTGAGTTTGGTTTGAGACCCATATCTAGGGTTCTTCTATTTCTTTGTACTTGAGTTCTTTTGGCTTACACAACTAAGAAGAGGGAAACTGTTTTCAGCCTCCACCCTTGTGTGTATTCTCCCATTGTGCAAGCAAGAAAGCTACAAGTGAGACTCCTTCCTTCTCTCCCACAATCTTGACAGACAACACCATGTTGACCTCCTGTATAGTGTGTAAACCACTCACGATGAGGGGTGATATGAAAAGAAGCACTTGAATCCAAAATCCAAGTGTGCATATCATCATCCGTATTAGCTATCAAAGCAAGTGCATTGAAACATGAAGAGACAAAGAGTACATCATTCCCACTATCGCTCTCATGGCTGACTATATTCACCTCTTCGATCTTTACATTACTCTTTTGAGCAGGCTGACTCTCTTTCTTCTCTTCCTTACTGTCATCCGTCTTCTTGCCCTTCCTTTTCTCTTTCTTCCATTTATAGCAGTCATGTTTAAAGTAACCCTTCTTGCCATGGTGATGGCATTCAACATCCTTACCGTGTGATTTATTGCATCCCTTGCTATCAGATTTTCCTTTTTGATGCAATCTGCTTCTAGTATGCAAAGCATTGGAAGACTTACTAGATGCATTGTTCTGCCGATTCATTTCTTTCATGAGTAGAGCACTCTCTACATCAGCATACAAAAGCATAGCATTAGAATTGCTCGTAGCAGTCCTAAAGATATCCCAGCTCTTTGGCTGAGTGCAAAGCAAGAACGTAGCTTTGAACTCATCATCAATATTGAGCTTCAAAGCGGAAAGTTGGCTAAAAATGGAGTTAAACTCAGTAAAGTGAGTAGACATTGCAGTACCCTCTTTCATACTCAAATCCATGAGTTTCTTCAGCTAGCTGACTTTTCTTGCAGCACTTTTCTGGGCATACAACTCTTCCAGTCGCTTCCAAATGTCATAAGCAAAATCCAACCCTTCAATGTTAAACAACAAGGCATCAAAAATTGATAGCTAAATGGTCGAGCATGCAAGCTCATTCAGCTCATCCTAGTCATCTTGCTCTACATCAACTAGTTTTGTTTCCTTTACTTTAATCGACTTTGCTTTCTTCTTCTGCAACAAGATATTATAGCATTGCTTTTTCCAAACTGCAAAGTTGTGTGCTCCTTCAAGCTTCTTGATATGCATAAGATGATTGTCACTACTGCTAGCTATGATTCATAGCCAAATAATTGTATGATAGTAAATGACAGCTAATGCCAAGCAATGAAAGCTCCAAAATCCACTTAGTAGTATGTTAGGAATATCCCAAGTATGTATAGCCAGAACATACATGAGTTCATTGCCCAAAATGCCTCAAAAGCATTCAATGATAGTAAATATACCAATTTCCTAAGAAAAAACAGAGTGCAATCCTGAAATTCCTGACAATACAAGTGGCTATTCAAGAGTGTAGTCCTGAAATTCCTGACAATATAGGTGGTTGTCCTGCAATTCAAGAGTGCAGTCCTAAAATTCTTGACAATACAAGTGGATGTCCTGCAGTGCAGTCCAAAAATTCCCAATATTATAGATGGCTGTCTTGCAATTCATGAAACTGTCCTGAATGTACAGTAGCAGACTTGTAAGTAAAGTTGATCCAAAAATGAGCTCTAATCTCCGCTCAAATGCATTTTGGAATCAAACCCAAGCATAACATCAACCATAAGCATGAATACATGGTATAGAATACCCGAGACCAAGTCTAGAAGCAAGACATAATGCATACGCAGTCAAAATGTCATTCAGCCCTATTATTCCAGTAGCCAAATCTATAGGCTGTGGACTATGTATTCCAACCACAAGCACATCTGCAAACTGAGCCAAATTCTTGCCAACATTAGATCAAAATGGCCTCAAGACAATGCCACATGATTCCCAAAGCATCCAGCATCAAGATATCCAATAGCCATCAAATGAGCATGATCTGTATGAACTAAACACACAAACATATGTGCTACCCTATTTATTTCAGATCTAAATACTATGTATTTCAGACCTGAAGCTGAATGTACATCAGTCCTAAGGGTAATACTACACTTCAATGCTCAATGCTAAGCATTAGCCGTGATGCCAAATGAAGAGGAGCAGTTGCTGTAGGTCCTAAGCATGCTGAAAAACTGATCTGCATACCCATGCTGATGGTGCCTTCAGTCTTGTATGGATTAGAATGCTGGTCCAAGTGTTGGAGATGATGGGGGGGGGGAGGGGTCCCCAAGTGGCCAATGATAGAGCTCGAATGAAGAGGGAAGCTCTAAGCTTCAAGAAGAAGCTCCAAACCTTGTTGCCCTGCCTGCAAACTCTTCACAGTGAACTCTTCTTCAACTTCAAGCTCTTACACCTAAAGAAATGCCAAGCTCCTGATTGCCTGAGCCAAGCTCTGATACCAATTTGTTGAGATAGCTGCAATGGAGCTTCTGTGTAGAGATGCAGGTTGAGAGAGAGAGAAGAGATAGAGACACACACCCTAAACTAGGTCAGCCATTGATGTACTTGGTTGGGCCTTAGCACTCTCTTTCTCTGGTGTGCTCTCATGGGACTTAGCTACAACGTGTTGAATAGCCTTGCTATGTTGATTGGTTAGATGCACCATCTCCTTGGCCACACCTTCGAGAGGTTTCTCCTCAAGCCTAGGCTTTAGGTGCTTCGGCAATGCTAGAGATATCAAGGATGTTGGTTGTGACACCTCTTCCACCAGTGAATGGCTAAGGACATGTTCCACAAGGGGCATCGTCACGGCCAAAGATTGCGACTCTTGTGATTCCTGATTGGAAGTAGTAGCAGCTAGTTCAATGGACTAGCTATTGTTAGTAGATTGCAGTGTTAAGTCCTCAGGCAGATCAAAAGTGGTTGTGTCTTTTGTTGCCCTTTGAGCATTCACTTGTGCATATCGAGCCTCAGTTGATCTAGTCACAATAGATTGCACAAGCATATCCTTGGGTCGAGAGCTACGGGTGGTGTCATGTCCCACCTCTTGGACATTTGGAAGCTTAGATGGAGATAGAGATTGGGATTGAGCAGTTGCACTTGACAATTGCTATTGTGCTTCCTGTGTTCATTTAGGAAAAGAGGGTGTAGGAGACTTGGGACTCCTAAGTGGCTTTGACACTGGCTGGAAGATTTTCTCGTGGCTGTTAGATCATTGTGCCATTTGCTTTGTTGAGCAATCAGCCTTCTTATGAGCAGCGTTGTGCCTATGGTGCTCATTATCCTCTTGGGAAGTCAAAGGCTCCTTGATCTCTAGCGGCTTTTGTGCATACTCGACAGTCACATCTGATATCCGCTTATTAAGCATGCTAGGCTGAGGATTTACCCTTCGAATAGTCCCGTTTGGTTTCTTGATTTCAATCGTGAGGGGCTCCGTCACTCCAATGTTTTTGACTCGAGACTTGGCTTTTCGTTTAGATTTCCTCCTACGCTTCTTTGCTCTTGATACGATCTGGCCTTTAGTTAATAGAGGAGGTTTAGCAGGGGGTTTTGGTATCCAAATCCATCTGTTACATGCATAATACCCTTGAGCATGTAGCAACGCTTTGGATATCCATCTCGGCATTGTGTTGGCTCTCCATCAATGCCTTCGTCTATAAGTCTTGGGCTTCTTTTGGGGTCTTCTACGCTATTTGTAAGCTCCAAAGCCCGTCCTTGGCATTGTCTCCTGACCTTCTTGTTTCAAGCGTGGCCTCGCTCACTAGCTCTCTCTATTCAACATGCGCTTGTATCAACTCTTTCAATAAGTCCTTGCTCTCGTTAGTAGGCTTGCATGTTATGTCAGCACCTTCCTTGCCTTTTCCTGGAAGTTCAATGAGGTCACCCTTGCTAAAGGTTGTGACTATCCTCACACCCCGTAGTATCAAGTGTATCCTTTGTGCTACATAGTCGGCCTCACACTTTGTCCCCCCTTTGAAAGGTTGTCCGAGGAGGGTTTCCTTCCCACAATTAGCACTATTTTGAGGAACATGGAATAGGATAGGCAAGCTTTTTGTTTCAATGGTTACAAGGATTTTGCACTTCCCCATAAGTGCTTGGGAGTGTCCCCCGTAAGGACTAAGGGTTGCATTAGTCAATGTGAGCTCTGGTTGTCCTAGTAGAGTCCATGCTTGATAGGTCAAGATATTAAAATCAACTCCTTTGTCAATGAGAGCATCAACACAGTGCTCCCTTTTTGCGGTGAGTTTGACCCTAAGATAAGCAGGTGGTACTATGTCTTCGTCTTCCGGATCTTGGCTTGTAAATTCAAGCCTTCTGATACACGCCCTTGAGTCCCCAATTACATGACCAGATGTAAACTCTCCACTGATTTCTTGGGTCATCCGTGCAGTGTCATTCAAGGTGCATCTATCTTCAAGACTGTCATGCCTAGTCATCCTCGCAATTGTAGCTTGAAGTTGTTGCATTCCGCTTTGACTAGATGCAGTCCGGACGCAATCTAGACATGTTTTTGTGGTATGGCCTTTTTGCCCTTGTAGGCTAGATTGGCCCATTGAGGTTCTAGGGTCTGTTTGTCTTTGTTCAGATATGGGCTTTTGGTTGCTCTTTTGCAAGTGAGAATCCATGCTTGTGTAGAGCCATTATTACAATAGGATCTAATTTGGAGGACCGGTCACGGTGTGCATTTTCTCTCCAACCTACTTGGGGGAGGTCCCCCCCGACCCGCAGGGCCGTTACGGTAAACACCATGCCCGATTTGAAGGAACGTTTGTAGCCAAGTTTTGAACTGCTTGCTTTAGATTTCAGTCTAGTGATAGGTCTATGATGTGCTTTTGGGTCTATATGGTCTATGTGTCGGTTCGGGGCCTATGGGTCAAATATCTAAAAAAATCCAAATTCGGCCCAGTAGATCCGAATTGCAGGGACCGAGTGACCAATTCGGACGGGCCAAGTGATAGGCGTCCGAGTCGGTTGGTGTTGGGCCGAGTCGGCCGACGAGCCGAGGGCCGAGTACCAAGTTAGTCCAAATGCTTGATTCGGACGGGTCGAGAGAAGGGCGTCTGAATACAATGGGCCAAATGGTTGATTCGGCCGAGAGCCGATTGGTAACTTGTCCGAGTGGGGTTGGCCGAGAGCTTAATGTCCGAGTGGACCGAGGGTCAAGTGGTCGAGTGGATTGAGTGGTCCGAGGGCCGAATATAGGACGTCGAGCCAAGGGCCGATTCTGGGACTCGACCCAAAATCCCCATCACTCAAACAGGCCGAGAACGACGCGTCTTTTTGCCAGACTTCAAAGAATTCGTTGCACCGAGCTATCGAGGCCTTCCTACTGGTTGAGCACCTTCAGATCCAAGCTACTCACGTAGGGAAAGGTGTGGAATTACCTGTGGTGGGCCAAGAACTTCTCAATGGCAAGATCGAAGCAGGTCCATGCAATGAAGCTCTTTCTCCCTCTCTCCAGCTCTCCTGAAACACTGCAATGCAAAATGTGGTCTTCCTTGCCACTCATGGCCTCTTATTACCTTGCCCAGGCCTGTGCTCACCTTAATCTTGCTCCCTCACCAATATTTAACCCAAATTTTTATTTTTTGCCCTTTTTTTCCCTGTTTCAGCCTGTTATACAGCAACAAAAAACCTTATTGTGTGCTCCAAAGTTTTACTCCTACCCTACCTAAATGCAAGAAAAAATCATAAGGGAGTTGCCTACACTACTCCAACATGCTTTTTCAAGTCCAAAAACCAAAAACCTACTTGCTAAGGAGATCGAATACCTCTTCTAGCTCCCTCGCTTCCTACCTATCTATCTCAAGCACCAGTTTGGGAAAAACCCTACTTCAATGCTCGATTCGAAGCGTGCAAGTGCTCAAGGCTTGAATCCGTTGGTCCCGGTAATGGTACCAAAATGTGGGAGCTCTCGCTCAACCGCCAAGACCCACTGACCACTTATTGCTTCAAGCATTCCAAGCCGAGTACTAATGGCTACCTCTCATATAGCCAACACGCTATCTATGCCGATCGAGTTATCTCCTCTCCCGCACACTCCGGTAGCTCCACAATCCAAGTGCAAGCTCCATCCTCAAGCTCCATGCTCCAAGATCCATTGCCATGAGCAAGACAAGAGAAGAGAAGAGAAGAGAAGAAGAGAGGAGAAGATTGAGAGCTTCTCCTCCCCGGTCCCTCACCCTCACACACTCACTCTCTCACACTCTCACACTCCCTCTCTCAAGCACAAGCTCAAGCAAGCAAGAACAAGAAGAAGAAGAAGAAGAGGAGAGCCACTTTTGGCCACACACAAGAATCAACTTCTCATTCACTTTTCAACTTTACATACAAAACCCTAAATCCCTTTTGGGTGGTCATCCCCTTATCCCCTTTTTTACATGGCCAGTCGTGGCCTAGGCCCTTTTTCCCATTGTCCTCTTATCTTCTTAGCTTCCTTCCTACCGCTCATTTACCTTTACAATTTGCACGAGTGAGTGCCCAGTGCTCTTTAAAATAAATCCTAGTGCGCCTTGCGCTCTTTTACACGAGTATTAACTTGTGCTTCTCTTGTGCGCCTTTCTCCTTGATTTAGAACTTTTCTGCACTTCTTGTGTTTCCAAATTCTTCTTGGGGCGCCTTCACCTTCCGTTTCGCTTTTGACTTGGCCTTGTCTTCTACTTTAGATTTTTTGGATTTTCCACCTTTGTTCGTTTGAGGGTTAACAATATACTCTTGCTAGGTGTGTATGTGTATGATTTTAGGTATAAAACTGAGAGTGAAGGTGTAAAGCTACGAGAATGCCTTACAATTCTTAAATTATCTTACACCTTTCCTTCAGTTGTTTTCTATCATAAGGATCCTCACACTTACGCAATGGTTGTATACTCTACGGCCTTCACACCATGTGGATAATACTTGATTTGAAGCAAAAGAAGACATAATTTTTGTGGTACGTAATACTTGCCTTTTGTCTCTAAATATGCACTAATCTAAATGGCTTTGCAAATAAGCATGTAGCGTGGGAGTTTCCATAGCTTGTGAGAAAAACTTCTCATATTGGTGGATATTATAAAAGTTTTTAGACTACATAAAAATCTTAATACTTCTTACACACCTAGTGTGTGTGATGTGACTAGTGTAGTATGTATGAATGGGGTGTAGCATAACTAGAGTAGATAGTGTGTAAGTGATGTGATTAACTAGTGTTCCAAGTGGTATGCAATAACAAGTGAGTGCATGGAATAGTGTAAAGTGTCTAATGTGACTAGCATGATGTGTGTTGTGTGACTAGGGTAGTGTTGTGTTGCGTGACTAAGACTAATGTGTGGATTAGTGTGACTATATCATGGACCACTTGGCATGAGCTAATCATGAGTGGTCACAACCCTTGCATATCATTACTGTTAGAGTGTGTGGGCACTCTTAATGATTGCATGGCTAATTATGGCATACTCCAAGTAGAGATGAGGTGGCCCATGGAAGTCACATAGGATTCAATAATCTAGATTGCCAACTACCATGTTTGGCAAAAACATGTACATCATGTGCTTGAATGTGATAGGGTGTGAAGGGCTTATATATAGTTAGTTCAACTCATATGCATATAGGGGGTAAGAATTCAAAGATAAGTTGTCTTATACATGTCTACAATACTTGGGACGTATGCATTTGTATTAGGTCACACTTGCACAAAGTTTAGGGGCATTGATTTTTTAGGATACACCCAAACATAGCCACCCATCTTAGTTACCTACACGTTAGGTCCCATCCCCACACAGACATCTAAATGTACGAGAAAGTTTGCTATAATAGTTTGAAAATAATCATTTTTTATATGTGATTAATGTATTAACTATGCCCAACTAGTCTAGATTCTTCTAGATTTAGTTGTTAAACCAAATCAAGTACTATAAGAATATAAAAGGACATGCACACCGATTCTTTTTTCATGTAATCTTAAGAATAGTCAATTTATAAAATATGATATGGTTACTATTCTTTTAAAGTCTCTCATAAGATGTTACAAAATCTCTTGAGTGTGATGTACACATTATGACATTGGATCTTACAATAGTGTGTATAGTGGAAGATCTCTTTCTTAGTTTATTTGCACAAATGTATTATTGGCATGGACTCAATAGAGAGAGAGAGAGAGAGAGAGAGAGAGAGAGAGAGAGAGAGAGAGAGAGAGAGAGAGAGAGAGAGAGAGAGAGAGAGAGAGAGAGAGAGAGAGAGAGAGATGAAAGTAACTACAAGTATAAGGTAAATAACAAAAGCTAAGCAAGTATACCATATCATAGTATAGGTACTTTGGTATTTGCATATAATTATCAAAGGGTATGTATGTCTCTGAATGTGTGTTTTCAAAATACAAGATGATACTTATCAAAGAAAGATATATACTCTTAACATTTTCATCGTGTGTGAGGGGCTAAGACAACCACATAAAAAGTTCATACTATGATGCAAAATTGGATGTATAAAATGTATATTCAAGTCACAATAAATTTGATCGGATGGTATAATATTTGCACAATGCTACCATGCCATAAATAATTAAGAGCTATAAATAAGCATGCTAAATGTGTGTAGCATATGGCTTGATAACGGGGGTGTGTGTATATGTATAAGCATTAAGAAAACACATGGTATTTAAGTTTGTGTGTGCGTGTGCGTGTGCGTGTGTGTGTGCGTGTGTGCACGTGCACATGCGTGCGTGGGAAGAGAGAGAGAGAGAGAGAGAGAGAGAGAGAGAGAGAGAGAGAGAGAGAGAGAGAGAGAGAGAGAGAGAGAGAGAGAGAGAGAGAGAGAGAGAGAGAGAGAGAGAGAGAGAGAGAGAGAGAGAGAGAGAGAGAGAGAGAGAGAGAGAGAGAGAGCCTCCCTCACTTCAAGCACGTTGTTAATGTGTGTATATAATCAACCCCTTTCATGCAGTAGCAACAATCAAAGAGCACTATAATTTGAGAGATTAGTAATCATGTTCTCAACCATGAAAAACTTAAAATATAATCATTTAGAATATTTTTGAACCCTAAATTTGAATTTAGGCACTTTATAAACCCAATATGAGGTAGATCTAAGTCATAATTTTAATATTCAAGTTCAAGAAGTTATTAGGTGTTTGAACCTTGAAATTCCAATCAATTAGGGTGAACATGATTATACAAGTTCGATACACTTTGCAAGTTAGATTATAACCAAAATTATCCAAATCAAAATTACACTCTTCAAGTCCCATAAGTTATTAAGTGCTTAAACTTGAACCTTGAAATTCCAATTAGGTGAGATCAACATGATTATACTAGTTAGATACACTTTACAAGTTAAAAGAATGAACATAAACTATCTATTGAATGTAATCACATTTAGAATCATATTTGACTACCTAGCATTATTTGACTAGTTAGATACACTTTACAAGTTAAAAGAATGAACATAAACTATCTATTGAATGTAATCACATTTAGAATCATATTTGACTACCTAGCATTATTTGATTAGTAAACAAAGTAACAAATAATGAGGTTTTATGCACTACTTTTGAGAGTTTTCTTCGGATATACATAGCACCCAAGGTATGAGCATTTTCTATACATTTCCAAGAAATTAAAAACATATATAAATAAATGATGACATATTAAATCAAATATAGCAAATGATGAAACCATTTTTACATATGGAAGCCCCTCTTTCTTTTATCAATATAAGGTGTTCTCATTTGACTCATTACATTGATGTATTATTATGTATAACTTGCATAAGCAATTGGTGGTTGACTAGTATACCATGACAAATTAGTATAAGCATAATCATTGTAAGCATAATAGTGAAGGTGGACCTAAGATTTTACACATGGTTTAAGGTGTTTTTATGCATTCTTCTAGTTTCAAACTTGCTACCTTTCTGAGAGGTGAGTTCCCTATTAACTCCTTAGTATCCTTTTCCACTTTATTTGGTTCCTCTACTTCTAGCACACCTTTTCTAGATTTCTTACTCACTCTTACATCAGGAGCATGCACCATTTCCAAATACATGGTGGCCACACCTAATCCTAGAGCTGTAGAAACCATAAAGAATAAAGGAAAGAATTCTGGTCTAAGTTTCATCGTAGATCTGCCACAAAACCACATAATAACAAGATTATAATAGAATCTATAACAAATTTAGCTTAACAACAAATGTGATCTTGCTGAAAACATCAAAAGTCACAAATTGTTTATCATGCAAAGCCTTGAAATACTTTTTTAAACCGTATAAAAGTAATGTATTATACTTAATTTATAAACTTCTAGGCTTCAAAGAATTAAATTGATTCATGTAAAGATGTAAACTTAATTTAAAGTGCAAATACATAAAGAATTGTGTATTCAATTTACATTTTTCCATACTAATCCAACATAAACAAAGTTATGATCATGATCCTTTCATGTGTGGATCTAGGACTCGGTGCACATGGCATTTTTCCCAAACAAATTATGATGCCAAAATTAATACTTCACCTACTTTTGTTATCATAGTATCATACTTGCAAAGGTTTCAAACATCAAGCAAGACTTTGAAATCATGCATCAATAACTTTAACAAGTTTATGAGATTGTGTATTTAAGCAAGACTTTGAAATCATGCATAGATAACTTTGATGAGTTTATGAGACTTATGTGAAATACTTGCGACTCTAACCTCTAGTCCATCTCAACACATCCTCTTAGAGACATGTGAAGCTAACACGATCCTATATGCATTGTAATAAGCCAACATACGTAAGAGGTTAAGGTTTTCCTTGAGCCAATTGTAGAGCATATATCCTATGTTAAAGAGACCATATAGTTGATGGCTAGTCTCAATAATGAGTTGACCATGGACTTTACATACATGAGTAGACCATTGTACCATCTTGTAGTCTATGCAGTTAATACCACGGCATGATTACGAGATTATACAATGGTAAGTGGAAATTGATTCATGCTTCTAAGTAAGAACATTCCATGCATGCCTTTCTAGGAATACTTCAAGTGCTTAGCTAACTACCCAATTTCAAAGGATAAGATAAAAAGTAAATTTGTATCAAGGTCAAGTGAGAGATGAATGGCTGACCGACATATAAGATCGTGTGTTTCTTTCCTTATGTTAAGCTCTCTTATGTGCATAATGTATCCTATATTATTTTGTCCACAAAATACTTCAAGTGCTTAACTAATCCCAACTTCAAATGATATTATAAAAAAGTGCATTTATCCAATCACAAGTGATAGATGATTGGCTAACCAACCTCAAATGTTATATATGGGAAAGCAAATATACAATTTTTGTAAATAATGTTGTTCATCAAGGAATAGAAACGATGGTTGTAGTTTTGCCAAATTTGGAAAATAATGGGCCTTAGGGCTTCTTGCCTTGTTGCTTATAGACTACACTATGATCATCACCAAAAACTCTAAATGTTAAGCCTCGTCTTAGTTACCATGCACATGCAAGTGTTAAAAGCCTCATCGATACAACCATCCATATGATTTTCTTGTGAGATGATGCAAATGATAGAGATGATACAAATGATAGAACATCAATGGTATAACCACGATGGTATAACCATCTAGATGATTTTCTTTTCTTGTGAGATGATGCAAATGATAGAGATGATACAAATGATAGAACATCGATGGTAGAGATGATATTCTTTTCTTGTGAGATGATGCAAATGACAAAGTGTTGTTGGCATAACCATCCAAATGGTTTTCTTATCAAACTACGGTTTTTAGGATAGAATGGATGGTAAAATAACCCTATAATCTTAAAACATCCCATAATCTTAATATATATGTTGCATGATCCACAATCTTGATATATGGTTATGGTCAAGGAGAGTTGGGTATGCTTCATCCCTATGGAAAAGGAGGATCTATCTCAAATGTATAGGCTTCGGCACTACCATAGTAAGTGGGGTATTGACATCTTATAAACAACGAGTCTTTGCATCCGTAGGTAAGTTTGCGTTATTCAAAATCTTAACATGTGGTTTTTGGCCACAAGGAAGCGGTCAGGAAGTGCCTAAAATGCCTCATCGCTATGCACAAGATGGGTCTAATTGAGATGGTTAGGCTCCATCACTATCATAGTAAGTTGGGTTTGGATTATCTCTTACACGCCATGAATCTTTCCATCCATAATAGGTCACGAGAAGCTTACCTAGTCTCCCTTAGCTGTTGGATCACAAAACCAACATCCTATGAAGAGGTTTGCATTCCTAAGTTATCCTCCTCTACCTCATGTATTGTGTACTCATGCAAATATAGTGATTTGCATCCATGTTTCTTCTTTCCCATCACCTTGTATCTCTAAACATGCATAGCTTGTGTGTTTCAATCTTTGGTTATGTTATCAAAGCTTAGCATTCATGACCATAACCGAAGATTAACATTCATCACCTGTGTGTGTTTCCATCTGTGGTTTTCAAAGCTATATTTGATGAGTTCCCTATCTTTGGTTTTCAGAGCTATATGTAATGAATTGTAGACAGACATGGCTGGTATGAGAAAGCAAAGCTTGGGAATACTTACTGCGAGTGGGTTTCTGTGCTCGATGGAGAGGGTGATTAGGGAAATGAAGCTTTGTAAGCAGGCCGAATCTCTTAACGATAATTGGGGCAATTTGGAGCACACAAACACACAGAAAAATCAGAGCACAGGTTGAGCAACTCCAATTTCTTCGTAAGTACAGACAACACAGTCAGAAGAGACGGACAAAGTAATCTCCGGAAGGGAAGGGAGGGCATATATGGATTTTAAGGTTTCCTTTCTTGTCTGCAAGCAAGAGAGAAAAACAGAGAGGATTTAGGGTTTCGTGATTACGCTGAGTGACCGAAGCCCGTTCGAGTCTTCTCTGGGTCGCGTCAGAGCCAAGTTCTGCACAGACAGACGGACAGACAGACAGAGAGAGAGAGAGAGAGAGAGAGAGAGAGAGAGAGAGAGAGAGAGCCGGGGGGGCGGGGAGGGGAAAGGGGCGGAAGATATATAGACCGACAGAGGTTTTAGCTCAATGCAGATTGGCCTTAAAACCTCCGAGACGGTAGAGTAGCTACCAGGAACAACAAGAAATGGGAAGAAGTCTTTAGAGCATGCTTGAGTTCTCCACTAACCCAATCCCCATCACCCCCCCTCTCAAAGCTTTTCTCCCCTTAATCCCCCTCCCTTTTCAAACATCTTCATCCTTATCTATGCTTGACATTCCAACCCAAAACACCCTTTTACACACTTAATGGTATTTTTTTACTACTTGGGGTCAAAGTCATGTGTCTAATTTCTGACTAGCCATGACTTTGTGAGACTTCTTTAAAGTCACAACTGCGTATAGGCAATGTATCTAGTAGCCATTAAGGCATGTATGCATATGTGTGCATCAAGATAGAGCTTTTTATTTCAAGGGAGGGACTTATATGTGTGTGCATCAACATGATGTGCTTCGATCTCTAGGGACAAAAACCGATTATGTGCTCTTGTCAATAGGGATGCTACGTTGGACCAAGTAATTGTGTTACTTTGTTTTTTGAAAACTGCGTCTTGGTTTTTGCTAGGGTTTGTGGCAAAATGACGATGAAGTAGGTTTGTGTGATAATGGAGTAGTTTCATGATGTCTCCTCTACTAGTAAGTTTACAATATTCATAGTGTCTCTGTGCTAAGTTTTTGACGTATGTAGCTCCTTCCACCAATGCTAAGAACTTGATTGCACACTACAGCATCATCGTATCCATATGCATGATAACATGAAACAAATCCTCTTTACATTAGAGTAGGATATCTTGGCCAATAAGGATTAGACTTTGTTATTGTTCCATACATAGAGATTAAGTTTCTTCTTACCAATGACAAGAGCTTGATTGTGCACCATTGAAACAAAGCATCCACATGTGCAACAATAATAAATTGTAAACTCTATTATATTGATCCATACTTATAGGCTAAGTTTCTCCCTAACAATGGTAAAGATATTGAAAAAGCATGCAGCTAGTTAGAAAGACAAAAAGTTGGAAGGGAATTGGTTTGATGGAAAGGATGAGTAGAAATTGGAGATATGCTTTCTTTCATTGACTTGTTTGGCTTGCGGAGATTGATGGGCATGAAAAATCTTGTTCTAGAAATGCCTTGAATTAAAAAACCCCATGTCCTTGGGGTAAAAGTTCGTGCGCTCGAAAGACTAGAATAACTCATAGCTCCGGACACAGAAAAGGGTCAAATGACTCAAAACAAAAGGCAATGAAGAATAATGAGCAAGGCAACAAGGATGGAATGAAAAAAGTCCATGTGTAAGGCGACCCTGGGTGAAGGGCTGAGAGTGGAAGGACCAAGGAGGGCATATTGACTAATAATTTTACAATCTGGTTGTATGATTTTATGAGAGGCAACAAGGGTGGGCCCGGAAAGGGTATGAGGGGGTAGAATGAGGTGCTGAGTCAACGGGACACACGATCCTTGTATGAAGCCACTCGCCCGGGCACACAGACACACACACACACACACACACTCTCGGCCGTATGCAAGTTGAGGCACCCGGTTTTTGAAAAAACACACGCGCGCATGCTATCATCACCCAACTCAAGACACGTCCAAACAATCACACATCCACCATATCCACCCAGTAGGAGAGATACTCAACATGGGATTCGTAGGACCCTTCAATGAGCCCATCATCAACCTTGTTCAAACTCACTTTTGATAACTCTAATGCCTCGCAAGTTGGAGCTCAAGTAGCAAACCCCTATTCACAAGAATTGGCATCACACATGAAACCAAAGAGCAAGCAAAGATTTCATTGATAGCCAAACAACTCAGCAAGTATAGGACAAGTGATGGCCCCTACCACTTCATAGAGCAATTTAAGCAAGTGTATGAGGCTAACAACCTCACCACTAACTCAAAGAAGGCACAAGCTGTATCAATGAGAAGGGATGCACTAGTTCATGGGGTTAGATCCAAACGAGAAGTTTTCCACCTTGAGAGACCCCTTTAAAATGCAATTCACCAAGGCTAGGGTGGAGGTGACCTCATCATATCGAATTTGGAGCAACAAAGGGATGAAAACATGAGACACTATGACACAAAGGTTTGAAGCCTATATAAGAGGGGTTCCTATTGGAGAAAGATCCAATACCAAGGTTGTTCGTGCAGGTATCCATTAAGGGCATCCGTGATGAATGAATTTACAAGGCAATGGCCAGTAATTCAACACGAGATAGATCCAATATTAATAATATCCTGGATGAGGCAATGCATATCAACAATTTGCATGGGGAAAGAAGCATGGATAAGAGAGGAGTGACAAGCCTTGACGCTACATCAACAAGGAGTATCTCAAAGTTAAGTACAACATAGCATTTGTTGATTACCTTCAAGTAGCATAAATCGAAACTCTCCCAGCTTGTTGATTGAAGTCCTTACATGATCACGACCTTATCGATAGAACTTGCAATGTATACATTATAGGGGCGGATCATCTCTATCAAAATGCTCGAGACCTCCATAATTATGCATTAATTATAATCGCTTGAAACACAAGACTACTTATTGCAAAGCTCTTAGGAGACTACCCTACCTAACTACTTATGCAAACAATGGCTATTGGTAGAAAAATCAAAATATCTACTATCCAAATGCCACAACAACTAGCCCTACTAGCACTTTTGAGCAAAAGCTAATAGTACAAAGGGTCACAATTAACCCATCTAAAATATCAAGACCTCCTCACCTAATTGGCATTTATCATTTGATCTACCAATGCATTATATAGGAGAACCAACTCAAGAAGAGGAGTACACTAGTCCACATGTCGTACTTGTGGACGGTCACCGTGTTCTAGTCATGATATTGGGATGAGGACAAGGAAGAGGAATTTCTAGTCATACTGCTAGGATGAGGACAAGGAAGAGGAATGACGCCCCTAAGAGAAGCCGTTGAGTTCTAGAACTATGGCCAACCTAGACATCTGTCCACAAAGTGACCCTAGAAGTTGGAAGATCCTAAAGATGATCGAGCAGATCAACAAAGCCCTAAATATGGCATTACATGTATGTATGCCAAGTGTCCTTGACAAAAAGGTAGCACTAATAAAGTTATTGTCCCATTAGTACTTTTAAGTCTCTTTGGAGTAGAAATGATTTGAACAAAAAACATTATACCAATTTCCATGAATGCTATCACATGGGCAAAAAGCAAAAAGATGGGAATTGGTATACACAATCCCTCTATTGCAAGTGGCTCTATCAAAGGAAATAAGAATTCCAAGAAGAGGAAGAAGCATGTCACAGCCAAAGTTACAATATAAATAACACACTGCTTGCAACATTACTGGAAAAGAGTACCGCATCTAGTGCAGAGAGCATGACCATAGCACCTCGCACCAAGAAAGCACCCTTGCCAAGGTAGGATAATATTGTTGAGCACCAACTTGAAGTGATTGATTAGGTAAAGAGGTGGGTGTAAGAGGCATAGACAAATGAACAAGATCAAGGGAGCACATACAACATGAGTGCAATTGGATTATCCAACAAAACACCCTTGTCTAATCCCCACAAGAAAACATTACTTTGGGAGATCCATCTCACATTTGCGTAGGCACAAGAAGATGAAAAAATGATTAGCATAAGGCAAAACCAAAGTGAAGGACACAATTATTTTCTATACAATGAAGTAGATCCTTGTGTTGTCACTATGTCGGCCTCCATCAATGTGCCAATGCCACTAGGCATGCTACTAAGGGGCAATCCCAACTTTGGAAAACCTTTAAGATCTGGGTAGAGAGAGGAATGGAATCTCCTGAGCCACCAATTCACACGCTCTGGCAAAGTAGTGCAACTAAGTTAGCACCAATTCCATCACCAAGGGCACTTGGAGTCAACACATTCTAGAAGGAGTAGAGTGACATACCATCCTCCCAGTAGAAGCCCTAGGTGGTACCATGCAAAGAGGTGTAATTGATATAGAAGCTAGAGTTAGCATAGAAAATCAATCAGCCATAAAAGCATGGGAAAGCCCATCAATTGAAAGCATGCACTTTAATCTTATCATGCTACACAAATTCAAAGTTCGACCATTAGATGTATTGAGAGACTCGTGTGTTACAATTGTTGGGATCAACTTCCTAATGAAATTCATGGTCATGAAATGAGTGGACTACAATCTATTGCTTTGCCAACCTTAGATTTTAAATCCAATATTAATCAAAGATTGTGGTAATGGCCTAGTTTTCCTAGGGAATAGATGTAAAGCGGTTTGAATAGAAATGAAAGCTTGAAAACTACACTAGTTGATTGCAATGTGGTTCCTAACCTGCTTTGAGGAGATATAAATTGTGCATCCATGTCAAGGCCACTAAAACAAATATGTACCTTTCCTCAATTGATGAGCAGGACTAGATTCCATTCTTTCCAAACTAGATCTTCCATTCATGGAAGAGAATGAATGTAAGGAAGCATGCAAATGAATGAGCCAATAAGGTAGAGAGGAAATCACTGCATGCTTAGTTAAGGCTAACTGTGACAATATTTCAATACCAATACTCATAAAACCTTAACAATCTTAAACTTTAGAAAACACTTGCTCAATGGTGATGGTGTCTCAAAGATAACCCCAATGATAATTTGTTCATCTTTGAGGAACTGCTTCAACAACATGAGTGGAAATGGACCAAGTTACACTAAGCATTGTTTGATTACCATTATAACCTAGTAGTGCCCTTAGTGGAAATAGAATACTCAGAGGATGATGAGTGCAATGATGCAGGAGAGTAATCCTTTGATATTGGAAGTGCAAAAGTAGACGATGGATCTAGAAACTGTAATTCCAATGCTATAATAATCAATTATATTCTAGAGGATCTCAAGCCCCAAAAAAGTTAAAGGGATACTATTAGATTCCAAAGTGATAAGAGTTAATGTAGAATAAGATTGGTTAGAGTTTTTAGGGGTCCTAGATCATGAACAATTAGGATAGAAGCCCACGGACCTCATCCCAACTTCCAAAGTCCTTGTGACAAAAGGAATCAAGCAGATAGGTGAAGACTCTCTTCAAGAGTCAAAATAATCAAGTTTAGAGTTGGATTGTAGCAATTGATGCTAATTCTAAGATCCCTTGGCCAGCCAAGGGGCAAGAAATGAAGAAGAATCTTTCTATTCATTTAAGAAGACCAAGTCTAAAGGAAACTTAAAGGAACACTCAAAGGAAAATGCCAAGATCTCCCCAAGGAGTTCACAAGTTTCAAGAAAGAAGATCAAGTCATAGTAATGCTAGACAAAAAGAGCAAAGGAAAGTCCTACAAGCTAATTGAAGTACCTACAAAGATCAAGATGTAAACCTCACCAAGGAAGGGGAAAAGCCACATGTCTATATATATCACAGATAACATTGTAGCAAAAGAGGAGAAGGAGTAGATTAAGTTACTTAGGAATTCAAAGATGTGTTCACTTAGACTTAGATTGATCTCAAGGAAGTACCTCCACATGTGTTGAAACACACCATCCCAACGAATCCCAACATCAAACCTACCAAGCAAAGATCATATCCAATGAGTCCAAAATATATACATCTTGTTAGGGAAGAATTGAACAAAATTCTCAGTCAGGATTCATTTATGAAATCAATCATACATACCAGGTATCACTCATCATTGTTATGCTCAAGAAAAATGGGAAGATTCAAGTATGTATCAATTACAAAAAAATAAATACAACGATCAAGAAAGACTTCAATCCTATGTCTTACACTAAGCACATGATTGGTTGTATTGTAGGCAAGAGAGACATATAGCTTCCTTTATGGATTTTCAATCTATAACCACATCTAGATGACCCGCACCGAATAGACTTACTACATGTGCTTTGTACTCAACTATGTTTCTTAGAGACCACCCTGGTTACTACAGGTGTTTTGTGCTTAACTATGCTTCTTGGTCCCTTAAAAAGGCTCTAATGATTGCACCCATCTTATGTGCCCCAATTTGAAAATTAACCTTCCATGTGCATATAGATGCATCTAAGATTGCTATTGGAATTATACTATGCCAGCTTGGTGAGCGCACCATGGGCTTCCCCATTAATTTTAGAAGGAAACAACTCATAGATACTAAGATGAATTATTCGTACAAAGAAAGAACAATTATGTATGGTGTACATAGTTAAAAGGTTTCTCAATACACCCTTCAACTTCTTGATAGACCATCAAGCATTGTTATATTTAGTGAACAAGCCATCCATCGGTTGAATAGCGCAATGGCCAGTACTATTGTTGGAGTTTGATTTCATGGTAATAGTGTGGAAGGAGAAACATCATCTTATAATAGATCACATATCCCATGCAATGAATGGTGAAAAGGTTATTGGAATCACTTAACCTTCCAGCACTTAGTAGGCGTTCATGACTCATACTTGTTCAAGGTATAACAAGAGGCCTAACTCTTCAAGGCTGACTTAACACTGGGTGGATAATATTGTATAAATACTTAAATAAGGACTGCCCAAATGCCCAATAGAGAAAGCTAGACTCATACACCTCATCCTTAAGATTAGACCATATTTTAAAAAAACACACAATGTTATTGGCAAGATGTAGCTCATTTTGTCAAGCTTTGCAACGAGTGTCAATGCATCGAGGTGTCAATAAAGAAGGACAAGACAGATCTCATGACTATAATAGCTTGTCAACCCTTCAAAAACTAGGGAATCAACTTTATGGGATTAATCATCCACAAAACCTAGTATTCTCAAGCTTGGTACAACATAATTGAATGCATCGAAAAAAAATAACATTGCAAGAGCAATGGAAAGGAAATAAAGCTTGGACTGAGCATCTCGCAAAACTAGAACATCTCATAGAAACCAAGTTCTTCTTAGCCACATATACACTAATTTTTGAGAGAAGGCTTAATGTCTTGGTTTGACAAACGCATGCAACAAAAGACTTTTGCCAAGGGGGACTTAGTTCTCTTATATTCACTTAAAGGCCATAAGCAAAAGATGAAGTTTAGAGGCTTAGAACCTTATGCATTCCATGCAATCAATATGATCAGAAAGGTGGAATTGGAAAGATTGAAAGGGTAAGGAATTAGAGACTTTCATGAAAGTCAAATACTACTCCCAAGTCACAACTTATGTGAACCACCTTCGAGGCCTATGGAATCACCAACTAGTGCCATCGTGGTAATAGACCTCATGCAATCTACTTACCAAGACCACATCAACCTAGCAAAATAAATAAACTTGTCAGTATAGGTGTAGCAAGTAGCAACCTTGACATAGAAAAAGACAGCCATTCGACCTACCTACATCAAGATCAGATTAACTAGTACTGAGAAGGTCAAGGCCGACACACTCAAGCACCCCGGCTTCAACACCCCACTGTATCAATTCTAGAACCAATTAGGCCAACTATCATTAATGCCAATGGATGCAAAACTTCATCCCTACAAAGGTAAGGCCTACTCCTTACTAGCCAAATGCAAGCTTATAGTGGTAATAGAAATAAAAAACATTCCCACTATTTTGTGCATTCTTCCTATTAGAGAAGACATAGGGGCAAGATCCTAATAAGAATGCCATTCAAATATCAAGCGCAATGTGATATTTACTACGTCGAGAAAGAGATCTACTAGGAACTTCCTTGAGCCAAGGTGATATATGACTTCAGCATAAGAAAATTGCCTAAGGAAGAACCACAACTCATCAAGCCAAGTCCCTTGAGCAAGGGAAATAATTTTTTTCTGCAAAATTTATTAAAGACCCATAAGAAGAAGCTACAAACAGTTAGCAACAAGATATCTATTCTTCACCACAAAATGCAAGCTAACCTACAATGGCA
Organism: Lygodium microphyllum; assembly: GCF_053477565.2. Taxonomy (NCBI): domain Eukaryota; kingdom Viridiplantae; phylum Streptophyta; class Polypodiopsida; order Schizaeales; family Lygodiaceae; genus Lygodium; species Lygodium microphyllum. The sequence goes on from NC_141161.1 coordinate 97,206,417, forward strand.
CTCAAAGAAATAAGCCTACAAAATACTTGACCAAGATATGGGTGCATCTTAAGAATTATAAGAAAAAATGTAGAAGGCAATACACCTCATTGGGTTCCCAAACAAACCAATCATTCCACCACAATCTCCTTATCATCCACTGGCAAATCTCAACAAAAGATGCCAAAATAATACGTAGTCCAATCGAAAAGGCCTAATGCCTCAATAAAGCAATCTAAATTCAAGGAGGCTATTTGGGAGTACCACTTTAAGAATCCCCAAACTCTTCCTAAAGGCCTATTGATCTCACAATCTCAAGAACAAAACTTGTTTCCAACCATTTTTTAGTTGCAATAACAAAAATTTTGTGCTATCTAGGCCTCCCAAAAATTTGATGAATCAATCCCAAAATGATCAGAGTTAGCCTTCACACAACATCATGCAAAATCCCCAATCTTAGTCAAGAACACATACTAAGAAACACTCACTAAATGCAAGCCAAAAGTCAGAAATGTTGAGATGATAAGCTCAACACCTGCAGACATTGATGATGGACCACCTAGTTAGATAGGTCTACACATATATACTTAATACATTGGTGATCATCATGATCCTCAAATAGCCACTGACTTATTATATTTGGTTAGTTACACCTACCTACAATCGATATAGTTATAGCACTAGTCAATTAATATAGTCAGTTGTACATTGTTTAACTAAGTAAACAACTTGACTTTATATTGTATCTCATATATACTTTGTGTACATTGCATTGTATGAGAAAGAAGGTAGAAAAAATAGTAAGAAAACGTTTTGACCTCCATCTCTCTTCTTGTGTTCTTGAGTGAGCTTCCTATTGTGTGTATTATGTATGTTTGGTGTAGTAGCTCAAGCAAGTCCACCAACCATGTGATTTGTGACATCGTATCAAAGTGATACTAGTGAAAGGGACTAGTTTTTAAGCTTGAAGTGAAGGGAAGGAGAAAGGATTTAAGCAAACAAGCAATGAGTCAAAGCCTCTCCCATTCTTTCTCTATTTTCCTTGGATAGTACTATTGGAGGCACCAGAAGTAGGATGAAGCAAAAATCTCCAATCACTGTGAGATTTGTGAGCAAACAAATTGTATATATATTGTAGATAGACCCTTTGGTGCTTGCCCATTGTGTTTTTAGCCTTCTGAGGTAATTTCGGGTCTTGTTTTACCTCTACAGGGTTATAGGTAGTAGTTTCAAGGTATACCATATTTTCACATTATCAATGATTCTTTGTTGCATATGCTATAAATTACACATCTATAATTCTCAAGTGTTTATCAAGAAGCAAAGACAAGGTTTATCTATTGTAAACATGTTACATATTGTATGCATTATTAAATAGTTAGAGAAAAAGACTGCTTGATTTATTGTTGTGTATATCTTGTGAAGGATTTCAAAAGTTTTACTTATTGTTTGGTACTCCATTGCGTCATAATGATTGAGAGCAATAGAAAGCTTATCATCAAGAAGCTAGATAAGAACAACTATATGTAGAGGGAGCTTACACTCAACCACCAAGACCCACGGACCGCTTATTGCTTCAAGCGTTTCAAGCGAGCTCTAATAGCTATCTCCCACCTAGCAGACGTGCCTTCGAACCTACAAGTGTAGTGAGCCTACCTCGATGCCGAAATGAGTTGCCTTCTCCCTCGCACACACCAATAGCTCGACGATCCTAGATGCTAGCTCAAGCATCCTCAAGCCTCCTCCCTCGAGCTCCATCCTCCATAGCCACACACACGCGAGAGAAGAGAATAGAAGAGAAGAAGAGAAGAGGATATGGTGAAGAGCTTCAACCTCTTGATCCCTCACTCCCGCACACTCACTCCCTCACACTCTCACACTCCCTCTCTCAAGAGAACACACACAAGCAAGGTGAAGAGAAGAAGAGAGGACTCTTGTTAGCCACACACCAAAGAGTGAGCTTCCATTCACTTTTTGAACTTTATATACAAGCCCTAAAATCCCATGGACACCCATCCCTTTTTACATGACCAACCGTTGTGGCAAGGTCCTTTTTCCTATTTCCCTTTTCTTGCCTCATACCTTAAGCCTACACCCTTCTATTCTTTTACAAATGGCACAGGAGGGAGCCTGGTGCTCTTTTACAAGAGTTTTTAGAGTTTTTTTAGGTGCCTTCCATTTGGAATTGCATTTTTTACCTCAGCTTAGCTTTAGGGGCCGCCTCTGCGTCTTTGCTCTTTTTCTGTCCTTTTTCCGCTCTTTGCTTCATACTTCTGCCATCTCGAATTGAGGTTAACACTACCCATCATGAAAGTTTTGTGTGACAAACTTTCATATTGTGGAAATGGCCTCTATGAGTTTATTTCAAGTAAAGAAAATGAACCAAAGCTAAGTCATCTTAAGACTATAGAAAAATTAAAGGTGTGTAAAGAATGGATTACAAAATATAAAAAGGTAATGTATTGATTGTCTTGAATTACTAATAACACTATGTTGGAGCATATCAGAAATGCAAAGAATTCACATGCAACTTGGACAACCTTCAAGAATATATTTTTAGGAGTTGAATACCTTGAAGAATGTAAAAAGCATTGCAGATGCCTTAGTAGCTATTGATGAAATGCCTAATGATGATGATTTGGTCTCATCTACTTTGTATGGCCTTAATAATGAGAAGGTTTGGAAATCTTTTGTTACTTATGTGTATGTATAAAAGCCGTTTCCAAATTATGATAAGTTGGTCTCTCTCATGATCTCACTAAAGAGATCAATATATAGTAGGGTGAATCATCTAAAACAAGCAATAAATAGATCTAAGCATTTTAGTTAAGTTTAAGAAGGGGACATGGCAAATCCTCTTCAAGAGGCCATGGTACAAGTTGTGTTGGTGATAATCATTAAAATAGGTTAAAATCAACAATTTGGTGACATTAAAATTTCGAGAGGCTATGGTAATTCTAGAGACAAGGCAAGCTCTAGAGAAAGAGATGGATGGCAGAACAGAGGTTCTAGCAATTCTAGTATTGTCTTCCATTACTATGGAAGAACAAGTCATATTACAACCCATTTTTTTGATAAGAAGGATGACATTTGCAATAGCAAGTTGCAATAAGGAAATTATGCATCATCTTCAAGACAGAATGATAACAAAAATGAGTATTTTTTTTATCATGCGGTATATGATGAATGTTGTTACAAAAAAGGGGACATATTATTATATATGGTACATTAATTCAGGTGCATCTAACCATACTAAATGGTTTTAAGAGATATAGGATTTATAAAGTCTGAGCTATGTAGAGATCGGTGATGATTTGTATCATCAGATTTTACATATCAAAAAAGTCCCCTTATCTTGCATGATAGCTAGACAAAGTGCTTATTAGATGTTTTTCATGTGCCATCCATCACAAAGAATTTAGTATCTGCTTTTTAAATTATAGAGTAAGGACTATAGGTTAGATTTAATGCAAAGGATTGTTTATTATTGAAGGCTTCAACAATGAATGCAAGTAGATAGAATTTAAGCAAGGAGTAGAGGACACACAACAAATATGAGAATAACAAAGACTACTTTAATTTCAAATGAGTTGATATAAAGATAGCTCTATCCATCTATGCACTTCCATTGTGAAGCTTAGATGGTGATTCAAACAGATGATAGGAAAAAATCTTAATGGTAGTTGGAAGAAATCTAATTGGGTTAAAGATAGATTGATGATGACTTTAGAGAGGTCTTTCTTTATAGCCTAGGAAGGTAGTCTAGTCATCTTGTTTGACCATATTATGAACCTTCCCTAGACCATTTATCATTGGGCCGAGACACTACCCCTAGACGAGGGGGGCCACTAGCCCCCTTGAGATCCCGTAGATTGGGGCCAGTTCCACGGCCCCCAGACCCCAAAATAGGGGTCCCTGATAATTCCTGCAACTCGATGCATTGTGCCTCAAGTTGCTACTAGTATAACTACTTTATCTGACCCAAAGGCTAAACCCACAAAGGTCACATTTTTTCCATCTAGTCACATAGACCTCGTCTAACATACTTAGAGAACCATGGATCATTGGTAGCACGTTATGAGGGTGGGGCATTGAGCATATCGAACATATTGCTTTAGGAGACTCTATGTATATTTTATGAAGGAAAAGAGTGTAATTTTTGAGCACTTCAAAATTTTCAAGGCTATTGTTGAAACAAAAACATGCTTGAAAGTTAAGTGCTTGAGGTTAGATGGAGGGGAAAAATACATTTCTAATGAGTTCAATGATTTTTTAAGGACTCATGGAATCAAATGATAGATTACATACAAATATATCCCATAACAAAATGGGATTGTAGAAAGGAAAAATAGATATATTGTGGAAGTTGCACACGTATTGATAGGTGGAAAGAATATGCCCAAGCACTTTTGGTTTGAGGTTGTTCATACTGCTAACTACTACATTATGAATAGGTCTCCCACAACTATAATCCATGGTTTGACTCCTTAAGAATATTTTACAAGCAAGAAACTTGATGTATCACACTTGAAAGTGTTCAATTGTATTGTATATGTTTATGTGCTTGATGAATTAAGGAATCAGACCTAAGGACTGAAAAATGTATTTACATTGGAATACTCTATTGAGCATATAGGATATCATTATTGTAACCTTGTTAGTGGTGAGCTTCCAATGAGTAGGAATGTTATTTTTTATTAAATGAGCAATTGGTATATATTTAGTGGAGATTTATTAGATGATGGTGATGATCATGATAGTCATGTGCAAATAGAAAAGCAAGAATCATGGACTCTTAATGGACCAAAGACATCATCTAGTAGTAGATCTACTGTCAGATGGGAGACTAAGGAGAAGTCATATATCATCAAGTGCATCTACTAGTGTTGTAAGTAATGAAAAAGGGAAGAAAAAAGTATCTATATTAATAATGCATCTCCTAGTCATGTAGTTCTCAATGGAGACTATAATGGCTCAGAGAGTTTGGATGATGAGCTTGGTATTCCTCCAGTTGAGACACCATGTGTATAGAGAGCACATGGTAATGTAAAGGCTCCATTGAGTGATTCAATAGTCCCAGGTCTAGCAGGGTGAGATATCCTATTAGAAGATTTGGTTTTGAGGGTTATGTAGCTCACTATTATATATATGATAAAGAAACCTGATGCGCTTAGTATTACTTCAGTTGAGACACCAGGTATGTAGAGCACATGGTAATGTAGAGACTTTATTGAGTGATCCAATAATATACATGTCTAGTAGGGTGAGATATCCTATTAGAAGATTCAATTTTGAGGGTTATATAGCTCACCATTATGCTTATATTATAAAGATTTACAGAGCAAATGGATGTGAAGAATGCCTTCTTGTATGGTGATTTACAAGAAGAGGTGCATATGGAACAATCATCAGGTTATGAGGATTTAGAGCATCCCACATATGTGTGCAAGTTAAAGATGGTATTCTATGAGTTGAAACAAGCACCTAGAGCATGGTCTAACAAGATCAGAGAGTATCTTGTCAACATTCACTTTTATGTTTCATATGCAGGTCACTTATTTTGTGTGAGGAAGGGTGATGTAAGTTTGGTTATCATAGTCATCTATGTAATAATGACAGTGGGATTGCTAATGTCAAGGGTCTTTTGAAACAAAAATTTAAGATGAAGGATTTGGGTGAGCTAAGATACTTTCTTGATGTTGAGGTAATCAATAGTGTTGATGGTATATGGATGTCCCAAAGATAGTATGGCTTGGATTTCTTATCCAAGTATAGTATAATGGCATGTAAGCCTCTTTCAATGCCATTGGAGCAAAATGTAAAGTTAGCACTTGATGTTGGAAAGACCCTACTATGTTCAGGAAGGTACTAGGGAGTTTGATATGCATGATCATCACAAGGCCATATGTCATTAAAGTTGTGAGTCAATTTATGCATTGGCTAGGAAGCCTCATTTGGATGTAGTCATATTCATATTGAAGTATGTGAATTCCACCTTGCATTATGGACTTTTTTATGAGGTAGGTAAGGATGTACATGTGCTTGGATACACAAATGCAAATTGGGCTCCGATAGAAGATCTACCACAATAGATTCATGTTTTCCCTTGGTAGTGTGGCAGTTCCTTGGAGCAAACAAAAAGTAACCAATGATTGCTTTATCCAATACATAGGCTAAGTATAGAGGTGTTGCTATGGCAACATGTGAGGATTACAAAAGTAATTAGGTGATTTGGATGCCTGGGAGGTTCACCTTATATAATATGTAAGATACCATGTGAGTTCAAAAGAAATAGTATTTTATTTAGTAAAATTTATAGTATTTTATTTGTAAAAGTAATTTTTAAATTATAATTTAAAATATTTTCATGAGTTTAGTAAAGCAAAAGGGGTCACTTTGTCTGGTAACATAAGCAAAGTCTTATCATGAATCACTCTCATCTCAAACCTATGAATGAGTTAAAGTATATCAAGTGCACAACAAGATTATCCTAGGATATACTCAAGTAGCTGAACCAATGTAGACTTTCTTGTCATATCAAGACTTGAAAGGTACAAACACACCTGCACTTTATTATTCTGGGTGAAGAAAAGCTTGAGGAAGGCCCTCAATACACTGGTTTTGAAGGGTTTTTCATCCATAAAGTCTATAAGAAATCATTTTTTCTTTCTTTGTCAAGGAGTTCTAAGGAAAAACATTGTCCCACAATGAGTAAAGGCCCACAAATTTGGTTGGGTTGGTGATAGGGTATAGCTATCACTCCTAGGGTCTACCATCAAAAAATCATTCAGAAAATTCAATCCATGTAGAGCTAACAGAGTCTCATACAGAGATTGATGCAAGTTCTCCTTCACCATTTCGTCGAAATAGCATTAGAGTTTCACAAAATGCATAGCATTTGTGTTATTACTCCAACCATAGCAAGAACTTAACCTCTCTAGATCCCATGGTAGGATCTTTTTTCCAAAAAATATGAGAAGCTTTCAATCAAATCCGTAGGAGGGAAAGATTTTGGGATGGTATCTCATTTGAATGGGGAATCAAAAAACAAGGTAATTAGGTCATGAAAACGATGGAAGAGTTTTCCTCTACCATGTGTGTCTTTAGTTTGAGGGACTATCGTGGTTCCAACCCTTACAATACGGGTGGGTCTCAAGGCATCATTGGATCCTATCTTATAGGAATGGATATCCTTTTTAGGTTACCAAGAATCTTTACCAAATAGCCTTGTCAAGACAAAAGAAAGAAAAAAGTATGAAAGCTAGATTGATCAAATCAAAATTTTGATCCTTTTGAAACAAATTCCTCCTCAAGTAATAACTAGTGATATGGATAGGCTCATATCAACTTGTCAATCTCCTTTCTATTGAATTTATAAAATGCATGGAATGCAACTTGAATAGGAGAAAACCAGAAAAATCATTGGCTAATTTTTCATTCAATTAGACAATTTTCTATCTTTTGATTAAGCATATTTTTATCTCCATTTTATCTCTTAATCTGTCCTATTGGAGTGAGCTTGGAGCAAGCATCAAGGCACCACACAAATTGATTGGTTTCTAGAAAGTAAGCAATTCATGGCAAAAATACCATGAACTTTATGTCATATGAGAATGATAATGGGCCAATATTGGTACTCTTGAATTGATTGACAAAGATAAAAGGGTGAGATACCAAATTTGTAAAGTAAATTTCTATATGTAGTCATGAAGATTACTTCATGTTTAAGATACTCAAATAAACAAAGAAGTCTATTTCTCCTCACTTATTCTTTAGAATACTTATTAGAGATTAGTAAACTGGCCTCAATAGATAGAGAAGTGAATGTGGGAAGGGTGAAATGCAATAAAGGAAGATTTCAAAAGGATTGAAAAAGAGGGAAATTTTACACCCCCTATTTCATCGATTCCTTTTTATAGAGAAAGGAAAACTACAAAAGAAAGTTCTAGGTTGGTAACCCTATTCTAAATTTTCTTTAAATGAGGAGGAGCAATATGAGATGGGAATCTCATATAGTTCTATATAGGGACATTGGAACTAGCTATTTGTCAACTATTCCACAACTACACCCAAAAACCTAACTCTTCCCTACATAAAGTTGCAAGAGTTCAGTTAACCTCTCAGTTTGAGGTAACAACTTATATACTAGGAATTGGCCATAATTTGTAGGAACATTTTGTGGTCTTTGTGAGGGTTAGAAGGGTGAAGGACCTTCTGAGTTAGGATATCATATAGTTAGAGGAAATTTAGATATTGTAGGAGTAAAGGATCATAAGAAAGGGTATCTTACTATGTTGCACAACGATGGTCATGACTTGTATCATTGCAATGATTCTGTATCAATTTTTTTTATATGTCAAGTGCATAGTGGCCTAAGAATGGAAGTATTGACAAGGGATTGAAGCCTGCTATGGCAATTAGTAGGTTGAGGCTCATCTAGACTCTTATGGCAAAGATCTTTAGATGTATTTTCTCTTTTGGAATATGTTCAAACTACTATACAAAGATTCCCCAAAGATTTTGTCAACATTTGGTAATCAAATAGAGAAACACATAGACATTTTGAGTTAGATGAATGAAATGAAACATTTTCTCTTTACTATTTTTAAACTTTGATCTTTGTCTATTCCTATAGAAATGATAAGTAGATAGTCCTAGGAGAAGGAAGAGGAAAGAGACACTCGATGCATATAACAAGTAAATATGATTTTTTGAGGTACTTTAAAATTACTTTGCTTTGTTCTATTCAATCATATATAAAGTTGCATACAACAAAGCCACACATCCAATTTGGAGGGAGATCTCCAACTAGCTAAAAGATGCACCCTAGAATATGGAGTCAAAAAGCCAAAATAGTCTTAACTAAAAGACAGTTAGGATAGAAGACAAAAGACAAATCTAAAAACTCATGCTACATCCAAATATCCATTGACTCCATTATAAATAGTAGCTACCTATTCCTCCACTAATAATGGAGTTGTTGAGACCGCTATAGTAATTCACATAGCCTTTAACTCCTCACTAACTAATTCTAAGTTGCCTTGTTGAGATCAGAAAAAATTATGTGGAAGCTTCCAATTCCGTAAATTGTGTTAGTTCAAGTTTTAGCTTACTAATGACTTTTTTTATTAATTTTATATGAGCAGAAGAACCTACTCTAGATATGAAGATTCCTACATTAATTGTTGATCAAATTCTAGCATTAAATAAATTTTCTACAAGAAGATTTATTCAATAATAAATCAAAATAATATTTGTCGATGTGGGAAGGGCAACAAGTTGTCAAGAATCGCGTGGTGGGGAGACTTGCTCGAGATGATGCGTCGAACACACACAGAATGCACAAGGAGAAGCTCACTCAAGAGACAAGAAGAGAGATGGAGGCCAAAAAAATGTTTTCTTGCTGGTTTCTTCTTCTTCTTCCACACTCTTTACAAAGTACTCAAAGTATAGATAAGATACAACATAAAGGAAAGTGGCCTACTAAGTCAAACTATGCATAATCGATTACACTAGTCGACTGGCACTATAACTATGCCAGCTGTAAATAGGTTTAACAACCTGAATATAATAAGTAATGAGTCAGTGGCCATGTGAGAATCATAATGACCACCGACGTGCTAAGTGTAGACGTGTGGACCCATCTAACCAGGCGGTCCATCATCAATGTCCGCATGTGTTAAGCTTGTCATCTCAACACTCCCCCTCAAGCTCAATTGCATCTCTGCGACTCCAAGTAAGCTTCGAAACTTTTGAAGCTTCTCTGTACCCAATGCCTTCGTGAAGATGTTAGCTATCTGATCCTGTGTGTTGACATACACCAAGTCAATCTCACCTACTAGTACCTTCTCTCTCACAAAGTGGTAGTGTACCTCAATATGTTTTGTCCTGGCATGGAATATAGGGTTCCTAGCCAACTGTATACTGCTCATGTTGTCACAATAAATGACAACTGGACCTTCCACCTGCACATCCAAATCAGCCATTAACTTTTGTAGCCATACTACCTCACATGCTGCAACAGCAGCACCTCTATACTCAGCCTCTGTACTCGACAAAGCAACTGTAGATTGCTTTTTGCTGCTCTAAGCAACTGCTATACTACCAAGAGAGAACATGTATCCACTGGTAGATCTTCTATCAGACATACTACCATCCCAATCTACATCTGTGTATCCAAACACATGTACATCTGTACCTGCCTCATAGAAAAGTCCATAATGTAATGTGGACTTCACATATCTCAATATGCATCTGACTGCATCCAAATGTGGCTTTCGAGGTACTTGCATAAACTGACTCACAAGACCAACAACGTAGCTCAAGTCTGGCCTTGTAATGGTCATGTAGATCAAACTCCCCACTATCCTCCTGAACATAGTAGGGTCTTCTATCTCATCCCCAACATCAGCACTCAACTTTACATTCTGCTCCAATGGGACTGAAAGTGGTTTGCATGCTGTCATACCATACTTGGACAACATATCCAAGCCATACTGTCTTTGGGACAGCCATATACCATCATCACATCTGATCACCTCAATGCCAAGGAAGTACCTTAGCTCACCTAAATCCTTCATCTCAAACTTCTTCTTCAAAAATCCTTGACTTCAGCAATCCCACTATTTCTATCACCTGTAATAATCAAATCATCCACATAGATGACTATGATCACCAAACCTGCATCTCCCTTTCTCACATAAAGTGAGTGATCAGCATCAGAAACATAAAAGCCAATATTGACAAGATACTCTCTGATCTTGTCAGACCATGCTCTAGGTGCTTGCTTGAGCCCATAGAGTGCCTTCTTCAACCTACACACATACGTGGGATGCTCTAAATCTTCATAACCTGCTGGCTGATCCATATACACTTCTTCCTGCAAATCACCATGCAAGAAGGCATTCTTCACATCCATTTGCTACAATCTCCAACCTTTGGCTGCTGCCAAAGCAATCACACATCTGACAGTTGCCATCCTAGCAACTGGACTGAAGGTTTCTTCATAATCTATGCCATATGTCTGGGCATAGCTTTTTGCAACCAGCCTAGCTTTGTACCTACTAATAGAACCATCTGCATTGTGCTTCTTATAAACCCACTTACATCCAATAGCTTTCTTACCCTTCGGCAATGATACCAAATCCCAAGTCTTATTGGCCTCTAATGCAATAATCTCCTCATCCATTACTGCATCCCAATGAGCATATTCTGCATGACCTGTCATGTGGTTTGATGCACCATATGACCCATTTTACCATAGTAGTAGCATTCAACATTACTGTTTGCATTTTGGCCTCTTTGCCATCCACCACGACCTCTTTGGCTCCCCCTGCCTCTAGAGTTACCACGTCCTCCTCCATAGGACTGGTTTTCTTGAGTTTGCTGCATATTCTAATTTCTACCACGGCCTCCAAATCGGCCTCCTCTACCTCTGCCTCTACCTCTTCCAGCATTTGAGTAGAAGACAGCTTCCTTTGAAGTTCCTCCTGAAGAAGATGCACCACCATTTCTCTGCTCCTCAGAAATTAGAAGAGCAATCAACTCCTCAAAATCAGGAAATCTATCACGAACTAAAATGGATGTCCGAAACTGTGCATAATCCTTTCCTAGACCATTCAAGGTCAAGTGTCCATGGTATTCATTAATGGAATACGAAGTGAAGAGCTCTACAAAGCCTTGGCCGAAGCCTTGGCTGGCAACTCGAGCTTGCAACAAGACATGATGGTGAGGGTCTTTAAAGAAGCTATTAGAGTGGACGACCAGCTCAAAGAGAGAAGATCTAGGAGCTCAAATCATGGAAAAGAGTCCAATGCCAAGGATTCGGAGAGAGCTTCAACACCGAGTGAGCGATCAGGCCCAAGCGCTTGAGATAAAGGGAAGGGCACTAACTAAGGATAAGAGCTAGCAGAGATGAAGATGGAAATAGCTAAACTACATGAGATGATGAGATGGCCAATGCTCCCACACATCCAATGCATGCATTATGGCGGGAACCACCTGCCAGCCGAGTGTCAGGACCCTAGGTCATGACCTTGCACTAATTGTGGTAGGTTCAGCCATGACACCATGCATTATCGACTACCTTAGAGACTCCCATACCCGTAGCCTTACGGTCAACCCTACCTTGCGAACATGCCACCGAACTTATTTGGAAGGGAAAACCCATTGGCCCTTCTAGCACCTAATGATGCTAAGACAACCATCCCTAGGATGGAGATAAACCATAGAAGTATTCCTACACCACTGGGACCCTACGTAACCCATCCACTAAGTGATACTCTAGTCTACTACATGGAGGAGCTGAACGGTGATGAGCCTTATGTAAACCCTTACATATCATACGATGAAGAAGGCAACACAGTCCTTATGGACTACTGACCAATACCGGTGAATCCATTAGGTAGAGGGAGAGGTAGAGATCTAGGAGCGCAGACCCAAGAACCAATCGTGTGTTGAACTTGCAGTCACCCAGGACATGTCTCTTCATGCTACCCTGAGAGGGAGCAACCAAATAGAGATAAGGCTAACCTAAGATGCACTGAGTGTGGAATCACTCAACTCTTTGTTGATTGCCCTAGATGGAATCCATTGCCATCATGGCAATTGGCAAGCCCAAGGACACACCCTTAGCACCAGTCTGCATGATAACTAGAAGCTTACATGGAAATCCCACCATTCCAAGTCCCGAACAATAAATGAGAGCTCTTGGAAATCCTAGGATATCTAACTGACAAGTTGGATGCAATCTAGCAACTAATCTCAAGCCACTCCACGATCTCTTGGATGAGCCTAGGTCCAAGATGCACAATTTAAACTTAATGTACAATTGGGCTAACGAATATGAAGACTGTTGTTCCTTCAGTGATGAGAGCGAAAGGAAAATTGATACTATAGAATACGACACTAGGGGATGTGTAATAGAACAAATACAAGTGGACTCTAGACCACACAAGCAAAGCGCCCTTACAATAGAGAAAGGAGTCATGCACAAGGACTGTGATTGAGCTTGGTTGGAGTAAATGGGCGCAATCGACTACAAGCATGCATGCCTAGCCCCAATCAAGTGATGCATCACTGCTAAGAATGGACTCACCTTCCGAGCTACAACCACCAAGAGAGACCCCCTCTTCTATGGAGAGTTTGATTCTAAGTCAGAAGTCATAGTGACCGTGAGATACCTCGACCTTCCAAGACTAGACGCACCAAGGGGGACCTACTCGTCCACCTAAGATGTCAACATTTAAGGGAGGAACGACGGAAGCTGCCTAAGGAAACATAGACAAAAGAGCAGCAAAAACTGCAAGACCTACCAAAGATATTGACAAAATTCAAAAAAGGAGATAGGGTGGTGATCTTGCTGGGAGCCAAACGATAGGGGCAAGCAAGAAAACCAATCAAAGGACCCGCCAAGGTCAAAGATGTCAATTTAGACAGGGAATGGGAGACACCACGGCCCATCTTTATAGTAGCTGATAACTTGATTGAGGAAGAGGAAGCATGTCTCATTACACTCTTACGAGAGTATATAGACATCTTTGCTTGGTCCCTAGAAAAGCTCAAAGGGGTAGATCCGAGTGTAGTGACTCACAACATACCTATGACACATGACACAACGTGCGCTAGTCAAGCAACGACCTTGTCCCATGAATCCAAAGCATGCCCATGCCATCAAGGAAGAAATTGACAAGCTAATGAGATCAGGATTCATCTACAAAATTGAACACATGGATTGGGTTTTTCCCATAGTCATCATATTAAATAAGAATGGAAAGATTAGAGTGTGTGTCAATTACAAGAAGGTAAACGCAGCTACAAAGAGAGATAACTATCCATTGCCGTACACTGAGCACATGCCCGAGAGAGTAGCTGGCAAAGAGGCCTACAGTTTTCTGAATGACTTCTTTGGATACAATCAAGTGCAAGTGCATCCTAAAGATAGGCATAAGACCGCGTTCGCCACTAAATGGGGTGTTTTTGACTACATAGTCATGCCTTTTGGGTTGACTAACACACCAACTACCTTCCAATAAACTGATGTGCACTATATTCAAAGACATGCTTAGGAAGGAGCTAGAGGTCTTTTGAATGACTTGTGTGTTCACTCTACTTGGAGGGAACACTTAGACAGACTCCGAGTGGGGTCTTTGAATGGTGTCGACTGTATCATCTCTCATTGAACCCCTTGAAGTGCCAGTTTTGGGTGAAGCATGGATGTATCCGAGGACATGTGATGTTGAAGAGCAGTGTTGCCACAGATTTCTCAGAGATCAGGGTCATTTTTTAGCTTCCACCCCCAACTAATTACAAGGGCATTCAATGCTTCTTAGGCCATAAAGGGTATTATTGACATCTTGTGTTGAGCTATGCATTGATTGCTAGACCTCTATACAAGCTATTGATCATATTCAAATGGACTGAGGAATGCCAACATGCGTATGAGGAACTGAAAAAGGATTTGACCATGGTACCAATTCTATGAGCCCTAGATTGGACACTCATGTTCCATGTGCACATTGACGCTTCAAAATTCACCATAGAAGCTATGTTGTGACAGCCTGGTGAACACAACCTAGATTACCCAATGAGCTTTGCTAGCAAACAACTCATTGAGATCAAACTAAATTACTCAACAATGGAGAGAGAGGGCTTGGCCATGGTGTTTTCTGTAAAGAAATTTTGGCATTATCTTTTGGCTATGCCTTTTTCCTTCTTTGTTGACCATCAAGCCGAGTGTACCCACCTAGCCATGGGCAATATCCACATAGTTACAACTTTTAGCAAGGCCTTCATGACTCCTTCCAAGTCTACAAAGCCACCGGTAGAGACACCCATTTTCAAGTCTAAGGAGGGGGGTCGTGACTCGTCACAACCTGCCAAGTCTCAATGCCAACAACCCATTGAACCCAATGTTGAAGCCCATGAACCCCAGTTCAAATGGATACCTAGCAACGTCACTATCTCCTATTGGAAGGCCTAACCCACAAGAAGTGGATGTGCTTGGATTCACCGAAGAAGAACAATAGGAGCCAAGACAGGAGAGGGAGGTGGACATGAACTTTGAAATTGGGTCGCACAAGGAAGAGCTTGTCCCACCACCTCCTTCCCCATGGCATGAACACCAGCAACACGTATGTGTGTTTGGCAGTGATCATTATGCATAGGTAAGCTAGTTCTACAGCTTCTCAATCCTCCTCGTCCATCTTAGTGATGGTGGCTACTCTTACATTGATAGGGGATGCTAGTATTGGAGGCTCATGCCATGGGTGCATGGGAGGGAAGTACTTCTTTATGCGGCTTCCATTGAAGAAGCCTATGCCCTCACCTTTGAGGGTTTCTAGCTCTATGTTCCCAGTTCGGTTGATGGCTCGAACTCTGAAGGGACCTAATTCCCTAAACTTAATTTTTTGTTTATGTCCCTTGACTGAGTACAACAATACTAAGTCACCATGTTCAAAGTCTTGTTGCTTGACATGCTTATCAAACCAGATTTTGCATCTTGACTTCTCACATATTAGCGCATGGGTGGATAGAATTCGTGTTTTTGATAAGCATTCGAGCTCAACTAGGCATTCCGTCCATGCCTCTTTCCCATCCCATCTATCTGCAAGCTAGGAATGAAGAAATCTAAGGATAGAATTGCCTCTGTTCCATAGGTCAACCTAAAGGGAGTCTGATCTATAGCCATTTTGTAAGCCATGCGGTAGGCCCGAAAGGCTACCATCAACTTGCTATTCCCTAGTCACTATATGACATAGAGACTACCTTAGTCAAGACATTCACCAATATTTTATTTGTGGATTCAGCTTGGCCATTTTCCTGAGGGTAATAAGGTGAAGATTTTTTATGGATGATTAGGAAGGTGGATAGGAGATGAGCTATCACTTCATTGATGAAGTCTGTGCCTTGGTCACTAACAAGTTTAATGGGGCAGCCGAATCATGAGATCACTTGCTCCCACAAGAACTTGGCAATGGTCCTAGCGTTATTTTTTCTCATAGCTCATGCTTTTGCCCATTTCGCTAGATAATTGGTGGCGACAATGATGTACTTGGCTTGTGAATACTGTGCCACATGACTACTGGGTCCGACGAAGTCAATCCCCCATTTCTCGAAGGGTTGTCGTGTAATGATTGGGGTTAGCTCCATGTGGTCCTTACAATTAGGGACCCTAGTCCATTGGCACTCATCACAATGCTTTACAGATCGTGCTGCATCTCAAAAAAGAGTGGGCCATATAGTTGGGATTGCAGGACCTTGCGAGCTATCATATCTCCACTGAAGTGTCCTCCTGCAATTCCACCATGTGCCTCTGTGAGTACGTCATGCATTTCATACTCACACACACATTTGCCCAGCAATCCATCTTATCCCAACTTGTAGAGTTGGCCTTCTATCAGTTAATAGGGTTGGATCTTCAGTATGAGCCACCTAAGTGGGGCCTTTTTTATTGGTCATTCAGGTAGTATGTGCTTAAGCACTTGGACTATGTCATCTGCCCAATATGGCGTCATGTCAGCTCTAAAAAAATCTCTTTTGTTGGATAAGCGGAATAGATACGCAATTGGCAATTTATCTACAATGCCTTATCCAACAACTTCTCTTGTGGGGATGTGAGACATATGGTTAGCCATGTAGTGTCACTTCCCTTTACATACCCCCACAGAGAAGGCAAATTCTAAAAGTAAAAGTAGCCATCAAGCGATGCGTCTTGTAGCACAAGGTTTATTAACAAGATATAACAAGGCTTGATGGTCAACAAAGAAGGTAAAAGGAGTAGCCAAAAGTTAATGCTGAAATTTCTTTATAGCAAACACATGGCCAAATCCTCTCTCTTCATTGTTGAGTAATTCATTTTGGTCTGAGTGAGTTGTCTACTAGTAAAGCTCGCTGGTTAATCTAGGTTGTGTTCACCAGACTGGCACAAAACAGCTTCTATGGTGAATTTTGAAGTGTCAATGTGCACATGGAACATGAGTGTCTAATCTAGGGCTCGTAGAATTGGTGCCATGGTCAAAACCTTTTTCAGTTCCTCATACGCATGTTGGCATTCCTCGATCCATTCAAATATGATTAGCAGCTTGTATAGAGGTCTAGCAATCAATGCATAGTTCAACACAAACCGTTGATAATACCCTATATGGCCTAAGAAGCCTTGAATGCCCTTCTAATTAGTTGGGGATTGAAGATTGTCAATGACCCTGACCTTTGAGAAGTTTGTGGCAATGCCATTCTTCAACACTACGGCTTGTTGAGGCTTCTCTCGCTCAACCGCCAAGACCCACGAATAGCTTATCCCTTCAAGCGTTTCAAGCGAGCACTAATGGCTACCTCTCACATAGTCGACGTGCTATTCCTATCTATGAGTGTAGTGAGCTTACCTTGATGCCCAATTGAGTTGCTTTCTCTCTCAAGCACTCTGATAGCTCCATGATTTGTGATGCAAGCTCAAGCATCCTCAAGGCTCTTCCTCCAAGCTCCATCCTCCATAGCCACATACGAGATGAGAAAAGAGAAGAGAAGAGAGAAGAAGAAGAGAGGAGATGGTGGAGGGCTTCACCTCCAAGATCCCTCACCCTCACACACTCACTCTCTCACTCACTCACACTCCCTCCCTCAAGCACTCACAAGCAAGCAAGCGAGAGAAGGGAAAGAGAGAAAAAGAAGAGTCCACTTTGCCACACACAAAAGAATGAGCTCTCCCTTTACTTTTCAACTTTATATACAAGTCCCTAAATCTCTTTTGGGCGGTTATCCCCTCTTTTACATAGCTAGGCCCCTTTTTTCCATTGCCCTCCTATCTTCTTAACTTCCTTCCTATTGCCCATCTTTCTTTACAATTTGCATGGGTGAGAGCCTAACACTCTTTTATAAAATAAATCATGGTGCACCTTGCGCTCTTTTACCAAATTATTGACTTGCACTTTTTCTCGTGCACCTCTCTCCTTGATTTAGGAAATATTGCACTTCTTGTTTTTCCAGATTTTCCTTGGTGTGCCTTCATCTTCCGTTTCACTTTTGCCTTGGCCTTGTGTTCTGCTTTATATTTTTTAGATTTTCCACCTTGTTCGTATGAGAGTTAACATTACCCCCCTCCTAGGCAAGCGCCAATCCCATGGCACCGAGCGGAGTGGTTGGAAGGAGGGATGGTGTAGTCAGATGATTTTTTTGAGTTTGTTTACAAAGCCTTGCGGGGGATGGTGTTGGGTGGATCAGCCTTGAAATTGAATATTGTGTTGGGTGGATCTTTACTTGGAGAGTGGCGAGCAGAAGGATTAGTCTTTGAAATTTAAGATGGTGTTGGATGGATCAATCTTCTTGCCCTCCTTGGTTGTTTTCTTGTGCACTGTTCCAAATGAGCTTCTTCATTCACATTTTGATGGGGCTGTCTTGGTCTACCTGTGCCTTGGCATGATTGCTTGGTGACATTGTCGCATGAGATGACCACTCTCTTAGGCAAGGGCTAGTTCTAGGACACTTGTGGTTTTGAGTTGATGAAGGGATGAATGAGTGAGTCAAAGATGAGGAGGTTATGGGAGATGTTGGGGTTAGGAAGAAACGGATCACCGATTAAGGTGGTGAAGGCCAGAGGCACATTGCATGGATGATGGGGCCTCTGAATCTAGGGTTTGGAGCCTTTTTTTGTACCTGAAAAGAAAAGAAGATGCATTATTTGGAGGTGTGGCAAGTGATGCATTGTGCTCGTGCAAGTGGGACTGGGAGTTGGGTTGAACCATACGCAAGCCTAGGCGCTATCCCACACTTGAGGACCCAGTTTGTGCATAAGGGAGGTGTGATGCAGGTAGCTTAGGATGACATGTCTAAACATAGGCACGAGTTACCTCCCTGGGTATGTCCTGCCCTTGATGTGCCCTAAGCATGTGTAGTGGAAAATCAAAAAGGCTAGGGGGTTAGACACGGAGTCGACTAGCCAAGGCCACCAGATGCGCTTAACTTGAGAACCCCTAGGTGCAGTGACTGTGACCTATATCTACAACTCGTTGTGTCTACATGGGATTTCTTTTTCCATTTCCATTCTCTGTGTTTGCCTTTTCACTTTGTACTTTCTTGTCTTTTGTTTCTTTTTTTCCTTATCTCTCGTCTTCTTCTTCTTCTTATTCTTCTTCTTTTTTTGATAAGTTACATAGTCATGACAGAAGTTAGTCTTTGTCATCGGAGTGAGGTGGAGAAGGGGGATTAATAGATTTGTTAAGGAATTGGCAGCTTGGAGATACCCCTTGAGGTTTAGGTAAACTTGAAGGGTGGTGGTGGAGAGGAATGGATGATTGCAATGGGTGAAGTGGCTATCATTCATATCCTCTAGAAGAGCTAACAAAAATGAAGGTAGTAGAGCAACTCGCATCATTAGTTGAGCCATCGCACAACTATCTATAGCATTAGGATCAAAATGGAGGACTAGTAGGATGCACTCTTGTGGAGTGGAGTCTTGCCTAAGTAGTATCCTAAGCAATCTAAGGTAATTACAAGTGGTAATAAAGGCGGGGTCAGGGCATGAAGAGAATTCATTGGTGAAGTGGATTAGGATATCATACAAATTTTTTGATGTGAAGATAAGGGCATCTTCATATGTATCACAATGTGGATTATATATCATTGGAAAATCATGGTGGTCGTGGATACTAGAGTCAAAATCCACTCCCACCCTTCGAGGGTAGGGCATAAAAGTTGGGTCATTCTACTCAAAGGGTTGAGTGTTGCAAAAGGCCATCCAAGTGTCCATGTTGGTGTCACAAACCCTTCTTCTCCATGTAGGTTGGCATTCGTAGCTAGGCACAAACCTTGGCACTTCAAAAACTTTATTTTTCCAAAAATTTGCATATGGGGTTCTTCTCTCTCTCTCCTTCAACCACTTCTGTATGAGCCTACCTCTGATGTTAATCACCTCCTCCACCACCTTGACGGGCAAAACTCTATGTAGTGTGGTGGAGAATCGGAAATTAAAGTCAAAGAGGCTCTTGGCCATTTCTTGGCTCTCCCAGATTACAAGGTTGGCATGGAATCTTGTTGGGGAATCGTCCTCACATGGTGGGATAGGTGACTGGGGTGTCCTCACTCCTTTGGCATTCCATTTTCTTCTTGTTTCCTCCACCATTTGTTTTCTTCTTTCCCTCAATGTCATCTTTCAACGCATTGATCGATGAGGGAGATGACTTTAATATCTTAATTCATGATCATTGGACCCAAATTGGCAAACCGCAGTTACATCCCACTAATGCCAAACTCAGCCCGTACAGGAGCCGGTCATACGCACTCTCAGGAAAATGTAAAACTGCAATTTCTATTGAGTCTCAAAGCATATCCATGATTTTCTATGTGTTTCCCAACACTAAAGAAGCAGACACGGAGTCGCTATTAGGATGAACCTTTAAGAAGCAAGCTCGTTGTAATGTCAACTACGAATCACAACGTATCCACCTAGCCATGGGCAATATCTGCATAGTTACAACCTTCACCAAGGGCTACGTGACTCCTTCTAACTCCACAAGGCCACCAATAGAGGAACCTACTGCCAAGCCTAGGGGGGGTCATGACTCATCACCACCTACAAAACCTAAAGACCTGCACACCGTTGAGGCCAAAACTAAAACCCCTAAACCAAGGCTTCAATGGAGACACAAATATCAAGGCCCACTACCTAGGAGTAGACATCCATGGCCTTGCAAGGCCAATGACCCAAACTTGAAACCGAGCAGGCCAAGGCAAAACTATGAACATCGACGTACGATCAAGCAACAATGGTTCCCCAAGACCTTATTGCAAGCGCAAGGCTATTATGTTGGTAACACCTAGATTTGACTACCTAAAGCCAAACCAACCAAAGGCCCTACTCAAACGCCACCCTCAAGCTTGACCACACGCAACATCAAGCCAAAGGCACTCAAACCCTAAGAAACTCAGGCTGCTAGATCCATAGAACCTCCAAAGTCTGAGCCCACAGAATCTAAAACAATCTATAGGCCAAAACCGCATCCTACTACTAACAACATGTCTCAACCTGTGCCTACTAGTACCCCTTAGGCCTCAATAGTACCCTTAGTAGCCATCAAAGCAGCCCAGCCTATCACACTATAGGGCAAGCCACAATCTCAGAAGCACCTCAAGCCGCAACAATCAATCTCTAAACTCTCTAGTTCAGTCAAGACCCCAATCACCTACTAGTCTTAGACCCTCTTATGAGCGGCGATCAATTCTAACCTTGGCCACCGACTTAGTTGAAAATACGGGGACAACTTAGTTGCTTTCCTAAGAGCTTGGATGCTACCTTCATGACACTGTCTAAAATCTTTGATTGGCTAAACTTAGGTCTCTTGGAAGATCCTATAGCAATGGAAGTATGAACACTCCCTTGCTCTTGGGAGGAGTCGAAATTTGTATTCGTAAAGTATTTCGAAGTAGTTGACGAGTTAATTGCCACTAAAATATCCAAAGAACATGCAACCAAATAGCATCTCATTACATCGTATAAGAGGACCATGATCATGGCCATAAACCAAAAAATCAAGAGGTTGGAATAGCTTGTTGACAATGAATCCCCCTTCCTATGAAAATGGTATGCTCTTCGATTGCAATGGGAGCTAGAGGGATGCCAAATCATGACCAACACTGAGTAGCAATGCGTAATCAAGATGTCGGAATATGACCCAACATATATAGCTCCAACTTTCTATAGGGTATTGACTACCATTTGTAATCGACGCCTAGAAGAACACATTAAGGGAGATCCTTACTTAGATCTCATCCTTGCCAAGGAGGAGATGCACATTGGTAGCCGAGTGACTTCGGAAACTTCTTACTTGATGTCCTCACTTATGTTACGCATGTCGGCATATGCCCTTTGGACATGGATAGCCATGCTAATTTAGATTATAACCCAAATTTCTATGCTTGGCTCACGAAAAATTGAAACACTAAGACTGTGCAATGAAGGCCCTTCATCCTCTAACCCTTTAATCCTAGAAAGGATTCTTCTCATCTAGGGGGGGGGGGGGGGGGGGGGGGGGGTGGGTATAAGGTGAATGGGTTAAGGTGAATCAAAATCAAATCAAACACTTAAGGAAATAAGAAAAGGAAAACACATATTAAAAACCTCAATCCACATCATCCAAGAACAGAAAAGGAAGGAAAACATTAGATAGCGATTGAGGAAAGTGTTACAAACTTTGAAATCAAGCTTGGGAGGGAAGTCTAATTCTGTACTAAATACATTTTAAGTCAGCAAACATGAAGTTTTTTCTTCCAGCAAGTGGCTGTTTTGAAAAGCACTAATGACAAACCATGGCTTACGACAAAAATTGAAGATGTCACAGTAAGACCGAGCCCATTGCCTTCCCTTCACAGAAGAGGAAAGAGCAAAGTATGGCCTCTCCCTTGAAAACCAAGCATATGGCCAGCTCAGATTCAGGAGCATTCACAACATCGAAGAGGTGGTAACGAGTGAGGAGGCCATTCAAAGGATTGTAGATTAGTGCAACCTCACCAAGTACATCAAAAATTTTGGACAAGAGCCTGACCACACTAAGTGTGTGGAATTCTTGAGGACATATAACCCCAACAAGAGTGTGGGACAGTATTCGTGGGAAGCTAGCATAGAGAGCACAACTTGGACTACTTGGTGAGCTTTGCAAGCTACCACTTCATACACATAGACATGAATTATTCTACAATTGAGACAGAAGGGCTGGAACCATATGATGTGGAAACCCTGTGCAAAGCAACAACACTTCACGTACTTGAAGGAGCAATTGGATGCTGCATTGAACAACAACCTAGTGAAGCATTTCCAGGGCAGGTAGAATAGATCTACCCTATTTTAGAAAATAAGAATATTTCTTGGGATGCTTATTACTATGTGCATGAGGCCCAAGGAGCCAATACTTCATATTGCCCTATCCTTGTAGGCAATACAAGTATTGTGAGAAAGAGCATGGCAAGTAAAATTTTTCTAAAATCCGAGCAGGTGCAAGTACCACTCAGTAAGGTCTTGGTGGAGAAGGCATTGTGATTGAAACCGAAAGTGGAAAAGAGGCAAAAAATAGACATATATGCCATGCTGAGAATGAGAAAGGAGAGTGTCTTGACAAAGATGGCATAAGCATGTAGGACATCCCCAATATGTGAAAATCAGTTTGCAAGCCAAGGTGATCCACTCCCTCTTCTCCAACCAAAGTTACGACTCACTCATGCACAAGATCAGCATCCCCATGTTGGAGAGCACGGCAGCTCATTCACTAGATGAGGTGGATTGGAATGGCTACGTGTGGAAGACCATAGACCAATTCGCTAAAGCACTATCCCTAGGAAGAAAATCGACCGGCAGAGAGTCCCCAGCATTGAAAGGAATGGACAGGAAGAAGCCTTCAACCAAAGCCTCATTTATGGGGTATAGAGGAATCTTTACTGCCCTTATCCAAGAGGCGATAAAAGAGACACATGACGGAGAAGAGGAAGCGGATGAAACATCTAACAGGTCACCTCCTCATCATGACAAAGAACAATCAAGTGAGAGGATAGTTAGCGAAGAGCAGGGAGAGTAAGAATCTCAATCTAGCATGAGAAAGCAAAGAAACCTAATAAGAAGATGACATAGAAAGAGCAAGACAAAGAAGGGAAGAAAAAGGAGGAAGTGGACCTGCAAAAAGCCAAGACAAGGTCAAAAAGAGCCAAGGAAGAGAGGAGGAGACAGGCCATTGAACGGGAGAAGTTGAGGAAGAAGGAAAAGGAAGACATTGAGTTGGCCAAACAAAGGTCAATGGAGTAGCAAGGCAAATAAGACGAGATGGATACCTTAAGCCCAAGGAGAGAGGAGGTCCCTGGTTCAAGCACTCAGGTACTTGAAGGAACGCCAACCACAGTAGCACACAAGGGAAAGGGAAAAGCCCCTATCCACCCCATTCTACCCCTCATGGTGCATACCCTGGTGATGGCAATGCCCACCTAGAGCACCCCGATCATGGTCAATGCCACCAACCCTATGACTTGGGTGCAATATTTTGTTAACAAGGAACTAGCTTAGGCAGCAAAGAGCATGGAAACCCCGACTGTAGGGCAAAAAAGATCAACAGCAATAGCAGATGTTGAGTCAAGGCAGGACCCTAAGCGACAAAAGGTGGGAGCCTCCACAACTCCCATCCCCACAACTATGACGCCACCCACTAACTATGACGATTATGTCAGGGAGCTACTCTCTCAACTGAGAAGGCCAAGGAGGAAAAGAGAATAATAGTGGATGAGTTGGAAGCTAAGAAAGAGTCTGTGTGGCAGCCTTCCAGCTGGAAAATGTTGAGAAGTAAGCATGGGAACTCTCCTTATATTGGAGAGGATAAGGGTAGCTAGTGTAAATGGTGTAGCATCCTAGCACAACAAACCTCCACATTGTGTGTTCTCTTACCTAAATTCCCAAAAAAAGGTGTAGTTCGGACAATGTGATGCTCAATGAGGTGCCACGTGATACAAGAGCTACAATCCTGGTGGCTTTCATGGGGATTTGGTAGCTGGCCAAGTGGGCCTCCTAACCCTAAAATGGTTTTTCATGATTCTCTCCCTACTGCTCACACAGAACAAAATCATAACTGTGGGTCTTGGTAGCCCCATGAAAGCTTCACTTGCAAGCTTTAGGGTTTTCTTAAACCCAATCATCATTTCAACTCTATCTGTGATTCTAATCACTATCAAAAAGTCTTATGTTCCCACTGCAAGTCTAAAGACTCGTCCCCTTGAATCCCAATCCATAGATAACCGACTCTTTGGAGTCTTGTAACACTCTCTACCTATAACCTTCTTTTGTAGCCTGATTTATAAAGGCATCTAATTGTGGATTAAGGGGGGGCATCCTATCATGCTTTATCTAATGCCATCTAGCATTGAGGGGGGGTGTTGAGAAGTAAACATGGGAACTCTCCTTATACTGGAGAGGATAAGGGTAGCTAGGTATAAATGGACTGGAGGACAAGGGAAACCCTAACCCTAACTCCTCCAAAAGCTATATAAACGGCCTAAAGTACACACTCAGAGTTGAGGAGAGTGTACTAGTTGTACCTTGAACAACTTACTAAGCAAGATCTTATTCTTGTACTTTAGCTCTCTCTCCCTCTTGTGCACACTCTCTCATACTTCCAACTCTAATTTTCAACATGGTATCATAGCCATCTATGATCCCTGAGCTTCCCTCAGCCTCCCTACATCACTAAGTGCACAAGAAGTTCTTTTGCCATCTCATTTACCTTATTTTCTACCATAGCCAGCTAGGCCCCTTGACCTTGGAGGAGTTGGTGTGTGCAAAGGAGGTAGTATTAGCTCTTGATTTCTCCCTCTCTCTCTCTCCTTGTGTGTGTGCAAAGGTCTATATATATAACCCTAACCCTAGCAACTAACTAAGCAAGATCTTATTATTGTACTTTAGCTCTCTCTCTCTCCCTCTTGTGCACACTCTCTCATGCTTCCAACTCTGATTTGCAAAAAAAAAACTCGGCAGGTAGCCATGTACCAAAAAGAAGTTAGCAAGCTAAAGGCCAAGCTCAGCGCCAAGGAAGAAAAGGAGAAAACATGGAGGCAGCAACTAGACGACGAGAACCAAGAGCTGGTTGTGCTACAACATGACTACAAAATCTTGATACTACAACACCAGGACCTCGAAGCTCAACTGCAAAGAGTCCAACTAGGCATGGAAGAGCTTGCTGAAAGAAAAGCAGAAAGGAAGCAAGAAAAGGAGGAGCATCACTGAGAGGCCAAAGACCTAGTAGTCAGGGTGTTTCTAGAAATAGATGAGTAGGAGAGGCCAGAGAGAGAAATTGAAAACTTGGAAAAGGTGAAGGAGGGGCTCACCAAGGGGAAAGTACAGGAGTTAATCATAACAACCCTAACACAGAGACAGGGAAAGAGCTCCGAAGAGATAATGAAGAGAGCCGAAGAGTGAGCAACCCGCAATGAAGGGAGGGTGAGAACCCTAGTGCGCCATCATCTGGCTCAAGTAGAGAAAGACAAAATACTTGTTGAAAGTAGAGTAGAGTCCATCCAAGTGGGCTTCCAAACGTAGCAACGCCCCTTTCTAAATACCCTATTAGATGTCACACAATTAGAGGAAGGAGGGTCCATAAAAGCCATCAAGAAGAAGCTGGGAATAGCATGCAAGGCCCTGAGAGCAAGCATGTAGATGCTCCCACAACCTGTGGGAGTTGGCCCTAACCTGGAAGAGCAACGTCACTATCTCCTGTTGGTAGACCTAACCCCATAAGAACTGGATGCACTTGGATTCACTGAAGGAGAACAATAGAATCCAAGGTAGGAGGAGGCGGCGGACATGAACTTTGAAATAGGATCGCATGATGAAGAGCTTGTCCCACCACCTCCTTCCTCATGGCCTAACAAGCAATGACACATGGATACCTCCACAAAAAGAAAGGTGGTACTAATGAGAGAAAGAAGAAAACAAATGTTGGAGGAAACAAGAAGAAAATGGTATGCCAAAGGAGTAAGGGCACCACAGTTACCTATCCCACCATGTGAGGACGATTCCCTAGCAAGCTTCCATGCTGACCTTGTAATTTGGGAGAGGCAAGAAATGGCCAGGAACCCCTTCGACTTTAATTTCCCATTCCCCACCACCTTGCGTAGAGTTTTTCCCATCAAGGTGGTGAAGGAGGTGATTAACATCGGAGGCAAGCTCGGAGAGAAGTGGCTGAAGGAGAGAGAGTAGAACCCCACACTATGGGGCACTAAAGATGCATAATTTTGGCAAAATAAAGTTTTTGAGGTGCCAATGTCTGTGCCTAGTTACGAATGCCAACCTACATGGAGAAGAAGGGTCTGCAATGCCAACATGGACACTTGGATGGCCTTTTGCAACACTCAACCCTTCGAGCAGAATGACCCAACTTTCATTCCATACCCTCGAAGGGTGGGAGTGGATTTTAACTCCATTGTCCATAGCTGCTATGATTTCCCAAAAATATATAATCCACATTATATTACATATGAAAATGCCCTTATCTTCACACTAGAAAATTTGTATGATACCCTAATCCACTTCATCAACGAATTCTCTTTATTACCACCTTTAATTACCTTATATTGCTTACAATACTCCTTAAGCAATACCCCACTCCTCAAGAGCATGGCCTACTAGTCCTCCATTCTGATCCTAATGTTATAGATAATTGTGTGATGGTTCGACTAATGATGCAAGCTGCTCTACTACCTTCATTTTGCTTAGCTCTTCTAGAGGATATGAATAATATTCACTTCACACGTTGTAATCATCCATTCCTCTCCACCACCACCCTTCAAGTTTGCCTAAACCTCAAGGGGTATCTCCAAAGCCGCCAATTCCTTAACAAAACTATTAAGTCCCCCTTCTTCACCTAACTCTAATGATGAAGACTAACTTCTGTCATGACTATGTAACTTATCCAAAAAGAAAGACGAAGAAGAAGAAGAAAAGAGAAGAGGAAAAAAAAGAAACAAAAAGACAAACAAAGACAATGCAAATGGAAAGATAAATCGCATGAAGACACAGTGAGCTACACACAGATCACAGTCACTGCACCTAGGGGTTCTCAAGTCAGGCATGTCCGGTGGCCTCGGTCGGCTGGCTCCATGTCTAACCCCCTAGCCCTTTTTGATTCCCCACTACACATGCTTAGGGCACATCAAGGGCAGGACATACCTAGGGAGGTAACACTCACCTATGGTTAGACGAGTTACCCTAAGCTACACGCACCGCACCTCCCTTATGCAAAAACTGGGTCCTCAAGTGAGGAACAATGCCCAAGCTTTTGACCCAACTCCGAGTCCCACTAGCATGAGCACAATGTACCACACGACAAACCAAGCACACCCCTAGGTAGTGCACCTTCTTTTCTTTTCAAGTACAAATAAATGTCCCAACTACCAACTCTGGAGGCCCCATTATCTATGCAATGCACTCCCAGCCTCCACCACCTTAATCGAGTGATCCGTTTCTTCCCAAGCCCAATCTCCCTGACGCCCCATCAACATCAACTCACACGTCTACTCTTTCTCATCGAACCTTCATCGGCTCAAAGTCACAAGTGTTTTGGAACCAGCACCCGCTTAGGAACGGGGTCATCTCATGATGAGACCATGTCACCATGCAGGAAAAATAAGGTAGAAGGAGACCGAGGCAGCCCCAATCAAAAAGTGAATGAAGAAGCTCATTTTTAACAACATGGGAGAAAGCAACCGTGAAGGGCCAATTGATGGATCCATCCAAAACCATATTCAATTTTAAATATGGATCCGCCCATCAGCCTCTCTCCACGCACGGATCCATCCAACACAATACTCAATTTCAAAGGACAAATCCCCTCATAGCAAATAGTAAGGAGGGACCCACCTCAATTTCATCTCAAATTTCAAGGGCCGGCGGTCCACCCAACACCAACCCCCACAAGGGCTTGTATACACACTCATAAAAAGCCACCTGCCTACACTCATCCCTCCTTCCTACCACTCCACATCAGTGCCATGGGACTGGCACTATACTAGGAGGGGGATAATGTTAAACCCAGATCAAGATAGAAGAAAAAGAAGTAAAATACGAAGGCAATGGAAGAAGCGGGACAGAGAACAAGAAAAGGCACAAGCATGGCCTCTAAAATCAAGCTAAAGGAAAAAGTGTATTTTTAAGTAAAAGGTGCCCCAAAATTTTTGTAAAAGAGCACCAGGCTCCCTCCTGTGCAAAGTGTAAAAGGGTAGACGGACAAGCACCCCAATCATATTGAACACGATTAATTTTTGGGTTGTGGGAGGTAACTTGACAAGTGCACATGGAAGGGTGAGCACCCATGTATTGGTATGACAAAAAAGAACACTATATTACAGTCAAATATTGTGCAACTTTATGTAAACATGTTACCTTTTCTCTTAGATACCTTCCATCTTCAAAAAAGCAATACAGGCATGCAATCTGTCTATTGGAATTAAGCGCTATTGATGCAAAGTCACCACATTTTGCATTGCAATCTAAAACGATGTCCCCTTCTTTTGTGTACATTTGCAAGAATGAGCTCCAAAAAGCCGTACCACGTTGCATGCCACCTACAATATGTGGTATTCATATAACGAATTAGAAATCTATTAAATGTCTACAAAACATCTCTATGGTAGTTTAATAACATTGGATCTCATACTGATCTCTCAGTGCAGATCCTAATGTTATCTTGCACCCACTCCTTCACAAAAATGTCATCTTTTGTGAACTCCAAAGGGATGATTCCATTGTAAGAGATATCTAAACGCATGTATGCTAGAATATATATCACATGTATGTGCATTTAAAGCTTGAAATGCTATTTTTGATAATTGTGCTCACTAGACAGAGCCAACAAGTGTGATACATAAACAGTATCCAGCATGACCATATCATGACTTTAAAACTCTCACCTCTCTACCTCCAATGACACGGACCGGCATCTCACAATGAACAAGTTGTGCCATGCATAAGGCCCAACACTTCGGCCCTGACTCCATCTGTTGGTGTCCATCCTCCACAACCTGCTCGACAAGCTCTACCATGGAGTGTATTGTGGCAAGGAAAAGCAATATCCATGTGTCCTTGAGAACACGATCAGTCAGACACATGGCATCGATTGACTCTACCTCAATATGGGAGTTCCATGACAGAATTCCATCCCCCAATCCATGCATGACACTATCTTTAGGGAGATGAATCACCATGATATTGTATGCTCTGTTTGTGGTTTCTTTGTCAACCTTGACCATCTTGTGTTGGTTGACCTCCTCCAATGCCTCTACCAATCAAGAGAATGTCTCATTTGACTGATCATTTTGCAATGCATTTCTTGTCTCAAATGGGTCGCATAGAACAATACGCCATTCCACCTTTTCCATTTTAGCAACATGGGAGATAGTGACTTGTAAGGGGTCTTCCATGGGGCTTTCAATGTGTACCTCTACACATTGAGTCCTCAATTAGTAACACATTCTTCTCACTAAGTGTTATAATAAATAATATTCTTAATACATATGTGTGGTTGGCACATCTTGCACTATTATAGCTTCATAAAAGGCAATGTCTTGCAAGGGGACTTCCACATGACTTTTAGTATGGTCCTCTACACGATGAATTCACAATTAGCAACATATTCTTCCTTCAAAATGTTATTGTAGATAGTATACTTGAGGCACATTAGTTTACCAGTGTTTGTGGCTAGCACATCCTCCAGCATTATAAGTTGATAATCAAAAATCATATCCCCCTCTGCAAAAATACAAAACATTCTTATTGACATTGTATTGTGGGAAAAAAACCACGAGTCATGCTTGTTTACCCATAGCTGCCATGTCCCCTGGCACTACTAGTCTGTGTTCTTGCATTCTTTTCTTCCCTACATAGGGACATACATCACTATTAACATCATATAATGATAGAATTTTTTAACGCTATCACGACATGTGTGGAATTCATGAGCATCATTTCTTTATCTCTCTGTGCACGAGCCACATCCGATGTGACCTCAAATCCAAGACACTCAATTATTCCACCATTTGCACAATTAAAAATATTCTTGTTGTTACTTTGGTAATGAACAAGAATTACATACCTTCACATCATGAGTTTTGTGCAAAAGCAAGCTTACCATCTTGGTACTCTATAATATATGTGTGTCAATTCGATGCGATGCCTCATCCCTTCTTGTCATTGTCATTCATCTCTCTATAGCAGTGTGTAAGGCAACACTCTCCACTGGAAGATCTAGAAGAACTTGATGTATCCTTCTATCCACGCCAATAACACGAACCTCCTTGCTGGTGCCTTTTATTGCAATCTACTCTTCAATGGTATCAATCAAGGGGCCTACATGGTTTGGCGGTTACGATTCATATTCTAAGAAATATTTTCACTACATGGACACGAGAGATGTCTTGGCTATAGTACTTCAAAACATCAAACCTTTTGGGTGTGGAGAAACCAAATTAATTGGTGATGATGGCCGTTGGCCTCTCTTCAATGATATTAGTTGTGCACTTTCTCTTCTATTTTCTTTTTTTAGTAACTGCACTACTAGTATCAATTTCATGTGAACCCATTACAATCTTTTTATTAGGAGACAAAAAAGTGCAATATAGTCCTAAGAATGCAACTCATTTTACTTACCATGCCTCTAGATCCTTGTATCTCTTGTGTTTTTTTCTCCTCGAGTATTTTTTGTACAAACCCTTCTCATTGAAGGGGTATTCACCTTCTCAATAGTGAAGGAAAAGAGGGTATCTTTGATATACCTCCTCATCCCACTCTTGCTCTATCTGGTAATCCTCATAAATGCACTAATCCTTCTACAAGTTTGCCCAGTCCTCACATTCTCTCAACAGAGTTTGTATAGCCCCCCTCTCCATGTGCTCATGCATGAACCTAACTTGCAAAGTCACAATTATATTTTTAGATTGGATTGGAAAGATAGCCATGCAAACGTGGTACTAAAGAAGGATATTGTGAACTACCTATACAGAAGCCATCTATGTTTCCAACTTTGTTGACTTTTATGACTCTATATCTTCAACTAGCTTGAAATCATGGAAGACACTGCAAAACATTTGCTCTCTATGTTTTCTCTTTATCTCTTGGGTGTATTGGAAAAACAAATCGTGTTCCACTCGAATGTTATGGAAGCCATCTATGCTGCTGACTTTGTTGACTTTTGTGACTCTATATCTTCAACTGGCTTGAAATCATGGAAGACAATGCAAAACATTTTCTCTTTATGTTTTCTCTTTTGGGTGTATTGGAAAAACAAATCATGTTCCACTCAAATGGTATAGTAGTCCTCCCAACTCAAAAGCAATCTCTTTTCGCCATCTTGCAACATGGCCCAAAAGGTCTCTTGTCTTACCCAACTTCAAAACGATGCATTTTCACGTGTTGAATCAAAGTTATGTCATTTAATACCAATTACTCAGACTTATCATGCACATAGTTTAGACAAATAAGAATAACCTATGTTTAGGCATGCAACACAATATTAGTGAGTTTGGGAGTCTCCCGATTTCCATTTTTTTGAATACTAAAAAGGTGGCACTCGGATAACATGCCATAAGTTTCTCAAAACCATATGATGTGACCTATCATTGGAAAGAGCTTGAAAAATGGAATCTATTAAGCTATAGAGCACTTGATTTGGAGTTATAGTGTTCAAGTTATGACAAATCCAAAGATTTGACCATGTGTCCCAAACTTATGGAAAATTTCCATATTCCCCAATATGGTGTTCATGCCCATCAATGTTCAAATTTTCCTGTCAGAACTCTCCATAGCCTTCAATATCCTTAGACAATTTTCCTCATTTAGCTTTGAGGATGCCAATGTGTATATTCTCACCTCATTCAATACACCCCCCATCTTGGAGCCCCACTCCAAGCATGAGACAGTTCTGCATTGACAAAACCATTGTTATTCTCTGGACCAATGTAGTTTGAGTACATATAAATCGCAAGTACAAAGAGGTATCAACTTAGTGATACCACTCCTCTCCGAGACTAGGGTCTGTAACTCTTAGCAAACGTCGATTTTTCTTCACGAGCTTTTCATTAACACTATAGCATGCCTTGCCCCACTTGGTTTTATGCTCAAAGTCTGAGAGTGTAATATTTCCACACAATAAAAGTTAGTTGGTTAGTTCGAAAGTCAGTTAGATTACTAACTAAAGTAGAAAACTAACTAACATTAATAATTAAGGATTTTTATTTAATTAAAAGTATATGTTAAAGAAAAATCGAGAGTCGTAAATCTAATATTTTTCTCAGATTGTCAAGAACCATAGCCACCCTTCACGTAAGTTACAACGTGGACGAGACTTATGAGCTATATTAATCACTAGTATTAATGTGTATAGTTTGGATGGTCTAAAAATATTAGATTTTGAAAAAAAATAGTATATTTTAGATATTTTAGATATTATCTAAAAAGATATGGAGATTTCTAAAGCTGGATGTCATTTAAAGGAAAAGACAAGTGACATTTTAGTTAGTTTTGGAGATTTTATCAAAAAAAATTTAAAAAATGAAATTGCACGTGCCACGATCGCAGTCTACAGACAGAAAACAACACTTCGAACAGAGAAAAGGAGTGAACTAAGAGCTTTCTAACCAAGTGTCTTGGGGGTTTTACCCCCCTTTCGGAGGCAACGGGACCATCCAATTTATGATCTGAGCATCAGATCACTGATCTTTCCAAGATTCCCCTCCATAAAGAGCTCCACTTCTCACCCACAAGCCCTCTTCTCTAATCCACTATAAATATGAGGCATGGGGAGGCACAAGAGGCATAAGGAGACCGCGAGAGGCTGTGAGATAGAGGTAGAGAGAAGGATACCCCTGTAAGAGATTGTGAGAGAGAGCTTGAGAGAGAGAGAGAGAAGAGTTACCCCGAGAGGCTACACAAGTCCCTTTATCTCGATCCTCAACTTAGCCATCTTCTCTTACACTCTCCCATCTTGAATCTATTCCACCTTCTTAATCTCTTGCGTCTACTTGCGGATGATGGCCCTAAGCGAAGAATCTCACATGCAAATGGCAATCCCACAACCAGCAATGAAGCTTCGGGCAAAGGCATCACTGTCAATCCAACTGCAGTACTAGTCATAAGTAATGTATTTCCAAATTGATAGATGCTTGTTTTGATTCTCGTATGAGATAGGTTAGGCCCATACTATGATGCACAAGTATAGATCATTCCATCTCACATATTCGTAAGATGGAGCTTGCGAAGTGCATATATCAAGGAAAGTTAATTACACCTAGTTGCATGTGGCTTATTCGTTGATAGAGCAATTACAAGGAAGAATTGGTCAAGGGTTATAAATGGCATAATCATGACATTAAAAATTATGCATAAAATTGTTAAGTAAATTTTATATAGAACCTCTCGTTGATCCCAAGGGGAAGAGCATATATGCGATGGAAATGTTATAGCGACTATTATTGCATTGTTTGGGAAGAATGCAATTGGTTTTGTTGGTTGATCGAACAACATCCTAAATGCTTTTACATTCAACTGGTTGTTAGTTGTTGTTTGGATTATTATTCCAAGTGCTTGTGATTTATGGTAAATGCATGGCAAGGGTCTGTGATGACAAGTCGCCATGGGAATAAAGGAATGTTTTCTTGGAAAATGATATTAGGGATGAATGCCTTGTTTGTGCTTGATTCTTAAAGGATTTAATTAAGGAAGGATATATTGCACATGTGGATCACCTCCACAATCACAATGTGGATTAACCCAAACAGGGCACTGCTCGATTCATGGGCCGAAGGTTGAGTGGTGAAAAGGCCAAACACGGGAATGATGTTTCACTCCTAGACAGCTTGTGGGTCAAGTGGAGATCTGGACATCCCTTGCTAGGTCTAGAATGGAGTTGAAAACCTCAGTGGCCCCCAACGTGTGGGCATGTTGGGAGATCC
This sequence comes from Lygodium microphyllum, assembly GCF_053477565.2. Lineage (NCBI taxonomy): Eukaryota > Viridiplantae > Streptophyta > Polypodiopsida > Schizaeales > Lygodiaceae > Lygodium > Lygodium microphyllum. The sequence continues at coordinate 97,240,851 of NC_141161.1, forward strand.
TATTCTAGATAAAGGATTAACTTTGTGATGCCATGTGATTTGGACCAATTACTTCTGCAAGGCAGAAGGGATACTTTTGTTGGACAGAAGGGATACATAATTTCTCGTGTATGGGAGACAAATATTAACTTGAAGATAAGTTAAGGAACTTGTTTGAACTTTTTTGTCAATAGATTGCTTTGCTCTATTTTCGTGTCTGTGCTATAAGTTATGCGAACGAACCCTGTTTCCTAAAAGGCTTAATTAATGAAGCTGACTTTAAGTGTCACACATAAATGTGGTAGGACCTAATTAGAAAACTGAAGCTATTAAGGGAAGCGAGTGGGCGGAACCCCCGACGGGTCTATCCTACAGCAGGGTGGTCCCAAAGAACTGGGAGGCTTCTCACAAGATTTTACCGCCATTCGACCTTTAAGTATTGTTAGGTTACGAGCCGACTCATGTCATTTTAGGGGACCGGAATGGAACTATGCCCTATGGGCAAAGAGGTTGAGCAGCGCATCCCTCTCGTTTCCCATTCTTTTTGAACCAAGTGCAGCATGGGTCTACTTGGGATTGGGTATCTCTGCGTAAAGTAGGATGTCCAACATTCGATGCTAGAATGCTGTTAGGAGACCTTGGCCACTAGGAGCCCAAATTTCAGGTCGATCCTAGTGGGTTTGGCTGTGAACTTTCCGTTGTGAGGTGGATTCGGCAAACCCTAGGCGACAAAACTTGGAACATTCCATGGGAGTGCTGGGCACCAACGCTTAGTGTGAGGTGCCCGCCCATCGGCTTTCCAGGCACTCTTTTAGCGGTCTATTGAGAAACGAATCTAAGCGTCGCTGGCCGGCACTCCCAAGGAATGTTCCGAGTTTTGTCGCCTAGGGTTTCCCGAATCCGCCTCGCAATGGAATGTTCACGACCGAACCCACTAGGATCGACCTGAAATTTGGGTTCCTAGTTGTCAAGGTCTCCTGTTAGCATTCTAGCGTCGGGTATTGGACATCCTACTTTACGCAGAGATACCCAACCCGAAGCAGATCTATGCCACACTTGGTTCAAAGAGAATGGGAAACGAGAGGGATGCGTTGCTCAATCTCTCTGCCCATAGGGCATAGTCCCATTCCGGTCCCCTAAAATGGCATGAATCGGGTTCTAACCTATCAATACCTAAAGGTCGAATGACGATAAAAACTTGTGAGAAGCCTCCCAGTTCTCTGGGACCACCCTGCCATAGGACGGACCCGTCGGGGGTTCCGCCCACCCGCTTCCCTTAATAGCTTTAGTTTTCTAATTAGGTCCTACCACATTTATGTGTGACACTTAAAATCAGCTTCATTAATTAAGCCTTTTAGGGAACAAGGTTCGTTCGCGTAAATTATAGCACGGACACGAAAACAGAGCAAAGCAATCTATTGACAAACAAGATCAAACAAGTTCCTTAACTTATCTTCAAGTTAATCTTTGTCTCCCGCCCATACAGGAGAAATTATGTTTCGCTTCTGTCCAACAGAAGTATCCCTTCTGCCATGCAAAAGTAACTGGTCCAATTCACATGGCACCAAAACTCAATCCTTTGTCTAGAATAGGATCTCCCAACATGCCTAGATGTTGGGGGCCACGGAGGTCTTCAACTCCATTCTAGACCTAGCAAGGGGTGTCCAGAGCTCCAACTGACCCGCAAGTTGTCTAGGTGCGAAACATCATTCCCGTGGTTGGCCTTTTCACCACTCGACCTTCGGCCCATGAATCGAGAAGTGCCCTCTCGGGTTAATACGCGGTGCGACCATGGAGGTGATCCACCCGTACAATATATCCTTCCTTAATTAAATCCTTTAAGAATCAAGCACAAACAAGGCATTCAGCCTAATATCATTTTCCAAGAAAACATTCCTTTATTCCCATGGCCTCTTGTCATCCCAGACCCTTGCCATGCATTTACCATAAATCACAAGCACTTGGAATAATCATCCAAACAACAACTAACAACCAGTTGAATGTAAAAGCATTTAGGATATTGTTTGATCAACCAACAAAACCAATTGCATTCTTTCCAAAACAATGCAAGAGTAGATGAAATAATATTTCCCATTGCATAATTGCTCTTTCCCTTGGGATCTAAGAGCAATATTATGCAAAAATGTTCTTAACACTTCCTTCCTTCGGCTAGGGTATATGTTAAGGGTTCAAACACTATTCATGATGTAAGTTCTATAGGTCACTTACCTTGATCGATAACCCAACCCTGAATTTGGATTGGCAAAAGTCATCGTTATCCAACGGATCTCAAGACATCCTAGCTTTAACCCTTATGATCAATTTCTTGTACTAGCTCTTAGTCAAGTCATGAGGCAACTAGAAAATTATCCTCATATATCAAACATGTTATAGGCATAACGTGTGAATACTTAATAAGATAAGTGCAAGATGATCTCAAGTAATTAGACTCCAATAGGCCGTGCATTGAGCTAGAATCTAGTTTTTCTTAATATTCGGGCTCTTAGGCTAAGTACTTTTGAAGTATCTAACTTTCAACTAATACTTTCTATTCATGATTCTCAATGTCATATTCTTTTAGTAATTATGCTATTTATAACCCTTGACTATACTTTAATCTAGCACTTGTAGGCCCAATCTTTTAATGTCGTTCTTTTTTACGACTATGCCATTCATAACGCTTGACTGATTCTTCCTTGTAATTGCTCTACTAGCAAATAAGTCATATGTAACTAGGTGCAATTATCTTCCCTTGATATATGTACTTCACAAACTCCGTCTTCCGAGTAGGTGAGATGAAATTTATCCTTTTCCATGACCTATTCTCGTGCAATAGTATGGAGCCTAACGTATCTCATATGAGAATCAAAGCAAGCATCTATCAATTTGAAAATACATTACTTACGACCGGAACCGCAATTGGATTGACAGTGATGCCTTTGCCCGAAGCCTTGTTGCTGGTTGCAGGATTGTCATCCGCATGTGATATTATTTGCTTGGAGGCCATCGTCCGCAAGTAGACTCAAAAGATTAAGAAGGTGGAATAGATTGAAGATGGGAGATTGTAAGAGAAGATGGTTCAGTCGAGGAGAGGGAATTGAGCTAATTCTCTTCCTTGCAGCCTCTTGGGGTGACTCTTCTCTCTCTCTCTCTCTCAAGCTCTCTTTCAAGCTCTTCCTCACAATCTCTTGGAGGAGTATCCTCCTCTCTACCTCTCTCTTGCAGCCTCTCGGGGTCTCCTTATCGTTCTTATGCCTCTCCCTCATATTTATGGTGAATTAGAGAAGAGGGCTTGTGGTTGAGAAGTAGAGCTCTTTATGGAGGGGGATCTTGGAAAGATCAGTGATCTGATGCTTAGATCATAAATCTGATGGTTCCATTGGCTCCAAAAGGGGGGTAAAACCCCAAGACGCTTGATTAGAAAGCTCTCAGTTTACTCCTTCTTCTTTTCTATGTTCGAAGTGCTGTCTACTGCCTGTAAACTGTGATCGCGGCGCGCGCGATTTCGCTAGTCACTTTTCTTTATTTTTCTTTTTATAAAATCTTCAAACTAACTAAAATATCACTTGTCTTTTCTTTTAAATGACATCCAATTCTATATCGTTTTTTTAGGATAATATCTAAAATATCTAAAATATACTAGCTTTGCCCAAAATCTAATGTTTTTGGACCTTCCAAACTATACACATGAACTTAGTGATTAATATAACTCATAAGTCTCGTTCACGTTGTAATTTACGTGAAGGGTAGCTACGATCTTTGCCAATTTGAGAAAAATATCGAATTTACGACTCTTGATTTTTCTAAATAAAATATTTGAAATTAAATAAAAATTATCAATAATTAATGTTAGTTAGTTTTTACCTTAGTTAGTCTTTAGTTAGTAATCTTACTAACTTATTAATTGACTAACTAACTTACGAACCAACCAACTAACTTTTATTGTGCGGAGATATTACATCCTCCTCCCCTTAGAGAAATCGAGATGTCCTCATCTCGAGAGAAACAGGGGGTATCATCTTGGAATATGTGGGTTATGGAACACCACGTTTCTACTACGCTACTCTGATCTCTCACAGACATACGATCTTTTGAAAAAAAACAACCTATGGTATTTGATATATTTGAGTCTTGGTTACAATAGAAAATTTATTGTAGTTACATCTCATGGATATCTTCTAGGTTTTTCCTAAGCACTTGGTATATTCTAGATCATTGGAGCTTGTACGGCTTATTTCTTGTAAGCTCAAGTTCTCTTCGAGTTCCATTGGGACAATTGATATAGTTATGTCCAATGTTGTGGCACTCAAAGCATCGGTGTTTAGGGTGCTTTGGACATTCCCTTTTGAAATGACCTAACTCCCTGCAATAGAAACAGCGCGGAGCTTTATCACTTGTGGTCACAAGATTCTTGGTTGTCCTTGGCAGGATTTTCTTCTTTAGACCAAAGTGTCCTAGGATTCTTTTAGCAGATTGGAGTGGTCCTTTATCTTTGAAACTACATTCCTAGATTGTCCTGTCCTTAGTTTGGGACTGAGCTCCATGGACAATTGGCTTTGCTTGTAATACTAAAGAATACTTCCAAGCTTCGACATTCTGGTAAGACCCAATCTATATTAGTTGAGAAGAAATGACTTAAGAGAAATTCATTGCACATTATGACTATCATTCCTTGCCAGAGTATCTCTAATCATTTGCAAGTTCTAGGCTCAAAATAGACGCAACTCATATTTCTCAAGTTAACTGTAGTTACAAGAGTAAAGTTTATTCCAATACAAGTTGTATTTCATGTCGACAAAATTTCTAGGATTTCTAATAATCCTAATGTGGTGTAGTAGGTTCTAAGTATTTGTCTTCATCTAATTCCTCTATATATCCGAAGACTGCACTTGTGTAACTTCATTTTCTTGGAGACTCCGTATCTTTTGGACTTAAGTCAGGGCAGTCTACTTGGACATGTCCTAGCTCATTGCAATGGAAACATTGGTGGTAGGGACATCTCCTACGGATGCGCCCTATTTCTCCACATGTATGGCATCTCTTACCCAGATCTCGGGAGTCATCTTTACTACAATTTTCCAATTTAAATTCTTGCACGATTGGATTCGCTCGGAATAATGCATCTTGCAAGTCCGTTGGACGCATTGCTTCAAGACGGTGGTTCAGAGGAGTGTTTAGGCCATGGCAAAACTTGGATACTTGCTGCGCAATATCCATAGGTGGTGCGTATTTTAGTAGGGTTACAAACTTTGAGTAGTAAGCTTCCAAAGTTAATTCTAGTTGCTTTAGCTTGAAGAATTCATTCATCTTCAAAGTCTGGTAGGTTGGCGGAAGGTATCGTCTGCGTATAGCATCTTTCAGCTGAACCCAAGTAACAGCGGCTTCAGAAACACCTTCATCTTTGCACCATTGCTTCCACCATAATCGAGCCTGGCCAACTCACTTAAGTTTGGCTATCATTGCTTGATTAGTAGAGGCAGTTCCCGAAGCAAAGAAATAGTCATCCATCGACTCAATCCATATCTCTGCCTCTACTGCAATGTCTATCCCTTCTCCATCAAACTCGGGTACCTTAATTTGCTTGAGAAGGAATTTCTTCTCTTGCATGTCAACATTCGTGGGTGCAGGAGGTGCCTAACAATCAAGCCATACTCCTTAGATTATTTTGTTTAGGATATGTCTACAAACCATATATTAATCAATCACGTATCATTACAAAGTTTCGCTCTGATACCAATTGTGAGGTGCCCGCCCATCGGCTTTCCAGGCACTCTTTTAGCGGTCTATCGAGAAACGAATCTAAGCGTCGCTGCCCGGCACTCCCAAGGAATGTTCCGAGTTTTGTCGCCTAGGGTTTCCCGAATCCGCCTCGCAACAGAACGTTCACGATCGAACCCACTAGGATCGACCTGAAATTTGGGTTCCTAGTTGTCAAGGTCTCCTGTTAGCATTCTAGCGTCGGGTATTGGACATCCTACTTTACGCAGAGATACCCAACCCGAAGCAGATCTATGCCGCACTTGGTTCAAAGAGAATGGGAAACGAGAGGGATGCGTTGCTCAACCTCTCTGCCCATAGGGCATAGTCCCATTCCGGTCCCCTAAAACGGCATGAATTGGGTTCTAACCTATCAATACCTAAAGGTCGAATGACGATAAAAACTTCTGAGAAGCCTCCCAGTTCTCTTGGACCACCCTGCCATAGGACGGACCCGTCGGGGGTTCTGCCCACCCGCTACCCTTAATAGCTTTAGTTTTCTAATTAGGTCCTACCACATTTATGTGTGACACTTAAAATCATCTTCATTAATTAAGCCTTTTAGGGAACAAGGTTCGTTCGCGTAAATTATAGCACGGACACGAAAACAGAGCAAAGCAATCTATTGACAAACAAGATCAAACAAGTTCCTTAACTTATCTTCAAGTTAATCTTTGTCTCCCGCCCATACAGGAGAAATTATGTTTCGCTTCTGTCCAACAGAAGTATCCCTTCTGCCATGTAGAAGTAACTGGTCCAATTCACATGGCACCAAAACTCAATCCTTTGTCTAGAATAGGATCTCCCAACATGCCCAAATGTTGGGGGCCACAGAGGTCTTCAACTCCATTCTAGACCTAGCAAGGGGTGTCCAGAGCTCCAACTGACCCACAAGTTGTCTAGGAGCGAAACATCATTCCCGTGGTTGGCCTTTTCACCACTGGACCTTCGGCCCATTAATCGAGCAGTGCCCTCTCGGGTTAATACGCAGTGCGACCATGGAGGTGATCCACACGTACAATATATCCTTCCTTAATTAAATCCTTTAAGAATCAAGCACAAACAAGGCATTCAACCTAATATCATTTTCCAAGAAAACATTCCTTTATTCCCATGGCGTCTTGTCGTCCTAGACCCTTGCCATGCATTTACCATAAATCACAAGCACTTGGAATAATCATCCAAACAACAACTAACAACCAGTTGAATGTAAAAGCATTTAAGATATTGTTTGATCAACCAACAAAACCAATTGCATTCTTTCCAAAACAATGCAAGAGTAGATGAAATAATATTTCCCATTGCATAATTGCTCTTTCCCTTGGGATCTAAGAGCAATATTATGCAAAAATATTCTTAACACTTCCTTCCTTCGGCTAGGGTATATGTTAAGGGTTCAAACACTATTCATGATGTAAGTTCTATAGGTCACTTACCTTGATCGATAACCCAACCCTGAATTTGGATTGGCAAAAGTCATCGTTATCCAACGGATCTCAAGACATCCTAGCTTTAACCCTTATGATCAATTTCTTGTACTAGCTCTTAGTCAAATCATGAGGCAACTAGAAAATTATCCTCATATATCAAACATGTTATAGGCATAACGTGTGAATACTTAATAAGATAAGTGCAAGATGATCTCAAGTAATTAGACTCCAATAGGCCGTGCATTGAGCTAGAATCTAGTTTTTCTTAATATTCGGGCTCTTAGGCTAAGTACTTTTGAAGTATCTAACTTTCAACTAGTACTTTCTATTCATGATTCTCAATGTCATATTCTTTTAGTAATTATGCTATTTATAACCCTTGACTATACTTTAAAATAGCACTTTTAGGCCCAATCTTTTAATGTCGTTCTTTTTGACGACTATGCCATTCATAACGCTTGACTAATTCTTCCTTGTAATTGCTCTACTAGCAAATAAGTCATATGTAACTAGGTGCAATTATCTTCCCTTGATATATGCACTTCACAAACTCCGTCTTCCGAGTAGGTGTGTTGAAATTTATCCTTTTCCATGACCTATTCTCGTGCAATAGTATGGAGCCTAACATATCTCATACGAGAATCAAAGCAAGCATCTATCAATTTGAAAATACATTACTTATGACCGGAACCGCAATTGGATTGACAGTGATGCCTTTGCCCGAAGCCTTGTTGCTGGTTGCAGGATTGTCATCCGCACGCGACATTATTTGCTTGGAGGCCATCGTCCACAAGTAGTCTCAAAAGATTAAGAAGGTGGAATAGATTGAAGATGGGAGATCATAAGAGAAGATGGTTCAGTCGAGGAGAGGAAATTGAGCTAATTCTCTTCCTTGCAACCTCTCTGGGTGACTCTTCTCTCTCTCTCTCTCTCTCAAGCTCTCTTTCAAGCTCTTCCTCACAATCTCTTGGAGGAGTATCCTCCTCTCTACCTCTCTCTTACAGCCTCTCGGGGTCTCCTTATCCTTCTTATGCCTCTCCCATGCCTCATATTTATAGTGAATTAGAGAAGAGGGCTTGTGGTTGAGAAGTAGAGCTCTTTATGGAGGGGGATCTTGGAAAGATCAGCGATCTGATGCTCAAATCATAAATCTGATGGTTCCATTGGCTCCGAAAGGGGGGTAAAACCTCAAGACACTTGCCAAGATACTTGGTTAGAAAGCTCTCAGTTCACTCCTTCTTTTCTCTGTTCGAAGTGTTGTCTACTGCCTGTAAACTGCGATCGCGGCGCGCGCGATTTCGCCAATCACTTTTCTTTATTTTTCTTTTTATTAAATCTTCAAACTAACTAAAATATCACTTGTCTTTTCTTTTAAATGACATCCAGTTCCATATCGTTTTTTTAGGATAATATCTAAAACATACTAGCTTTGCCCAAAATCTAATGTTTTTGGACTTTCCAAACTATACACATGAACTTAGTGATTAATATAACTCATAAGTCTCATTCACGTTGTAATTTACGTGAAGGGTAGCTACGGTCTTTGCCAATTCGAGAAAAATATCGAATTTACGACTCTTGATTTTTCTAAATAAAATATTTTAAATTAAATAAAAATTATCAATAATTAATGTTAGTTAGTTTTTACCTTAGTTAGTCTTTAGTTAGTAATCTTACTAACTTATTAATTGACTAACTAACTTACGAACCAACCAACTAACTTTTATTGTGCGGAGATATTACACTTAGAGTCGTTTCTCGATAGACTGCTAAAAGCGTGCCTAGATAGCCAATGGGCGGGCACCTCACAGAGAGTTGTTGGGGGTAAAGGCGCCTCTGCCTAGCTGCCCGTGTATTACTATACTGATAGTCATTGCCACTGCACACTACAAGTGGCGGGCACCCGTCACCGTCACTTTATTCTTTATTCTTTTAGTGACAATTTGAATAAAGGAAGGCCCGGTCACACATTGTGACTGTTGGAGTTCCCATTTCTTGCCTCTCTCTTTCTTGCTCTTGCTCTCCTATCATAGCTCTCGAGTGCAAGCCTCGATCCTTCTCACCTTTCAACTGGTATCAAAGCTCGGCTTCCTGACTCTTGAGCTTGGTTAGTGTCATTCTCAGCTTCCCATCGACTCCCCACTCACATTGGGTCTCCTTCCTAGCAGCCATATCTGACTCCTTCAAGCCCCCATCACTCCCCGGCTTCCAGAGCACCTTCCCGGCCCCTTTGGGCACCCTCAAGGCATTCACACAGAGGTATTGCTTCACTCTTTGTAGGGTTTACCTCAGTTTTCGGCCCTCTTGAAACAGGGCAACCATTGCACTCCCAACTCTCATTTCATGTGTGGGCTGCTCAAGCTTGTTTGAGGCCTTCCTTGGCTTTAAGCAGACCCCTCTGAAGCTTGGCCACCATTTTTTTGCAGCCCCAGGACCAACATTTACAGTTGGCACAATCACACAGCCCTCCCATATGTGTCTTCAGCAAAATCGACAGGTCACAACAGCAGCTCTCCCCCTCCATTAGCACTTGGAAAGGCTCCATTTCAGGCATATGAACATGCTTTGATGCTTGGTTTTGATGGTTGATGTGTTGGCATAGCATTTGGACTGATTTAAAAGTGTTTTGAGACTATCATAACAGTCCACAGGCAGTTTATGACAGTGTTACACTGACATTTGATGCTACAGCTTGTTTGGCATTGTCATTTGATGCACCCAGTTGGACCCGTTTGTTGATGCCCGGATGTTAGGGGAATGTATGCTATTGTTTGGCAACCATTTGGAGCTGATTTTGGTGCTGAAATTCTCAGTTTTAAACAATAAATCACTACTATACACAGTTGGGCTGAAGTCATTTTACTCATGTATGCTTATGCCTACGCTTTTCGGGCTATGTTTTGGGCATATATGGTGATGTATTGACACTTGGGGCTCGACATAGAGCTTGGTTTTGATTCGGGATCATTGGTTGAGCTTCAGCTCACTTTGCAAAGCATTTGGATGCTCCGTCTTGGATGTACTTATGGCATGTATGTTGCTTATGTCTGACCGGTCTTGACATGCTTAGCCTATGCCATTACTACATGCTAGTTACATTGTTTGGAGCAAATTGCTACTGGAGCTCGGTCTTGACTTGACCTTGGATTCCCAGAGCTTACTTGAGCTATTTATTGGCTTGCCACAGTTGTATCTTGGGATGTACTTGATGTCTTACATGCTTACGGATGCTCTACCGCCTACATGTCCGTGATGTATCATTGATGCTTGATCTTGGACACTTTTCACTGGTACTTGTACATGCTTTGTTCGAGCTTTGTTGCTTGATATTTATGGCTTTTGTGCCAGTGGGAGCGTCTTTGGATGCTTGATAGCCATTGAACAGGCGGTCTATGCTCTTTGAGCTTTTGAGACTATTTGGGATCTTTTACACTTCAGGATGATGCATGGTTCATATGTCTTGGTTCCTCTAATGCTTATGAGCTGACTCTTTGCTTTGGGTCCCTCTCTTTGAGAGCTGACACCTACTTGTGTCAAGTCTTGGTAGTGGCAGGAACACTTTGCCCCGTTGACTGGGGGGTGTGTCTACTCACTAGCAAATGTTTGTATGGCATGTTTGGGTGTTGGATTCATGCTTATCGACTATCATATGCCTATGTTATGCTCGCATGATGCCGGCTTTGGTCTTGGTAGTATCTGATTGACTTGGGATCCAATTTTGGCACTATTAGCTCTCATTTACTAAAATATGTAATTTATTACAGCAAGCATATATGTATGGACTGACATGGATTTTTCATGCTAAAATATTTTGAAATGATGTACTTTCACTAGTACTTGGTGGGCAGTAGCTTTGATTACACTTTTCTCACCATTTTCTCTCAATTTTTGTGATTTTTAGGTCATTTTTTGCAGTAAACAGCAAGCAGTTTTGAACTGTCTACAGTCTTCTAGCCTGCATTATGGCGAGTTTGTCCACTGATCATGCTATTTTCAACATCACTAAGCTTGATGGTATGAATTACTCTTATTGGAAGAGCCATATTTGGCAGGTGTTGGTGCAAAAATCACAAATCAAACCTTTGAGGTTGAGCGGACATCCGCCTGCAACTATGCTAGATGAGGAATGGCTTGAGCTTGATGAGTTATGCAAGTCCACTATTGTATTATCTCTCACAGAACAGGTTCATTACAATGTATTTGAGGAAGAACAGAGTGCATGGCAGTTGTGGGATAAAATCAAGAATCTCTATGACAAGAAAGTCCAGCGAGTCAGATGTATTGGTTGAAGCAACTTATGGATCTGCACATGAAGGAGAATGTGATTATGTCTGCTCACTTGAGCTAGTTCCATGCTATACTCAAGAACTTGACTTCGCAGGACATCATTTTTATAGAGGATGTCGCTCCTCTTTTCTTGCTTGGTACTCTTAATGAGTCATGGGATGTATTCCGCACTGCATTATGTGCCTCTACTGCTACCTTGAAATTATCTGATGTTGAGAGTGCTCTTCTGCAGAAAGAGGTTAACCGTAAGAATTTGGATGCCTCTCATGTGTCGCATGCTATGACAGTTAGAGGCAGGAATGATGGATATGGAAAGCATGGTAGTGGCAGTGGCCGTGGATGGGATTCTCAGAAATCTCGGTCCAAGTCTCGTGGGAAGTCACGTAGCAAATCCCGTGGCAGGAATGCATATGTTACTTGTCACCATTGTGGGAAAAAGGGCCATATTAGGCCACAATGCCATGAATTGCGCAATGAAAGGTGCAAAGGTAAGGGGAAAGAGAAAGTGCAGGGTAAGTCTTCTGATCGCAGCATAGTGCCTGCAAAGTCTAGTGTTAAAATTGAAGAGATCAATATTATGCAGCCTGAGGATGTTGATGATGATGATTATATCCTTGCACCTTCTTCTAGTGCTTCGCAGATGAAAGAGATATACTCTATATATGCACAGTATTGGCTCTTGGACCCAGATGTGTCCTTTCATGTGACACCTTGCCGAGAGTGGTTTCATTCATACCGTCCTATTTCGGGTTCTGTGCACTTGGGTGATGACAGCTCTCTTAATATTGTGGGCATTGGTGATGTTAGGCTGCAATTTCCTTCTGGCAGCAGTTTTTTTATGCAGGATGTACGTCATGTACCTACTTTGACACACAATCTCATGTCAGCTAGACAGCTTGATGACGCAGGTTATCATGTATCTTTTGGAGACTCTGCATGGAAGATCACTCGTGGTTTCATTCATACCGTACTGTTTCGGGTTCTGTGCGCTTGGGTGATGATAGCTCTCTTGATATTGTGGGCATTGGTGATGTTAGGCTGCAATTTCCTTCTGGCTGCAGTTTTGTTATGCAAGATGTACGTCATGTACCTACTTTGACACACAGTCTCATGTCAGCTAGACAACTTGATGATGCAGGTTATCATGTATCTTTTGGAGACTTTGCATGAAAGATCACTCGTCAGACTTGTGATTGCGATGGGTGCCAAGGCTGGTAGCCTCTATCCCTTGATTGTATCAGCTTCTTTCCTTGATCATCTTTTGTCTATGGGTTCTATCCCACATGTATCTCTTTGGCATGCCCGTTTGGGCCATATGTCTTTGAAGGGAATGAAAATGCTTTTTGGTTTACAATACTTACCACCCCTTGATTATGCATGTTTTGATTCATGTGAGCATTTACTTTATGGCTGGCAGACTAGGTCTACACATAAAAAGTCTAGTAGGCCACGCATGAGTGAGCCCTTGGCATTGGTACATTCGGATGTCTGTGGACCCATGCCTTATTAGTCTATGGGTGGTGCCAAGTATTTTGTTACTTTCATAGATGATTTTTCACAAAAAGTTTGGGCTTATCCCATTAAGCTAAAATCCGATGTCTTGGCTGTGTTTCAGAGATGGCTTGCATTGGTTGAGAACCAGTAAAATGCCTAAGGACAAATAATGGGGGTGAGTATGTCTCACGTGCTTTTGAGCAGTTATGTGATGAGAGGGGTATTAAGTGTCAGTTGACCGTCCCCTACACCCCCCCAGAATGGTTTGGCATGTACGTAGTATGCTTAGCCATGCAGACCTACCACAAAGTTTTTGGGTTGAGGCAGTTAGTATAGTTGTGCATATCATAAACAGATCACCTTCTAGTGGTTTGGATTTTCAGGTTGCCGAGGAGGTATGGACCGAAAAACCTCCCTCTTATGCGCATCTCCGTGTCTTTGGATGTGAGGCATATTGCCATGTACCCAGGGACAAGAGAAGTAAACTGGATCCTAAGAGTGTCAAATGCATTTTCCCTGGTTATGGGGATGTAGGCGAGATGGGTTACCGTCCCTGGGATCCGCAGGTGTGGAAAGTCATCCGCAGTCATGATGTAGTCTTCCATGAAGACAATATACATAGGCAGCCTGAGAGAGTTGTTGAGATCTGCAGGGTCATATTTCAGGAGGAGCTGAGAGCTCCCGCACAGACAGTTGGACAGCCCTACAGCTGTAGCAGATGGACACCCCAAGCTGGCATACAAGGCTAGATTGGTAGCAAAGGGTTTTAAGCAGGAGCATGGTGTGGACTTTGGTGAGGTATTTTCTCCTGTGGTTAAGATGACCACCTTGCACTTATTCTTGGCTTTGGTTGCTCAGCTTGACTTGGATTTATACTAGATGGATGTCAAGACGGCTTTGTTACATGGGGACTTGCATGATGAGATTTATATGGAGCAACCTAAGGGCTTTGCAGAGCCTAACAGGAGCACCTAGTGTGCAAATTGAAGAAAAGTTTTTATGGCTTGAAACAGGCACCTAGGGAGTGGTATCATAAGTTTGATGCCTTTATGCAGTCACAGGGCTACAGCAAGAGTGCTATGGATCCATGTCTTTACACGAAGAAAGCCCGTGATGGTTCTTTATTGATTTTGGTCCTCTATGTGGATGATATGCTGATAGCAGGGAAATCTCATGATTAGCTAGATGCTCTTAAGGCTCAGCTCAAGAAGAGCTTTGAGATAAAAGATCTGGGACAGGCCACTCACATACTTGGTATGCACATTAGACGCGACAGGCATCAAGGACTCCTCTACTTGTCACAGAGGGAGTACATTCATAAAATCCTTGAGCGCTTCCGCATGCAGGATGTAAAGTCTATTGGTTGTCCATTGCCTTCTTATGTGAAGGCATCACAAGCTAATTGTTCGCAGACAGATGAGCAGAGGGCCGAGATGGCCAAGATTCTCTATGCATTTGCAGTGGGCAGTCTTATGTATGCCATGATAGCCACTCGTCCAGATATTGCCTTTGCAGTTGATGTTGTGGCACGCCATATGGCTACACCTAGCAAGAAGCATTGGGATGCCGTGAAGGGTATCATGAGGTACCTGAAGGGCACTGCAGATATGTGCATATGCTATGGCAGTCAGGATATAGGAGTCGTGGGGTACACTAACTCTGATTATGCAGGACATGCAGATAGTAGGAAGTCTACTTCCGGCTATGTATTCACATATGCTGGAGGTGCTGTTTCTTGGATGTCCAGGGTGCAGAAATGCATGGCCCTTTCTACTACAGAGGCCAAGTATGTTGCAACCACTAAGGCTTGCAAGGAGGCCATTTGGTTAGGTCATTTGGTTTGCTGACCTTGGTATTGATGCTATCCCTACACTGCATTTGGATTCTATGAGTGCTATTCAATTAGCCAAGAATCCAGTCTTCCATGCAAAGATGAAATACATTGAGGTGAGGTATCACTTCATACGTGGTGTCGTTGAGGACAAGTCTGTTGATCTTGTCAAGATCTTGACTGACCAGAATCCTGTAAATCTGCTCACGAAAAGCCTCTCTACAGAACGCTTTGCCTTCCTCAAGAGAGGTTGATGGGCATGGGATGAGATGATGTCTTTCCTCATCTTGTTGTACATGTGTACATGTCGTGCTGTCTTTTCCTTTTTCTTTTCACTCCTCACTAGGGCAGATTCACCTTTAAGTGGGAGGTTGTTGGGGGTAAAGACACCTCCGCCTAGCTGCCCATGTATTATTACATTGACAGTCACCGCCACTGTACACTACAGGTGGCAGGCGCCCGTCACCGTCACTTTATTCTTTATTCTTTTAGTGACAGTTTGAATAAAGGAAGGCCCGGTCACACATTGTGACTGTTGGAGTTCCCATTTCTTGCCTCTCTCTTTCTTGCTCTTGCTCTCCCGCCACAGCTCTCGAGTGCAACCCTCGATCCTTCTCACCTTTCAAGAGTTGTGTCCATTTCTGTTTGATTGATCATACTGCCATATCATACTCGACTTGCACTTGGTAATTAAGGATAGTGTCATTGCATTAGAAAAAAATGCCTCAGGAAAAGCATTATTAAGTTAGCTTGAAGAAATACCTACCTTCCACATAACGTGGGCAAAGTGCAATCAATGGTGCCGTACACCATGCAGAAATGGGTGCCAACTTTTTGTGCGCTTGCACCCATGCCTTTGCCTCATCAATCAACTTGTCAAAAGTAGTGGCATGGTCACCTTTGTGCCCTAGCATCCTTGCTTCACAAACAAGGTCTAGATACAAGGTATAGACAACCCCCTTTTGTGCTAGCATGTGTACATACATTCTATATTAGGATCTCATGCATATTTCATTGTCCACATGATCTTTAGTGCACAAAGATAATCCAAGCATATGAGAATATGGTCCACTGCATACATGTTTGTATGAGAAATAGCAAACAAAATCTCCCCCTTTGCCACACTTGTCACTTTCATAAGGCAACAACCAACACGCACATGTTGCCTTGTGTTATCTATAAAGATTGTTGCAAACAATCAATTATATTAGCGATGATGTAAGCAACAAAAACATTGTAAAATATTAAGGTCCTATGATTTAGTGCAACTCACATGTGCACATCTCATTCATCCGTGTTGTGAGCCAATGGTTACCATCCCAAACATAAAACATTCAATTTGACAAAAAGGCCCAATCAATGCTGCTAATTTTTGCCTCAAAGTCCTCATGCTTCTTTGGCCAATGGGGGTTGGAGTCATTTCTAATCATATCATCAACCTCCTTGCACTGGTGCATTGGAGACTTTAATGATACTATAAATATACCCATCCCTCTAATATACTCATGCTGAAAAAGGTCTCTGAGAGTTGCTTGTACCTCAACATGACTTGTCTAATTGTAGACATGGAAACCAAACAACATAATGGGATGGGTGCAAAGGGATGGATGTCCATATCTAAATGAGATGATGAAGCAATTAATGTCCACATTAACGTAAAGAATAAAAATCATTATCTAAATCATGCTACCATCTCTTACAAGTACTCACTGTTAAGGTTTCCAACTAGTCTTCTATGTATGCTTGCATAATACGTTTATTGCAAGTGACTGTGGGAGTGGTCTTGCCAGTCATTTGGTTGACCTTTATCATGCGCTCCTTTTCAGTTCTTTTCATTTGCTTCTTCTTGCTTTGCGTGCGACCATGTCCATGATGCGCACTAAAGGACTCAATGCTTTGATGGGGTCGCTTTCCTCGTCAGTATCACTCTTTGATACTACAATCTTTATCTTGCTCTTCCTTGTCTACGTCATTGAAGCATGCCCACCTTCTCCTGATGTCACTCCTTTCCCACATGCAATTGAAACAGTTGCCTATAGCTTGATGGAAGTCAATGTGATTGTGTTTGTGTTGCTCTCCCCCTCGCTCTTGGAGGGCAACTCCCCCCTTGTGATTGCATGTTGCTAGTGATAATAGCCAGTCGTACTCCAGGTTGTGGAAGCAAGTTAGAGTCCTTGGGAGACTCGTCCAATCATCGCTCCCTTTCCTACAAAAAAAATATGAAATAGGATAAGAGGGGGAGATAGAGCGATCGTGACAAAAATCAAGAGAGGGGCTGCTTATCATTCCATTGGCCACAAATGTGTTTTTCTCCATGTCAATATTGCCTTTGTCACAGGCCTTCACACCTCTCCAATGCACGATGGTGACAAGAACTCCCAGTCATCCCCAGGGAGCAAGCTCAGCGAGGGGAACGTTTGTCGAATTAAACCTTCTGCAATCCTTTCATTGCCCTCGAAAAGGGTGACATGATCTTGTCTTTTGATATCTAATCTGGACATGATAGAGGGGCTTAGGGTAACTTCTTGTTGCAGATATATTGCTTCCTCGATTTCCTGCCATCAAATACCAATTGTGATATAGAGAGAGAGGGGAGGGAAGGGAGGGAGGGAGAGGGAGAGGGAGAGGGAGAGGGAGAGGGAGAGGGAGAGGGAGAGGGAGAGGAAGAGGAAGAGGAAGACATGGCATTGGGATGAGAGAGAGAGGGGAGAGAGAGGGGAGAGGAAGGAGAAGAGAGAGAGAGGGAGGAAGGTGGGGATAGATTGAGAGAGAGAGAGAGAGAGAGAGAGAGAGAGAGGAAAGGAGGGAGAGTGAGTGAGTAAGAGATGGAGAGAGAAAGGAAAAAAGCCTAGGATAAAAAGGTGATATTGTGTGTGTGTGTGTGTGTGTGTGTGTGTGTGTGTGTGTGTGTGTGTGTGTGTGTGTGTGTGTGTGTGTGTGTGTGTGTGTGTGTGTGTGTGTGTGTGTGTGTGTGTGTGTGTGTGTGTGTGAATCCACATATTCAAGAATAGAAAGCAATGTCAAGATTGTTCATCCATCAAGGCATACATAACCATGAGGTGCAAAGAGGCACATGCAGAGCTAATGTCAAAGAGGTGCAAGGGACCGTAGAGGAAATGGTAAGAGACTTTACTGTAGGTTGGAGCTCAACACCTGCAAATGACTGTGGCTAGAAGGTTAATGATGAGTGCCTTGGTTCATGAGCAAGGTGTCCCCATGTCTAACACTAAACTCTCGATGATGCTTGAGGGACTCTAACCACTCATTCATAGGAACAAGTAACATATTATTCCATTCACAACACATTCCAAAATATCATTAAAAATCCATACATATGAAGATCAATATTCTGTGCATGCAGGTTCAAATATATGGTCCGTGCAACACATGTTGAGGGCAATCAAGGAATGGAATATCGTCTTCTAAAGTTAAAGCAATGTTATGCATACAGATTTTTCCATGGTAGCCTATTTCATGGGCAAGTCATTGACAATGATAGTAGATTCTTTATATTCAAAATATTAATGAATGGGCCAAACTCAAGGTTGGACTTAGTGAATTGTATGCAAAGGAATGGAACTAGGGACCTATGCAATAGCTAGATATGCTTTGACCACATGCATCACATGATTGGACTACCATGGCAGCACATGTGTATGACCCAAGGTAGTTTCTCTTACACAGTTCTACCGTCACAACACAAACTTAACTAACATAGTTCTCCTCACTCTTCCATTCATGTCTTGTGTTTTTGTAGTGTACAAGAGTTGATGACTCTAGCAATATGTGAGATGAAGGAAGAGGATACATATACACAAGCTCTTTTTGGACAAAGATGAATGAAGTAATAGAGAAGTGTGTACACCAAGCAACTGATTTTTTAGGATTCATGGTAGATGAGGCAGCCGCCCAACTGGAAGGCCATTAGCATAGTGTTCAATGGTGGTCTGAACAACATATTGCAAGGAATGAAGTGATCTTGCTTATTTCATCAGGAACAAAGTCTCCAAATACACACATCACAGCATGTGCATAAGAGTTTCCAAGACAAGCATTAGTGCTTATGCTGTATGTGGAGGTGTTCAACCAAGAAAGATGATGCAACAATGCAATATCAGTTCATTCAAGTTTGTTGGGCCTCACGAAAGGTTGCAGATTGCAATTTACCAACAATGGATTGTTGGCTAGTTGGTGGCATATCATATATCCACGTTGGAGGTGACACTTTGTTGGGGTAAGACTAGTTCGTAATAGTAGGACGTGATGTGTGGTGCATTTGTCTTCTCAAACTCCATGCCTTCTCGTGCTGTGGTGGTGGAGGACATTGCTCATATGCCAACCATAAACTAGAAAATCCAATGTATGCAAGTTGGTTGGCAAAGGAGGGATTCAAGGGATCTATCATCTTGTATGATTCATGTGTTAGTGATTTGCCAATGCTCTACTACAGAGCACAAAATAGCATGCATTCATTGGTGGAAAGCTCCATGGTGTAAGTCCCAATGCAAAGAAGCTTTTGAGTTGACTACAAAAATGAATTAGCCCCACACCTCGAGCAACAACAAGGATGGTTGAGGAGGTGATAGGAGAAATTGAATTGCATCAACATCCTGATTTTCAAGGGGACAATGTGACTGTAGCAAAAAAATGCAAGATTGATGGGAAAGTGGGGTCCAATGAAGCCAACGCCTCTCATAGGTGAGTATGTGACACCGAAAACATACCTAGAAGAAAGGGTATAAGAAAACTAAACTTTGAGGACCCTTTTCCTTCCAACCAATCAAGGGTAGTATCCCCAAATTATTTGGAGAAAATGGTGATGGAGATAATCCTTCATGACACATTTTGGGCTATAAGAAGAATTTCAACTCGCAATCATGTACAATGTTAAGGATGGTTGGGAGCTAGAGAGGAAAAATGAAATAAACCTATCAAAAATACAACACATGAGGTGCTTGCACCTTCATTTTGGGGCATCATGGAATAGTATAGCTCAAGAGGAGAAGCTACTAATCAACATGGAATGTGGCACCAGTTCATGTGGTTTTGTAATGATAGTGTGGACCATACATGGAGCATTTGTTCTTCCATTCATCATGCACCACCCAAGGTTCCACAAGTATGGCCAATGGCACGAGGCACAAATTTGATCGCATAAGAAATCCACATGTTGGAGAGTGGTGGGTTTGTTTTACAAAGGACGGCACAAGAGGTGGATGCTAACAAGGGCTCGTGTAGATATCGAAGAGGTGTTTCACAGGCTGTAGGGAAAAGGATAGACTTAGCATTGGCTTTAGATGCAACTATGAGCAGCCATAGAGTGGTGAAGCCCTTGAAGCATGAGGTTTTCAAACTAGAGAAACCTAACTCAAGTGTCATGCAGGAGTGTTATGATGTACACATTGCAAAGAATCCAACATATAATTGCTAGGATTTTATGGACTATGTCGCAAAAGGAAAAGCATAGTTGGCATACAAGCATCTATACTATGTGTACCTCCGAGTGTTTGGAATGGTTGCAAATGCCAACATTTTTATATACCAACCCACACTCACTGAAGAAAACTTGCACATTGTATTTGGAAGCATGAGAACTTTTCCAACACCACCTATACTGTGACCAGCAATGCAATGCCAACACTACCTCTTAGCACAACCGCATTTTATTTTGTTGAGAAAGTATTGTTATACACTCCAGTTGGATGGCTTGTGTCAAAATTTTGACAAGCCTTTGGTAACCTTGTCTCTCTTAATTTGTCAAGAAAAAACACTTTTTCCAAAGTTAACACAATAAGAATGTACATTTGGAATGCTTGTATGAATTGTCTTATATCAAATTTTTTGGGGGGAGAGGGGGAGGGCAGGGAGCTATCAATCCATTGCAATTAAAGCTCTAAAAACACAGAGTGACCACCCAACCATTCACATTTATGTGAGACACATAGACATATCTATATATATATATATATATATATATATATATATATATATATATATATATATATATATATATATATATAGAGAGAGAGAGAGAGGTATTTAGGATTTAAGAGAAGTGTTTGTTACAACATGTGCCACCATAATCTAATGTGAGGCATTATTATACAATGTGGATTGATCGCATGCATGAGAGAGAAAAAGTGGGAGAGAGAGGAAGATAAACACAAAGAGTAAATGAGTGACTAAGATGTGTGTGTGTGTGTGTGTGTGTGTGTGTGTGTGTGTGTGTGTGTGTGTGTGTGTGTGTGTGTGTGTGTGTGTGTGTGTGTGTGTGTGTGTGTGTGTGTGTGTGTGTGAGGGAGAAATTGTATGTACAACCCTAAACTAAGAGAGAGTAAAGACATGGAGCAATTTGTGTGAGAGAGAGAGAGAGAGAGGAAGAGAGAGAGGGAGAGAGAGAGAGAGAGAGAGAGAGAGGTGTGGACCATGGTGTTCCATTCCAGGGTGATCACATAAATGAATCCATGTTACATGCTAAAGAGAGAGAAATCATTTACACGAGATGGAGTGCTATTTGATCAAGTGTGCTAGAAAGAGAAAAAGAGAATATACACATAGAGAGAGAAATTGAGAAACTGAGAATGAGAGACAAGAGAGAGAGAGAGAGAGAGGTACACAAAGTGAAGGTAATGGTGGAAATCATGGAGGTGGTGAGGGTAATGGTAGTGGTGGTGGAGGTGGAGGTGGAGGTGGAGGTGGCAATAGTGGTGGCAGCAGAGATGGTGGTAGTGGTGGTGGAGGTAGCCGTGGTGGTGGTGGTGGTGGAAGCCGTGGTGGTGGTGGAGGTCAAAAAAATCTAGGGGTGAAATAAGTGGACTATGTGGAACAAGAAATGGAGTTTGCCCAAAAAACTTGCTCAAAAAGATCGCTTCTTGCCCTTCCCCTAAAGAATTACTTGTCAAACTCGATCATCAATATGAAAAAGGAGCTAATAGATGTAATAACAGAATAGTTTTAGATCCTAAAAGTGAACACTGCTAGTGTCTCCAACATTGCAAGAGTAAGAAAATATGCCTTTATATCAAATACTTGGTGTGGGAAGTATCATCAAGAGGGACATTTAGCCATTTGATGTACTTGAAAACCAACAATTCTAGGAAGATTTTATTTCTATGATTTGAGAAAGAACCATACAGAAGACATATGCTCTTTAAAGTAGATACATGAAAGGAGAAAGAAGGCTAAGGAAGCAAGAGTCAATCTATTAGAATCAAAAATAACAACTCAATATGTCATGCCAAATCTTAGAGAATTCAGATCCAACATGGGCCTTAGAAGGTTCCCATCCCAAAGTTACAAGGAACAACTATCTGGTGGCGGTTAGAGATCCAAAGGTGAATGATATAGGTGTGGAGAGAACGGCCATATTTTCTCAAATTACCCTAATCCAAGAATATCAATGTGCTATAAGACAATGTGTAGCCAAAGCAAAGGTGAAGGGCACACTATAGAAGACTGTCATATTCTAGCCCTAATTCAAGAATACTAATGGGCTATAAGCCACTATACAGCTGATGCAAAGGTGAAGGACACATTACAAAAGACTGTCCTAGTCTAGCCCCTATGAATACAAGCATTGCCGATACCCAAACCAAGGTTCAAGAATCCACAGTAAACTTGGTAGAGTTTGAAATAGCCGCAATAATGTGTGCCAAAAAGAAAGATGTCATAGTTCCAAAGGAAAATATTACCCCAATAAAAATTGTGAAATTCAAACTACCTGTAGAATATGAGAACAACTTTATATATTAGATGCACACTCACAAACAAACCTTTGCAACATGTTCCACCCCAAATCTCTCTCTCTCTCTCTCTCTCTCTCTCTCTCTCTCTCTCTCTCTCTCTCTCTCTCTCTCTCTCTCTCTCTCTCTCTCTCTCTCTCTCTCTCTCTCTCTCTCTCTCTCTCTCTCTCTCTCTCTCTCTCTCTCTCTCTCTCTCTCTCTCTCTCTCAACTTTACCTACAAATTTAACCCTACTCTAAGTTCATACTAGCATTCTTCTTGAATGTGCTCATCTACACATACACACATGTACACATAAACATTTAGATGAGTCTTAAAACACATGTATGCTCACTCTTGTAGAATGGAATCAAACAAATCCTCCTTGCAATGTAAGCCACATAACTATATCGCAAAGATGTTTTATGTTCTTAAGTATCATGTATGTTCACTAAAATATAAGATACCTCAAAAAAAGCTTAATACAAATTCTATCTTGCTATTTATACCTTGCATTCAATACTTAATACAAATTAGATATGTACACATGCTCATACCCCACTCTCAACATCCACGTCAACCATGCTTGTAATTCATCCAACGTGGTTTTTTAGACATTAATAAATGATTATAATTATCTATATGATAAAATATTTAGGGTTTCATGTGGCCAATTATTAAACTAAGATATATATTCCTATCATGCACAATTTTTGGCAAGACTCAAACCACCAGGGGGAGGGGGGGCAGGTGGATTTCATTTTGTGCCATGTATTACACTCTGGCAACCCCTAAAAATGGTGGCCTCAACCCTGCTTTGGATTGCTAAAAGGTATATCCACCCAAGAAAAGATATCCCTCACTCCTCCCCCTCCCCATTACACAAGACCTACATACATACAATATTAATATAATATATGATAAATGATCACATGTGCGTGTGTGTGTGTGTGCATGTGTAGGAGATGCATTTACGACTTGCTTCATGGTGGCAATGATGTTGCCATGGTGGTTACTTTTACTGTGTGGTTAGCTATGCTCTTCATAGGTGGAGAGTTAAATGAAACAAAAAGTCTAATCAATGGCAAATATTCATAAAGTTGGAAGGTTAAGCTTTGAACCATCTATGCATAAGATAGATCATCAAGACAAAGGATGTTTTGAGAGACAATTGCTACTTTAATAGAGTTTGTCTTCCCATTTCACTTCTAAATACCTCTAGCCTTTTTGGTATAATTTGTAGCTCATAATGAACTAAATTGGAAGGGTAAGCTTTGAAGCATCTATACATAAGATAAATCAACAAAGGAGGTTTTGAGAAAAGATTGCTATTTGTGTGATTATGACCTAAGATTGCCCTAGATTGGTTGCCCTAGATTGGTCTAATGTGGGGTGTATTAGCTGTGTGAATCTAGGTGTGATGTATTGTGCATGTCTATCATGCACCATGCACCATGCATTGTGCATTGTGCATTGTGCACCAATCCATGTGCATCGTGCACTATGCATTGTACACTGAGGTTATGGGTTAGTGCATTGGGATGTGTGGATGGGTGACAAAATGTGAGTATGCAATAGATAGATTGGTTCTATGGTGTACATGTGCCTATGTACACATGTGCGCTATGCATCGTGCATTGTGCACTATACACCATGAAGTGATCTCTATGCACTAGTGCACTCTATAGTACATTGTGATCGTGCAAGTGTAGGATATCCTAAATGTGGTATGTACTAATGTATACAAAATGCAATTGAACAAATATAGTAATTGTATGGATGGGTGCATGTGCATTATGCACTATCCACTATATGCCATACACTGTGCATTGTACATTGTGCATCATGCACTATGCACATGTGTACTTGGTGGTGTGAGGGTGCTAGAAGTTTCAATGTGGCTTACGGTACACAACATGTGTAGTAGGTGAAGGTGATGAGTGTAAATGGGAGTGCATGAGGGGTATGTGCATTGTGTGCTCGTGTACACATCTGTATCATGCATCGTGCATCGTTGACTATACATTTTGCACTTTGCACTGTGCATGGGTGTAAATGGGAGTGCATAATGTGTATGTGCATTGTGCACTCATGTACACGTGTGTATCATGCATCGTGCATCGTGCACTATACACATTGCATTATGCAATGGTCTATGCACTACTTCACTATGTAGTGCAACGGTGGGAGATTAAGGTGGCACAACAATGGAATGTGGGTTAATTAGTGGTGGTACTCTAAGTTATATGCAAGGAACTACTACAAAAAGTTTCCTTCATGCTATGAGAATATATGCCAATGAAGTATAATGTGGCTATTCTTCATTCCTCATTCCACTTGGCTCCCCCTTGCAAACAGGTTGAGAGAGAGAGAGAGGAGAGCGCTAGCAGGTGCATGAGGACACATCCATTTTTCATGTACTAGGGTGAACTGCACTAGTGTCCATGTGTGCATCATGCACCATGCTCTATGCACTAAGATGGGAACATTCATAGGGATATTATGCAAGAAAGCTAATATCCTAATAGGGTAGAAAATGGGTGTACTTGAGGTTACTTGTGCATGGGTGCACTAGTGTATGTGTGCACCAATTTACATGCACTATGGCATACGTTGTGCACTATGCATCAATGGGTGTACTAGTACACTCTTGGGATGCACTAATGGATGATGGGATGGTGAATGCAACAGTAGTTGGGCTTGTATTCTAGGTGTAGAAAATGTAGTGTGAACTACATGCACGTGGATGTACAAGGATGCAATGCACCATGGTGGGTTTGGTGCACAAGGTGTGTGTGCACTCATATGGAATTCTTGTGCAAGTAACTAAGTGTAGGATTCTAGGGTAGCACACAAGGGGTATGATGGGGTGCCTCATTCTCTCATTCCCCTACTATTCAACCCTCCTTTGTGAATAGGGCAAGCATAGTATAAGGGACAAAGAGAAGAGAAGAAAATATATGATGAGTGCACTAGTGTACATATGGAGGGTTATGCATGTATGTACATGTACATACACTTAGGTGTACATACATGTACACCTAAGTGAATCAATTAGAATGCAACCTAAGACTTAATGTGCTTAGTGAATTTGGTGATATGTCCAAGTGCATCTGTACACTATGCACTATGCGCCAATCCGTGTGCATTATGTACTATGCACTATTGTGAGTGCACTATGAGAAACCTCCTTCCTTCCTCCTCTTCCCCTTATTTCCCCCTTGGAAGCATGGCATCATCATGTGAAAGAGAGAAAAAGGATCAATTCAAGTAGGATTACAAAATAGGTGTGACAATCAATCACAAAAATGACTCAGCCATTTGTCTCCCAGTAAATCCTCTCTCTCCACCCCCTCCTGTGAAAAGGGTTGGATGTCAAAGAGGCTAGATTGTCTAATAGCATTTCCCCCACTCTCTTTCTCTTCAATGCACAATCAAATCCCCTAGCTATGGAGATGCAACCAATCTAAATTAAATGCTTTGCCAAAATCCTTAATAATTATTATCAATTATTGAACAATTGATCGAATCTTCTCCTCTGGCTCTACTTGTGGCAACTCTACTCCTCCTAGCAATTTCCTCCCTTTACAATGGCTCTTTCTCTCTCTTACTTGTTCCTCCATGCATCAAACAATGCTACATGTATGGTGGATGTGGCATAGAAGATGTCAAAGAGAAGGAGGGAAAGAAGAGAGCACAAGTGGCTACACAAAAGAATTCAAGGGTAGGGAAAAGATGGAGAAATTGAAGATGGGGCTATGCAGTCAACAACACCAACAAAAGAAAAGTTGATGATGAAGATGTTGAAGAATATGATTTTTATGATTGAGTTTCTCTTCTTGCTACTATTGTTGGGGAGGGTATAGATGACTTTGATGAAGAAGATGATGATGAGACCCTAGGTAAATCTAAGGGCCACAAGAAAAATTGCAAAGTTCCTTCTTGATGATGAAGATGTTGATGATAAAGCTTAGGTACTCCTTCTAATGCAATTTTTTTTGGTGTTGATGATGATTATTCTAATGTAGGAGATGAAGATGACATGGGATATTTATGTGGATAGTAGTCGCATGTTTTAAGCAACATGGATAGTAGGCCAACATGGAGATATATGGTGCAAACCCTCCTATTGTTGCTACAAATCACTCTAGTGTCTTTGTTGTTGGGAGTTTTGGCAATCACACCCATTTGTATGCCTCTTTGTATGGAGTAGTGGGCAAGGGAAATGTAAGCAATCTAGGAGAAGGGACTAAATCCCATAAGCGCAGTGGTGGAGAGTGCTACCTACATAGAAGACTATAAAGCATTGTACTTGCCTATCATTTTAATGCAATGTCATAGTACTTTTGTCCTTTTAGTCAAATGGCACTGTCCACTTACACAAGATTGTTTTTATGAGTCCAAGCTTCAATCTTGGAACCTAATTCACTTGTGTAATAGTCGATTGCCATATATATGTCTTCATGAGTCTTGTCTTTATCTTCCATCCTCCATAGCCATGCTCTAGATCCATGCTTTTAAACATTTGTTGGCACAAATGACTAGTTTACTATTACCTTTGGCTATGAAGATGATGATGATTGATGTGTACCAAATGATGGAGTTTCTCTAGGCTATATCCGAGGACAACAAGTGCAGCATGTTGGAGTGGATAAGTCTAGACAACAATGTGGAGAATCAAGCATCCTCAATCTTTTATGTTGTTGATGATCATGATGGTGCTTGTGTTGGTATAGGGGACAAATTTGCTACTACTTTTGATGAAGATGATGATGATGAGATGAACTCTAGCAGTAATCATGAGCAAAGCCACATGTTTCAGGTAACATGGTGCATAGGACAACAACTTGCATATTGTGGATAGCACAAGCACCTATTTCTATAGATAATGATGATGATTCTAATGTTTCTCTTATTTCTCCTTCTACTTTACTGCAAGTGGTATTGCTAAAGATAATCATGATTGCTTTGACAGAGTGCTTGGAACAAGGCACCTTCTATCATATGAGATGAGGAAATCAATAGGCAACCCCAAAAAAAGCATACATGTGCTTTTTTCTTCCTTTTTTTTATTCCCTTTATTTTTTGAAATTTTCTCTCTCTCCAGAAAAGATGAAAGAGTAAATAACATGAAGCACTCTCTTTGTCTCTATCTCCCACTTATCTTACAAGATCTAATGATTTGCTCCTATGGTGGCAAAAGTGTTGGACACTATTGTAACTCTCTTCAAATTGTAATATCATTTACTCTAATTACCCCAATAGTTCTTTCTTTAAGCCTATTAGTATTCCCATAGTAATGTTTTCCACTTATCTAACTCGTTCATTATTTTTCTAATAGCATGGATTTTTTTTAATCATGAAACCTAATATTACGACTTACCTACTACTCATAATTAAGACACTAGGCATGCAAGTACACTATCCTATTCTATGGTTTTGATGCACATGAGCTACTCCATCATTGATATGCCCATGGTCCTAACAATTAAACCAAAATATCACTCTCTATTTGATGTCCAGACCATTAGACATGTTGCACTAGTAACTCTTTTACACTATTCTTGTTTACTTCAAGTTTAAAGTCTTTGATTTTACCCTTCCAAGCAAATATGAATGAACTCTCACACCTTTATCCTTTCATGTGTCTTACCTACTACATGGTGATCTAGCTATCTTTGCTAATAATAGTAGGAATCCATCTTCCATCATCTTGGAAAGAATTAAACACTAATATGGATGTGATTTGAGAACTTGGACACCTTGTTGAAAGTTAAATTTTTGCAAAGAAGGAGGGAAAATGACAAGCACCAATCCTTTTTTTAATTCCAGACTCATCCCTTAGAAGCATGGCACACTTGGATAGGACCTAATAACTTGGCATTACTTCATAGCTTCATAGGTCACTCTTGCACCTTGGAATACTTCCTTGAGGGACCAATGCCTTGAGTCTAATGCACATTGCCTCACGGCTAAATATTCATTTTCATCTTATCCCCTTAAAGACCTAGTCCTAGGAGGACATAACTATCACATTCTAAACATGGTCTTTGTTTAGGCATAATAGGCTTTGCTTTGGATTTTCTTGTGTTGTGTCTACTCTCATTCATTTTACCTCGATACCTCAACCCTAATGTGGAATGACTATTTAATGTTGCAACTTTATTAAACATATTTTATGCAAGCACTATACAATTGACTTAGCTCTTATTTGGCTTGACCTAACAGTCATCTTGCTTTAAAGACTGATGAACTAAGATAACATGTTAACCTACAAGGAGGTTGCATTGATTCTCAGTGTGGTTGTACTGTTGCAAATTCTTAATGTGCTTTCAAAGTGCATTCTCCACATGCATGCATGACTTTCTTTGCACATCCTATGCTACTGCTCTTTGATTGTATTCAAGTTTTATCTTTTCATTTCTATGATTCTTCTTTTAGCTTTAGTACTTTTTTCCTCTATTTGCAAGGTTTGTCAGAGAACCTTATAATTGTAGTATAGATTGATGAGTATTATATATTATCAATTAATAGTATTGATGAGTAGGAAAATGTAATTTAAAATTATACAATAACCTAATATACCACTTTGAAAATAAGCAAGTAATGAAGAAAAAAATGAAAAGGGGGATTTATCCTAGTACTATGGCCATGTAGATACAAGAAATTTCCTTTTGAATGATGTTGAAAGTTGTTGTAATATCTTGCCATGCTTACTTAAAGAGACCTTTGTTATAGCATATTATTCATCCAAACCATCATCATATAAACATTTACAATACCCTAATAGGTCTTGTTTACCAGTTCCAGCATTATCAAGTAATAAACACACTAAATGACATGAGGGATTTAGACTAATACAAGGGTCATTTGTGTTACCATATTTCAATAGTGATGTGTGCGAGCACAATTATAATTACACGGCACTTTTTCCCCTCTCTAGGAGGTGTTTCTCCCCTTTGCCTTGTATATATGTCTATTTCACTTTAGGGAATCCTTGGTCTTCTAAATTTTCTCCATTGATACCACTCAATACACTTTGTGGTGTGTGCTCAAGCTTCTTTTTCTCAAGGGGCGTGTGTACATTCCTTCAACCCTAGATCCAACAATTGATATCAAAGTAAGCTTCAATCTCTTGGTGGGCAAATTTTTCAACACCCGTTGCTTGATTTTATCCAATTCCAATTATATTTGAGAAGCATTCAGAGGTCAATAAATGTTGAGGGACTACTTGTACAATGTAATGCCATTAGATTTTTTATTTAGGTTCATTTTGGACTCTTCCTATACTCCTACTAATACTATGCAAGCTATTTTGTTATTTTGAGCAAAATGTGTGACACTGGTCACTTCAACAAGTAAGAGCCTTTCCCATCTACATTGTGGTATACTTCATAGCACTGGTTGATTTTGTGCACATTTTCTTCTATGCATGCAACTTTTGCGTCGACTATAGTCAATGGTCATGGATGGCAATAATTTCATGTACTAGTTGTCATGGATGAATTGAATGAAACCAAGTATCTATTGTGGATTACATGATGTGTCATGTGTTGCTTGCCAAAGGGCTCTAGAACATTGTGCACTAAATTGAAATACGTCTTCATGTGGTTAGATTTCATAGCATTTTTGTATTAGCAACTCAGAGTAGTTAGAATGTACATCATTTGGACATTAAAAGTACATCTTTACATGGTGATTTGTATGATGAATTATATGTCTTTCAGCCTCATTTTTTCCATAAGAGGTCAATAAATAGAGTATGATATTGTATAAATTGAAGCAAGCACCTCAAGGTTGGTATGAGGAGAAATAGACATGCTTTAACGCATGTGGTTTTTAGAACAATCCAATTGAGATCACCTTATATGTCTAACATGAGGGTTATGCGCCTCTAATCTTGAACTTTATTTTGATGATATGTTGCTCATTGGTCCTAATGGGGCACATTGTTGATTTTAAGGCTAAGTTTAGTTTGCCTTTTGACACATCAGATATGGGCCTATTGTATTATTATTTGGGTAATCTGTTCAAGCATTGAGATGGAGGTATTACTTAGTGTTACATGTGTTGAGGCTTTATTGTAGAGTTTTGGTCTTCAAGATTCTAACTTTATTACTACTCCTATGGAGACAAGTCTCAAGTTAAGCCTTCTCAATGCTAGAGACTATTTTGATATCTTTCTCTATCAATAGGCCATCAAATGCTTGATTTATGCATGTATTAAAAGGCCTAATATTCAATGTGTGTAGTGTCTATTGGGGGTAAAAGCGCATGTGCCTAACCACCCGTGTATTAGTTACATAACAATACTTGCACCGCATATTAGTTACCTGCACACCTATACACTACAAGTGGCAGGCACCCATCATTGTCACCTTATTCTTTATTTTTTCAGTGACATTTGAATAAAGGGAAGGCTAGTTAAACATTGTGACTGTTGGAGTTCCCACATATTGTGTGTCTCTCTCTCTTGCTATTGCTCCTTCCACCATAGCACTTGCTTCCGCTCTGTGCTTCCACTTCAGGGCTCACTCCCTTCAACTAGTATTAGAGCTTTCTTCTCCATGAGCTCAAGTAGCATTACTGGGACTTCCATTTGAGCTACCTACAGCAAGGATTCACTGTTGTAGCCATTGCTTCATCTATTTCTCCAGCACTCATCAGGACCTCTTGAGGCCTAATCTAGGACCTTGGTAGAGGTCATTCATCATTGTTTTAAGCCATGTTGTGGCCAACAAAGGCAATAGCAACTCCACGCCAGTTTGCATGTGTTTACACAAGCTGATTGGGATAGCAACACTTCTCCAACATTTCCTCTACATTGGCCCACTCAGTGAGTACTTACAACTCCTCCTAGATGCTCAGTATTGGCCTTAGCATTGCCTTTAACCCTTGGCATTGAGATTGGGAAATTGGTATTAGCTCATTGATTGTATATTCAACATACAATCTGTAAAAATAGGGCAACCCCCTGTCATTGACACCTCTTGCTTAATGGTGATGCATAAATGATGCCCATTCATACTTGGTTGATGCCCATACATTCGAGGAAGCTTACCCATTGATTGGAGATCATTTTGGGGCTGATCTGAGCATTGTCCTTGCTCAATTTTTCAATGATCTAGTTGTTGTAATAACTAGGGCTGAAGCTCATTTGGTGAGTGGAATACATGCCTATGGCTTCTCGAGTTCATTGACTACTTGAGTTGATATACCAATGCTTATGGTCCATGTTACATGCTTTATCATGAAACCGGAATGATTTTGAGTAGTGACTTGAAGCTCATTTTGATTGACAGCATCTATCATTTACCTACAGCAAGCATTCTTTGAGACAGTTTGTACCTATTATTCTTGGATGATACTTGGGCAATCCTTTTGGATGTTTATGTCTAATGAGGATGCTACATGTCTTGGCTATGCTTGGATGGACATTGAGCGTTGCCTTTGACTTGCATTTGAGTTATTCTAGAGCTTTGGACATTGACATTGGTTGTTAATTACCTACTTGGATGTTGTAGTGGGGATGATTTACAAACTACTTTAGCTTGGATGCTTCAAATGTATACACTTGGATCTTGGATGTTTGATGCTATGTGCATGATCTTGCTCATTTTGCATCTGACTTTTGTTCTTCCAATGGGAGCCACTTCATTGACTTTGATGTTACATAGAGCTCGTGGTTATGCAGTTGAGCTTGATTATTGACACAATGGAATATTCATTTTATGTACATGGTATATGGATTGTTTATGCCTTGAGGGCTAATCTGAGCTAACACTTTTCTTAGACTAGCACCGCATGTCAATTATGCATACACTTGTCTTGGCTCTTTATTGAGATTTTTCTCAATCAGCCATGCCTTTTGTGGGTCTCTTCCATTACCCTGAGACATGCTACATGCATGACCATTATGCCAATTGATGTATACCACACTGACAGATTGCAATTGATAGCTTTGGGTGTTTGTCTTATGTATGCTAGTTGCTAGAGTCTATTACATAGCCCACATGATGTAGGATATGACCAAGTAGTTCCAATTTGTCATGCATTAGCGATAGCTCAATTTTGGCTTGGTTTTTTTTACTTATGTACTTTATTTAAAGAAAACTATAATTGCAAATTTTGGTAGTTTTCATGATGGTAATCCCTTTTGTTTGATAGTCATTTGTTCATGCTTTGTGGACAGCTTCTTAGTTGTTCAACAGTTCCTCGTGTTTTCAACTTGATGTGGCAGTGGTTTTGGGGCTACTTTGTAGGTTATTATAGCAACATGTTTTGCCCTTCTATGCATTTACTTGGTCTCCATATGGCTAGTGGTTCCAATGATAGTGCTATCTTCAATATTGACAAGCTGGATGGCACCAACTACAATTATTGGAAGGCCAAAATCTAGCAAGTTTTAGTGCAGAAAATGTAGGTTAAGCCTTTGAAACATGAGGATGTCAAGCATGAACATATTGATGCAAAGGATCAGTTTGAATTAGATGAGCTATGTAAGTCCAACGTCATATTTTCCCTCTCTAAGCATGTGTTCTATAATGTTATCTCTATGATGGGTAGCCTGCATGGGACTTATGGGAACATATTCACAATGTCTAAGACAAACAGAGCCCCACTTCACTATTGGTGATGTCTGCATTTTGGTTCTGGTTGCATGTTTACTCTTCATGATGTATGTCGTGTACCAACTCTCACAAAGAGCCTTATCTCTGTTGGCACTTTGGATGATATAGGTTATGTAGTTTCTTTTGGTGATTCCTCATGGAAGATTACCCATGGGAAACTTTTCATTGCACATGGTGCTAAGTCCAATACTCTCTACCCCTTACTTGTATCTAGGTCATTTGACTATATTTTGATAGTGGATGCAATTCCACATGTATCTGTTTCACATCGTTGCATTGGGCATATGTCCTTGAAGAGAATGAAAATGCTTACCCGTTTGCAGTATCTTTTGCCCCTTGACTATAAGTGCTTTGAGTCTTGTGATCATTGTTTATATGACAAGCAGACACGTAATACGCATAAAAATTCTGGTATGACACGCATAGGTGAGCCATTGACTTTTGTTCATTTGAATGTATGTGGTCCCATGCCTTGCAAGTTGTTAGGTGGTGCAAAGTATTTCGTTACCTTTATTGATGACTATATACATAAGGTATGGGCATATATTAAGAAAACATCAAAAGTCTTGGCTACATTTTAACATTGGCTTGACTTGGTTGAGAACCGATCTGGGTATAGGCTAAAATGCCTAAGGTCAGATATTGGGGGTGAATATGTCTCTAAAGCCTTTGAGGGTTTTGTGATGAGAGGGATATTAAGTATTAGTTGATTGCCCCATATATCCCAACCCTAGAATGGTATGACTGAGTGCATGAATATGAGAATTCAAGAGCAAGTTTGTAGTATACTTAGCCAGGCATACTTACCACAGCATTTTTGGGCTGAGGCAGTTACTATTAATGTACACTTGATAAATCGGTCCCCATGTACTACTCGCTTGACTATTAGGTTGCATAGGAAGTATGGTTTGGAAAAACCTCCCTCATAAGCTCATTTGTGTGTCTTTGGTTGTGAGGCCTTCTACCATGTTCCCAAGGACAAACGCAATAAGATGGATCCTAAGTCTAGGAAATGCATATTTCTTGGTTATGGAGATGTTTTTTTCCACGAGGAGAAAATGTATAAGTGGCCTAAGCATGTCATTGAGGTACACAAGGTGATATTTCAAAAGGATCCTCCTACCACTATATGACCAGCTAGACAGCTTGCAGCTGCAGTTGATGCTCCAATGGCCCCCAAATCCGTGATGCTCCATAGAATGTCCATGTCTCCCAACCTATTTTGAGATGGTCTACTGGAGATAGACGATAGCTTGTATAGTTTGAGCCCTCTGGATTATGTTATGATGACAAATGCCGGTGAGCCTCTTACTTATCATGAGGCCATGCGCAAAGATGATAGTGACTCTTGGAGAGGGCCATGCGGTCAGAGTATGACTCACTGCAGAAAACTCATATGCGAGGTTTGATTCCCTTGCCTAGTGAAAAACGTGCTTTGCCATGCGAGTGGGTATACAAGTTGAAAAGTACCCCTAGACGCTCCAAGTTGGCATACATGCTAGATTGGTTGCTAAGGGTTTTAAGCAAGAGCATGGTGTGGACTTTGATGAAGCCTTTTCTCCTATTGTGAATATGACTACCCTACATTTAAGACTGGTTTTAGTTGCTCATCTTGACTTGTATCTTTATCAGACGGATGTCAATATAGGTTTTATTCATGGGTACTTGCATGATTAGATTTACATGGAGCAGCCTAAGGGCTTTGAGGAACCTAGCAGCAAGGAACACCTAGTGTACAAATTGAGGAAGAGCCTTTATGGCCTTAAGTAGGTATCTAGGGAATGGTACCACAAGTTTGATACTTTTATGCATTCACAATGATATTCCCATAATTATATGGATCTGTGTTTATACACAAAGAAGGCTTGTGATGGCAGCCTTATGATTCTGATCCTCTATGTGGATTATATGTTGATTGCTGGGAGTGCTCATGATGAGTTGAATACCTTGAAAGGTCAGCTCAAGAAGAGTTTTGAGATAAAGGATATGGAACAAGCCTCACATATTATTGGGATGTACATTACGCGTGATCACTCTAAGGGGCTCCTATTTGTCACAAAAGGAGTACATTTAGAAGATCCTTGAGTGATTTCATCTACATGATGTTATGCCTATTGGATGTCCTTTACCTTCTCATGTGAAGGTTAGTTAGGTTGATTTTCTATAGTTTGCTAATGAGCAGAAGGGATGTGAAGAATAAGAGAAGAAATCTCAAAACACCTCCAAGATCTACTCAACACTAAAAGGATGGCGGTGAATCAATACCTCCTCATTAGGGGATTTATAGACTCCAAAAGGGACTCTTGAATAGTGAATTAGGAAATTTTAATCTTGGTCCTTGGATTAGTCCCTTTTTCATGGTCATCATTACATGTCATTTTGTCCTATGGTGTCTCCTAATTCTTGAGCTCAACCTTATCTTTTGACAGAACCCATCTAGAATGTAGGGGGATATTTTCTTCTTATCACCTTGGAAAGTACCCTTTTCATCCTCCAAGTTGGGATCCATCAGAGGAGTTACATTTTGTATTAGAAAAAACCACATCAATAGACCAGATTACCTTTTACCCAAAAAAATAACTTTTTTTTATTCTCACCAAAGAAATTTATGTCAAAGGTTCCAAATAAAGTATCATATCAAAATAATGATTTTTTACATTCCACTTTACATTATAAGGCCTCCAAACCAATGTTATCTTGTTCACACTACACACATGTAGTATGTAGGGTCCACCAAAGATAGTTACATAATTACTTGATTGCTTCTCCCAAGTGCCACATTGGTAAGGTAGGATAATTCCCCATAAATTGACTTTCTCCCCTCCCTCTCAAAATGTGGATTTCTTCATCTCAAAAGATGCCTAACCATATTCAAGAAACCATTTTTTATGCTTTGTTTTGCTCTTTAGTACCTCCAAACCAATATTAGCCTTTGAAACTCTATCAATACAACCACCTCTCCATCTTACACTACCTAGTGGAACCACTTATAGACAACCAATTGTAAGAGAAAATTGGATGTGCATGCTCATGTGGCTGAAGAGTATGCTATAAAAAAGATTTCTTTAAGTGAGTGACTAGATGTTGCAATAACTTTCTAATATTGTTCAAAGGAAAAGAAAAAAAAATGGTGTTTGTATTGATAGTTCCTTTTTGTTTGGATGAAAAATATGCCATAGCAAAGATTTCTTCTAGTAAGGATGACTAGATGTTACAATAACTCCCTAAATCTTTTGAACATAAAGAAAAAATATTAGTCTTTAAGTTAATTCCTTTCCAAATTGTTGAATTTGGAGTGGCAGAAATGCACACACACAACTTGAGAAGAAGAAACTTGAAATCACATAATACAAAGTGTATTGAGTGGTATCAGATAAAAAGATTTACAAGACTAAGTATGTCCTAGAGTGAAATAGTTATATATTTAAGTTTGGGGGGAAAAGACTCCTAGAGAGGGAAAAAAGTGCCCCAATAGTCCTAAATATGTTCACATACATTGTCACCAAAATATGGTAATAGATCCCCACTTGGGAGTGATACAATGAACAAGAGTTGACACTCATGTATAAGGAAGTGCCAAGCCCAATCGACTACAATCAATCCACAAAGGGGAGTAAGCTCAAAGCTTTGCAAAAAGCTGTGAACTTCTCACATGAAAAGGCCTTTATGAAAAGTTTTGTAAGGTAATAGGCCAAGCTATATAAATCATGTAAACTGTTAGAATCCAAACACACCCAAGGTATTCAATGCTATTCAAATAGCAAGAA
The DNA here is from genome assembly GCF_053477565.2 of Lygodium microphyllum. Taxonomy (NCBI): domain Eukaryota; kingdom Viridiplantae; phylum Streptophyta; class Polypodiopsida; order Schizaeales; family Lygodiaceae; genus Lygodium; species Lygodium microphyllum. Next base: position 97,277,748 of record NC_141161.1, read on the forward strand.
ATACACTTCAATACCTATCAATGCTTAGTGCTTGGGCTATGCATAAACTTGCTTATATGTGACACTGAAGGAAGTGAGCCCTGAAGGGGAAGCACAAAGCAGAAGCAAGAGCTATGGTGGAAGGAGCAAGAGCAAGAGAGAGACACACACAAGATGTGGAAACTCCAATAGTCATAATGTGTGACCAACCTTCCCTTTATTCAAATATTAGTGAAAGAATAAAGAATAAAGTGAGAGTGATGGGCACCCATCACTTGTAATGTACATGTGTGTGCGTAACTAATACACGGTGTGGGCACTATCAGTGTAACTAATATATGGGTGGCTAGGCACATGCACCTTTACCCCCAACAACCTCCCACTTTAAAAAAAATGTGCCCCTAGTGAGGAGACAACAAGAAAAAATCAACAAAGTACAAAACATAAGTACAATAGGATGAGAAAAGACGTCATCTCATCCAATCCCCATCAACTTCCTAAGGCAAAGCGCTCTATTGAGAGACTTTTAGTGAGATTTGCAGGATTTTGGTCAATTGAGATCTTGACAAGCTCAATGGACTTGTCCTCAATGACCTCTCGAATAAAGTAGTAACACATCTCAATGTGCTTTGTCTTCACATAGAAGATCGGATTCTTGGCCAACTAAATAGTACTCATAGAATTCGAATGAAATGTAGGGACCACATTAGTAATGCCAAGGTCTACCACTAGATGGCCTAGCCAGAGAGCCTCCTTGTAAGCCTCAATGGCTGCAACATACTCTGCCTCTGTAATAGATAGAGTCGTGCATTTCTGCACCCTAAACATCCAAGAAACACCACCTCTACCAAAGGTGAAGACATAGCCATAGATGGACTTCCTATTGTCTTCATATCCTCATAATCAGAGTCAGTGTATCCCACGACTCCTAAATCTTGGCCACCATAATAGATGCACAAAGCTGCTATGCTCTTCATGTACCCATGATACCCTTGATGACGGCATCCCAATGCCATCAACCAAGTGTAGCCATATAGTGTGCCACAACTCCCACTGCAAATGCTATGTCAGGGCGAGTGGTTGTCATGGCATACGTTAAACTGCCCATTGTGGATGCATAAAGGATCTTGGCCATCTCGGCTATGGGGCACGTTTTCTTACCTTTAGGAAGTTCTCATGGGTTAGTAAGTTTATAATGGTTTGCTTCCTTGGCGCTAGAACAATAGAAGGGCTTCTAGTATAATGGATTGCATTATTGAACCACTTATATTGATAACATGATGCACAAAATTTACCATTTCAAGAAAGTATCTTAGAATAGCAACAATCTATGCATGCTTATTTGTGTTAGAAGCACACCATTCCCATCCCACTCTCTATACTCTAGGTATCACTTTATACGAGAGATCTCCAAGATGGATATAATGGATCCATTAGTATGTTAGATGAGCTCATGAGGGCTTTGATAGATGCATTACTATGCTTTAGCAACACATGTTTTTCTATGCATTATTCACCCTTATCCCTTGTCATCACACTATCCCATAAAAGGATTGGTATGATGATGTGTGTCATGAAACTTGGGCTCAGTTATATCAAGCAGTTACCCTTGCCACCTCTATGCTTAAGAAAAGCAAGAATAATCTTCAAATGCCTTGTGCAAAAGAAGTAACAAAATATATATTGAATATTGTTGGGATATAACTACAAGACGAGATGGAAGATGTCCCACAAGTAGTTATCTACCTTAGTTACATCACTTGAGGCAAGGAATGAGTGTGCAAGAGCTATGTACAATATACCATGGAAGCGTCCCCCCTCCTTCCGCATACCTTCTTCTCCATTGCCTCAACTAAATCCATAGCACTTTGATCACCTTGCATTGTTAGATGTAGTTGATAAACTACATAATGCCAAGAGCATTTCTTATATGCACACGATTCTTAGCACCATTGTTAGTTATTGTGTTCAATATTATCATTAATGAGCGACTTTCGATCATCTTTAGAAGCACATGATTGTAGTGGAAATCCAAATGTACCCACCAATCATACAACCATCGTAAGTGGCCACTTTTGGGACAAGATGTCCTTATCTAATTTGGAGCATAAGGTAAGATTGTGAGCTCAAGAATGCAAGCTTAAAGCATTGAGGTTTCATGATCCTCAACCATGTATTTACCTTTATGACCATTATTGAGGGGGGTTGGCCATGAGTGAAGAGGATTTATTATGTATTTGGATTTCCACAAAACTTTTAATGCAATCCAACAAGCCATTCCTGGGCTAGACTTCAAAGGAAGTTCCTTGACATTGGAGCAAGGCAATATGCTTTATACAAGGTAGTGTAATAGGTAGGGTACACTCTCCAATAGCATATAAAATGTAGTTGCTAGCACAGTTTTGTAAAGCATGCTCACTCTCATCTACCCTCTTTGAGTTATACGCCAATTGGTTGGGAGAGTTGCAAGCGAGCTTTGAACTAAGTACTAGTAGCTATGTTGGGCCATAAAATTAAAGCTTTGAAACTCTTCTTGCTGAAACTCAAATGTCATTGGAGCCATATTAATAGACAGTGCCACAATGGATAGATAGCTATGACTGAGAGCCCTAAAATTTGTGTTTAGTCTACTAGGTGACCCTAAGGAGAAGTTACCGTTGATAAAAGCATGGCAATGTCATGTGACACACCCATGTTCACTAGGCCCTTACTCATAGAACCCTCACCATCAACAAGTCAAACTCACCCCACAAGAGGTGCCTATTTAGATCTTGTACCTTCTATATCTCACAACACCCCAGAATGGAGATATTGATTTGAGAAGATTACATCAACTAGACACCGACTCTACAAGACAAAAGAGTAGCACATTGAGACCTAGACGAAGGATTCTCACATACTTTTCCACCAAAACCATGAGCTACCTTAAAGCAAGTCACAACCTTGTAAACAAGCAAGATATCCTTGACCCCAAGACAATCAATACTAATGCCATCACCACTAATCCATTTGAGCCATGATTACCTCTCAAAGGAGATGCCTACCATGGTTTGGGACTTCTCTATACCTTGCAATGCCTCATAAGAGACATTCTACATGAGCAAAGACATCAACAATGATCATCACCATCATCTTCATTACTAGCATGTATATTTCTTACCAACTTAAAATCTAGTCTCTCAACCTCTTAATTTTTGAGCATGTAAGCCTTAGCCCTTTTTCAATCATCTATCTACTCTTTAAAAAATAGATCATTCGTTTGTATTGTTGCATGAGACCATACAATCACTTTTATGTGCCACTTTGGCATTTTGTACACGTTTAATCTCTCTCTCTCTCTCTCTCTCTCTCTCTCTCTCTCTCTCTCAAGATTCATGTCCTAATCATAAGGACACATGAATCACATAGCCTTAAATGTGCCATGGTTAGATCCATCCATACCTCATCGTGCAAGTTGTGGGTGGCAAAGACAAAAACATGGAATTGTGCTCCATGGAGATAAAGTCAATGGACCATTATATATGCCATTGCATTAATCAAACGATCTTACTATGACCTTTTTAGAGGAAACTTTGAACCATTTCACTCAATGTTGGAGGACCAAAGATGTCTATGGTTATGCTATAGAGAACCCCTAAAGGACAAGAAATGCCTCTAAAATTCTTGGAAGTTTCTTCACCACAACCATCACCAATTCCACCATTTTCAATGGCTACATCTCAATGCCTAAACCATTCAGCAATGAGACTTGGATAAAGCCACAACCTTGTATCAAGCAAGCTGTCAACCTTCCCAATAATCAATTAGTGCTCACAAAAACCTAGATTTAATGCAGAATGAATCGCTAAAATTCTGTAAACCCTACAAAACATTAACGAGGTTTAGAACCTTTGAATTTATAAATTATATAGTTATAAAAATGGCAAACACAATTTTTGAGTAAAGATTTTCATATTTGCTACCAAAAATGGTTTTCATGAACAATGCAATCAACCATAACAATCCCTCATCCACCGACAAATCCTAGCATGGGAGTAACTCATCAAAAGCGACTTATCCTTTTAATCTTCTACTTTTAAGATTGCACATTACAAACCTTGATTGCTCTGTTTTGTGTGCCTCAGAAGTGATAGGCGGGAAAACTGTAGAACCTATGTCTAATTTTTCAATTCAACTAGTATGTGGAAGTTTTCTGTACAGGTAAAAAGTTTTTGTTATGCAGTTTTGGTCTAGCTCATAAAAGAGAGTCCCGTTTCTACACAGTCTAGTCCACACTTATTACGATGCTCTAGTCACAGTGATCATGATAGCAATAATGGGTTTTGAAAATGTGATGAGTTCCAACTAGATGCTTTGCCAGACTTTTAAGTACAAAGTATCTTGGAGTCAAACTTTATAAAAAATCTATATAAAGTCATTAGATCTAGAGACCGCTCCAGAGTACTCATGAATATTGAGATGAACTGTCATTTGATCCCTGCACTTCTCAAAATTATAATGGCATGTGAACTTACTGTCGGGCATAGCTAATGCTTTCACAACTGCTGCACTTTAGCTTTCTAGTATTCTTTAAGATTTCTTTGGATACAAAAAAAAAACTAAAAGCAACCTCACCATGCTTGCAATCATTAGTACATAATTTGCACAGAACTGATGCATTACAGAAAGCATTTTGTTCAGCAATTGTATCTTGCCAGTTTGCAAGGTGAAGTTATTATACATTGGATACTTTCAGTCATCAGTAACTAACAGCTCAACATCATGTGATGCATGATGACAAAACTTCATGGAGCTGAAACTGTAGTCACCACTTGCCAATAAGCCATATTCAGAGTGTTAGTATCTGTACTTTGTAGAATAATCCTTAGGAGAAACCACCAATCCACGACCTTTTCTCGCACCCCTGTACACTGTCTCAACAATATCTATAAACTCTTGTTTGTCCTTTAGAGCCCAGTTTATCTTGTTATTGTTTCCAGTCCCCAGATCAATCATGATGTGCTTGTTACGGAAGAAAAACATTACTGTGCAGGGATCATAAAGCTCGTACATCGTGTTAAAATCTGGAACCTCTGTGATGTCCACCAAATATATGACTGCAAAATTCTTTATGGTTTCTGCCACTGAGGCAAGCACTTCATCCATCTGAAAAACATTGAATGTTTAGGCCGTATTAAGAGTGTGCATGTGGCAATCTGATTCAGACATGTACAAAAAAGAGTACTTTCAAGATGTTCAGCCCTCAATCATTAAATGCTAATCCCTTGCTTTACATGTTTAAATACTTCAACATCTCTAGAACATAAGCTATGAAAAATATTGGAAACACTTTGAATAAACAGTTTACAAATCTACAATTTGAGAAGAAATATTATGGCACACTTTTTAACAATCTTAATGCTGTAAGACCCCTAGCCAAATTTTCTTCAGGTGCATTGGTGGGGAAAATAAAATGCTAATCACTTGCTTTACATGTTCAAATATTTTGACATCTCTAGAACATAAGCTATGAAAAACTCTTTGTAAAACTTGAATAAACATATGACAAATACACATTTTGAGAAGAAAATTTACAGCACACTTTCAAACAATCTTAACGCTGTAAGAACCTAGGCAAATTTTCTTTGGGTGCATTGGTGGGGAAAGCAAAATACTGGAATTGAAACCATCAAATGAACATAAGCACATAGGAATGGGAATTATTAAGTAGAAGGGGCAATTGTCAAATCAGTCCAATCAGCAGTCTGGCCAATCAGCCAGTCACACATTATTACCCATAGATGAAGCCATTGTCCAGGGCAATACTTGCACAAGTATGACTACTTGAGGCAACCTAGACTCTACTTTCAGTGTAGTCAAGGCAAGTTAACAAGTTTCCATGTTAGAAAGGTCCTTCCGAGGCAAGAATGAAGAATTCTATAGGCATTACAATCTCACATTAAACAGGTGACACCAACCTCCTGTTCAGGCCTCTGTGTGCTGGGTGCAAAGGCCCTTACGCTACTCCCATGTGTATATTACTTTATACATGTGAACACACCCTTGCAAGTGTAAGTGTACCGTACCCTAAGTATAAATATATTATTTTATTCCTTGTGTGTACCACACTAGTACACACCTATCCCTCAACTCGTCACTCTCACTCACTGCTCACTTAACAGCTACACACACCTCAATTGGCATGCATATCCTGACTGCTTCCTCTCACACTCTTCAAACTGGTATCAGAACATTGGAAAATGTGTTTGTATGCTCAAGGACCGGTGCAGGCAGTCGTGACCGACAGTCATTGGCAATCATGACCACTCTTCAAACAGGCAACAACTGTCAACACCAGGTGCAGGTCTAACAAGCAGTCGACAGGTTTGCCAAACTATCGACATCAAGTTTGCAGGGGATGGCAGACACGTAGCAGGCAACCAGCTTGCCAGCCGATGGCAAGAACAACAGGCAACAGGCTGGTGAGTCTGTTGCAAGCAGGTCGGGTAGCAATGTGTGTCACGCTTCCATCAAGCGATAGGAGTAGGACAGGCAGCAACTGCGACGTCTGCAGCAATCGCGACAGGCTATCGACATCGGGTGCAACCAGCTGGATTAGCGACAGGCAGGTGGTGTCGACTGCAAAAGCAGGCCCCTTACTTATTAACGGGGGTTCACGCACACAAGCACAAGGCTCAGATCTATGAGAATTTACATCTCAAAATTTGGGGCTTTCCCCAGATTTGATGCTAGGCATGCATAACAATGACATTTGATCCCAAAAATTGCAGACATTGGGTGCATATGCCCCGGAAATTTTAGGGCTTTTCATGTATAAGTGAAATTTTGCTCAACTAAGCCAATTTCACTGTAATTTGTGCACATTTGGACCCGGAAATTTGGGGGTTTTGCAGAATTTGTGAAATTTCTGCCTCATTTGCCCATATTTGATACTCAGGATGTATTGATGCAATTGGGGAAATTCACTACAAAAATTTTAGGATTTTCACATCATGATGCATTTTGAGCCAATTTGAGCTTTGACAATGATATTACAGCAGATTCGCTGCTGAGTGGGAAAAATTTAAACTTGGGATGCTTCAGCTTCTCTTGGTATATGTATTGCTGAATGCTCATTATGCAATGAAACAGTAGTATATACAACACTTGGGTTATTGCATTTGGGCATTATGGTAATGTTAAAGTGAGAGTTGTCAATTATGCAAATGTATCAGATTTGATTCGTGTACATGCTGTAATCAGTACTTGAGACTGAAATTGCAGCAAAACATCTACTTCTTGGACACCTCTGGAAGTATGAGTGTGTGTACTTGCTATTATATTTAACAACCTTGCTATTGGTTGAAAGTATTCAGCATTTTATTGCAGTTTTTTATTGATGAAGATGGTTGGCAATGCATCTACATCTCACACAAAGAATCTCTTTGAGATTCGTAAATATGATGGCAATGGCTTTGATCTTTCGAAAGATCGTATGCAAGGTATACTTTTTCTGAAGAATTGTGATGATGCTTTGTCAAAACATAAGCATGTTGCTTTGTCAAATGAGGATTGGGCTAAAATGAATAAAAAGGCCATTATTTACATTAAAACGGCTGTCACAAATGATAGCTTGGTTGATATAAAGAGAGTTAGTACTGCTTATGCAGTTTGGGAGAAACTCAAGGCTACATATGAGAATACAACTCCTGTCAATCAAGTATATCTCATGCAAAAGTTGGTCACCTTGAAGCTTGATGAGTCTAAGCCTGCCTCAAAGCATTTAAATGCTTTCACTAGTACTTTGAGTCAATTACAAGATGCAAGTTTCCCAACTGTTGATCCTAAATTGAGGGCTATCTTCTTGCTCAGGACTTTGCTCAATTCATGGAAAGCATTGGTTGTGTCATTGAGCAACAACCCCAACTTGACATCTGATGGTGTGCGTGGTTCTATTCTCAATGAAGAGAGTAGACGCAAGGCAAGTGGGAAAAACAATGAATCAATCTACAATGTACGAGAAAGAACTGAAAAAATGTCAAATACTGCAAATAAGAACAAAAATCGCAGCAAAAACAAGAAAAAACAGCAAGATGTCACTTGTCATCAGTATGGATGCAAAGGGCATTAAAAGCCTGATTGTAGGTACTATAAAAAGGAGCAAGAATGCAAAAAGCAAGCTAATGCAAAAGGCAAAAAGAATGAAAAGAATGGCATCTCTATCCCTAAAGAAACAAAAAAAGTAAATGTGATATCTAATGTTGTTATTGAGGAGATAGAAAAAGATAAAGATGTTGATTTGCTGGTTGCAACTTCAAATCCACATGCTATGATAGTGAAGGACATGTATATCATTAAAAGAGATGTGACAGATGCCTTGTTGTCAGCTTATAATGGTTTGTCACAATCGTGGATTCTTGACAGTGGTGCTTCATTTCATGTAAACTCCACCTTTGGAGTGTTTTTCTTCTTATGCAAAAGGTAACCTTGGAAAAGTCTATCCAGGCAACAACCATGCATGTGATATTGAAGGAATGGACACCATACACCATAGTACAGGGGAGTTTCTAAAACAGGGAAAACGAAAACGGGAAAAACCGGAGTTTTGGAGTTTCGACCAAATTTTGGAAACGGGGAAACGGCGTTTCGGATTGTACACTTTTAAAAAAAATACAATAATATATGGATATGTAAATATAGCAATGCCTACAACAACATGTATCCAAATTTCATACAAAACTTTGAGTCTTTATGTCATATAATTAAAATCATGATTCATTACACATTTCACGAGTCAAGACTCACGAGTGAAGATTGAGGAGTCAAGACTGAGGACTCAATGGTCGAAACTTGAAACTTAAGACAACTTAACACAATTAAGACTCAACTTTCAAAACTTAAGGCAACAAAATGAATTAGAATTTATGACTCGTGAATAATCTATATGATCTAAAGAGCAGTGAAGACTGAAGTCTGACATCAAGAACAATGGAACAAGAATCAAGATGCATAATAAGTGGGATCAAGATACAATGATAGTAACTATATCATGTGAATAATCTGTCAAAGCTCCAAAGACCAGTAAGGCTATAAGGATCTGTGCACCATCTCCTCGTCCAATTCCGAGGACCCTAAAGGAAGTTGATGAAGTAGCCTTAGCCTCATCCTCAGACTCTGCCTCTAACTTTGCCTGTGATGCACGACCACCTGTGGCCCTCACTCTAAACATCCTTTGTGCACGAGTCTAATGCACTGGTGCCAATAGCTCCTCATAGAGCATGGAGTAGATGTAAAGAAAATACCCTAACACAGAAGCATAAACAAAAATCGTACGACAAAGCACAGATTGATAAAAGAACACAATTAGGGTTAGGGTTAGGGCAACTCAGAGACAATGAACACTAGTTAATAAATGAAATGATATGACTACTAATAATACAATGCTCATGCAACAAACACACTATGCAGTGAATGAATACTGAACCTCGAACTCCTGTATCTCAAGGATCAGGACAGGGGTAATGAGCAGGAGAGTGTGTCGTACTCCGAACGAATCCCGAATCGCAACAAGGCAGCCTCTGGATATCAAACACCAACAAACGCAGTAGTGAAAAGCTGGATCTGATACAAACAGAGAGAAAGACTAAAAACGCAGGCAACAGGTGAGAGAAAGACTAAAAACGCAAATAGCAAGTGAGAGAAATACTAAAAACGTAGGCAGGACAGTCTCTGCAAGAGAGAGAAAGACTAAAAACGCAGGCAGGACAACTTGCAGGAGAGAGAAAAACTACAGTGACTGCAGCAGGAGAGAAAACTGTCAAAGCAACAGCTAGGGCTTGCAAATGCAACAGTTATGATCAGCAGTCAGTCGCCAAGCAAAAACAATAACAATCAACGTGTGGAGGGCTGGAAACAGGCACCAGACTGTAGGGAACAATGATGGACATCAAGGATTGAGATATCCTCCCCGAACGGGGTGTGGGTAACAAGCTGATAACACTCAAAACCTGCAAAAACGAGATTAGGAAAAGAGTGAAAGACTGCTTGATCCGCTCCCCGTTTTAGGGTTTTGGCTTAAATAAGCCTAAAATAAGCATGTTTTGGGACTATTTAAGTGGCTAAGAGCAATTCTTAGTACAACACCCCCTCTTAGTCCAAAATAGAGCGAGAAAAGTAGACCAATCTAAATTTTGATTTACCCCAAAGCATCCCATCCCAAAGCAGCAGGGCATCGGACAAAGGGTGCACGTCGACTGCCCAGTGGCCTACCAAGACTACAGAGGCGATGGTTATCTTACCAAGGGAGCCCAAGTGATCACCCTAGAGAGGCCAAGGCATCAGACCAAGGGTGCTCGGCAGCTGCCCAAGGGCCTACCAAATCCTACAAAGACGAATGGAATCAATGGACTATTTTTTTTGAAATGTTTTTAAAATACATAAATAATATAGGAGCAACGACCGATTAAGTGACAGATAGAAAAAGATAAAGAGAGTTTTAAATCCAAGTCAAGCACAAAACTAGCAGACCAATCCCTCGCATTGACTAGGATAAGTGCCTAAGGATGAGAACAAGTGTATGTATGTACTAATCATGTGGTGAATATGTGGAAAGGCAAAAAAAGAGGATGGTGGGCTTGGTAAGACAAGCAAAACAAGCAAGTAAGGATAGGGAAACTGTAGTTAGGAGAACTGCCATGTGGTATGCTACGAATACGGTGGATCCTGGAGTCAACCACTCCAAAAGACCGAAAATGAATAAATGCGCACAGATACATGTTTATATGAACCGAATGTCAATGCATGGGGTAATGCAAAGGAAGATGCAAAATATCATGCTCATGCAATATGCTATACAACGGAGCCACTAGGATAGTGTCCTCGAAGGGAAATTGTTCACTTGTCCAAGTGCCCTTTTACAATTAGATCATCCTGACAGTGCGGATGAAGTTACAAATGCCCATAATACAATACAAAAGAATAAGTGAATGTAATGTCTAAAAACTGTAAGCATCATCACTGTCACGATCAAAAGTAAAAGCCGTCCCCTCTCAAGCTGGAAGAAAAAGCAAGAGGTAAGCACTCTCTCCTCGTCAAGCTAAAGAAGTAGGGGAGGGTGTATCCAAGCCGATCCTGGGGAGCAGGTACTAAAAAACCAGCTGGTTGACCACTTTGATCAAGATATCTACAAAATTATCTGATGAAGACATAAACTCTAGGCAAATAGTACCTAGCTCAACCTGCTCTCTAGAAAAGAAAAAGTGGACTCCCACATGCCGTATCCGTGGTGTGATGATCGGATTGCCCGCAAGGGCATTAGCACTTTGGTTGTCGCAGTAGACAACTATGGAAGAGTCACGTGAAAAATGAAGCGCCGCCAGTAAACTCCTCAAATAGATGGCCTCGGTGGTGCCATCGAAGAGAGCCCGATACTCAACCTTGACCGTGAAAGCCGCCACCGTCTCTTGCTTACGATTGAACCAAGAAATGGGAGCCGCGCCCAAGGTAAAGAGGTAGCCATGGGAACGCCGGGTGTCAGGATCTCCTGCCCAATCAGAATCAATGTACCCCTACAAACATAAACCAGAACCATATGTCAAGCCATAAGAAAAAGTACACCGCAAATAACGCAACACACGAAGACATGCAATCCAATGTAACATCCTAGGTGCTGTGAAATACTGACTGAGTATGCTAACTGAGTAAGCTAAATCTCGCCTAGTGTGAATTAACCAAATAAGTTTTCCTACAACAGAACGATAGGTGTGTGCATCAAAGGACTGTCCTAGAGTATCTTTCCACAAGTGGACAGTAGGATCAAGAGACGTGGCCACCACTGACCATGTCTGATCCGAAGTGGTAAGCTTACCTATCTTGTCATCAGGCGTGTGCGTGTACGCATGACACCCGAAGACTCTGAAGTAGAAAATAACAAGCCGAGAGCCAAAAAATGCCTCATACAGGGTCTCCTGAGAAAGAGCCGCAGTCGGGCACCAGTTGAGAATGTACACCGAAGTGTTCACAGCCTCGACCCAAAGACGCTCAAGAAGCTCTACTGCGAACAGCATAAAGCGTGCCATTTCCATAATTGTGATGTTCCTACGCTCTACGACTCCATTCTGAGAGGGGGAGTTTGTAGAGATGAGCTGGCGAGAAATGCCATGCTTCTGTAGAAACTCAGAAAACTCGTGGGAGATAAACTCACCACCGCTATCACTTCTCATGTACCCAATACGACAACCAGTCTGATTATGAACCAGCAACACCCAAGCAGAAAAATATGTGAAAGCATCCGACTTATACTTGAGGAGATACACCCACATGTATCGAGAATGATCATCCACTATAAAAAAGAAGTACAGTGCGCCGTTCAAAGCAGCAGTGGATGTCAGCCCACAAAGATCAACGTGAATCAATCTAAGAGGCTCCTCAACTCTATGTGTAGACGGTTGAGGAAATGGGATACGGTGCTACTTCCCGAGCTGGCAGGCTTTACAGACATCTCAAGCTAGCTTCAGACGTGGAAGGCCCTCAACCAGCTCACGACATCACAACTCATAAAGCGAGTCATAACCAAGATGCCCTAAGCGAAAATGCCAGAAACGCTCATTATGCATAGGCTCCCAAGATGTGGCTAAGGCCTGGAAGCTATGAAACGGAGCCCTCGACAGTTGGCTCGGTGAAAAAGTGAGTCATGTGGTATAGGCCATTAGACTGTGCCTCACCACGAGCAATCACTAAACCAGTCTAAGAGTCAAGGACCTCGACTGTGGCCGCTGTAAAGAAAATTGCTCACCCCAACCGGCAAAGCCACTGAACAGATAACAAGTTCAACCCAAGCTGAGGGACATGATATACATTGTCTAGTGAAACCAAATTCGGACCCTTGTCAGTGGCAAAACTGATGCAACGTTGAGCCTGAATCTTGAGCGAGGAGTTGTTTCCTATACGAACCAGCCCAGCTATAGGGGCTTGGGTATGGAAAATGTTCTCTATAGGAGTCATGTGATGTGTAGCTCCACTGTCCACAATCCAAACTGAAGCTGAAATACTCAGCTATGACGAGTGGGCCTCTGCAGTAACCTCGTCAGGAGGCAACTCACAGATGTGAACGAGACTCGCATTGGATATCTCTATGGAGACGATATGGGCCTCTGCAAACCAATCAAACAAGCCCTCTGCAGTTGAGAGCGTTGTCGACTAAGATGGCTATGCGGTGGCAGTGTGAGTCTGACCTTTAAACTGCCCCTTCCCATCACTCTGCCTTCCCTACTAGGGGTTGCCCGACTGTCGGGCGGGCGTCTGAGACTTAGATTTTGGTGCTATGCCTCGTGCCTTTGATCGACACTCATCGTCAAAATGGCTAGCCTTTTGACAATGTTGACAATACCTATTCCTTTTAAGTACATTCTACCACCCAGGTTTGAGTTGTGACTAAGAGTTTCCTTGAGAATCCCCAGATTGATTTAGCTTTTGAGTTTGATTTTGATTTTGAGTGAAGGTTTGGTTTGGTTTGGTTTGCCCTTCCCTTGTTGCCCTTTCTGAGAATGAGCAAGAAGAGTCCCCCTCTGAAGAGGAATTCATATGAAACTAATCGAACAGCCGTACGTGACGCAACAGTTGACACTCAAATTCATAGAATGTAGGCATGGCAGGCTTTGAAACTATTCCTTCCACAAAATTAAAGTATTTCTTGGGGAGTTTACTTAGGAACAATGTGACCTGATCGTCAGAGGACGTGGGAGTCTCCGTAGTGGAGAATTCAGCGAGGAGACGCCGATACTCAACCAACTTGACTTTAAAGTCATCCCGATCAGTGATTTTGAAAAGCTGAAGCTCATGGTCAAGATTAATACGACGGGTCCTATCCCGAGCCGCATAGCGGTCAGTCAAGCGTGCCCATCGCTCTAACGCTAAGTCAAAATGCTGAAGCTGAGAATGAAACTCAGGGAATAAGCCCTGCATTAGCTCGACAATAGCAGAGACATTCCTAGCCTTCCATGAGCGGACGAGCTCATATGAAACAAATGCGGAATCGGGTTGGGGTTCCAACCCCTGCACAAGATCCCATAGGTTCTGTGAGTCAAGGACATGTCTCATCAAATTCGACCAAGTAGTAAAGTTTGACCCATTAAAACGAGTCTTGTCATTAAATGCATTCTTGGCAGAAGATGAGCTAGAACCATGAGGTGTTGGGTAGGTGGTGTAAGATGATGGAGGTGGGTGTGTGTCTGATAAGAGAAAGAGGGAGCGGGAAGAGATGGGTAGCCAGAAGGAGGCTGTGAGTATCTAATGAGTGCTGATTGATGCGGAGGCACTGGAACATAAATGTTTCCAAAAGGTGCCGGTATAGGTGGAGGCATTGGGACACGGTAGCCTCGTCCAAAGTGAGACTAGGACACAGCAGTATGACCAGAAGGTCCACTAGGCAATGCCATGGAGGCAAACTGTGAAGGTAATTGATCCACACTCGAGAGAGACTGAGAGGGATGCCCAGGCTGCAATGATCCCGAAAGTGTGTATGAGGTAGATGAAACACCACCCGGCTTAGGGAAGGATGAGGTCCTAAAGAATGTACCAATGTTTCCATAACCCCCCGGTGTGATGTGCGGCGCGACATGAGGTGTCTGAAATAGAAATGTAAATGGTATAAATGGAAGTAGTAAAGCAACGGAAAAATGTGGTGGGATAGGTGGGTTTTGAAAATAAGGTGTATGAGGTGCAGATTTTTTTTATTCATTTTATCATTTAAAGACTGAAAATGAAACTGTGAAAATGATTATCCACCATGTAATGAAGTGAAAGAAACACCAAATTCATTCTGATTATGTGAAGTAGACGAAAAAGAAGGAAAGGCAAAAGAAGAGATACATGACTTTTTCTTATAATCCCCGCAATGTGTGTTGACATACAAGAATCGGTCCTCAAGAGCACATTTTCCGTAGTCAACAGACTGGACTCTTTCTTCAAAACAGAAGAGGTAAAAGAAGAAGGCACAAAAGATGAATCAAAAGTACCTTGCACCGAAGAGGACGAAAGAGTCTGAAAAAATGGAAAATACTCTGGATCTTGCTCTCCAAAAGAGGGACCCATCCCTGATGGAGGTCTCGACGGCCATGCAACATCATTAGACTTACGTGCAATATCTAAAGAGTGAAAATCATGCATACCTTCATTCAAAAGCTTTTCTTAAAGAGCAATCCTTCCGTCAAGCTCCTCAATCTTCTTTCATTGATAGGCTATGATCAATTTATATTCTTCAGAGGCCAGTTTGCCTATCTTTTTTTCCATGTACTCAGATGTGTCTTCCACCATGTCAGAACTTTGTGGAGCAAGCTGATTGGTCCACTCTCGCTCAGTTCTCGACATAGGCTTTTCTGGAGACAGAATCGATATTGATGTGTTCGAAGTCATTTGAACCTACTGTTGTTCTTGCTTCTTGCGAAGAGCTCTCAAATCAAAGGCTTAGGTTTCTCAGAGAGTACCAGGCTCTGATACTATGTAAAGAAAATACCCAAACACAAAAGCATAAACAGAAACCGTACAACAAAGCACGGGCTGATAAAAGTATACAACTAGGGTTAGGGTTAGGGTAAATCAGAGACAATGAACACAGTTAATAAATGAAATGAGATGACTACTAATAATACGATGCTCATGCAGCAAACACACTATGTAGTGAATGAATACTGAACCTCGATCTCCTATATATCAAGGATCAAGGCAAGGATAATGAGCAAGAAAGTGTATCGTACTCCGAACGGATCCCGAATCACAGCAAGGTAGCCTTTGGATGTCGAACACCAGCAAACGCAGCAGTGAGAAGCTAGGTCTGATGCAAACAGCAATGAGGAGAGAGAAAGACTAAAAACGCAAGTAGCAAGTGAGAGAAAGACTAAAAACGCAGGCAAGACAGCCTGCAGGAGAGAGAAAGACTAAAAACGCAAGCACCAGGTGAGAGAAAGACTAAAAATGCAGGCAGGATAACCTGCAAGAGAGAGAAAGACTAAAAACGCAGGCAGCAAGTGAGAGAAATACTAAAAACGTAGGCAGAACAACCTCTACAAGAGAGAAAACGACTAAAAACGCAGGTAGGACAGCTTGCAGGAGAGAAAAATTTCGGCGATTGCAGCAGGAGAGAAAACTGTCAAAGCGACAACTAAGGTCTGCAAACGCAACAGTTTGCTGACGTGGCAAGCTGTACAACAGCAATGCAGATGATCAGCAATTAGTCGCTAGCCAAAAACAGCAACAATCAGCGTATAGAGAGCTAGAAACAAGTGCTAGACTGTAAGGAACAGTGAAAGACAGCAAGGGCTGAGATGTCCTCCGCGAACGGGGTGTAGGCAGCAAGCTGATAACACCTGAAACTTGCAAAAACGAGATTAGGGAAAGAGTGGAGGGCTGGCTGCCAATTTATAGAAAATTAGGGTTCTAGATGCTCTCCCACTTAACTCTCTTGATCCGCTACCCGTTTTAGGGTTTTAGCTAAAATAAGCCTAAAATAAGCATGTTTTGGGACTGTTCAAGTGGCTAAGAGCAATTCTTAGCACAAGAGTAGATATCCCGCTCTTCCTGTGGTATCTGCGGAATGTCACACACCTTCTCTATATCAATCTTGTCAACATTTACCTATAAAGGTGAACGAGACAAAGATATATCATATGAGATAAGATTCAATATATTCAATATTCATACATATCACAATTTACAATCCAACTTTCAAGCAAATTAGCAATGTTAAGTGTCAAGGACTCAAGGTTAAAAAGTTAATTATACATAATACTAATCATTACCAATTTACCTGTGGAGGCTCAGGGGACAGAGCGATCCTCTCAAGAAGCTGAGGATTGCAATGGCAAAACACTAAATGCTCTAGCTGGGCAGTTGTGAGCTTGTTTCTCTTTTTGGTGTGAAAGAGGACCCATGTGCTCCAGTTCCTCTCAACATGCCCTGAACTACAATCTTGCGAAAGGACCCGAATAGCAATGCATTTCTATTCAATTTTAAGAGATTGAAGTTAAGTAATTGGCAATTCCTAATATGCATACCGCAAAATCAACATTTGAGTGGATAATAGTTTATAGAACTTGTTACCTAGGTTGCATAATGCATTGGATAATCAAGATTTAAAATATAAAAGTCACCAATCACATACAAAAGTAGGAGCACAATTGCTGTATTTTTTCCACCAAGAGGCAAGCTGAAGTTGTGTGTCTCGAAGCCTAGTTGTGGGTCGACCAAAATGAAAAGAATGATTACAGAATGCCAGCGAATCATCCTCTACTCTTCTCATCATATCTATATCATTCCCTATGAGATACCTCAAATACTCCATGAAGCACTCTAACTCCTCACTAGTGTACTGCTCCTCGCTACGCCAAAGGAAATACAAGATATGTGCAACAGCATGGATTGGTTTATGAAACCAATTCCATCGTGCATTCCACACTGCACAAATCTCATCAATCCTATAGATAAAATAAGTTAAAAACTTAGAAGTTAAAATAATGATCAATCATCAAGAAGTCGTTAATACCAAATAATTACATGTGTAAAAGTTAAACAAAAACTTGCTTGTCTTGGGACAAAAAGCTATTGCGAAGCAAGGTCTCGCCAATTTTATCCATATACTCATATAGAAGCCCCAAAGTACTCCCCTCCATATCAGTGATGCGCAATATATTGTAAATAGGAGTGAGACTTTTCACCAATGTCTCTGTCTCAACCCACCAACTCTCATTAAAAATATTGTGTCTAAAAGCAAGAGCCTTCGGAGACTCTCTCTCACTCCATGTGAGTCATTCTTGGCATGCAATGATTCATATTAAATTTGGACAGACCTATATCAACCTCTCCAATACAATAAACATATAAGCAAATCTAGTGGTGGAGGGCTTCAGTAGCTCAAGTGTGCTATTGCCTCGAAACATTCTTGTGATGGATGGCCTCTTTTTTACAAATCTTACCATGCTTATTGTCATTTTGAAAATGCCATCACCCAAGATATTAGCCCAACATCTTCAATAAGCAAGTCAAGGCAATGGGATGCACATGGAGTCCATATTATGCTAGGAAACTCCTCCTCAAGGATACGTCCCATAGACACATAATTGCTTCCATTATCTGTCACTACCTCCACCACATTTTGGACTCCTATGTCCATGATGACCTGTCACATGTGCTCCCAAATGAAAGCTCTTGTAATGGTAAGACTTGAGGCAGAGGCATCGATGGCCTTAATGAACATGGTACCTTTACATGAAGACACTAAAACATTATAGACATTCCTTCGGTACATATCTGACCATCCATCGCATAATATTGTGCATTCATATTTCACCCATATCTCCTTCAAGGGCTCCAATTAAGCCTCTATGGATGCTTTATCCTTTCGAAGCTCCCATGTGCGTAATGCATCTGCGGATGGACCTTCTTACTCACACCCTATGCGGCTTACTGTCCTAATTGTCTTCTTCCATTCATGTATAGTAGCCACATTGAAAGGGATAGCACACCGAATAAATAAGCGTGTGAGTTCCCTAGTTACCTCCACAATTGTCTGCCTCTGAAGTCCTACATAGACACTTGCATCATGCAATGAGCCCTTTTGCCCACCACCATTAGAAGATGGCAACGAGGTCCTTTTTGCACTTGGCTCCGATACGGTATGGATGCACTTCTTTTTTATGGGCCACTAACACCTCCAATTTGGCTAGCGCCACTATTCCCACTAGCCTCTCTTTGCCCCACTTGTGCTTCATTAGCCCAATGTGGTATTGATTCATTATCTTCTAGCTCAATACCCATACGCTTTCGGCGCCAAAGATGAAGACTTACTACTACTTCTGCTGGTACGTATGCGCAAGGCTCGATGTCTTTGTTAAGAATGCAAGCCAAGTGGCCTTTCATGCGCGTTACACTCCCCAATTTCTCCAATCCACAATAGTTGCACCGCCACCTCTTTGATCCACCGGAGCCCTCGTATCCCTTGATTGGAGTGACGTGCCTCTAATATGGGTCCAGCGCCATGATATGATTAGCCTTTAGGAGTCAAGACCTAGGTAATGGATTAAAGGAGGAGGAGATTCGAGAAGAAGAAGAAGAATGAGGAGAAGAAGAAAAAAAAAAAAAAAAAAAGAGGAAGATAAAATAAGAAGAACAAGAAAGAGAAGAAGAAAGAAAAATAAGAATAAGAATAAGAAAGAAGAAGAAAAAAGAGAAATCTAACGGACAAGAAGAAGAATAAGAGCTTAGAGAAAGAGGAAGAGGAGACGGGAGCTGCAAGTCCAGGAGGAGGCGACGAGAGCTGTTGGTGTGCCCGCGCGCGAGTCCGAAGTCGGAAAGGAGAACCGGTTTCGTCGGCGCTGCATAACCACCCCAAACGGACCGCAAGACCGCTGAAGCAACGGTCTCCCATTTTTGTACCGGTCCAAAACGGCCGGTCCATTTCGGACCTGCCGAAACGCCGTTTCAGGATACACTGCCATACACCTAACTCTTGAAATGGTCAAGAATTGATCATTCATGATGTTAGATATGTACCTGGCATTAATAAGAGTTTTGCTTTCTATTGGGCAGCTAAATAGTAGGGATTTACTGCACTATCTTTGGTGGTAGAATGTGAAAGATACAAAAAAGAGTCTATGGTAGTCACTAGAGGTGGTAAAAAAGAAACTCTATATTATCTCTACTGCAAGGCACTTCCTAGAAAGTTTATTCCAGTTGTTGAAGTGCAATCACACATAAAGTTATGACACAAGCATCTTGGACACATGAGCCAAAAGGGTTTGCAAACACTTTCTTCGCTTGGAAGAGTTGATGTGAAAAACTCAAAGCTTGACTTTTGTGATGACTGTGTTTTGGGAAAACATGTAAAGAGTTCATACTCTCATGGAGCCTCTAGAAAGACATGTATCTTGGATTTAGTCCATTCTTATGTATACACCATGCCAATAAAAACTCAATTGTGTTCATTATTCTGTGTTTTTTTATTGATAATCATTCTAGAAAGCTATGGGTTTACTTGCTTAAATGGAAAAGCGAGGCATTGGACGCCTTTAATAGATTTTATACATTTGTTAGTTCTCAAAAGCATTTAAAATTAAAATGCATAAAAACAGACAACGAGAGAGAGTATCTATCTAAAGAATTCAGTAAATTTTGTGATGTCAATGGAATTAATGTGAGAGTGCGCAGCGAAAGAAGAACACGAACACAGAGGAGAGGAGAGAAGAAGCAGAGAATGAAGGAAGAAAGTCTGCACTGACTGAGATGAATGCTGAATACACTGGAATGGACAGAACAGTCCCTGCACGCAGCCCGGAGCGTCAGTGAGGGAACCAGGACAGACTGGAAGCAGAGGCAGCACCAATGCCGGAGACGGAGACGGAGGGAGCAGTGCTGTACCTGCAGAGAGTGAATGCTGGACTGACTGGGGGGGCTGCTATAAATAGCCCCCAACCAGCAAACTGGCCAACCAACCAAACTGGCCGACCTGGCCAGATTTGGCCGACCAGCCAGATCTGGTCTGACTATGGCCAGATCTGGCCGACTGCCCAAAATAATGGGCAGTCAGCCCAGAAACAGCCCAGTTTGGGCTGTAAAATGCCCAAGGCTGCATGCTGACTAAAGCAGCCATAAAAACACACTGACAGAGCTCCTCTGTCTCCTGTCAGACTCTAACAGGAGCTCACAACCAGGAGATGACAGACTGAGACTAAAGAAGAGCAGGCTAACACCCCCTCTCAACTCCTGGGAGAGTCTGAAGACCCAAGAACCGCATGTGATGAAGCAAAGAAGCCTGAGGCAACGGCTTCGTAAAGAGATCAGCTGCATTGGCCGCCGTAGGACAATAGACCACCACCAGCTCCGAATCCACGATCCGCTCTCGAACATAGTGATACTGAACCTCAATGTGCTTCGTACGAGCATGAAACACCGGGTTCTTGGCCAGAGCAAGAGCACTCTGGTTATCCACGCGCAGCTCCGTAGGTCCGGTCTGGGAAAAGCCAATCTCCGCGAGTAAGCGACGGAGCCAAACTGCCTCCATAGCGGTCGAACATAGGGCCCGATACTCAGCCTCTGTAGAAGAAAGTGCCACAGTAGGCTGCTTCTTGCTGCTCCAAGAGACAGCACCAGATCCAAGGGTGAAAGCATAACCTGTAGTGGATCGTCGCGAATCCACATCACCTGCCCAATCAGAATCACTCCATCCAGAAAGGGTAATTCCATCTCCATACATGATCCCAAAGGATCGAGTCCCCTGCAAATAGCGAAGAACCCGCAAGGCCGCCTGCCAGTGATCCTGGGTAGGAGTCTCGAAAGAAGCGGTCAATCCGCTGGTACCAAGCACGAGGAGCCTGCTTTAGGCCATAAAGAGCCTTCCGCAGCCTGTAGACATGATCCTCCTTCCCCTGCACAAGAAAACCAGGAGGCTGTGAAACATAAATCTCCTCCTCAAGAACGCCATTCAGAAAAGCAGACTTGACGTCCATCTGGTAGACAGGCCAACAGTGGTGAGCAGCAAGAGCCAAAAGCACTCGGATGGTGGACATCCTAGCTGTAGGAGCAAAAGTCTCAAAGTAATCCAACCCTGCACGCTGGGCAAAACCCTTGGCAACAAGCCTAGCTTTATGCTTGTCCAAGGAGCCATCTGCAAGATATTTGGTCTTAAAGACCCATTTCACACCAATCACCTTCCGTTTCACGGGACGCGGAACAAGCTCCCACGTATGGTTTCGCTCGATGGAATCGAGCTCGGCCTGCATAGCCTGTCTCCAAATATCCTGTGCAAGAGCCTCCTCCACAGTGGAAGGCTCGGAATCCTGAAGAATCTGTGACATAAGAGCATAGTTCACACATAGTGAACTGTCCCGCTGGGCCTGTAAACGGGCTGATCGACGTGGACCTGTAGAAGAAGCAGGAAAGTGAGTAACACCTGAATCCTGTATGAGCCGGCGATACCATAAAGGAATCCTGAGAGACTCCTGCTGCTGTGAGGGAGACAGGGGGGTCTCCGGAACATGTAAAGCACCCAAATCGGAGAGGGACTCCCCCTCACCGAGTGAAGGTAGATCCTCCGCATCTGAAGAAGGCTGTATATCCCGTGAAGATCCCGAAGTGGCAGTAGAAGAGCTCGTAGAAGACGAAGGCACATCCACCAAAGGGGAAAGGGAAGCCGAAGGAGGAGGAATAGGAGGTTGCTAAGAGGCATCCTGGAAGGAAGTGAAGGGAGAGAAGGTGGGGGGGGGGGGGGGGGGTCCGTCGATGATGAAGAAACATCTGAAATAGAACCATCAATCGGATCCTCAGAGGCCGAAGCCTCATCAAAGATCACATCCCTGCTCACCTCAACCTGCCGCGTCGTCGGGTCGAAGAGCCGATATCCCTTCGTGGTCGTACTATAACCAACGAAGATAAGCTTTCTCGACTTAGAGTCGAACTTCGTCTTCCTCTTCTTCTTGTCCACATGGACAAAAGCATCGCACCCAAAGATGCGAAAATGGGACACGGAAGGCTTCTTCCCAAAGAAAGCCTCATATGGAGTCATGTCCTGTAATGCCGAAGTCGGAGAGCGGTTGCGTATATGCACCGCTGTAGCCACCGCCTCACCCCAAAGGAAATGAGGAAGACTCCTATGCTCCAGCATAGATCGGGCCATCTCAATCATGGTCCGATTCGCACGCTCCACCACACCATTCTCTGATGGTGTGTTCGGATGGGAATACTCCACCCGAATACCATGATCCCTGTAAAACTAAGAGAAAAGGTGAGAAGTGAACTCTCCACCGTGATCAACTCGAACACCACGGACCTTGGAAGTTGTTTGGGTCTCCACAAACACCTGCCACTCACAGAAACGGGAGTACGCCTCGCTCTTGTACTCCAAGAAATAAGGCCACACATAACGACTAAAGTCGTCCACAATCAGCATCAAATACTTGGCCTTCCCAAGGGAGGCCGTGCCCATAGGTCCGCAAAGGTCGGTATGAACCAACTCAAGCGGAGAAGTAGCCCGCCTAGAAGCAACCTGCGGGTGAGGCTACCGGTGTTGCTTGCCCCTCAAGCAGCTAGGGCACAAAGTGTGAAGAGGAGGGAAATCAGGAAGTCCCTCCACCATCTTCCTCCTAGAAGCCCGGCGAAGAGAATCGAGGTTCAAATGACCATACTGAGCATGCCAGAGCAGCCCAAGCTCATTGGAAGTCCGCGCAGCCAAGGCTGTGAGCGTATAAAGCCCACCCTCCTGTGTACCTGTCCAAAGAGCATCACCTGTAGATGCATCCTCCACTGTGACTGCATCCTGTGTAAAAATGACTCGGGTACCTAACTGAGTAAGACCATGCACAGATAAGAGGTTAAAACCCAAATCAGGCACATAGAGAACTTTGGCGGAGGAAGACCGCCTGTCAGAAAACATAGGTAAAGTCCCCACTCCTCGAACAGGAACTGTAGAATTGTCACCAATGGTGACTGTACCCCCTCTGGAACAAAGATCCTGAAGCCAATCCTGACGGAAGGTCATGTGTGAAGATGCTCCACTGTCGACAAGCCAAGGCTTCTCCTGTGTGGTAGAAGCTAGGGCAGTGTCTTCCTCAACAAAGAGATGCACAAACGCAGATTCTGTTGTGGCTGGGGCCGCCTTCAAGTCCTTCTCCTTAGGCTTCAAATGGGGATACTTCTGCCAACACTTCTCCTCGGGATGAGTGCCCTTCCCACAATGGGGACACTTGGGCTTCTTCTCCTTCGCATCCTTCTTGTCCTCCTCCTTCTTGTCCTTGGCCTTCTCCTTCTTTTGTTTCTTCTTCTTGCCACCACCTGTGCCAGCCGTAAATGCCTTGGTGGAGCCACTGGCTCCCACCTCTTTGAGTCGCTCGTCATGCTCCAAGACAAGCGGGGAAAGCTCCTCCCATAGGAGAGTCTCACGGATCCTCGAAGTGATGAGGCTGGTGTAGAAGACATCATAACGGGGTGATGGCAGCTGAGTCAACAGAATCATCGCCATATCCTCAGACGATATCAGACGACCAAGAGAGGCTAGCTCGCCTCGCATATCCTCCACCTTCGTGATGTGCTCCTTCATGGAAGAAGAACCATCAAGACTGAGCATCCGCAACTTCTTCTCCAGGGAAATCTTGTGAGCAAATGTCTTGTGCTGATACAAAGACGCAAGCTTTGTCCATACTTCCGCCGCGGTCTTTAACCTGTGAACATGTACAAGAACAGAATCATGGAGACTCATAAAAAGAAAGGAACGGGCTCGAGAGTTGAGCCTATCCCATAAGGCTGCACGGTCCATAGAGGTGCCATCGGACGAATCCACGAGGGGTCGGTCGATGGGCGAAGAAACAAGCTCCCAAAGATCAAAGGTATCAAGGATGCAAGCCACCTTGCATGACCATAGGGAGTAGTTGGAACCATCCAACTTGTCTTCCTTCGGAAAGGAAGGGAGAATCGGTACCTGGATAGAGGGAATCAAGGAAGGCATCCGCACATCTGATGCAATCTTCACTGAAGAAACCTTCGCAGTAGATGGAACCCTCTGAGATGCATGGACTGAAGAAGGACGAGTGCGAGGAGGTTCTTCCCGATGTCGAACTTCACGATAGTCCCGCCTCCGCTCAGAGGAATGATGAGAGAGAAGCTCATCCTCTGAGTCTTCAAAGCCTGAAAACTGGTAAGACATCTTCCAATCTGAAAATACCAAAGAAATCTGATGTCGAACACCAGAAAAGAGACCACCAGCACCAGAAAACAGCCCGGACAGAGGTCGCCAGCAAGAAAGGAGCAGCCTAGGGTGGAAGCGACCTGCAGAGCAGCAAAGCGCAGCCTGTAGGGAGGTCGCCCAGCAGCAGGAGAGGTCGCTTGGCAGCAAACGCAGGGTTGCTGCGTCGCTGGATGACGTGGCAGCCCCTGTGGACAGCAAACGCAGGCAGTACAGCCTCCTGATGCAGTCGCCTGGCTGGGATGGACCTGTTGGCAGCCGCCTGAAGCAATCGCCTGGCTGTTGTGGATCTGTTGGCAGCAGCAGTAAGGTATTTCTCTTTTCCTCCGTGCTCTCAATCAGGCGATGATACCATGTGAGAGTGCGCAGCGAAAGAAGAACACGAACACAGAGGAGAGGAGAGAAGAAGCAGAGAATGAAGGAAGAAAGTCTGCACTGACTGAGATGAATGCTGAATACACTGGAATGGACAGAACAGTCCCTGCACGCAGCCCGGAGCGTCAGTGAGGGAACCAGGACAGACTGGAAGCAGAGGCAGCACCAATGCCGGAGACGGAGACGGAGGGAGCAGTGCTGTACCTGCAGAGAGTGAATGCTGGACTGACTAGGGGGGCTGCTATAAATAGCCCCCAACCAGCAAACTGGCCGACCAGCCAAACTGGCCGACCTGGCCAGATTTGGCCGACCAGCCAGATCTGGTCCGACTATGGCCAGATCTGGCCGACTGCCCAAAATAATGGGCAGTCAGCCCAGAAACAGCCCAGTTTGGGCTGTAAAATGCCCAAGGCTGCATGCTGACTAAAGCAGCCATAAAAACACACTGACAGAGCTCCTCTGTCTCCTGTCAGACTCTGACAGGAGCTCACAACCAGGAGATGACAGACTGAGACTGAAGAAGAGCAGGCTAACAATTAAACGGGAACTTACAATTTCTTATAATCTGTCATCTAATGGTGTGCCTAAGCGAATGAATCGCACGTTATGTGAGAAGATTCGATGTATGGTATCCACAGCTAATCTCCCGCAATCATTTTGGGGAGAGGCACTCAAAACCGCGGTGCATATTTGCAACCGATCTCCACATCGTACACTTGAAAGTGGCATCTATAAAGAGGTTTGGTCTAGCAAATCTACTTCATATGACCACTTAAGAGTCTTTGGCTGCGAATGCTAAGTACATGTACCTGTTGATAGCAAAACCAAACTTGACATGAAATCCCATAGAGACAACTTCATGGTTTAGAGATGAAGGTGAAATGGGCTATAAAATTTGGATTCCAAGCATGAAAATTTTGTTACGCAGACGGGATGTGGTATTTAATGAGTCAAAGCTACTAAAAAATGTCACATCTAATGACTTTGACAAAAAGAAAATGAAATTTCAATATGATCAATCACTTGAACAGCCATCAGCCACTGAAAATTTGGCTCCATTTGATGTTGGTTATGAAAATCAACGTATCATCATTGAGCCAGATGAAAAAGAGATGTTAAAAACCAGTTTGGGCAA
Organism: Lygodium microphyllum; assembly: GCF_053477565.2. Taxonomy (NCBI): domain Eukaryota; kingdom Viridiplantae; phylum Streptophyta; class Polypodiopsida; order Schizaeales; family Lygodiaceae; genus Lygodium; species Lygodium microphyllum. The sequence continues at coordinate 97,303,937 of NC_141161.1, forward strand.
CAAAATCAACATGCTGAAAATGAATTACAACAGCCTGAAAATGTATTATAGCAACCTGAATATGCAGTACAGCAATCAAATAATGAGATCATTGGCATTCCTTTGGATGCGGATCCATTGCTTAATAACACAAATCATTGGGTAAGAAGATCTACATGTGTTAGGAGACCTATACAAAGGTTTGATCCCTCTTTGAATTGCATTTTGCTCATAGATGAAGATGAGCCTCTTACATATAAAGAGACATTATCATGCGAGTTAAAGAAAAAGTGGGAGCTAGCTATGCATGAAGAAATGAAATCATTGTATCAAAATGATACTTGGAATTTAGTTCCATTACCCAAAGATAGAAAAGCTATTCCTAACAAATGGATCTATAAAATCAAGTGTGTGGATGGCAAACCCAAATACAAAGCTAGGCTTGTGGCTAAGGGCTATACACAGAAAGAGAGGATTGATTTTCAAGAAGTCTTTTCACCTGTTGTCAAAATGACCACTCTTGAAGTATTGTTTGCTATTGTAGCATCTATGGATCTTGAACTTGATCAGATGGATGTTAGAACTGCATTCCTACATGGTGACTTGGAAGAAGAGCTATACATGAAGCAGCCAAAAGGCTTTGTTATGCTACGAAAGGAGCACTTGGTGTGTAGGCTTAAGACAAGCTTATATGGTTTGAAACATGCTCCTAGGCAGTGGTATAAAAAGTTTGATGCCTTCATGCTCTCACATGGGTTTAAAAGAAGCAATGCAAATCATTGTTTCTATATAAAGAAGGCTGATGATAGAAGCCTTATAATACTTATGCTTTATGTGGATGATATATTTATTGCTGATAAACATAAAAGCCAAGTTAATTCATTGAAAAGACAGCTGAATTCAGCATTTTCAATGAAGGACTTGGGTGCAACTGAACACATTTTGGGCATGCTTGTGACGAGAAATAGAGAGCAGTAACTCTCGTTTCTCTCATAAGAAAAGTACATCAACAAAGTACTTGATCATTTTTCTATGGCGAATGCTAAGCCACTTGGTGTTCCTTTATGATGGTGTTCCTAGCTAAGAATGCCATGTTTCATGCACGTACCAAGCATATTGATGTGCGGTATCACTTTATCAGACAATTTTGGATGATGGTCTAGTCACACTGACTAAGATCAAAACACAAGATAACCCTGCAAATGTTCTCACTAAAAGTCTTGCAAAGGCTCAACATGAGCTTTGCATTCGACTACTGGGAATTGGTTAAAGGTTTGCTTGGGACATTTAAGTGGGAGATTGTTGGGTGTAAAGGCCCTTACGCTACTCCCGTGTGTATATTACTTTACACATGTGAACATACCCTTGCGAGTATAAGTGTACCATACCCTAAGTATAAATATATTCTTTTATTCTTTATGTGTACCACACTGGTAACACCTATCCCTCGACTCTTCACTCTTACTGCTCATTTAACAGTTGCATACACCTCGATTGGCACACATATCATGATTGCTTCCTCTCACTCTTCACTATGCTCAAGCTCTCATGGCTGAAACCTTCTACAAGTTGTTCCAAACATCAAATGAACTCTGTATCCCTAGCCATCTAGAGCTGTATCAAATTGATCTATTCTAGGATCCTAGATTGTACAACATAGTCTAAGTGGGACTAGATTATGTTGAAGGCAAAGCTAAACACAAACAATCACCTTCAAAAAATTGCCTTGTTCTTGGAAGGGAGATAGTTGTCCAATCGACAAGAGAAGTAGCCCTCCCGACCTTAGTGTCGTGTTTCTATATCCAAATGGTTTCCTTTTTGCAAGGTCCAAATTTTCTCAAGGCTCTCCTTTTAGAGATAACAAAAGAATGTCACTTTCTTTTCCAGGAGGAGCTACTAGTGATTCAAGAAGAATTTAGATGGCTCAAAACTTGCCAATCCACAGCAAACAAGGGTCATCTGGGCTGCAGCAAGTAAGAGGAGTTAGATCAGCAATGCAAAAAAAATGTGAGGCCAAACTGGTAGCAGCAGAAATCAGCACCAATATCCTGAACACAAATGTTTGATACGATGTCAAAAGTGGGTGTAGTAATGGAAGCATCAACATCTGCTGTAATAGACTACACAACACAAGAGAGAAGAGATAGAGACTGCCAAGGAAGAAGAGAACACTGCAAAGAGAACTTAGAAGGATGCTTAGGAAATGGAATCCATATACCAAGTCATAAGACAATCGAATACAATAGTGAGTCAACGGTTGAGTGGGCACTGGCACCGGCTCCCTCTCTCCAACAAGAGCTACAAGCTGCAAGTAACAATGTGTCGAAGAAGGGAGCCTAGAAATAAATAGCCAACAATCAAGGGAAAGTAAGCCCACAATCTCGGCCAAAAAATAAAGTTGGTCAGCCCCAAATGGGGCACAAATAATAAGTGCGCCAGTACAAAACATAGGCACTAGTAATGCACTGATAAAATAGATGTATCCAACCTCTAAAACATGCACAAACTCACACATGAACTAACTAATCTACTAATAGCACCTAAGTGTGGCCTTCTCTTTTAAAAGTCTCCGAGTTCTTTCGTTTGGCTCTAATTATAACCAGCCTTCCTTCCGTGGATGGGTGGTAAATCCCTGATTCCTACTTAATTACAGCAGCAAACAATTAATGCAAATCTGAAAATACAAATTTACCTACTGATCTTGGACAATGCACACCTAATTGGCCCCAAAATCGACGCCCCTTTCGGTATTTATTTAACTTTATTGAAGAAGTTGATTTACAATGGGATTCTCCCAATCCCTTTCGGTATTTCAACTCCCCTTGCTGTGATGAATCACCAATAAGTCTTTAATCTGATTTGCCCCTTAATTCGGCCAATCAATTGGCCTTCACCCGCTTTGATGGGGATGGAAAAGACCCCAAATTCAATTATTTGCTGGTCCCTCCACTTGAATAGGCTAAAAATTACTTCAACCCTGTTGAATCCAAGTCTTGGAGCTTCCAATTTCTGATACACTTTCCGAGGCTATTGCTAAACCCTAATTTCTACTGTAAATTAGGGTTTACATCAGAGAAATTTGCAATTTCTCAACCTCTAAGGATCCAAATGCTGAGATGTTCAAAGCAAGGCTGCGAAATGGCTGGGAGATGAGAGAGAAAGATGTAGAGAGAGAAAATTCAGAATTTTGTCGCAAAGACTGACTGAAAATCTGACAAAAGCAACTGTTGCCCTACCACAACAGCTTGTAGATGCAAAGAATTGAAGAAAATCAATCATTTATTCCTATTGCCCTGTCTCAACAACCTGTAGATTTGTCTCTTGCTGTTGATTGGTATTCTCCTGCCCTTGGCAGCCTCAGAAAGTCCTTCAATGCCTACAAATCAGACCAGCAGCCTCTCTTTCCTCTCTCTTGTAGGCTGAATTTATAAAAATGCCTCTCCAACCTCTAAAGACGTTTTTCAGTCTTGCATGGGTATTTTTGACAAGTGGCAACCTTTCCAAATGGTTTTTTCAAAAATTTTCATCATTAAATATTAATTTTCAGTCTTTAATCTAATAATTATTTCGGTGCCCTAAAAAATAATCTAACTGGCCAATAATTAAATTGGCTAGGCAACTTCCATTCCCGAGTATCTTTGCACCATCTTTGACCATCAATTTGGCGTTAGGTATCATTAAACGCCACTTCTCTAGTGTCACCAACTAACACTTATGGCCAAATGGATGGCCTAGGATAACAACTGGCACTAGATACCACCAAGTACATGTGCGGCATAACTTATAGCAACTTTTGCCTTTGACATCCCGTAATTTCTTCAAGTCCCGAGTTCGTAAATTCACTTTAATCCCAGTTGCACCTCACATGTGCAACATTTACTTAATCAAGTGATTAAAAATTAATCCACATGTTAAGTGAGGTTTCAAAAATACATGTCCTCATGACACTAATACCATGTCGAAGTGCCCAATGAAAGAACACGAACGAGAGAGAGAGAGAGAGAGAGAAGGGAAAAGAGAATGAAAGAAGAGAATAAAGTGAAAAAACTGCATTGAACCCGAATGAGGCTGAATACACAGAACGGATTGATCAGTCCCTGCATGCAAAGCCGAAGACATCAATGGGGACATTGGATCAGGCTGATGACACATGGCAGCACTGGAGACGAAGAGAGACTGAAAGTCAGGGTGTGCTGAAGTAATATGCTGAAGGAATATCAATGAATGATGGCAGCAGCCAATCGCCTTGCTATAAATAGCAAGAAGGGCTGAAAACTATCCAGCCTGGAACTAGAAGCAAAAATGTTGGTTAACCTGAAATCCACTAATAAAATAATGTTGGCAGCCAATACATGATGATCGCCACTTGCTAGGAGTGAACAGGGTTTCCAACCACTGAAAAAGAAATGCAAAGGGCTGGAAACTAGCCTCTAGTAGTGTGAGCACACCCAAAACCTGACTGAAAAAAAAATGCACACAAAAGAATGGGCTGACCAAACACTCAGAACTCCTATGCCTCCATCAGACTCTAACAAAGCTCACAACTACAAGGTGACAAACTAACAAAATATAAGCTAACCCGCTCATGAACTTGCAAGAAGACCAACCGAAAAGTATCGTTCAAGCCTCATATTAAGAAGCCAAATCAACAATCCCTCTAGCTTTTGATGACTATGTTAGCCAGCCACATCTTGTCAATCTATCATCTCCTCGTTGTGAGCCATGTCATACTCTGACAAGGACATTGGAGTTCTGACTATTCTAGGGCACTTAGTTTGTGTGTTTTTAGTTAGTTTAGCTGTGTTCATACTGTGCATGCAGCCAGTTTTCAGCCTTTGCAGTTTCTGGAGTCAGTATGTGTGTTTTTGGAGCACATCGGCCTTGTATCATGCAGATGTCAGCATTTTCACCCTACAAACAGGCTGGTCAACCAGATTTTGACTGGCTGACTGCACATTTTTGTGCCATTATTGTAGGTCGGCCAGATTTTGAGTTTCTTGACTACACTCTCAGTTGGGCAGATCATCTCTTTTTTGTTTCTGCCAGTTTTCGTCAAGATTGCAGTGTTCCTCTCCATCATTTGTGAGGACCACTGGCTGCACACTCCGTCTCCGTCACTATCATCATCATCACCTCCATCTCCGGTGCTGACATCATTTTTCAGCCTGATCCAATTCCCTCACAGATACTTTGGGTTGTGTGGAGGGATTGATCGGTCCATCATTGTATTCAGCATTCTTTTCAGATTCAATGTAGATTTCTCTTTCATACCTACTGGCTACTCTCTACTCCTTCTCTCTGAGTTCATGTTCCTTTTCTATTGTGCACTCTCACATGGTATCGTTGCCTTAGTGAGGACATGGAGATTTCCTTTAGAGAAGACCACCTTACTGCTGAAAATGCAAAGTTTCAGCCTGCTTTTTGCTGCAAAAAAAGCAGATTTTTTGTGTTTTACAAGTGCTTTCGACAAAGACAGGACATCAACAACTGTTTTCTTGCAAGTGTAGCTGGTTATTCTCTACATTTGGGCTCTTCTACAGCCAAACACTCTAGATTTTAGTGTGTTTGCAAGCCTAGAGACATGGAATATCACCGGTTTCTACGGCTTTGATGACTCAGATGAGGAGCCCATTCCTACTCCCTCTCAAAGGCATTGTGATCATCACGAAGGTCGGAAGTCTAAGCCCCATTCTACGGGAACCCTCTCTTGACTGATCACATAGATCAAAGCAGCCATCTTCCTTCCATATCTACAGCCCATATGTCTACTATTTGGGCTACTTTGGCCCTTGCAACCCATTTCTATTGGTCTGTTTTTCAAATGGACACGAAGTCTATCTTCTTGAATGGCATACTTGAGGAGGAGATTTATGTTTCACAACCTTCTAGGTTTCTTGTGCAAGATACAAGTGTCTTGTTAGATTATCCATACTAGGCTAAACATCTCTTTTGTGGTGGCATCGTTTTCTTCTTTCATGAAGACTTCTACTCAAGCTCACTAACGAGCTGCGCACGTGTTGTGTTGCCAACAAGGAACTCAATCCTATGGGATTATGTATGAAGAGGAGGCCACTCTTGCTCAATGGAGTGACTTGGATTGGACAGGTGAAGCCAAGACACTCCACTACATGCTTTTCTTTCTTCCTCGGCTTGAAACTATCACATGGAGTAGCAAGAAGCAGCCTACCATGGCCTTATCTTCTATGGAGGCTACGTATCATGCGGTTTGTTTTATAGTTCAGGAGACGTTTGGTTCCAATACTTGTAGGCAAAAATTGGCTTTCCATAAACAAGACCGCATAGCTATGCGTGGATAACCAAAGTGCCTTAGCTCTTGCAAAGAACCATGTGTTTCATGCTCGCATGCACCAAGGTTCAATATCACTTTGTTACAAAGCAAATCATGGATTCTAAGTTAGCAATAGTCTCTTCCACAGACTTCTATGCTTCATCATATGAGGGTATTCATTGTTGAGTATAGTAACATGGGACGAGGGACGAGAACAAGGACAATATTGAGATCAGGTGACTAGAGGGTAGGACAAGGGAGGGGACAACATACTTAAATAGCATTTTAAAATGTATGCATCTAACGTGTTGGGTGGATGTGTGTGAATGCATACTACCAAAGAACACATGCATGCACACATGTATTTCCCATTGTAAAAACTACATGTGTAATGTGAGCTTATTTAATATGACTTCATATAAGAGTGCTGATTTTGTATGTGTGTATGTGTGACAAAAGAGGAAGAAAAAAAAAACTTACATATTAAACTCCGTGGAAGAAGCCTAAAAAACCCACCCACAAAAAAAAAAAAAAATCCCATCCAAAAAACCACCCCCAATAGACCCTCGAAAAAAAACGAGGTAGGGGACAACCAAGAGAAGGGGATCGGCTATTGGGATATGGGACAAGGGACATCCCCGTCTCATTTTGGCATCCCCTTCAACAAATCCGTCTGGAACGGCATTTTCAAGTTTCAGGGGGCTTGAGAGGGCCATTCCCTATTATTATATTGTTGGGTCTTCAAACTCTCCCAAGATTTGACAGGGGGCTTTAGCCCGCTACACTTTGTCAATTTGTAATCTCCTAATTGTGAGCCTTGTCAAAGTCTAACAATGACATTAGAGATCTGATTGCTTTATAGCAGTAAGTTTATGTGCATTTCTTTGAAATCGGCATAGTTTCCATGCATTTTGAAATATATCAATAAACTATAATATAAATATAATATGTGTTTCATGCACATAAATATATACACACACAAATATATATAATACTAAGCATACTAGAAACTAGAGTCACTAAACAATCTTAACTTTTAACACAACAATCCAAGATCCATGATTCACATTGTGCAATTTCAAATAGTTATTAGTTTTACAAGCTGCAACTTGCAAGATTTTTTAGTATTAAGTAGGTGCATCAAAGAGAGAAAAATAATGATCGGCAAGAGGTGATATGCTCAGATGCACCACTATCGAAATACCAGGTAGAAGCCACATCGACAGATTAACAAGCATCATGAATAGAGGGATTATACTAACATTGAATGAAAAAAGTATAATCCTTAAACTGAGAATAATTCGTAGTCTCGTGTGAGAGAGCAAGACCGGACTCTTTCTTCTTCTTCTCCAATGCAATGTGCTTACGACATTCAGTGATGTCATGCCCCGTCTTTCGAGAATAATTACATCTCTTAGGTTTATTGACTATACCCTTCTAAGGGTGGACTAGCATGGAAGGATGCCTTCGATGGAAAATGAGTGAAAGAATAAGGATGACCAACATGAAAGTTTGCTGATTTTTTACCAACAACCTTGTTTGTTACCTTTGGTTTGGTTTTTCCATGATTTGGCTATCTTACATGATCGGATGTGCGAGATGATACCTCTCTTCACGAATAAAGTGATTAAGGCATGCGCTTAGGCGTCACAGCCATCCCATCAAATCTAGTCTTGAGCGAGAGGCCTTGTGGAACAGGAAGACGATTCGGCATCATGAGAGCCACCTCATGATGTGGAGGCAAGAGGTGGTGCCAATGTTGGAAAAGCCGGTCTTTGCTCGGTGTCGTTCACAATATGCCATAAATTCTTTACAACAAGAACATGTCATATCATGCAAGCCCACATTGGATACTTGGTGCCATCGAGCTTGTTGTCGACACCAAGCTATCCAACAAATCATTATTATTATCGGCCATGAGTGGATATCAACAATAAATTAATATTTTCTAAGTGAAAAGCGAAAAAATAAATGCCAAAATAATAATAAACCGTTGATAGAAGAGATATTGGCCATCTCAATAAAGTCAAAGAATGATAATTTTCTCTTCTTGTTTTCTTGCTCAAACAAGAAAAATATGCTGAAAATAATAATTTTCAGAAATCAAATATAACCCAAACAAGACGGCAATCAACAATATGTTGAAATCAGAGATTAGTGGTTGAGATGCTCTGATAATATGGATAGTAGCAGAATTTGAGTACACTGACCCAATAAATGCACCAAATAAGATAATTTGTCTTCAATCTTGATGGAGATAGGCATGAGCAGTCCCATAAAGGACGTGTTCAATGCACAACAGCCAAAGAAGATGATTTGAAGAAAAAGCTCCAAATTTTGGTAGCCCAATGATGAAGAAGCAGGAAGACAGTTTGTATGCCGAAGGAAAATTGGGCAAAAGCCCCAAAAATTGAAGAGAAATTACATAAATTGGATAAAATTATTACCAATTGGTGTAAAATGCCACACTTCAAGCTGAATTGAGCCTCAATTTTGATGAAATTTGATTAATTTCAGAAAAGCACCAAATATTTGGAAGAAATTGGGGTGAAATTGAGCTCAAATGATAAAAAGCCCCAAATTTCTTATGAAATTTAAAGAGGAATTTAAAGATTTTTGTGAAATTTTTACCCAAATGATGCCAAATGTCATGCCCGATGATGAATTGAGTCTCATTATGGATGAAGAATGCCAATTTCTTGAAAAGCCCCAAATCGTTCAATGAAATTTGGGCCAAATTTTGGCTGATTCGATTAAAGCCCCAAATTTGTTGATAACCAACAACTAAACTAACTTCTTCAATCCAATCTTGAATTCAAGGAAACTGATAACAAATCTTAAAATTCATGGCCAAATCCGACCCAAATTGACTGGATTTTAAGAAAGGCCCCAAATTTGATTTAAGTTGTGCTTGGAAAGAGCAATGGGTGTGAACAAGGATCTTCTCCTTGGAAAAAATGAGAAATGATTCAATAGTCATAATGTTTTAAAATTAATTTTCAATGTTGAGTGTAGTGTGTCGGTGCCAAGGCAATAAAAAGGCTGTGTTGGCGTGGTTGTCGGCAAGTAGTCACTGAGTCCATGTCAATGGATTGATGGCATCCAACTCATGCACATCGGAATGGCAACAAGACCAGCAACAACTCGCAATGGGGGCCAAGTCCTAGGCATGTCGACACGATCATTGGGATGGCACACAAAGGGCGACAACTATGGACTCTTGATTGACAGAACAATGGCGAGTTGGTGCCCAATAAATGCAACAAGTGCAACTACATGAGCAGAGAAGGACAAGCACTATAGAGTGCAGCCAAAAGAAATGGCAAGTTGCGAGCGATGTTAGTCTGACATTGCCCCGAACTTGGCATAGGGCAAAGATAGGTCAACTAGGCAAGGCAGCTCATTCTACAATAGAAGAGGTGGCAAGGAAGAAAAAAGAGTGGCCATGGACTAGCGAGCGAGCGAGGATCATGGCAAAGAGTGCAATCGCCAATAAGACAATAGAGCCAACGCAAGGGCAATGGCTCATGGGGCAACTAGTTGAGTGGAAAGAACTAAATGGCAATTGCTAGTGGCAATATAACGAGCGATGGCAATAGTGATAGGCTGTTATGATACCATTGTTGGCCCACGCATAAAGTAATTGAAAGAGAATGAAAGATAATCAATGAATGCACAATAACTAAATCACAAAATGAGAGGCGATGTACTAATGAGTAAGAGAGAATACAACGTTGAAGTCAATCATGATGAAAAATGCCACAATTATTTGCTAATGAGGTGCAAAGTATTCTCTCTAATAATAGCAAACCCTAAGTGAAACCCTAACCCTAGTGTCCTAGGCACCAATAATTGCATTTGATGACAGTTAAAATGCCTAGGAAGCCTGAGGATCAAAGGGCATCAACACATAGCCCACGAGATGGCCTATATTGGCATCTCACCATGTGAACCCAAGAGGCTACTCAACATAGATCTCCATCTTCAAGTCTCCATTTAAAAACATAAATTATACATCCAACTAATAAACCAGCCATCTATGACTAGAGCAAGGACAGCCCTAATAGTCACCATTCGTGCCATAGGGACAAACTTACATAGGTATCATCAAAATCTATAATGGGATTTTGAGCAAACCCCTTAGCCACCAATCTAGCTATGTGGATGTCCAACCAACCATCGATGTATATTTGATTTTAAATACCCACTTGACTCCAATTACTTTGCCTTTGGCTAGTTGAGACACTAAATTCCACGAACCATTCCACTATGGCAAGCAAGTAGCAGTGGATCATCCTTCTTTGGGCCTCACTAGTAGCTGACAGCTCGTGGTGGTTGCAACCACTTGTTGCTCGGAACTTCAAAAATAGAGTGCTCCTCAATCTCCTTTGAAGCCAAAAACTCTACAATGTGCACATCCTTGCAAATGACGTCTCAAGTTTTTAGATCATATGACAAACCATCCACTAACTAGCTGTTACATCCTATGAACAAGTATAGTGGCCCTTGAAGCCTTCAAGTCTATCTTCCCTCACTCCATTAAAATATGGACATATGCATCACACTCAAAGATCTTGAAATAAGAAACATGAAGTTTAATACAAATATGCCTCAAAAAGTATCATACCTGAAACAACCAAGGATATGAATGGTCATTGCTATAACCCCCATAGAGCCTATGTCTAAATGGTTCTCTCCATCTCCAAAAAGACACATTTCAATGCTCCATTGTCAAATGCATAGTACAAGGGAGTTTCAAAAATGGAGAAAATGAAAAATAGAAACCTCAATTTGTCTCCAAATCTTTCATCTATTTATGGTAGTAATCGAGACTCGTTGTTTGTATCTAAAGTTGCAAGCATTTGTTCTTTCAGGTTTCTATGAATTATTTAGTCTTTGAAAGAAGCAAAACAATTGATTTTTAAGCATACTACATTGCATGGACCATGCTTGTTCTTTCAGGTTTCTATGAATTATTTAGTCTTTGAAAGAAGCAAAACAATTGATTTTGAAGCATACTACATTGCATGGACCGCTTACACCAAGAGAGATTCAAGAGTAGAAGCACATTTTGTATTGTGAAGACAAAAGGACACATACCTAGAAACATTCTATAAAGTTTATAATTCCTCCACTTATGATGCTAAGTGGATTGATGAGGATTCTTCAAGTATTACCCTCTTTGTTTTGCATATTTACAACAAAGCTTTTCACTCATCAGTACCAATTACGGACACTCATAACTTAAGAAATAAAAATTATGACGACTCATGTATAGAGTAATGAGGTGTATATGTCATTTTTAATCTCTAGGAAGAAGGACGTAATTAAATTTTTAAGCAATCGAAATGAGAAGACCGTGGTAGTGATTCGACCTCACACAACCAGACCAAGTGAGTGATTAGCCGTATTTGAGCCTGGCATTAGAAGACCATAACACTATCCAATGGGTTTTCTCGTATCTATTTTTACTGACTGGACCAATTTAGTAATCAGTAAGGTTTGGTTTCGAATGCAAAGAACTCAATGATTGGGCCGACAGGGGTGAGAGCATGGGGTTGTTCCTGATTAGCATAAGAGGATTTTCCATGCTATCCTTGCCAAGTTTGCATGCTATCACCATGCACATTCAAAAGTCTAGCGGTTTTTACTATACAGTAAGCGATAAACCCTAAGTGCGTGATTTAATGAAGGGGACTAGTACAACAATCAGTTAAACCTGAAGACAACTTAGTTAAGCTGTTTAGGTGCCTTAGGTGTGAAGACTTCCACTCTAGAAAGCTAGGGTAGAAGGCACCACTTTGCACGAACGTGTGAAGCTGTCATCTAGTCTCAATGACATGAGTGGAAATAAAGCACAGACAAGAATACCTGCATACAAGTCTCGTCCCAGTCATGCCCGAATCTGATGACAACTGCGCGCTCTTCCTCTGCGAGGATGGCTTGATCGACTGCCCATCCGGAATGGAGGTGAGGGAGAAGATACGACATTCCACTGTGTGTCTGCGAACCCCTCTCTCTCTCTCTCTCTCTCTCTCTCTCTCTTCGTGCTCCGAACGCGAACACTGGATGCTTGTGTGCCTGCAGAATGTCGAAGGCACCAGCCTTCAAAACTATACGGGGATATTGCTGCGTGATGGAATTTAAAGAGAAGCGTTAAAACGATCGATTTGTTGCAACTTGTTAAAGCGGGGTTTAATGTAAATTTTTTTATTATAAAAATGGGTTTAATGTAAAAAAAATTATTATAAAAATGGTAAATACATATAATTCAGTTTTAAAATCCCCGGAAAATTGTTGTATTTGCTATCAAAAATGTTTTTCGTGAACACTACTCTACGCTACAAGGAGGCTCCCCAAAAGTAAAACACGTGCCAACAACATGAAGGGCTTGCTAGTTTATGCTAGCAATGTATGTCTACATTCCGACTGAGTTCAAACATCCCAAGGATGGACCAATTGTCATTTGCCTCACCCGTATATAAAGTCTTGGCAAAAAATCTATGACATTGAAAAGAAAAGGCTCAAGATATGCTTGGCCTTTCAAGCATCATGGCCTACTAGAGTTGGGTAAATTCCTTTTTCCCCCAATTTAACCAAAACACATGATACCCCATTCAATGAAAATTTTACACAAAAGATACAACTTTAATTTTTAGGCCTTTGAAGTTATGGTATAGATTCTTATGTATTACATATAAGCCTTATGTGAAACGGACACTTGAGCAATGTAATTTTTTTAATAATTCAAACTTTGTTAAACTTTAAAACAATGAATCCTTCAAAGTCACTTTGTTGGCCCCTTATTGTTGTTATTTTACGAAACTTTGATTTATAACTAGATCTACTTTATATAAATACCAAGATGTCCCAAAGTCTTTTATTTGACTTCCATATAATATATATTGACAATTTAAAAAAATTTATGTAACTCACTTAGGGGAAAAAAGGATATAATGAGGGATTGTTGGATGACACTCTACTGGCCCTTTACCCTTGTAATTGGAATCCCAACCTTAAGCTAGTCTATGCTTCATGTCTCAATAAGCCATGTCATAGAGTCCCATCGATTTGACATAGTTTGCATTCACTACATGTGCAAGCTCTAGGTGCAACCTCTTATCTATAAACAAGGGTGCACTATCAAGTGCAAGAGCGTTGTCCTTTTTTCTGTGTGTGTGTGTGTGTGTGTGTGTGTGTGCGCGCGCGCGCCCTTTTCTTTAATTTTATTTTTTTTAACCCTTATTTCTCAAAAAGCAAGATATACACACACATAAGCCTTCAAGAAGGCCGCTAAAGTGAAGTTAAAGAGTGGATAATTTTTTTAGGACATGCACCACCTTGTCACCACACCATTGTATAAGCATATGCCCTAAAGGGCAATGCTAATAAAGGTCTTCCTTTCACCTGAATGTCAAGTCAACCTCATTCATCCAAAGTTGTAGGATCGACCCAACCAAACTAGGTTGGCAAAGGTCCCATATTTTCCAACATCCTCCCTTACCCTACATCAATGTGTTTTGGAACTTTTGTAAGAAAACAAGAACTACACAAACTATCCCTGCTATTTGGATTTTTTGCTGGTAGTGGAGGTACCTACAGTCAATCAATGCTACATATTCAAGACTCTTCATCGGTGACACCTATAAGCTATGGTCAATGTTGTATGTTCAAGACTCTTTGCTAGTGATACCTAGGATCTGTCACTAAATTGATTGCTTATTACTCATTCTCTATTTAATAAATTTATGTCAATAAATTAATAACTCACTTTTCTTTAAGTGTTGATGATCATCTAGAATGGCCATGAGACCATTTAGAGACCAGTATTCCTAGTGCATTGCTTAATGGGGTGATCAGAGTACTGTGACGGGGATATATGATATACGCAGTACAGGTTATGAAGGGGGAAAGAAGTGTCTACCAAGTGTAAGAGTATACACCAGAACCAAGGAGTTACATATAAATGAAGATGGATTGAGTTCTAAGAAGAGGAAGTGCATTAGCATTGTGTATATGTATTTATGTGTGCATCTAGGGATGCCTAGGAACGTTTACTTGTGTGTAATGAGCATTGCATTCATTTAGGGTCATCCTCCACCTTGCAAGTCAAGGTTTAAGGTCTTTTCTTTCATTAAGAAAGACGAGAGAGGTAATTCTCTCACTAAGAAAGACAAGAGACGTGATCCTCTAGAAGTGAGGAGAGAAGTGATTTTCTATTTCTAAGGTCTAAAATGACACAAGCTTTTGTGTGGAATTCAATCTTAAGGTTGATGCCCAAGGCAATCTAATGAACTCTACTTATCTATGGCTCAAGGTGGTTGCATGGACCATAAGTTAAGAGTACAGTTTAAAAAGCTATTTTTTTCAAAATAGATATGGTGAATCCATTTTTTAAATATCTCGTGATAGAAATACGATCTCAAAAAATGGACTGCCAAGGTTATCGAAAATAATAAGATCTACAACTTTTGTGTTGGACGTTTTTTCATCTAAGCAACGCACAGAGGTATCTCGAAATTGGTGTTGTAGAGTATGTCCTGGAACAGCCACATCTTGCATGAAGATCAACCTTTCCAATCTTGGCAATCAAGTCTCTCTCCAAGAAGAGAAGCTATCGAAAGCCTATAAAATAGGAGGCTCTCCTTCGGTGTGGGAGAGGGAAAGGAAGCATCACTTTGCATGCATCTGAGAGGAGAAGAGAAGGAGCAAGTGCTATGGAAGCCCTGTTGAAATCAAGTTCCAAGAGGAGGAGAGAAGGAGCAAGTGCTGCGGAAGCCCTACTGAAATCAAGTTCCAAGAGCTCTGTAGCCCTGCTGAAATCAAGTTCCAAGAGGAGGAGAGAAGGTGTAAGTGTTGCGGAAGCTCTGCTGAAATCAAGTTCCAAGAGGAGATCCCTACACACATTGTGTAGGAGAGAAGGTGCAAGTGTTGTAGAAACTCTACTAGAATCAAGCTCCAAGAGGAGATCCCTACACATATTGTGTAGGAGAAAAGGAGAGACCCAAGAAGGATCAAAAGGTGCCAACTTCCAAGTTGTGCAAGTGTTAGCCGATTGTATACCGTGCAAGGAACCGTGATCTTGTTCCCAGGATCTACAAGTAAGAACTGGTTAATGTGTAATGGAGGAGATATGATATCAGGAGGCATATTCCATGGTGGATTCCATAAGGTTTTGTGGTGGATTTCGTAAAACTATATTTATTTACCGGGTCTCATACACAAGGTGGATTCCTTGTGCAAGAAGTTGACGGGGACGCTTGTCCTTTTTGGGCGTCGTGTTAATTTAATGTGCACGTGGGTGATTCCACACCGGGTGATTCCACACCGGGTGATTCCGCAAAATACATATTTAAATTAATGGACGTTTATGAGTTTAGAGTGCACTCGTATTAAATTAAGTTAGGATAGAGTTCCAACCTATTTAGTTATTTTGTAGATAAAGACTACTATGTATTCACTTTTGTCGATTTAATTTTATTATTTCCTAACAATTGTGAATGCTTCAATTGATGTGTAGAGCAGGCGGTGGCGGTGTTGGGAAGCACTGGGTAAAAACATGTATTCAAATTACCTAGAATGAATTATCATTTTTGATGGGCGCTCGTCTTATCATTAAAGGCATGTCACTAATATTTATTTAGGTGCACTTATTTATTGAAGCACTTGACAAATATTAATTATTTTGTATGCGCATGGGCACACAATTTAAATATTTTATTATTGGACATTGTATTTGGGCACAACCCAACTCTTGGGCCGCCCAATCACTTTATTTTTTATTTGGACAAAAGCGAACACAAAAGCTAAAGCATGCTTATTATAAATTTGGGCTATTTTTTAGCTTTGAGATAAATAAAATTGATAAATACATGCCTTGTGAAGCGTTCACAAAAGGCATGGGGGGAGATTGTATCCAATTAGTCTTTTTGCCTCATGCCATGCAAGTATATATTCTTTTTATTTTTTGAGCTTAAAATAGAGTTCTTTGTTCTTGGGGACCTTCTGGTGCTCGCTATATATGCATTCAGCATCTGATTTGCACACTAGTAGTATTAGAGTGAAGTTGAGATCAAGGACTTTCAATCGCTTACCATCTCGTGCGAAGATGAAGCTCCTAGAACGAACGAGCTCTACAGTCAGTCTCGAACTGTCAATACTAGCGTGTTCCTGGCAATGAAGAACCCCTTGCTATGCTATCAGAATGTGAAGGACCACTCTCTGTTGATGAAGAACCACCTAGGAAGTTCCTTTATCAAAACATTTTTTTAAATCAGAAAGCAGAAACTTTCATTAGTAATTGAAGATTGCAAAGCTGAATAAGCTTTATAAAAAGCTTAATCCCTCAAAATCCAAAGTCTGCGATGGAAGTATGTTTTCGATGGTGTTAAATCCATCATAGACGTCCTTTTGTCCCGATAAGTTTCATTAAAATTCTAAAGCTTTTCAATAAAGCTTAAGACTACTAAGCTTTCTAAATTTCAAAATCAAAATCTTTAAATTTTTCTCAAGCGGGTGTTCATACTGAGTTCTTCTCCAAATCAAACCCGAACCGGTTTTACAACTCCCTACAAGCCCATGTTCATACCTGCACTCTGACAGAGACAATTTTCAGCAAGCAAACTGACACGCACAATCTATTTCTTGCTTGAAAGAAGACCTTCATTGATTTTCGTACCCGCAAAAAGAAGAAAGATCACAAAAAAGTCATTATAAAAAAAAAGCCTTGTAAACCCAACTTTAAGCTACGCTCATCCCCCTAACAAGTTTTCGAGAGTGTAAGGTTGTTTGAAATTTTGCAGGATGTCCGATCAAAATATAAAAGATTTTATGGTCGAAGGTGATTTACCGGAACCAACGGTAGAGCAAAAACTGGACCTAATTATGATGCAACTTCAAGAGAAACAAAGAGCACGTCAAACTTTGCAAGCTCAACTGGCCACTCTTCAATGATCTACTATCAAACAAGATGGATCACAATCCAAAGATGTTATATGACGTACACTCGATGCGACAATCGAAGCAACAATCTATCAGGAAAGAAGCCAATATAAGTAAAAGAAATTTCAAATTCTGTACTTTTAATGGACTACGTGACGGAAAGATTATTCTCACTATTATCAGTTAGTTTGAGAATTATTTTCATGAAGAACAGTATGTCGAAAAAGACAAACTCAAGTGTGTTACTAACCATTTAGTGGATAGAGCATTGCTATGGTGGACTGTTGTCCGCAAAAGTATTGATTACCCTACTACTTGGGAGGTTTTTCAAAAGAAATTTTTGTAGAATTTTCTTCCACCTCAATTCCACAAAAAAGCAATCAAACAATGGAATCTTTTGCAACAAAGAGTTTGTTAGCCTATTTTACAATATACCAAGCGTTTCTAGAATGCCTTATTGCAACTTCGAATGCTCAAAGATGTACCTAAGGTGATCCACAAGTGCAAGTTTATGTCTGGTCTGCCTGGTCTTTTTTGTGCGGAGGTGAACATGTTCAAGCCAACAACCCTCGAAGATGCGATTTCTTTGGCCTATAATGCTAAAGACAAAATTCGAGGACGAGAGAAGTGACCACAACAATTCCCAACTAACGGTAACTTCGGTACAAAGCAATTCAATTCTACCTTTCGAAGATTCAATCAAAATCTCTTTGTTTCATCTTCTTTCCGTAAATCTTGGACACGACCCCCTGCTTTACCATCAAACACAAATCCAAATCCTAAGCCATCTTTCCATCCAAATCCCAACATCCCTAAACTTCCAACCATTACCAATAATGTTTCCAAAGCCAAACCCATAGTTTGCTACAAGTGCCATCAACTTGGACATCTAGCGGCAAATTGTCAATCCAAAAATCCAACTGTTCACATCAACTACTTGGACATCTAGCGGCAAATTGTCAATCCAAAAATCCAACTATTCACATCAACTACTTGGAAGCAACTAAAGATGAAGACCATGAAGAAATTTCACGGAAGACAATGACGATATCGGTACTACTTCAGATACTTTACCAAGTATGCTAAATCCTCATTCTTTATTAATAATGAAATGTCTTGTGCATGGTAAAGAAAAGATTGTTTTACATGATGACAGGAGCACATATGATTTTATTTCTGTAAAATTGGTCAAAGAATTGAATTTACATACTGTTTCAACTCACTATCACATCAAGGCTGCATTCTTAGGTACTAGATACAATGGTACACAAGAAGTTCATGACTTAGAAATTAAAATTGATGATTATGTTGAGTGTAGAAATTTCTTAGTTGTGCCTTTGCAATCTAGTGACATTATTTTAGGAATGCCTTGGGTAATCCCAATATAGATCATTCCATGCATTCAATGACAATTCATTCTAATGGGAAACAAATCACATTACATGGTATATATACCTTAGATACTTTTCAACTACTTAGTCACACATAGGCTAAATGTGCATTCAGAAAAGGTAGTAAATCCTATTTAATATGGGTGAATGAAATTGAAGCTAAGAAAAATCAGATGCATCCCAGACACACACAATTTATTTCATAATTTAAAGATTGTTTTGCTATTGACTTACCATCTTGCTTACCACCTACACGTCCTGAAGATCATAAAATAGACTTAATTCCAGGTTCTCAACCACCATGTAAAGCACCTTATTGACATAATCAAATTGAACACAAAGAAATTCAAACCCAAGTTGAAGAATTGTTAACCTGAGGACTCATTAGCTCCAGTAGTTCTCCTTTTGGTGCACATGTCCTATTAGTTAAAAAGAAAAATAACACCTATAGGATGTGCATTGATTATCAAGCCCTAAACAAAATCATTATCAAGAATAGATATTTGATTCCTATGGTAGATGACCTCATGGATAAGCTACAAGGGGCCACAATATTTAGCAAGATAGATCTTAAATCTGGATACCATCAAGTACGATTGGACACATCTGATATTTTCAAAACTACATTTAGAATACAATTTGGACATTATGAATTTCTTGTTATGCCTTTTGGTCTATCTAATGCACCAGCCACATTCATTCGTATGATGAATTGCATATTTTTGAAGCATCAACATCATGCCATTGTTTTCTTTGATGACATATTGGTTTTCAGTAAGAATGAGAATGAGCATTATAAACATCTATCTTTGGTTTTCAAATTATTGAACGTATTGTGTATTATTGGTCTGAAAATTAGCAAAAGTCTTTTGATTTACTGAAACATGCCTTAACACATGCTCCTGTATTGCAATTACCTAACTTTCATAAAACATTTTTCCTAGTAGTCACTAATGCTAATGGATCTAGAATAGAGCTGTCCTTATGCAAGATTCACATCCCATGGCCTACTCTAGCTGCAAACTTAAACCATCTGAACTCAAGTATTCTACCTATAATAAGAAATTGCTAGCTGTAGTACAAGCTTTACGTCAATGGAAACATTATTTAATGGGATCTGAATTCATGATCAAAATTGACCAACAAAGTATCAAATATCTCCTTAGTTAGCCACAAATCTCTGACCGTCATATTAAATGGGCTGCTTTTATTCAAAAATTTTATCAACTTATCCAATATCAATCCAAAAAAGAGAATGTTGTTGCTGATGCCTTAAGTAGAAGACCAAGTATCCATAATATATCTGTTATATATTTTGATTCCCTTATCCCTATGAAAGATACCTATGACCAAGACCCCAGTTTTCAAGTTGATTGGAATAAATTAGTTGCAAATAACTAGATTCCAATAGATTCATTGTCTTATATTGATGGATTTATGTTTTATGAGAAAAGGTTGTGTGTAACTGTTCCATTTCGATGATTTGTGTTGCATGAAATTCATTGTCCTCCATATCAAGGCCATAGAGGTATTATTTTTTACTTTACGTATATTGGTTGAAGATTTTTATTGGCCACAGATGGAATCTGATGTTTCTAGCTTTGTATCTGAGTGTTTAATTTGTCAAAGAGTTAAGCGACACCATGGTAAGCAATATAGTTTATTAATGCCTTTACCAATTCCTGAACAGCCATGGGAACATAATTCAATGGATTTTATTACTAGTTTGCTTAACACCCAAGCTAATCATGACATGATTTTGACTATTGTAGATCGATTTAGCAAACAAGCATATTTCATTCCATGCAAGAAAACATTAATTGCATCTCAAGCTGCTCAATTGTTTTTGAAAATTGTTTTTACCAATCATGGTTTGCCAAAAGTTATTATTTCTGACTGTGATTTTAGATTTTATAATAATTTTTGGACTACTTTATTTGCTAATTTAGGTATGATTGATTTCTCATCTGCATTTCATCCTGAAACAAATGGATAAACAAAAGCTATTAATTGTAATTTTAGATCTTTTCTGTGCATGCACAATTTCAAAACCATAAACATGGGATATACACTTACATTTACTTCAGTTTGCATACAATAATACACCACATACAACTACATAGAAAGCACCTTTCAAAATCATTTCTAGAAATAGATTGCCTACACATGTTACATCATTGTCAAACAAAGTTAAAGATGCTGAGGATATTGCCAATATGCATGGTACTATTTTTGTTGAAGTTGAAGACATGATTGTGAAAGCCTAGCAATCATACACTAAACAAGCTAACAAGAAAATAAAAGCTATGTGTTTCACAGTTGATGATTATGTTTGGTTACGCATTGAAAAGAGAAGATTACAAAGTGTTGAGAAACACCCTGTTGTTAAGTTAGCCCCTCGATTTTATGGACCTTTCAAAATCATTTACAAAATTAAAGACAATGCATTTAAATTAGAATTACCTCAATACTAGAAAATTCACAATACTTTTCATATCAGTTTGTTACGACCTTTTAGAGGCCAATTACATGTACACCCTGTCTATGAAAACCCTCCTTTGTTAGAAGAAGACATTGAAATCCTTGAACCCGAAACTATTCTAGACACTGACTTTATGACCACTAGAACTGGCCGTAGATTATTTGGTTAAGTTTAAAAATCATCCTGTTGAAGAGGCTCAATGGATGCACGCCAGTGATCTAAGTGCTTACCCCTCATTGCTCGCTCCACATTGAGGTCATAGCAATTGAGAACAACTGCTATCCCACCCTGCGGGTATGATGCCAAGAGGCATATTCCACGGTGGATTCTGTAAGACCACGGTGGATTCCGTGAGGTTTTGCAGTGGATTCCATAAAACTATATTTATTTACCGAGACTTGTACACAAGGTGGATTGCTTGTGCGAGAAGTTGACGGGGATGCTTGTCCTTTTCAGGCGTCATGTTAATTTAACGTGCACGTGGATGGTTCCACATTGGGTGATTCCGCAAAATACATATTTAAATTAATAGACGTTTATGAGTTTAGAGTGCACTCGTATTAAATTAAGGTTAGAATAGAGTTCCAACCTATTTATTTATTTTGTAGCTGAAGGCTACTACGTATTCACTTTTGTCGATTTAATTTTATTATTTTCTAACAATTGTGAATGCTTCAATTGATGTGTAGAGAAGGCGGTGGTGGCGTTGGGAAGCACTGGGCGATAATGTGTATTCCTAGACGGAATTATCATTTTTGATGGGCGCGCGCCTTATCAAAGGCATGGCACTAATATTTATTTAGGCACGCTTATTTATTGAAGCGCTTAACAAATATTTATTGAAGCGCTTAATAAATATTTAGGCACGCTTATTTATTGAAGCGCTTAATATTTATTATTTTGTATGCACATGGGTGTATGGTTTAAATATTTTATTATTAGACATTGTATTTGGGCACAGCCTGACTCTTGGGTCCCCCAACTGCTTTATTCTTTATTTGGAAAAAAGCAAACACAAAAGCTAAAGCATGCTTATTGTAAAATTGGGCTATTTTTGAGCTTTGAGATGAATAAAATTTATAAATACATGCCTTGTGAAGCACTCATAGAAGGCTTGGGGGGAGATTGTACCCAATTAGTCTTTTTGCCTCATGTCGTGCAAGTCTATCTTCTTTTTAAAAAAGCTTAAAGCAGAGTTCTTTGTTCTTGGGGACCTTCCGGTGCTCACTACATACGCATCCAACATCTGATTTGCGCACCAAGCTTGCTCCTTGTCAATAATATAACTCCACAAGGGGGGGACTGGCCCATCTTCCAGTCCCTAGTGTGTTGTCAATCTCTCTATCTCTCACTCTCTTTACATCTTTCTTTTCTCTCATATGTTCTCTCTCTGTGCTAGCATAATATTTACCATATATCTTTTAAGTATATAAGAAAATCAAGCACGTATCTCGGATCTTATAACAGTGGTATCAGAGCAGGTCTCTTTGCTTTTCTCAAAGCAAAGATGATCCTTGTAAGAAGAATGTAAAGATGGAAATTGATGAAGTACCTACAAGTGAGCAATTACAAGCTCAACTGATAAAGTATCATAGCTTGTTGGAGATTCTCGAAGTATGTTAATTGATTGACAACTTAAGGGCAAGGGAAGAAGCTACTTATGAAGGACCGAATCCTCTAAAAGATGGTGATACTGGAGGAAACACCATTGCACCAATTAATGGTGAAGGTGCAAAGCATCCAATTTCTGAGAGGCTTCCTATAAGGAAGAAGGACTCTCGGGTCAAGAAGAGTAAAAAGACCTCACCTCGAGTGAGGTGGATAAGGAGGGAGTCATCTCCCTCAGCAAACCAGCTAGTCCCCTGATTACTCAAGTTCCTCCTCCTCTTCTAGTTCCTACTCTCTTGGTTCTAAGTCTCATACAATCCACAAATGAACAAACAGAGACCATAAGAAGAGCAAGCTTAAGAAGACTAAGTCTTTCAAGTCTGGGGATAAGGACATAAAGTTTGACTCTTACTCCGATAAGAGAGATCCTGCTAAGGCATTAGCCTTTGTAATGCAATTTGAAGTTGCTTTTTTTAATGGTAATTTCTCAAAAAAGTCCACGCTCAAGCATGTAGGCATGCACTTGAAAGACACCACTAGCAATTGGTGGTTGACTCTCATTTTGGAGGGAAGGACACCTACGACTTGGGAAAAGTTCAAGAATAAGTTTTATGCTCAATTCTTGCCTCCTGATTTTGAGAATGATGTCAAGAAGGAGTGGGATTGGCTAGGCCAGAAAGAGCATGAAAAGGTCACTAGTTATGTGGACAAGTTTTGGTATACTCTTCTCAAGGTTACTCCTTTCATGGAGATTTGCGATGAAGAGAAAAAAAGGAAGTTTGAAGCTGGCCTACTCCCTCATATACACAGAACCATGAAGGTGTATCCACATGAAACCTTATCTCGCATGATGGAGTCTGCCATCATAGCTGAAAGTTTGCAAACACTTGGTACATCTCGAAAATTGGAGATGAGTTCTTATAGAGCTAGACAAGAGCATCTTTATGATCAACTAAGAGACAGGACTAATCGAAGAAGACCTACCTTTACCCATGACCAATATTCAAAGCTAGAGGGTAACAAGAAGAAGCGCAAGTATCTCTCACCCTCTGAGATACAAAAGTACAAAGAGGAAGGAAGGTGCTTTCTTTGTGGTGAGGTAGGGCATATGAAGTCTGATTGTCGTCACAAAAGGAAAGAAGCAAATGTGGTTAAAGATCCTCCTCCGCCATCCACAAATTCTATTCTGAATGTGCAAGCTAACACTCATTCAAATGAGAAGAAAAGACAACTCTTAAAGGGTTGGGGGACACTCAATAATCAACGAGTTTTGATACTGTTTGATCCAGGGTCCACATATAATTTTGTGTTAGCAGATACTATTGAAAGGCTACAAATTCCACCGAATCGAATGGAAACACCAATTAGATCAGGTTCGGAAGGACTTACAACCAAATCTACTCCTATCCAAGGGAAGTTGAATCTTAGAATTGGGGATTACCGCGACCAAGAATCTTTTCTACTTGCATGCATTGGTAACTGTGATGTTATCTTAGGTATGCCTTGGCATTACAAGATTAGACGTCTTTCCAATTTTGTTAAGAAGACCCTTGCATTTCAATTCAAGGGTCGTAACATAGTATGCATTGCTGATGCTAGAGATTGTCCTGTGCCAATGGTGAGTCATGTTAGCATCTCTAAAGAAATGAAGAAAGTTATTTTTGCGTACATGATTTTTGTGAGAGAGTCAAAATAAGCTAATGATTCAAGGGCACTTGAACACACAATACCAACTAATGCTTCTAAGTCTCAGACTAAAAAAGAACCCCTCTCTTTAATTGATCAAGCCAGACATGATTTTGTTAAACAATATGAAGATTGTTTTGGCGATTCACTCCCAGGAGAGTTACCTCCTAAGCGCTCGAAAGAGATCCTAAAACAAGTAAACAAACTGTTGGAAAAAGGGTTAGTTCAACCTAGCTCTTCTCCATATTGCTCTCCAATCTTACTTGTTCAAAAGAAAGATGGTTCTTTCCATATGTGCATAGACAACAGATCTTTGAACAAGATCACGATCAATAATCATTTTCCTATTCCAAGGATAGATGATATCTTGGATAAGTTGCAAGGGGCTAGTATCTTTAGTCGCATTGATCTCAAGAGCAGCTATCATCAGATATGGAAAGCACCTGAAGATGTTCATAAGACAGCTTTTCGTACAACGTTTGGACTAAATGAGTTTTTAGTCATGCCATTTGTGTTCTTGGTAATGGGATTATAACTATAGTAACATATGAGAAAGCTTTACCACTGCATATGGTCTCGTGTCAATGTGCAAGATGGAAATTACATTGATAAGCAATAGTAGAGCGCCTATTTCTCTGTTGTCAAACCACAATGAGCTATTGTTTTGAACCTTCTTCTGAGTTGCAACATCTTTATTCATGTCCAAACCACATTATTGGGCAAGATGAAAACAAATGGGGGAGGAGACAAGGAGAAAATCGAATGCCAAGGGAGTGAGAGCACCCCAGGAAACTATCCCAGCACGCGAGGATGATGACTCGTCAACTTTCCACACCAATCTTATAATTTGGGAGAGGCAAGAAATGGTCAGGAGCCCTATTGACCTCAACTTCTGATTCCCCACCACCCTGCGAAGAGTGCTACCCATCAAGGTAGTGGAGGAGGTGATTAACATCGGCAACAGGTCAGACAGAGATGGTTGGAGGAAAGAGAGTAGAACCCCATATTATGGGCCACCGAAGATGCTGAATTTTGGCAAAATAAAGTTTTCGAGATACCAAGGTCTGTGCTCGGCTACGAATGCCAACCTACATGAAGAAGAAGGGTCTGCGACACCAACCTGGACACTTGGATGGCTCTTTGCAACACTCAACCTTTCGAGAGGAACGAACCAACCTTTATGCCCTACCCTCAAAGGGTTGGAGTGAATTTTGACCCTAGTGTCCACGGCCGCTACGATTTCCCTGTAATCTATAACCCTCATTGTACTACATATAAGGATGCCCTCGTCTTCAAATCAGAAAACCTGTACGATACTCTAGTCCAATTCATTAACGCATTCTCCTCATGCCTTGACCCCGCCTTCATTACTACTTGTAATTACCTTAGATTGCTTAGGATACTCCTTAGGAAAGATCCCACCCCATAGGAGTGAGCAGACTTCTCGTACTCCATTTTGATCCTAATGTTATAGATAGTTGTGTTATGGCTCGACTAATTATGCGAGCTATCCTATTGCCTTCATTTTGCTTAGCTCCACTAGAGGACATGAATGATAGCTGCTTCACTCGCTGTAATCATCCATTCCTCTCCACCACCACCCTTCAAGTCCACCTAAACCTCAAGGGGTATCTCCAAAGCTGCCAATTCCTTCGTAAATCTATCAAGCCTCATTCTCTACCTCACTCCGATGACGAAGATTTAACTCCTCTCATGACTATGTAACTTTATATTAGTATATTTATTTTAAAAAAAGGGAGGGAAAGAAAAAAAAAGGGAAAAAAAAGAAAAAGAAAAAAGAAGAAAAAAGAAAAAGAAAAAGAAAAAGAAATCACACTAGCCATTGCAAGTTGCATATAGATCATAGCCACTGCACCTAGGGGTTCTCAAGTTAGGTACGTCTAGTGGCTTCAGTTGGTAGGCTCCGTCCCTAACCCCCTAGCCTCATTTTGACCCCCCACTTCACGCCTATGGCACATCAATGGAAGGACACGCCCAGGGAGGTAACACTCGCTTGTGGTTAGACTTGTCACCCTAAGCTCCATCCCACTAGTACGCGCACCATGCACCACACGACAATGGCACGCACCCACAGGTAATGCACCTTTCTTTTCTTTCCAGGTATAACTGAATGCCCCACCACCAGCTTCAAAGACCCCATCATCCATGCAATACCCTCCCCATCCTACACCAAGTGCCATTAGGCTAAGTACAACCAACCAAGGGGGCATATGCAATAGCCCCATTAGAAAGTGAATGAAGAAACTCATTGGGAACATCGCAGGTGAACTTAGCCGTGGTGAGTCAAATGATGGATCCATCTAGCATCATTTTCATTTTCAAGATGGACCCGCCCCTTAACCTCCCTCCAACATTAGGGATCATATCCAATGCCAGGGCCTTTTAGTTCCATAAATCCCTTTAGCAGGTCCAAAAATCCCTCCAATACCAGGCTTCTACCCAACTTAAGGGCCTTCCAGCTCCATAAAGCCCTCCAACACACCCCCAACATGCTATGTACACAACCTCTAGAAGCCCCTAGCCACCCAGCACCACCATCCCCCTCACCACCAGTAAGTGGCATGGGACTGGCACTCGTCTAGGAGGGGGGTAATGTTAACCCTCAGACGAACAAGGTGAAAAATTCGAAAAATCTAAAGTAGAAGATAAGGCCAAGGCAAAAGTGAAATGGAAGATGAAGGCGCGCCAAGGAAATATGGAAACACAAGAAGTGTAGAAAAGTCTTCCTATGATGTGGTCCCATAGTAAGCTGCCCACATTTTTGAAAATATGCATGAGATCTAACAAGTGGTTGATCTGTAAGTGGATCCAATATGGCAACTCGTAGAAAAATTAGAACCGTCGCATTCCGTTTGGATGTGACTCCGGTGGACCATTTTCAGCTCATACCAGCTTGCGACATTCATACGTGTTGGAGGTCATCCAAGAAAACCTTCCTTGAGTTTATGACCCTCTGGCAAGAAAGCGGTGTGTCCTTGATATACCATCTTCTTCATGGTTCGTGACCTTTGAGAGTCTAACTATGGCCTGCACAATGGACATGCATGAACACCTAAGGTAACCAGACCTATTCCAACACCTCTATCTAGTGAATACAAACTTGAAGAATATAAAATATAGATATTATCAACGAGAACAAAAGCCTATTTACCTGAGCACTCTCCGAATCCCGAAAAGTCGTGCATCGTCCACATGAGAATGGCTCGATCTCCGCCAATATTCGAGCTCGAATATTGGCAGATTGTCGACCATCGCGCTTGCTCATATCTTTCACGATGACCCCCTCCTCCGACAAAATCTTAAGCTCATTGACTAATAGACAAAGATACACGTCTATATTTTTGACTTTGTAGCGGCTGGGGATGAGTAAGCTAAGGATGAGATGTCCTTTCTTCGTAGAAAGCCATGGAGGGATATTGTAGTTGACAAGGACTATAGGCCACACACTGTAAGAAGTTGAGCGCAGACCGAATGGGTTCATGCCATCCATTGCAAGACCAAGCCGAAGATTCCTTGGCTCTCGGGTAAAGCCTAGGAAGGTAGAGTCAATGTGGCTCCATGCACGTGAATCCGCTGAAATTCGTTGAACTCCATATGTGGACCTATTCTGTGCATGCCACGTTGTCAAGCTCGCCATGCCGGACGTACGAAACATGTGGTTTATGCGGAGGATAAGCGGAAAGTGTCTAAGAACTTTTTGAGGGATGGTTTGCCCTTGCAAGTCCTGTCGATACCTGTGAGCACCACACTTTTGACATGTCTCCATAGTCTCGTATTCTCCTCGAAATAGTATGCAATCATTGATACATGCATGGATGCTGTTGTAGTCCATGCCAAACTTTTGTAAAACATGTCGTGCATTATCACAAGACTTAGGCATGGTATTTGTAGGTGGTAATATATGATATTTTAGTAACCTGAAAAAAATCATAAAACACCTTGAAAAGCACAAATATTTTTAATGATAGTGCCGAAAAGAAATCAACAAAGCATATGTACAAGGTACTTGAACAACTCGGCCACACTCGCATCGCTCCACCCATATTTTAATTGCATACTTAGGAGTGCAAGCAGTGTCTTCAGGCGAGATACTCGGCACCCATCATATAATGGTATGGATGCTTCCTCTCTAAGCAGATCAAAAGTCTCGACATCCATGGGAATCAATGCATCGATCATTGCCTCCATCTTAGGCTCCAAGATTGTAGGTAGGTCGGGAAGGCTGCCTATCTCCTTTGGTATTGACGGTATAGATTGGGTAGTACCTTCCAAGTGGTGGATTGGCTCAAGCACTCCATCCATGGCACGCCCACAAACTCTTCTAATTGGCCGCAAAGGGTGCGGGGTGCACTCCTCCTTGGGACGAGACGTCACCTCCCTGCATAGAAATTTTGCCAGCCACACGTAATCTTCTTGTATATGGTATTCAATTAGCTTGCGAGTATAATGCATGATTGATATTAACTTTTCTTACCGTTTGCTGAAAATCCAAGATCGCCTAATCAATTATCTCAGATTGAAACTCGCCGAAGCGTCGTACGTGTTCTATAGACAATTGACGTTTTCGTCTAATTGCCAGCTTGCATTGAGAGCAAGGACATGGGACACATTGATTAAGATATGCCTCGCAATCTTAAACAATAAGACCTTCATCGTTTTCCATTTTATCTACGTTACGACAAACAATTTATTTTTGTTATCATTCTTTTTTTCTTTCTTAAACTGTTTGAAAAGGGATTTCTTCTCTTGTAACTCAACTAAAATTAACGTATGTAAAGTCTCCACCCACCCACCCACAGATTAACATATATATATCGGAGTGTTTCCCATCTCGTTGTGTTGCACTGGACCTTGCCACCACTCTCTTTGTTTTTTATCCATTCATTATCTCCTCTCCTTCCATCTCTCTCTCTTTTTCTCTTTCTTTATTATGCTGTATATTTATTCTCTCTCTCTTTTTCCTTCTTCTTTTTTCTCTTCCTCCCCCTCTCTCATTTTCTTTAATGATTACGACTATGACTACGACTACGACGAAGACCACTGCCACTGCCACTGTCACTGCCACTGCCACTGCCACTGCCACTACCACGACCACGACCACGACCACGACTATGATCACCACATCTACCACTACCACTACCATGACTACAACCACTATAATAAACAAGAAAAGAAGGAAAAAAAAAACAATAACTACTACTACTACTAGTATAACAACAATAAACAAGAAAAGAAGAAAAAACTACTACTACTACTACAAAAAAAACAAGAAAACTAAACAACAATAAACAAGAAAAGAAAAAAAAAACTACTACTACAACAAACAACAACAATTAATTTCCTTATCTCTCCTCCTCTCCCTCCCTCACCCTCACCCTCACCCTCTCTCTCTTTCCCTATTAGGTTTAATGTTTTTTCTCTCTTTTTCTCTCTCCTCTCCCTCTCTCGTTTCCTCTCCTTCCCTCACCCTCACCCTCTCTTTCCCTATCAGGTTTAATGTTTTTTCTCTCTCCTCTCCCTCTCCCTCCCTCGCCCTCTCCCTCTCTTTCTCTCTTTTCCTATTATGTTTAATATTTTTTCTCTCTCCTCTCATTCTCTCATTTTTTCTCTCTCCTCTCCCTCTCTCATTTCCTCTCCCTCCCTTCCTCTCCCTCTCTCATTTCCTCTCCCTCCCTCACCCTCTCCCTCTCTTTCTCTCTTTCCCTATTATGTTTAATGTTTTTTATCTCTCCTCTCCCTCTCTCATTTCATTTTCTCTCTTCCTCTTCCTCTCTCATTTCCTCTCCCTCTCTTTCTCTCTTTCCCTATTATGTTTAATGTTTTTTCTCTCTTTTTTTCTCTCCTCCTCCTCTCTCATTTCTTTTTCTCTCTACTCTCCCTCCCTCGTTTCTTCTCCCTCCCTCACCCTCTCCCTCTCTTTCTCTCTTTCCCTATTATGTTTAATGTTTTTTCTCTCTCCTCTCCCTCTCTCATTTCATTTTCTCTCTTCCTCTCCCTCTGTTTCTCTCTTTCCCTAGTATGTTTAATGTTTTTTCCTTCCTCTCCCTCTCTCATTTCCTCTCCCTCACTTTCTCTATTTCCCTATTATGTTTAATGTTTTTTCTCTCTTCCTCTCCCTCTCTCTTTCCCTATTATGTTGAATGTTTCCCTCTCTTTCCCCTCCCTCTCTCTCGCTCTTCCTCTTCCTCTCTCATTTCCTCTCCCTCTCTCCCCCTCTCCCTCTTTTTCTCCCTTTCCCTATTATGTTTAATGTTTTTTCTCTCTTCCTCTCCCTCTCTCAAATCCTCTCCCTCCCCCTCTCTTTCTCTCTCCCTCTCTCTCTCTCTCTCTCTCTCTCTCTCTCTCCCATTTCCTCTCCCTCTCTCATTTCCCTATTATGTTTAATGTCTCCCTCCCTCTTCCTTTCCCTCTCCCTCTCCCTCTCTCATTTTCCTATTATGTTTAATGTCTCCCTCTCCCTCTCCCTCTCCCTCTCCCTCTTCCTCTCCCTCTCCCTCTCGCTCCCCCTCTCTTTCTCTCTCCCTCCCTCTCCCTCTCCCTCTCTTTATTTCTTTCCCTATTATGTTTAATGTTTCCCCCTCTCCCTCTCCCTCTTTCATTTTATCTCCCTCCCCCTTTCCCTCTCCCTCTCCCTCTCTCATTTCCTCTCCCTCCCTCTCCCTCTCCCTCTCTTTCTCTCTCATTTCCTCTCCCTCTCTCAATACACACGAATTATACCAAAAACAAGTAAAAGAGAGAGAGAGAAAACACAAAAGCAAAGCAAGAATGGACAATGCACTCACCGTAAAGGCTCAAAGAAGGGTTTGGCGGCTCATATACCCGACGGCGTCTCTTCGCCCTCCATATACCTCCTCCTCTTCTTCACAAATGACGGTAGCGGCGGCGGCGGCAGTGAGAAGCCTTCTTTCTCCCTCATTCTCTCTTTCTCTCCCTCTCAAATGCAAGATGTTCGCTCTCCCTCTCGCTCTCCCTTTCGCTCTCTCTTTCGTGAATGCGCGCAAAATGACGCGCTCGGGTTTTGGCCCGTGTTTTTTTCGTCTGGGTAGCATCGCTATTTGTGCCGCTATTAGCGTCGCACTTGTGATGCTAATAGCGATGCCTCTGTTTCTCATCGCAAATGGCCGTCGCTATACCCTCATATCCTTGTAGTGAAAACAATATAAAATTAAATTAAACTTTGGTGTTACATTTTCACTATATATATTTAGCCCAAGCTTTTCAACATATGGTAACTCATGACCTTTAAGTTTTTGGTGTATCACTCTTTAGATCTCTCTATGAAGTGATTGCTTACGCCTCACTCTTCCCATAGAATTCCACATGACATAGATATGCACATATACACATGTGTAATCAAAATTTTATAATACAAATTTATTCAATTTACATATATGTATGTTTGTACATCTATATGCATATGTGGAAAGACCATCCATGCATTCACATGCATGTGAAGAGACTCATACATAGACACATAAAGACCACACTCATCCTTGCATTCATAAATCCATGTGTAGAACAGTAGTAGAGATAGAAGAGTTACTGACGGTAATTTGCTCCCTCTCCTCACTCTGAAAAGCATTTCACAATTCCGTTTTGTAATAGAGCATTACTACTAGCATCACAAATTAAACTATAATTTGTGATGCTAATAGGCGATGTCTTTCTTAAGTTCTCCCATTTTGATACAAGTTTTGTAATAGAGTGTTACTACTAGCATAAAAAATTAAACTAGAATTTGTGATGTTGATAGGCAATGTCTTTTTTAAGTTTTCCCATTTCAAATCGAATTGAAGTAATGGAATGTGCTTTTCAAATCAAATCAAGGTGATGGAGCATGGTTTTCATGCTTCTCAATATAAGTAAGGCTACAAGCATCAATATGTATGTTGCTAAGTTAGCTTGAGTTAGTTAGTCTTATTTAGTGATGCATATACGAATGCTCATATTGACATGGTGTGGAGTAGTTTGTTGAAACTAGATATGAGTTTATAGAAGGCAGGATGCCATAAGAGAGGGCTTGATGGGAGTAAAATATAGGTTTTATGTGAATTGTTAAGTAAGATTTAGATTGTTTTAGCCAAGAGACAATGGTATTTTTCCAAGACAGTGTTTCAAGGTTTTTCCCATGAATTAGCTGGAATTTTTTAACTTGCAATTGTGCATATCTATAGAATTATATTGAGGTTTTTTTCTTGGAATGAAGACAAGTCCAACATAAAGGTTTCAGACATTATATCTTGATCATGGGAAGAGATGTATCATCATAGGCTTGGATTCCATCGTATGAAGGCTCGATTGTCAAGGTTGTGTGCTCAATCAAGGTTGGTATGCTCCAAAACATGCACATTGACAGGGGTCATGGATCTTGTAAGTATGCTGAATACACATGCATGCATTTATGATTTGAGTGTATAATTTGGAATATGATAAGTGGTGGTCAATGAAAGTTTGGTAAGAGTGATATGTGGTACTCAATAAAATGCCATCTTGGATATATACAAGCATTGGGTGGCATGGTGAATAAGTTGTAACTCTTATATGCAACTATTCCATGTTGAATAGGTAGCACCTATATGCAAGGATGCTTCTAGGGGATAGGTAAATATCAAGGAGATAGGTAAATAACAATGCTACATGCCTAACAATTTTCACATTGTTGGTATAAGCATCGCTATTATCATTGATGCTACCATCACTAATGGCACCAATAAAATCATTGGTATGTATCAACATTGTTATAGGTGTTGATACCACCAATAAAATCATTGGTATGTATCAACATTGTTATAGGTGTTGATCTCAATGTCATTATTTTAGTGATACTCATAGTGATACAAAATCTATGGAAAAAAAATTTGTGAGCTTCATCGCGGCATTTTGCCATGGGGAAGTTTCAAGGGATCAAAGAAAAGTGAAGAAGAGGAAAGAAGAGCAAAAGGAGCATGAAGGAGAGTGAAGAAGCATCTAGGTGAGTCCCCACTTCCCCCTCCCTTGAGTTCTCTCTCTCTCTCTCTCTCTCTGTGTATATATTTATTTATTTATTTATGGTTTTCTATTTTCTTAAGTGAATTATTTTGCCTAGATAGTTTTAGTTCAGTAGGAGAAATATAGACTAAACAAAAGTTCTTTAGCTTAGGACTTAACAACTTTCTTAATGATAAGAGATTTGAGATGAACCAATGGGAGAAAAAGTTGTATACACATTTTATCCCCTCCCTTTTTCCCCTTGGGTGCACCACAAGTAGGCTTTTCTCCCTACCTCCCCTCCCCCCCCCCCCCCCCCCCCCCCGAACTTTTATCTTTGATAACCTCGTCCTCATCTTAGACGGGATCCACAAGGCATCCAAGTGGGTAATAAATTTTGACTTTTTTTCATTCTCTCCCACAAGGTTCCATTTTTCTCCAAAAATTCATTTCATGTTGGGTATTATCAAACAAAAAGCTTTTTTTGTATGCATCTTTGACTGTTTCTTATTTTGGTAGTCCCCCTCTCTAGTCTACAAATCCATCTATCAAATCTTTTCAATATATCCTTGCTTCCATAACCATAGCCAAAAAGTCACGATTGTTATTTGGTGCTCCATATCTATCATTCATCCCTTTTTTATAGTCAACTCCATGTGTTCTTCTACAAGTTATCAATTATGTTCTCGAGATTTTTTCAATACTATCTATGTTCATAGTAGTATAAAGAACAAGCATAGCCAATGGATAGGAGTAATATTTAAGAAATGCTCATGGGTCTAGATGCAACCAAGAGCAAAAATCCCTCGTAGAATAAGACATCGTAATTTATTGAAGAAACATTGGAAAGGTAGATAACTTGAATTTAAGGAGGTTAGATGTGAGGTGCATGATCATCAAATAAACCTAGAGAAGTCCTCCATAGTCAAAGAAACTCGTATTCATGTGCATCACCATTCAATTTCCCCTTGAGAAACAGTGGACTTAGTTCAACATGGAAGTTCTAGTTCTACTTCACATGGGAAGCATGGACAAGTCACTCCTAGCAAACAACCTAAGGCCTACCTAGCAATGTCACTTTGCAACCAATCAGAGGTGAGAGTAGAGCTAACACCACACTTGGTTCAATGAGAGTGAGAAACAAGAGGGAGTAGAATATCAACCCCTTTGCCCATAAGATATAGTCTTATAGGATCCCCCTAAAATTATATTAAGCCCAATAACTATACTACCAAATTTGCAAGATCATGTACTATCATCTCTATCTAGTGCTCTTGAAAAAGCTACCCGACTTATCATGTCCACCTAATCAGCCATAGGTGTTAGGACCTAGAACAAATGCAACAACGGCTCTCTCACACTCAAGCACACTCTTGAACCCTACAACCAAACCCCCCATGGCCCTGCAGCCATGAGTCACTAGAAGACTCGCTAGAGAATCTCACACTACCTAAAACATTATTTTTGTAGTCTGTCTTGTCTCAAACTCCAAGCAAGGAGTCTCCTAAGATTTCAAATTCAAGGTTTTGGGCCAAATAGGAAAGGTTTAAAAGGCATTTAGTGAAGAAAGGCATGACATGCTTTTTCTTTTTACCTTTCTTTTTTTAGCATTGTATTTTTTAGTCAGCCGAGTTGGGTATACCTTCTCCCTAAAAAGCATGCTTTCTTTTAGCCTTCCTATTTTCACTCAAAAAGGTTTTTTTCATTCTCAATTTATTTTTTCCTCCTTTCCATTATCTTATTATTTGCAAAGTACTCTTCTTTATGTTCCTTACAAGTAACGTCTAGTGCACTCCCAATATCAAATTTATATGCCATAAAATTATAAAGTGACTAATTTGTTGAGATGAATGTATGCTTGCCATTAATTTCTTTCGATTTTGATGTTAAATGTACATTTTAAAATATGTGAGTTTTTCTATCGCTACAAATTAAATTTTATCATTTATGCTTGCGTTAAGAAGGTCATTTCCAATCAATCAAAGGCAAAAGCATGGCTAATACTAGACTTAGTTCAATGAGAGTACGAAATAAGAGAGAGTAGAATGTCAAACCCTCTACCCATGAGGCATAGTCTCACACCAATTCCCAAAGTGGTGTAACTATCTTGCCAAATTTGGATGGTTAGGTACTATGAGCTTTATCTAGTGTTTGCAAAAAAGCTACTTAACTTATTGGGTCCACTCATCTATAGGCAATCAATCATTGGAATTGAGGCCTTCCACTTTTCTTGATGGGGTTTGTTTTAGTTATTTGATTAGGCGAAGCACGCTATCACACTGTTGAAACATATAGAAATTGGTTCCTTTTATTATCCTATTACACAAGGTTCATAAACACAACATTTAGCACATGTCAAATAGTTAGAAAAACAAACATGTAACAATTGATGTTTGGGTGAGATAAAGAGAAAGTATTAGGTAATAGGTATCAATTTTAGCAGATGCTAGAGGAGATCTCTCACAGTACAAGGCACTTTGTAGAGAATGAATTGCATGGCTAAAATCCCCTCATTCAAAGGATTCAAGTCCTCTAGGGGCTTAGCTCTCTTGCAAGATTTCAAATCCATTTTTTTATTTTCCAAATAGGAAAGGTTTAAATAGATATTCAGGGAAGAAGTGCATGACATGCTTTTCTTTCTTCCCTGCCTTTTTTAGCATTCTATTTTTGAGTTAGCCTACTTGAGCATACCTTCTCCCTAAAAGCATGCTTTCTTTTAGCCTTCCCATTTTCACTCAAAAAGCTAAATTCAATTTTATTTTTTCCACTCTTAATTTTTTTTAACATTTCTCCCATTATTGTATTTCCTAAAAGCACTTTTTTTAATATTCCTTGTTGGCAGATAAGGTCTAATGTACTCCCAATGTCAAATTAATGTGTCGTAAAATTGTAAAATGACCAATTTTTCAAGATGAACACATGTATACCATTAACTTTCTAAATTTCCATGTAGAGAAACCCATTTCTAAATGTGTATTTTTTGTCTTTTAGCATTATAACCTAAAAATTCTTAATTATGCTTATGTTTAACGATCTATAAATGTATAAATGTGGCAAGAATTCACATTTTGTTGATAAAATCACTTCTTTGACATTTTCCACACAAATATTAACTTGACTTGAGACCACATTATTTATAGAGTTGAATTATGTAATGGTGGCATTATATTAGATGGTGGTCTAGTTGTCGTAGTACATTTTATTTACACTACAAAAGATTTGAATCTTGCTCCCCACAGTACACATTGTGTATTTCCAATACTCCTTTTCTTGGTTATATTGCTTTGCACTCATGAATTTCATCTGCTTAGATATATATTCTCTCCTTATAAATATTTTTCCATCAAATTTAATATAGGAACAACCCTTGAAGAGCCTAGTTGGAACATATAAAGCTTTGCATGTTGATAGAGGCAAAACCTTAAAGGATAAAAAGTCTTCACAAAACCTTTTTAACTCTAAATTATTTTTTAACAAGTATAAATATCTAGTGCATATATCTCTAAGAGTATATGGTGCTCTTGAACTTCTTCCTTGCCCACCATTTGACTCAATTGAGGGCCTGATCCCTAATCGTGGTCAATGCAACTGTTGGAAACAGAGATGTTGAATGATATTCATAGCTCCATGAAGTTCTCCAAAGCTTCAAGATCTATGGGCCTTTTGTGGTTTGTGCCATTTCATGTTTTTATGCATATTTTCAAAGCTACTAGTTTGCATTATTTTCCTTCTATGTTTATTTACAAACATATAGGCGAAGAGTTTCATTACAGCTATTTTTTAAGAAAGTTGGTATAAGGTGGACGATGTGCATAGAGATTATGTGTACTTATGTAGGTTACGTACAATCTACTCCACTATAACCTTTATAAGTAACATCCTCCAGCCATGATTTTCCAAAGGAATTGGGTTTTCGGCCTACCCCACCAACTCTAGCATTTCCTTTTGTTACTTGATTGTATGTTCTTCATTGTGCATGAAATTCTATTAGCAACAATGGATGAAGAAAGAAGATAATTGGATCCCTTTAGAGTCAAATGAAGATGGGGGATACAAGCTTTGACATTGATATTCCTATGTTAGATGAGTTTGATAGCAAAAGTCTCGATAAACAAGTATTGGAGCTTATTAAATGTGCATGAATATCTAACTTAGTATGGGCAAACTAGATTTTGAAGGGAGTTACATACAATAATCCCAACTAACAATAAGATATAAATTCATGCGTTTGATCAAAGAATGGCTCCAAGGGCATCACATGCTTAACTCTATATGCCCCACACTCCAAGGTTCCAAATCCTCCACAATTAAATAATGCAAAATTAAAGGAAATTTTTAGAGTGTATATTTTGCCCAAGCTTTTCAACATCGTATGATAATTCACGACATTTTAAAAAAATGGTATCCCTCATTAGATCTATATATATAGTTATACTTAAGCTTTATACTAGATTGTGTGCCTACAACATATCCATGCAAAGACATGTGGTTTTTCATGGAATTCCACAAGACATAGATATGGACATGCATAGATACATTGGTGGGATTAACAAAGCACTTCAATTATATCCTCTACAACTTCTTTTCTTTTCTTTCATGGAATTCCACAAGACATAGATATGGACAGGCATGCATACATTGGTGGCATCAATAGAGTACTTCAATTATATCCTCTACAACTACTTTTCTTTCTATGCATCCATATTTTCGACCAAGAATTGAGACCCAAACAATAATACAAAGCAACAATTTTGCAACTAGCAACTAAGGACTTCCTTTTGTATTTCCATATATTTACATTACAAGTGACTCATAACATTGCATTTACAAGGGTTGTTTACAAGTAGGCAACATATGCATGGTATGGATCTTGTACAAGGAAAAATTTTCTTTAGCATATGTGGAATGCCATAAACATCTTCAAGTAGATCTTTAGGTTTTATGACATCTCATATATAAGATGGCAACTCTACAATGAGAGTCCACGCAATCAAATGATTGCCATGAAACAACTTAAATACATGGGCACCCTTATAACAAAGAAAGTAGGAGGTGAAGCCTTGACTAGATAATTTCACAATTACTTGTTAAAAAGCCTAGAAGAAAATTCTATGTTTATATAATATACTAAAATGCATCACACATGCATCCCCCCACGACAAGGTATTACATCAATGATTCATGTTGGCAAGGTATTAGGTATCACAATATGGATATGTGGTCATAAAGTGAATATCAACACAAAGTGCTCATACGAGTGTGGTACGTATACAACTTCAAAATGTGACACCTCAACATGGACAAACTAAACCCAAGGTTCAAGATAGATCATCAAATGCATGGGCTGATAGCATATATCTACAATATATGCATGGGCAAACTAAACCCAAGGTTCAAGATAGATCATCAAATGCATGGGCTGATAGCATATATCTACAATATTTCTTAAGAGGATTAATGTAAAAGCAAGACACTTTGGTTGACATATCAAGGCTCCAAGAATTTAGCTTCAATTTCCTTACTTGCAAGATCTGCTAAAGGAAAACACCCTTCAACATTTAAAACTTAACCTTTTAAATAAAAATTTACTTTGAGATAAGTAGCCTCCTACCAATACTCTTCCCAACTAAAGCAAATCCTCCTTCTTTAAAAGTGCTAATCAATGGAAAGATTACTCTCCTTGCCTATCTTCTTCCTAGCTTCGAAAAGAGAGTAAGAAAAAGATCTTCACGATTGACCATAAGGATATAAGTAGGAAAAACCATGCTTTCAACGCTTGAAGGTTCTTTTTAAGTCAAGGAGAGGTTATGGCAATAACTTCCCAAAGCTTATAAAGGATGATATTTTTAGTTTGATTTGTCAAAGGCCTCCTTCTATTGATCTTTACAAAATATATTGAGTGCTTTTGAATGGATAGTACTCCAACTCTCAATAGTCCTAAGGGCTCATATGGTTTTGAGAGTGTAGAAGGGAAGAAAAATGGCCTGCAAGAAGGAGAGCAGTAGCCCATGGCCACAATATCATCATGATCAAAGGAGAAAGAAACCGACTGTCATGATATACCATAATGATCCTCTCCCCACTACAAAGCTCAATGATCATTTATAGTCTCCTTATAATGCTCCTAGAGGTCTTCTTCTTAGTCATTTCAGTCTACAAATCCACACTTGTATACTTAGCCTATCCATGATTATAGTCCACATGTTCAACATCTCAAGTATCCATGTCATACACCATTATGATACCCTCGTAGGATCCCTCCATGATTGCTAAATCAATCCTATCTTAGATTGATTTTCAAAGTTTCCATTTGAAGCTGCCATCATGCATAAGAATTAGGCATAATATTTATGTGAGCAATCAACTTCATTTTCCACAAATAGCCTTTATAAGGCTTTATTGCAACTCTTATTTCAACCCTATCATAATCCCCATTCTCATTATACAAGGATTAAGTCCTTTTTACGCTTCAAAAAATGTGTTCCCATGACAAATATTTTTGATACTTCATTGTTGCTCATTAAATGTGTCAATATCTTTCTGAGTTCTTGAGGAATCCCCCAACTACCTTACCATAAACTAGCTTTTACAATCTCTTTCCACACCAAACCTTTCTAAGTTTCTTGGAGTCCTTGATATGTCAAGTTCTCAAGAAGGGACCAAATTCTCATTATCATCATTTCTTAGAGCTTGCATGACATTCAAAATCGTGACAAGATCGATACAACACAAAGACCACAACATCAAATATTATAAGAATTCTTGAGACATTCTTAAATGTCTATATGTGCACTTCCTAGCTACCTATTTACCTAAACACTAGTGAAAATCCATAAGGTATATAATTTACAAGAGCCTTTCTCAAGCTAGCAAAAATAGTCCCCCCTCCTCGCTAACTATTAGAGCACAACTATAAAAAGTTGGTGGTTTCTCAAAATTTAGAATTATAAAAAGGTGGGTCATGCTTATAGATTTTGGAGGGAGGTTCAAATTTTCAATTTAAAAGAGAGGATTCAAAATATGAAGAATATTTGATTTCAAGTGCTAGCTTTTCATGGAACTCAAGCTACATATCACATGTATTTATGGCCCATGATAGGGAGACAAGTGCCATGAAATGTAGCACAATTTTCGCACAAGGACAACCATTTTCATATTTTAAAATGTTACTTTTTTATCTCCCACATATTGAGTTTGAATCCTATACCCCTTGCTCATAGACTCTTGGCCCTTACACTAGACTAAGGCCAATCTTATGTGGACAACTCAAAAGAAACCATTATAACATGAAATTTTGATATTTATTTTTTCCTTATTTTACAAAAATCACCCATGGTTTTTGTCAAAAAGTCTTATATCCTCATCATGACATCCAAGTCCACTTAAATTTTGAGATTAGAAAAATCAATCCTCCTCTAATCCATTGCTTACAATGCTCTTTTTAAATCCATATTTTCCCTAATGGTTTTGCCTGCTTGTTAGCAATTATTTGGTTCTTCTCAAGTAGACTCTTATAATGCTCCTATGCATGCATTTGATCAAGTTGTGTCTCTTGTAGATTAAGTAGTTTTTCTTGTAGCTTGTTTCCACCTTATTCAAATTGATTTATCAACACCTTAAAAATTAGTATATCTGCTTCTATAGGAAGTAAAGTTTCTTTCACATAGATCAAGTGAGATGAAGAGAATTGGGTCCCTCACTTTATAGTACCCCTATAAGTCCATAAAACTCCTAGAAGATCTAGGTCCCAAGTTTTTCCATAAGCCTTCATGGTTTTGGTAATCATCCAAATGAACTCATTATTGAATCATTCATTCATACCATTACATTGAGGATACTATAGCATAGTATGCCTATGTTTCATGCTACTTTTATCATAGAGATACTCAATGAGATTTCCTCTAAAACCTAGTCCATTGGCACATAAGATCTCCAAAGGTACACCATACCTATAGCATATGTCTTCATAAATGAACTTAGAAACCTCTTTCTCATTGACTTGTTGAATAGGATAAGCTTCTCCCTACTTGGTTTCCTAATCCACTACAATCAAAACATAAGTCTTTCACCCTAAGGTCATTTGTAATAGACCCACTACATCAATACCCAATCTTTTAAAGATTCCGAAAGACAAAAACACCTACATTAACTCAATCTTCAATATTCTTCTTCCCATTTGTTCCCATTGTATGCAAGTCCTACACCAATGTGCAATGTCTCTCCTCAAGGATGGCCATACATAGCCCTCCATCGAGAACTTTTGAGTAGTAGATTTGAAAGCAAAGTGGCTATCACCACATATACCTTCATGATTGGCTTCTTCACTTCTACTCCCCAGGGTACTTGTCTCGATACCAAATCTTCATCTTTCATATACATGTCACTACTCACAAGCATCTAGTTTCTTGCCCTCTTTAAAAAATAATGCTTCTAATTCTTTCATGGTCAATTGGGAAGTTCACCTATCAGAAACTTTTCTTGTTTTTCAAAAGTTTTATTGCCATGAAATAAGTTAGGATCATTTTCTAAAGTCACCATTCTAGAACCATTTTTCTATGCTACAATAGGCACCTCTTCACTTTTTGTACAATTAAACTATTTTATGGACCATTTTTCGAATATGTTTAGAAGCTGTTTTGGATCAAGAACAAAAGACAACCCTTTTTCAAGACTCATAAACTCTAATTCATTGTGACTTTTGGCATGCAAAGAGATATACCATTGGGTAACTTTCTTTCTAACTAGATCATAGAGGATGATAATTCATGAAGTCATTTTATGAGTCCTTTGATAAGACCCATCAAAAAACAACACATATGCATCTTTATCATGTTGTGTTTCCTCATCTTGAACTTGTCTTTATAGCTTTGCCTATCTTGCATGTATTGGACTACCCCTATATGTAAGTAGATTAGCCAAATTAGCTCTTGTTGAGGTTTCAACCCAAAAGATAATTTTCAAATTCTATAGTTCAATCACCCACTTCATCATTCTTTTGGACAAGTTGGTTTTATTCAAGAGTTGTGGTAAGAGGTCATTATATGCAAGTATAACAAAAGGTTTTAGCAAAATATAATGCCTAAAATATTTGTAAGCAAAAATGAAGCTTGCCATGACCTAGTCTACTTCCTCATATGCCCTCTTTGCAAGGGCCTTGATTCTATTAGCATAATAGGGAGGCCTCATATACAAACTGGAGCTTCCTTGTTGGAGCAATATTGCTCATAAAGCATTCTTCCCCACTAATGGATTAATATAGAAAGGTTTACTCCAATTTGGAGTTTGCAAAGAAGAGACATTACAAAGGACTTCCTTTATATTTTCAAATGCAAGATTGCAATCTTTAGACCATTTCAT
This sequence comes from Lygodium microphyllum, assembly GCF_053477565.2. Lineage (NCBI taxonomy): Eukaryota > Viridiplantae > Streptophyta > Polypodiopsida > Schizaeales > Lygodiaceae > Lygodium > Lygodium microphyllum. Next base: position 97,346,658 of record NC_141161.1, read on the forward strand.
TATTTTGCTTTTAACAACTTATTGAAAAGGATAAAGTATCTCTAAGACCATTGATATGAAGCTAGCCATATACTTTGCATTTTGGATGAAAGTATGCAACTAGTTAACATCTTGAGGAGATGAAAGCTGTAGTAGAGCTTTGAACTTGTCATCATCAAGTTGGATCACATTTTTTGAGACCATGTGTCCCAAAATGTTGATCTCCCTCCTAGCTAGAAAACAATTATTTTGATTGTGTTTACCTCCTTCTACATCAAGATTCCCTAAAACAACATTAAGCTTTTCACAATGCATTGAATGTACACAAACGTCATCCATAAAGATCTTCAAGAATTTATCAAGAAAAGACCAAATACTTGATTTGACTTCCTTTGGTAATATATAGGACAATTTGTGGGACCAAATAGCACCATTTGATAGCAAAAACATCTCCATGGAGTAATAAAGGTGATCTTATTTTGATCATCACATGTCAATCCACTTTAGTACTCACACCAAGAACTATTACTCCCATTTTTTTCCTGAACACCATGAATTTTAATTTGGAGTAGTTAGCCAATCAATTCTATATCTTGATTCTCCATTCAACTCAAGTCCCAATCACTCTAAATAGGCTTGAGTACCACAAAGTTGAGCTCCTCTACCTATATAAGCTTCACCAATAAGCAAATATCAAGTAAGCCTATATTAGAATGTAGCTAAAAAATACCTCTTCCTTTCTTCTCTTTAGGAGGATTGACAAGCCTCTTCTAAATCCCTCCTTAGATGCAGACAATTTTCCCTCAATTGACCATAATTAATATCATCCTTCCTACTAATAAGATCACTTTGCAAACAATAATTCGATTGGCCATTCCCTAAGGGTAGATATTTAGCCTATAGTATCTTCAAGGTTTCCCATTCTTTTTGTTGGTAGACGGGTCATCCTACTATATCCACTCTAGCATTATACTACTCGGTTCAACTGCTCGACTATGACACATCACTAGGTGGTGGCTCTAGATATATTTACACATGGGCCCTATGGTTCGATGGGTAACCCATGCATGCTCCTTTTCATGCATTTTGGATAGTCGTGCCATCGAAGCACTGATACATGTGATCCTTCACCCTTTTAATTGTATTCTCCAATGTATGTTTCATTAGTGCTTTGTTTACAACTTCACTCGCATGAGGTAGGATGTTCAATACCCACTACACCAAGATAATGTTGAGTTTTTAAAGTAACAAGATGGTTATCATTTAGTGTTACCTTTATAAAATTACATTTTTTAAATATATATTATTTTGATATTATACAATTTTCATCAAGAGAAAGAAAGAAAGAATCCATATACTAATATTTAAGCACATTTTAGTGTAATATTATTAACTTTAAACTTTGTTCTTAAACTTAATCAGTTGAGGGATTCTATAAGACAAATGAGACAAGTTGGATGTTAAGATACTAAAATTAATCTATGAATTGTCTAGGCATAATTCTCTATTCTAAGACTTATTTAGGCATAAAAGTTAAATGTAAAAACCAACATTGTAATTAAAATTGAAATCATATGGACCTTGTTGTTGAACATCAAAAACTTGAATTATTAGTAAAGGTAAAAGAAAAAGAGATGCCACCATTAATCTTGTGATATATGAAGACACCATTAATCTTGTGATATATGAAGACATATACAATTGGGATGTTTTTAAATTAAAAAATAATCTCCTTGTGCAAAAAAATGTTGAGAAATATGTCTTAGTTTATGTTCATATCCTATGTATGCATCAAATAAAGGGAGACTATGTGTAAAGTGACTTTAAGTCAAAAGTGTATCTATCCACTTTGTGAGACACTCGATGGGAGAGAACATGGAGAATAGAAGAAGAAGAAAATGAAATGAAGAATGAAGAAGAAGAAGATGGATTGAGGCTCCATATCTTGTGCCTATTTGCTTTGCATTACACATCTATTTCGAGTCTTTTCAGTTGATATTAGAGTGGGAGTGAAGAGTCAGATTCAAAAAAGCGTCAAACAAGGTTTACATCGAATGCGAGCTTCTTATCCACAAGCAAATCAAGTACAATTCCTCATCTAATCAGTCCAAAATAGGTGTACAATCTGGAAGAGCCATTGTAGCTCAAATTTGGGGATGTATCGCATGCTTTCAATTCATTCAAAATTTCATTGAAGGCTACAAATCATGAATGATAGTAAGGTTTTATTTTGCTTTTTGATACAAATTGTGTCATGTATGGATGTCGAAAGCAAGGGGCTACTTAAGCTCAGCGCGCCTACTTGAAATGGGGGCCTGCTTGAGCCCAAAAGCATAGGGTTAGCTTGTAAGTTAAGCACAGGGACTGCTTGTAAGCAGGGGGTTCACTCAAACAGTGAATAGAGAAGAGGAAGAAGAGTGATTTGTACATTGGCTTGTATTAGAGAGCCTTGAGCTCATAAACCTCATCGAGTAGGACTCGAGTATGTGTCCTTGATTGATTCAACGTTAGCATGATTAGCCTAGAGGACCAGCATAAAGGCATCATAAAAAATAGTGCATGCTAGTCTAATTAGCCTTGCTAAAAGGTTTATAATTAAATATTAGTCAAAAGCTCCCTCCCCCTCCCCCCAAAAAAAAAAAACCCTTTTCACACTGCATGAGATTGAACTAGTTTTCAGACTTTGTGTTCACATTGGAGTTCTCCTTGCACTAGTTATTTGGGAAGTTGCTTTCACACTTGCAAAGGTTGAACTAGTTAGATCTAAATTGGTTCATAGATTTGGATGTTCACATTGCAATGAAAAAGAACTAATTGTTTAAAGAGAAAAAATGTAGCTTTTATGCAACTTTCAAGTGCCATTTTTGAAGGAAAAAATTTATAAAAATTTTTCCCAAAAAAATTCTATGTTGACCTTTGTATAGGCTTCATTTTTAGGAAAAAAATTAGAAATACAATAGGGAGAATTGTGAATTTTAGACCTGTATTTTGATGCTTTTTGTATCATATAGGCACCGTTTGAATTCCATATGCAATCTTTCTTCTTGGAAAGCAAATGTACATCATGTGAGCATGTTGTATTGATGTTTTTGGCTACAATTGGGTGCATCTATGACATTACTCCATTGGACTTTGGATTACATGTGTTTTTTGGACCTATTTAATGGTTTATAGTCTTGAAACCTATGTGGATGATACTCAATTGATGTACCCTTCTAGTTGATGTACCCTTCTTAAGCAATGGTTTGGCAAATTGAATATTGTTGATTTTCTAAAATTATAGTAGTCATAATGTTGAAAATTTCACAAATAACATAGATTATTGGGAACAAGTTGACAAAGAACAACTATAGTGTTTGAACCTATTGTATAGAGAATATTCTTCTGTGAAAAGGTCTGTGGAACCTCACTATAGTTGAGGTCATATGTCCTCAGGTTCCTAAGGAGCCAACAAAGGAAGAGAAGAAGGCCTATAAAGATTGGATAGGTAAAAATAGGAAGGTACTACATTGGCTATCCATATGCATTATATAGAGACTTTGATTCCACACTTAAAAAAGGCAAGTACATGTAAGGATACATGAGAGATAATTGAAAAGATATATGGCACTTGTACAGAGGCAATAAAGATATAGTTCAGGTAAAGGCTACATAGTGTATGGCATGGAAATTGAAGCATTAGTGACTATGTTGCAAAGATTAAGTAGACTGCAGAGAATCTTACTTCCATTAATGCACATGTTGATAATGATGATTTGGTTTTAATCACCTTAAATGGACTTGGTCCTGCATACAAGTCTTTGGATACTTTTATTTTTATGAGGCAATTCTATGCCTAATATTTGAGAAGTTGATTGCCTTGTTGCTTACAAAAGACAAAGCTTGGGCTTAATGCATCCAATAGTGACAAAAGTACCAGCAGTGATGATTGTGTGTTTTATCATCAAAGAGGATGTCATAGTCCTTCAAGGGGTAGAGGATCTTCTTATGATCAAGGAGATGCCTTTGCTCATAGTTGTAGCTCTTTTGGACGTGGAGATTTCATGCCTAAAGGTAAGGCAAGATCCTTCACTAGAGGTAGAGGATAGTCTAGTCCTCATAGAGATGGTGCACATCATTATTGTGGATAGTTTGGCAACTCAATATGGTCATTATACAGGTGGTTATGTAGGTACATGTTATGTTTCTAGAGGTGGATCAGTTATAAGATATGTGTTTTCCACTGAGCATATACTTGGAAGTATGACTCATTCACTAGTGATGTGGATTGGTTTTTGGACTTAGGTGCTATGAACCACATGACACATAATGAAGAATAGTTTAATAGGAACCAAGAAATGTAAAGTGAGTATGTATCCACTGGGGATGATAAACTACATAAAATTACCCATATTGATAGTGTTTTATTGATCACTAGAGATGGGATTGAGAATAAATTGTATATGCCTACTATCACAAAAAACCTTGCTTTTGTTGGACAAATGGCTAATTAAGGATTGTGCTAGCACTCCCAATGAGCAAAGCTCTATGTATGTGAAGATAGGACACATACAAGACAAGGATGTGGAAATATGCCATAGAAGAATTGGACATGTAAACTTGCAAAACTAAAGCAAATGTAGTTTAGAAAAATAGTACATGGTCTTCTATACTTTGGCTATATTAATTATGAGCATGTATGTGAGGCATGTTGATTTGGAAAATAGTCTAGACTCCCATTTCCAAAGAGGGGGAGAATCAATACATATCCCTTGGAAATGGTACATTCAAACATTTGGGGCCCATGTTAGAACGTGCCATTGAGAGGGAAATGCACATTCTGCATTAGCTGAATGACTTGGCTTTACTTTCTTCAACATAAAAATAAGGTATTTGAGAAATTTTGGACTTTAAAGCAATGGTAGAAAAGCAGTTTGGATCATACATTAAATATCGAAGGTGAAATAATAGGGTTGAATACATATCTAATGAGTTTTCTGACTACTTGAGAAATCATGGGATCAAAAGATAAGTTACATATCAGTATACACCACAACATAATGGTGTGGTGAAAAGGAAGAATCAGATAATTGCTGAAGTTGGAAGAGCCATGACGAATCAAATGCATATGCCATTGACTTATTGGGGTTGAGGCAATACATACTGCAATTCATATTATGAATAGAATACCTACAATACTTACACATCATATGTCACCTTAAGAGAAAATATATGGTAGAAAACAAACAGTTGCATACTTCAAGGTGTGTAGTTGTGTATCTTATGTGCATGTTTCTAGTGATTTGAAAAGAAAGATGAAGCCAAAGGTAGTTCAATGCATCTTCCTTGGTTGTACTAATGAAAAGAATAGATATACATGCTATGATCCTATTACTAGAGTATAAGTCATGGTATAGACCTAAGGCTACAGTTGATATGGATAATTATGAGAGTAGTGATAATGATAATTATATGAAGAAAATTGTAGCAAACAATATGCATGGAAATCAACACGTTGAAGATGTACTTGGTCCACAAGAGTATGCAAAAATTAGTGGAAGTGTTAGGCCATGGAGTAGCAATTTGAGGACCACACAAAGGAGGGCTAAAATTGCAAAAGGAAAAAGGTTGGTTGGTGAAAGTTTAGAAGATGAATCATTAGATGATGAGTTTAGGATACCTCACGTTAAGACTCCAAGCATAAAAAGTGTAGGGAAGTGTGTATCACTACATGCAATACTAGTTGAGACTTAGATCCAACATGCTTTGATGAAGTAGTTGAAAGCAAAGTTTGGAGAGAGGCAATGGATTAAAAAAGGCATGCTTTGAACAAGAACAAGACTTGGGATTTTGTTGAGCTACATTATGGGAAGAAAACTATTGGTTGCAAGTGGATATATAGGTCAAATGCAAGTAGGATGGCTCACTTGAAAGATATAAAGCAAGGCTGATTGCAAAAGGTCACGCTCAGACATAAGGATTGGTGGACTATGAGGAAGACATGGGTATTGAGATAGATGGAGGAGTTACCATGTATTGTGATAATATCAATAGCATTATGCTTGCAAAGAACCTAGTCTAGCATGCTAGGATAAAATACATTGAAATGCACTATCACTTAATCAAAGAGAAAGTCATGGATGGAGAGATAGACTTTGTATATGTCAAACCAACAACCAAGTCGCAAATATCTTTCCAAAGGATTAGGTAAATATAAGTTTGAGTATTTTAGAAGTGCACTTGGAGTACTATGTTTACAATATCATTCTAAGCCTGAGGAGGAGTATTGAGAAATATGTATTGCCTTATTTTATATCCTATATATACATCAAATAAAGGGAGATTGTGTATAAAGTGAAAGGTGGAGTAAAAGTGGAAGCAAGAAGTAAGAGCGATGGAGGTTCAAGCAAAGTGTGGAGAGACTAGTGTGTGGAAACTCCAACAATCAGAATGTGTGATCTGCATTCCCTTAGACTATTATCATGAAAAGAATAAAGAATAAAGTGATAGTGATGGGCGGCCACCACCTACAATGTATAGGTATGTGAGCATCAAGTATAAGTAAATATAGGTAGCTAGGCACATGCGGCCTTTAATCCCCAACAACCTTCCACTTAAAGGTGAATATACTTGAGTGTGAAAAAACTCAAAAAAAAAAAGACAAAGTACAAAGTGTACACATAAGTATAACAAGATGTTGAATGGATGTCATCTCATCTTACACCCATTAGCTTCCTAACAAAGGCATAATGTTCTATTGGGAGACTCTTACTGAGCAAATTTGTAGGATTCTCATCAATTGAGATCTTGACAAGCTCAATTTGCTTGTCCTCAACCACCTCCTTGATGAAGGGATAATGGACCTCAATGTGCTTTCTCCTCAACCACCTCTCTAATGAAGTGATAATGGACCTCAATGTGCTTGGTCTTTTTATGAAAGATCGGATTACATGCCAATTGAATAGGACTCACAAAGTCCAAATGCAATGTAGAAGTCATAGTCATACCAAGGTCTCAGACGGCCTATAACCATAGAGTATCCTTGCAAGGCTCAATGGGTTGCAATGTACTCAACCTTGATAGTAGACAAGGCCATGCATTTTTGCACCCTAGATATCAAAGAAATAACACCTCCAGTAAAGATGAAGACAGACGTAGCCAAAGGTGAACTTCATACTATTTGTATGTTCTATATAATTAGAGTTAGTGTAGCCCATGACTTTAGTATCTTGGGCACCATAACAAATGTGCATATCTACAATGCCCTCAAGGTATCTCATGATACCCTTCACCGCATTCCAATGTTGCATACCAAGTGTCACTATATAATGGCTCCCACTCAGATGTTATGTCAAGTCTAATGGCTATCATAGCATACATCAAGCCGCCCATTGTAGATGCATACAAAATCTTACCATGTTGGCTTCTCATCATCTGACTAGGACTAATCTACATGACTAACCTTCACATGAGAAAGAAATGGGCAGCCAATAAGCTTATCACCCTACATATGGAATTGCTCAAGGACTTTATGAATGTACTCTTTTATGACAAGTAGAGGAGTCCCTTAGGGCGATTACCTGTAATCCAATTTCTACTTTATTAGACCAAATCTTATGCGAATAATCATCAATAAAGGTAACAAAATACTTAGCACCACCTAATGATTGACAAGGCATGGGACCACAAATATCTGGATAAACAAGAGCCAAGGGTGCATGCATGCGCGTAGAGCCACACTTTTTATGAGAGTTACATATCTATTGACCATATAAACAATGATCACAGGAGTCAAAACATGAGTAGTTAAGAGGTGCCAAATATTGCAAATGAGTGAGTACTCATTCCTTTAAGGGACATATGCTCAAGATCACAATGCCAAAGAGATACATGAGAAAGATCAGTCTCATGACCAAGACATGATCAACATAGCTAGACACAAGCAAAGAATAAAGGTCACCAATCTTGGCACCCTGAAGCCAAAACAAGACTGCCACAAGTAATCTTCCATGTAGAATCACCAAAAGAGACATAGTACCCGACATCATCCAGCTTTCCAGTGGAGATAAGGCTTTTGATCAAAGTCAGGACATGATGTACCTCATGAAGCACAAAGGGAGCATCAGTATGAGACTACAATCTCATATCACCTATGACAATAATATCCAATGCAATGTCATCTCCAAATTTCACCAAAGCTGTAATAGTACAATAGGTATAAAACCCATGATGATGCGAGGTAACATAAAATGAAGCCCCCAAACCAAGAAGCCAACACTGAGAGTAAAAAGACGGAGCACTCGTCAATTAAGTAGCATTAAGTAATAAAGTATCAAGTATATAATCATGAAATTTATACTCTAAGGCATTTATCTCTTCTGTCTTAACATTGGACATAGGAACAATCTTGCGATCATCAAAAGAGTTGGCATTATACTACACTTTTCCTTTGCCTTTTTCGTGCCTATCATTGCACATATTATGGCACTACAACCTTATGTGACCCTGCTAGCTACAATAATGACAAGTAAAAGAGGACTTACAACCATGGAATAAGTACTACGGGATTACCCACAAGACTTAGACTTGCCCCTGTTGAGCTATGAGTTTCTACCATGATTATTATTTATATTACCACCATTTTTTCCCTCAATGTAAGTATATGAGAAATATGGCCTACATCAACATTCTTTCTATTTACATCTTCTATAAGCAAAAGCACCCTCTATTTCATTGAGCTAAAAGGCACCTTTAGGAGGATTTGCACTCATAGCAGTGTGGAATCTGTCCCAAGACTCAAGTAGTGTAAAAAGCAAGAAAAGATACTTGATATTCTTCTCAAACTTAAGACCCTGCGAAGTAAGCTAACTGAAAAACTCACTTAAATGAGAAGACATAAGTGTTCATTCCTTCATACAAAGATCCATGAGTTTTTTAAGTCAATACAATTGAGTTGTAGGACTTTGCTTATCATAGAGATCACCAATTTTTGTCCATAATGTATATACATCACCCTTAGTCTCAAATGACATTGAAGTACACCTACTTTGACAATGATAAAACAATAGTAGACTTACATAGCTCGTCAAGATCTTTCCATTTTTGTGTATCATAAAGTTATGGCTTTATGTCCTCTAATTTCAGTGGCTAAACTTGTTTCTTTTGCACTAATACCTACCAAATCTAAGTCTTCCAATACTTGAAATTATTGCCATTCAACTTCTCTATGTTGAAGATAGCACTATTATTGGAAGAATTTAAAGCATCTAATATTATGCTTGCTAAATAAAGAGAGTACATGCGACCGTAATAACAACAAATCAATCCCAAAACCAAGCCAAAAATATTATAGCAAGAGATAGATAGAGCCAATACATTGTTGTCTCCACAAGTAAGAAGCAACATAGTGTTGAATACAAGTGTATGCTCCCAAAGAAACTACTCAAAATTGATATTTAGAATGGCTATCCATAAAACTATTGTAATTCAGCATGTAATTGTAGGAAAATATACAAAAGAATAAGCTTCCATTGCCAAGAAGATCCAAGTAGCAACTTGGATTTATAATACAACTAGCAGTGTAACATAAACCACCAAGTACCAATGACTGTCAAAGCATCCAAGGTGCCAAGTACATAGATGCATACCACAATGCATGCCAAGCATGTATCCAACACTAATAACCCATTGGCAATAAGCAATATAAAGTGTCCAAGTCAAAGTCAAATCAGTCCATAGTCATAAACTCTGCAAAACGACAATGTCTATAAACCAAGAGAGTATGAGAGAGTCTTCCATTGACTCAAGTGAATCAAGCTCTACATACAAAATACCAAGTACTCCCACTAGAGAAAATTTGGACTATGTAGTAGCAAAGAAAGCTCAATGCATAGAGCTCATAGCATTTGAGTGCCCAAAAGACATCATGTATACATCCAGGAGCATAAACCTTCAATATGTCTTCAAGCTTGCAAATGGGAATCAGTAAAGCAAATAGCAACTACTCAAATTCAATCAACATACCTCAAATCCAAGATATAGGGCTCAACACAAGCATATCAAAGCATAAACAAAAATGTCAAGCATCAACATAACCATGTAGCATACTTGAATAGCATGTATGCATTCAATACATAGACATTCACTGTAATGCTTGATGCCCAAACCTTGCTACAATAATAAACCCTTCAAATGTTGAGTTATTCAATATCTAATTGATCCAAGAAGCCTTTCTAAGTATGAAACCAACATCCAAGGTTACAAACTTGCCCCATAAGCATTACATGAACCTGAGGCATTCGAATGCATGATGTCCATAGCGTATTGTACATAGTGTATTACAACAGACCTACTCTATTTACACAATCAATGGCCGAGTATAAGGACTTGAAATAGTGATTAAGACCAAGCCTTCAATGTTAGGAGCAATGCCCAAGAGTAGGAGCAACACCTAGGAAGCAGAGCATAAGCTAGAGAAGTGGATTGATGCCAAGAATAGGGCAACCAACATGCACAATTCATGATGACTACTCCTATGGATTTTGCTACTAGTATTGAGCCTAAAGCTCACTAAAGAATGCTCAAATCAATGGTTTAAAGTTCCTTAGCAAGCCTGGAAGGTGTGGAGCTAACTAGAGAAGCAACAAGGCTGATACATACCTTGGTGTGTAGCTATCATGAAAGCTTCAAGCAAGCTCTTTTTGTCAAATTGAATGCAACCTCAACAAAGCTCCTCAAATGACCCCTTTGTTACTAGTTGAGATGGAGCAAGAGCGGAAGCATGAGCAAAAGTAAGAGCTATGGACGTTCAAGCAAAGAGGACAAAGACCGATGTGTGGAAACTCAATAGTCACAATGTGTGACTTGCCTTCCCTTATTCTATTGTCATGTAAAGAATAAAGAATAAAGTGATTGTGATGGATGGGCGCCACTTGTAGTGTATATGTGTGTGGGTAATTGGTACAAGTAAATGTATGCAGCTAGCATAGGCAGCCTTTAACCCCGAACATAAAGTGACTTTAAGTCAAAATAATATTTATCCACTTTGTGAGATAATAAGTGAGAGAGAACATGGAGAATGGAAGAATAAGAGAAAGAAGATTGAAGAAGAAGAAGATGGATTGAGCTTCCAGATCTTATGCATATTTGCCTTGTATTTCATGTCTATTCTGAGTCTTTTTAAAAAAGGTCTCTATCAAGTTGGATACGATTAGAAAAACTCATTTTGCATGAGTCCAAAATGAGAAAGTACTTAGCACAAAAATTTCTAGCGAGAATGATGGTTTGAACCATGGACCTAACTAATAGGGTCATGGGAGTATTACCATGATGACAAAAGTAGTCATTGTAAACTTTTTGACATTTTACTAATCTAATTCGTAAAAGATTTTGACATGTCAAGACTCACAACTCCTAACTCTACTTTCTCCTCTAAGGTTTCCGGTAAAAACATTGGGTCTAGCTCAAAAGTTCAATCTAAAGAAGCAAGAGCATGGGCCTCAATAATGTGCAACCATGTGTAAATCTATCAATAACCCTATTATTAGCACTCAAGTATGTCATGCATGAGCACCCAATGGAAGAAATAGCACTCAAATTCAAATGCCTTGATGCACTATACCACCTTAAGATTTGCCATTTGGCACACTACACCCTTGGGCATTGTAGAGGCAACGAGCTCAAGCTCAACCACCAGGATCCACGGACTGCTTATTGTTCAAGCATTTCAAGTGAGCACTAATGGCTACTCTCACATAGCCGACACACCCTCCCTCTATACAAGTGTAATGAGCTTACCTTGATGCCCAATAGAGTTGCCTCCTCTCTCAAGCACTCCAATAGCTCCACGTTCCTTGATGCAAGCTCAAGCATCCTCAAACCTCCATCTCCAAGCTCCATCCTCCATAGCCGTTTTTGGAGGGGTTTTTGTCGAAAGGTCGAATCCACTAGGGATCAGATGTGGAAAGAAGTAGAGATAGGAGATGGAAGAGAAGAAAGAGAGTACACAAGTGGTAAACACAACAAAGACAAAGCACAATGAACTGAATCAATATGTATTAAAAGAACCTGGAATCCTTACACTACTCAGAAGTAATCTCCAGGCATTACATCTCCTCGAGCCTCTTCGTAGAACAAAACGTGCATCAAAATTATAGCTCCTTCTCTGCTGCACGGAACCCAAATCTAATGGCTCCGTTGGCTCCGAAAGGGGGGTAAAACTCCACGACACCTAAGGGTGGATCTCCCAAATCACTCCTCCTTCTTCTTTCAGTTAAAACTGCAATTTTCAGCCTTTTTACAGTGATCGCGACGCGCACGATTTTATCAATCTGTCTTTTTTTAATGAAAATCCCTTAACTGATTGAAAAAGCAACTTGCTTTTTTCATGTCATCCTAATCTAGAAGCTTTTTTAACTTTTTCATATTTTTACAATAAATAATATCAAAAATAGGCTAAAATTATCCAAAAATCTAGTATTTTTTTATAATCCATGCAACTCACACTAATACCAATGGCTCAGATCACATTGACTCTCTTGATTGATAAGAAGTCGGATGATGATGCATTCCATGCTTTTTCACACTGTGTCCGCATAGCATCACGACACTGTGTGACACTGTGTCCGCATAGCATCACGACACTGTGTGAGACACAAGGAGAGAAGAGAAAAAGAAGATGAGAGATGGAGGGCTTCACCTCTAAGATCCCTCTCCCTCACACACTCTCTCACTCGCTCACTCACAAGAAGAGAAGAAGAAGAAAAAAGAGAGTCCACTTTGCCACACACCAAAAAGAATGAGCTCTCATTCATCTTTTGAACTTTATATACAAAGCCCTAAATCCCATTTGGGTGGTCCTAGGCCCTTTTTTCCATTGTCCTCCTATCTTCCTAGCTTCCTTCCTATCTCCCATCTACCTTTACAATTTACATGGGTGAGAGGCCGGCACTCTTAAAATAAATCATGGTGTGCCTTGCGTTCTTTTACAAAAGCATTGACTTGCACTTTTTCTTGTGCACCTTTCTCCTTGACTAATGACTTTTTGGCACTTCTTGTGTTTCCATATTTCCTTGCCGCGTCTTCATCTCCCATTTCACTTTTACCTTGGCCTTATCTTCTGCTTTATATTTTCCAGATTTTCCACCTTGTTCGTCTGAGGGTTAACATTACCCCCTCCTAGATGAGTGCCAGTCCCATGGCAGTTGCTAGTGGTGAGAGGGACGATGGTGCTGGGTGGCTAGGGGCTTCTAGATATTGTGGATATAGCGTGTTGGGGGTGTGTTGGAGGGATTTATGGAACTAGAAGGCCCTTGAGTTGGGTAGCGGCCCTAGTATTGGAGGGATTTTTGGACCTGTTTAAGGGATTTACGGAACTGAAATGCCCTGGCATTGGATATGATCCCTAGTGTTGGAGGGAGGTTCAAGGGTGAGTCCATCTTTGAAATTGAAAATTATGCTAGATGGATCCATCATTTGACTCTCCATGGCTGAGTTCACCTGTGATGTTCCCAATGAGCTTCTTCATTCACTTTCTGATGGGGCTGTTGCATCTGCCCCTTGGTTGGTTGTGCTTTTCCTGATGGCACTTGGTGTAGGATGGGGAGGGCATTGCATGGATGATGGGGTCTTTGAAGCTGGTGGTGGGGCCTTAGTTTGTACTTGGAAAGAAAAGAAAGGTGCATTACCTATGGGTGTGTGCCATTGTCGTGTGGTGCATGGTGCACGTGCTAGTGGGATGGAGCTTAGGGTGACAGGTCTAACCACAAGCGAGTGTTACCTCCATGGGTGTGTCTTGCCCTTGATGTGCCCTAGGCGTGAAGTGGGGGATCAAAATGAGGCTAGGGGATTAGGGATGGAGCCTGTCAACCGAAGCCACCGGATGTACCTAACTTGAGAACCCCTAGGTGTAGTGGTTGTGATCTATGTGCAACTTGCGGTAGCTAGTGTGATATCTTTTTCGTTTTCTTTTTCTTTTTTCTTCTTCTTTTTTCTTTTTTTTTTCTTTCCCCCCCTTTTTTAAAAATAAATATACTAATATAAAGCTACATAGTCAGGAGAGGAGTTTAATCTTTGTCGTCGGAGTGAGATAGAGAAGGAGGCTTGATAGATTTACTAAGGAATTGATGGCTTTGGAGATACCCCTTGAGGTCTAGGAAGACTTGAAGGGTGGTGGTGGAGAGGAAAGGATGATTACAATGAGTGAAGTACCTATCATTCATGTCCTCTAACGGAGCTAAGAAAAATGAAGGCAATAGGGTAGCTCGCATCATTAGTCGAGCCATAGCACAATGATCTATACCATTAGGATCAAAATGGAGTACGAGAAGTATGCGCTCCTGTGGGGTGGGATCTTACCTAAGGAGTATGCTAGGCAAAATAAGGTAATTACAAGTAGTAATGAAGGTGGGGTCATGGCATGAGGAGAATGCGTTAGTGAATTGGATTAGAGTATCGTACAGGTTTTCTGATTTGAAGACGAGGGCATCATTATATGTAGTACAATGAGGGTTATAGATTACAGGGAAATCGTAGCAGTCGTGGACACTAGGGTCAAAATCCACTCCGACCCTTCGAGAGTAGGGCATAAAGGTTGGGTCGTTCCTCTCGAAAGGTTGAGTGTTGCAAAAATCCATCCAAGTCTTCAGGTTGGTGTTGCAGACCCTTCTTCTCCATGTAGATTGGCATTTGTAGCCAAGCATAGACCTTGGTACCTCGAAAACTTTATTTTGCCAAAATTCGGCAACTTCGGTGGCCCATAATGTGGGGTTCTACTCTCTTTCCTCCAGCCATCTCTGTCTGAGCCTACTGCCAATGTTAATCACCTCATCCACTACCTTGATGGGTAACACTCTTCGCAGGGTGGTGGGGAATTGGAAGTTGAGGTCAAAGGGACTCCTTACCATTTCTTGTCTCTCCCAGATTATAAGATCGGTGTGGAAAGTTATCGGTTCATCATCCTCGCATGGTGGGATGGTTGCCGGGGTGCCCTCACTCCCTTGGCATTCCATTTTCTCCTTGTCTCCTCACCATTTGTTTTCATCTTGCCCTCAGTATCGCCTATCTTTCTGCAAAAGTGTCTACATGTTACTACTCTTCAGGCTGCGGGGAAGGAGGTGGTGGATCAAGCTCTTCTTCATGTGATCCCATTTCAAATGTCTCATCCACCTTTCTCTCTAGGCTTGGCTCTTGCTGCTCTTCTTCAAGGAATCCGAGAGCGTCCACTTCGTGCGAGGTTAGGCCTACCAATAGGAGATAGTGGCATTGTTCTTCCAGGCGTGGGCTAACTCTGCTAGGTTGTGGCAGCATCTGCAGTCATGCTTTGAGCGCTCTATGAGCCATTCCAATTTTCTTCTTCATGGCCACCATGGAATCTCCCTCCTCTACATGGGTGATGTCCAGTAGGGTATTCAAGAAGGCGTGTTGTTGCATTTGCAAGCTCATCTAGGCGGCCTCTTCTCACTTTCCACTAGCGTTTTGTCTTTTTCTGCTTGAGCCAGGCGGCATGCCAGGGTCCTTACCCTTCCTTCAGCTGGATTGTCCACTCTTGGTCATTTTTGTGGACCTCTCCCCCTGCCTGCGTGCTAGGGATGTTATGATCGACTCTCGTTCCTTCCCCATGTGAGTGCACTTCTCCTTCTCTTTTTCCAAGTGCTCAATCTCTCTCTCCAACCTCTCCTACTCATCTATTTCCAAGAATAATCTAACTATGAGGCCTTCCTCTTACTGGACTAAGTTTTTTGCTCGCCCTCTTCTTCACTGACTGTCCTCTCACTCTATTGTTCTTTGTCTTGACAAGGAGATGACCTATCTGGCGTTTCATCTGATCCTCTTCTCTGTCTTGCGCCTCTTTTATTGCCTCTCGAATAAGGGATGTCAAAACTCCTCCATACCCTATCAATGAGGCCTTGGCTGAGGGCTTCTTCCTGTCAATTCCCTTCGATGCTGGGGATTCTCCACCTGCCGGTCTAGTTCCAAGGGCTAGCATCCTGGCTGATTGATCTATGGTTTTCTTGACATAACCGTTCCAATCCACTTCATACAGTGAATGAGCCGCCACGCTCTCCAGCACAAGCATGTTGATTCTATGCATGAGCAAATTGTACCTTAGGTTGGAGAAGAGGTTGTGGATCACCTTTGCTTGCAATTTGATTCCCGCATCAGGAATGTCCTAGATACTTATGCCAGCGTTTGTTAAGATGCTTTCCTTCTTCATCCCCAACATGGCATAGACGTCTCTTTTGTGCCTTTTCTCCACCTTTGGTTCCAATCCCAATGCATTTTCCTGTTGAGAGATCGAGCTCCACTCGTGATATGCCAGGGTGACCGTTGTGCATTTATGTCACCGACTTGTCAGTTGTAGATGCGGTTGGTACACCGCCCATGAATAATAGCTAGATGATAGCTATCCTTATCTACTCTAGTTCGTGGCTCAGTTAGTATGCCACCTTAGTTAGTTGTCTTTGGTTTGAGACCCATATATAGGGTTCTTCTATTTCCTTGTATGAGAGTTCTTTTTGGCTTACACAACTAAGAAGAGGAAAATTGTTTTCAACCTCCACCTGTGTGTGTATTCCCCCATTGTGCAAGCAAGAAAGCTACAAGTGAGACTCCTTCCTTCTCTCCCAGAATCCTGACATGGTATCAGAGCCTTATTCGTGGTAAGGAGCTCAAGAAAGCAAGCCAAGCTTGTGGTGTTCTGGTAAGAGGAGCAGTGTTGCTTTCATTTTCTATTTTGGGAGCAAATCTCTGTAGGTAGCACAGCCAGAAATTGCAAGAGTGCATTGTCTCAGGTTGAGACGCCCTTCGCAGTGAAGCAAGAGAGCAGTATATGCTGCAGGAGAGGGCTTTAGCCCGTGGCGACCCTATTTTTTTGATTTGAGGCCATTTCGGGGCCTGTTTTGGAGGCGGAAGTTTTCTGCACGCACTCAAGAAAAAGCCCTGTTTTATGCTGTGCGACCACTGTTCTACAGGTCGGTGAAAAGTTACCACAGAAATTGCATCGTATGCTTGTGTGCAGAGACATTGGGAGTTACAAAATCATCCTTGGTTCCTGTTTATGCAAAATGGTCACTAGGAAGTGACTGTGTGGTCAAATACCACTTTCGCCAGTTTTGTAGATTTGCCCTTGTGAGGGTGAAGCTGTGTTTTTTGCAGTGACAGACCTTTTTGCAGTGTTCTGTAATGGCATCTGATTCTCTTTCACAGATTGTCACTGAAAAGCTTGACAAGAACAACTTCCAAGCATGGAAGTTTAGAATGACGAATTTCCTTATGGGAAAAGGATATTGGGAATTTGTTGCAGGAAATGAAGAAGAACCAGTTCTTCCTGATGTTCCCAATCAACAGCAAATGCAGGCATTCAAAGCATGGCATGAGAGAGCCAGGAAAGTTATGTACTGGCTGTCTATCAGTATTTCAGACTCTATGATTGTGCATATTCAGGATGCAAGTACACCAAAGGAGGCATGGGATACTTTGTCAAAAATGTATAGCACAAATACGCAAGCCAGGAAAATGCAGCTCAAGCAAGAGTTGCATAATGTGCAAAGAGAAAGTATGAGCATCAATGACTACCACATGAAGGTGAAGAAGATTGCAGATGTACTTGCTTCCATCGGGTCACCAGTGGAAGATGATGATTTAGTTTCTGTGACCTTGAATGGTCTAGGAAAGGATTATGCGCAGTTTCGGATATCCATTTTAGTTCGTGAAAGATTTCCTGATTTTGAGGAGTTGATTGCTCTTCTAATTTCTGAGGAGTAAAGAAATGGTGGTGCATCTTCTTCAGGAGGAACTTTAAAAGAAGCTGTCTTCTACTCAAATGCTGGAAGAGGTAGAGGCAGAGGTAGAGGAGGCCGATTTGGAGGCCATGGTAGAAATCAGAATATGCAGCAAACTCAAGAAAACCAGTCCTATGGAGGAGGACGTGGTAACTCTAGAGGCAGGGGGAGCCAAAGAGGTCGTGGTGGATGGCAAAGAGGCCAAAATGCAAACAGTAATGTTGAATGCTACTACTGTGGTAGAATGGGTCATATGGCTAAAGACTGCTATAAAAAGCAGAATGACATCATGAATGGAAAACTGCAACAAGGGAACTATGCAACTTCTAGTAGACAGGGTGATGATAGAAATGAGCATTTGTTTATGGTGCAGCACATGAACAATTCTGTGACAAGTGCAAAAGAAAGCAATGATGTATGGTATGTTGACTCAAGTGCATCAAACCACATGACAGGTCATGCAGAATGGATGGAGAATGCAAGGAAAATGAAAAAACCAGGATTTGTGGAGACTGGTGATGATACTGCACATCCTATTGTGCAGATTGGAAAAATTCCTTTGTATATGCAGGATGGGAAAAAGAAATACATGTCCGATGTATTTCATATCCTGAATATCACCAAGAATCTGGTTTCTGTTGGTCAAATGGTTGAGCAGGGCTTGCAGGTCAGATTTAATCCTCATGGATGCTTTGTTGAGGATATGAAAAATAAAGGCCGCTTAATAGCAAAAGGAAAGAAGAAGGGCAGAATGTTTACATTGGATGCAGACATGTCTGAATTGAGTATAGCAATGTTTGCACATGGGACTGGTGTAGTTGCAGATATTGATATCTGGCATAAACGCATTGGTCATGTTAATGTACAGCGACTTAAATCAATGCATGCCCAAAATATTGTTGCAGGATTGCCTAGATTCAAGGTTGCAGAAATGTATAAGGTATGTGAAGCTTGTCAGTTTGGAAAACAGGCAAGGAAACCATTTCCTAGACATGTTCAAGAGAGTAAGAAGCCATTGGAATTAATCCACTCTGATGTGTGGACTACTAAAGTTGCATCTCTTGGAAGTTGTCATTATTTTGTCACTTTTATTGATGACTATAGCAAAAAAGTTTGGATGTATTTTATGAAAAAGAAAAGTGAAGTTTTTGGGCATTTCAAAACTCTTAAAGCTATGGTTGAAAAAGAAACAGGCCTGCAAATAAAATGCCTAAGGTCAGATGGAGGGGGAGAGTACCTCTCAAATGAGTTTGCAAGGTTTATGCAGGAGCATGGCATAAAGCAGCAATATTCATGCAGTCATACCCCATAGCAAAATGGAATTGCAGAAAGAAAAAACAGGCATATTGGAGAGGTATCTCGTGCCATGCTCAATGAAAAAGACCTGCCAGATTTTTATTGGGCTGAAGCAGTTGCTACAACAGTCTACATAATGAACAGGACTCCCACTGCAGCAATACATGGAATGACTCCAGAGGAGAGGTATACTAGTAGGAAACCAGATATTTCTCATTTCAAAATTTTTGGTTGCATTGCCTATGTACATGTGCCAGAAGAGTTGAGATCCAAGTTGGATCCAAAAGCTGAGAAGGGCATCTTTATTGGTTACTCTCTGCAGCAAAAAGGGTATAGATGCTATAACCCTTCTACTCGTAAGTTTACAGTGAGCAGAGATGTTGTTTTTGATGAGATGAGTAGCTGGTATAAACCAGTAAATGTGATTGATGATGTAGATGCACAAAATGGTAATGCTGCACAGAATTCACAGCAGCAGTCACAAAATATTAGTGGACCTGGAGCATCCTCTAGCAGTGGTTCACATTCTTCGCCATGGACAGGCAGATTGAGATCAGGAGAATCTTCTCAAAGCAATGCAGATAGTGGTATGCAGGTTTCACGAAAAGGAAAAGAGAAGGTAGATCAGCCCATGTTTGATGTGAATGCAGGTCACTCTTATGTGGATGGTGAATCTAGTGGCTCAGAACAGAGCATTGATGATGAGTTGGGTATTCCTTCTATTGTTACACCTGGAGTAAGGAAGACCAGGAATGTTTTGAGAGCACCTGGGAGTGAACCTACTTTGCGTAGGTCTACCAGAGCTAGGTATCCTGTGGATAGGCTGAAATATGATGGATTTACAGCCATTGACTATGCATATATGGTCAAAGTGATACAGGAACCAGAACCCACTTCTTTTGAGCAAGCCATGGGAAAAGAAAAATGGGAAAAATCCATGGATGAAGAAATGGATGCCTTGGAAGAAAATGCTACATGGAAATTGGTACCTTTGCCTAAAGGTAAGAATGCAATTGGCTGTAAGTGGGTTTATAAGGTGAAACACAATGCAGATGGTTCCTTGAATAGATACAAGGCAAGATTAGTAGTCAAGGGGTATGCACAAACATATGGCATTGACTATGAAGAAACATTCAGTCCGGTCGCAAGGATGGAAACCGTAAGAGCAGTCATTGCTATGGCTGCATCAAAGGAATGGTCTTTACATCAGAGGGATGTAAAGAATGCCTTCTTGCATGGTGATTTGCAAGAAGAGGTATATATGGAGCAGCCACCAGGTTATGTGCATGCTGTTCATCCTGAGTTTGTTTGCAGGTTGAAGAAAGCATTGTATGGCTTGAAGCAAGCACCTAGAGCATGGTCTGACAAGATAGGACAGTATCTTGTCACTATTGGCTTTCAGATTTCCAAGGCATATTTCTCACTTTATGTGAGAAAAACAGAGAAAGGTATTATGCTACTTGTCATTTATGTTGATGATTTGATTATGACAGGTGACAGTGATGAAGATATCCTTCATGTGAAAATGCTATTGAAGCAAAAGTTTAAGATGAAGGATTTGGGAGAGCTACGTTATTTCTTGGGCATTGAGGTGATTAGATCACCAAGTGGGATACAGCTCTTGCAGAGGCAGTATGGATTGGACATGCTGTCCAAATATGGGATGACAGGCTGTAAGCCTATTTCAGTTCCTTTGGAGCAGAATGTGAAGCTGAGCGCAGATGCAGGTGAGCTTCTGGAAGACCCTACTATGTACAGACGCATAGTAGGAAGTTTGATTTATATGACTATTACTAGGCCAGATTTGAGCTATGCTGTTGGATTGGTAAGTCAGTCTATGCAGGCTCTAAGGAAACCGCATTTGGATGTGGCTAGACGCATACTCAGGTATGTGAAGTCCACATTGCAGTATGGACTATTTTATGAGACTGGGGTTCAGATACAGTTGCATGGATACACTGATGCTGATTGGGCTGGTAGCATTTCTAATAGACGATCTACCAGTGGATATGTGTTCTCTTTTGGGAGTGCTGCAGTCACTTGGAGCAGCAAGAAACAGCCTACAGTTGCCTTATCCAGCACAGAGGCTGAGTATAGGGGTGCAGCAATGGCTGCATGTGAGGTAGCTTGGTTGCATAAGCTACTTTATGATATGCATCAGCCTACAGATGGGCCAGTTGTCATTTATTGTGACAACATGAGCAGTATACACTTGGCAAATAACCCAGTCTATCATGCTAGAACAAAGCACATTGAGGTGCATTATCACTATGTGCGGGAGAGGGTTTTACTAGGTCTTATTGATCTAGTTTATGTCAGCACAGAGGATCAGGTAGCTGACATATTCATGAAGGCATTGGGCGCAGAGAAGCTGCACAAGTTCAGAGACCTGCTTGGTGTGCAAGAATTGGGATTGAGCTCGAGGGGGAGTGTTGAGAGATCGAGCTCCACTCGTGATATGCCAGGGTGACCGTTGTGCATTTATGTCACCGACTTGTCAGTTGTAGATGCGGTTGGTACACCGCCCATGAATAATAGCTAGATGACAGCTATCCTTATCTACTCTAGTTCGTGCCTCAGTTAGTATGCCACCTTAGTTAGTTGTCTTTGGTTTGGGACCCATATATAGGGTTCTTCTATTTCCTTGTATGAGAGTTCTTTTTGGCTTACACAACTAAGAAGAGGAAAATTGTTTTTAGCCTCCACCTGTGTGTGTATTCCCCCATTGTGTAAGCAAGAAAGCTACAAGTGAGACTCCTTCCTTCTCTCCCACAATCCTGACATTTCCACCAAGGTCTTGCTGAGTGGGACCTGCACTTACTTGGTTCCTTCCCTACTTGCCAAGGACACTGTCCCACTCTCCTTATCAGGGTTATATGTCCTCAGGATTTCCACACACCTAGTGTGGTCACGCTCTTGTCCAAATTTTTCGATATACGTGGCGAGGTTGCACTGATCCACAATCTTTCTGATAGCTTCCTCACTGGTCACCACCCCTTCGACATTGTGGATGCTCCTAAACCTGAGCTGCAATTTTCAAGGGTTAGGTCGTACTTCGCTCTTTCCTCTTTCGTGAAGGGTAGGCGATGGGCTTCGTCTTGCTACGACATCTTCAGTTCCTGTCATAAGCCATGGTTTTTCATTAGTACTTTTCCACCTAGCTATTCATTGAAAGAAAAGACTTCATGCTTGGCAGATAAACTTATTTTTAGTACATAATTAGACGTTTTCCTCCAAACAGTCTAAGTACATCGCTTCCAAGTTTTATTGTCAATTCCTCAATCACAAGTTGCTTTGTCCTACTATTGAGGTTCCTCATGTTCCACATGTGATATTTTCCTTTATGGTTCTTGTTATGTGTTTGGTTTGTTTCACCACACATCCCCCCATCTAAATTGAGAAGAATCCTTCCCAGGATTAAAAGGTTAGAGGATGACAGCCGTTTAGCACATAATGTGAGAGCTTTACCTTCGCATGAGCCAGGCATAGAAATTCGGGTTATACTCAAGATTAGCACAGCTATCCATGTTGAAAGGACGAATGCCTAGGTGCGTAATATAAGTAAGGACATCAAACAAGAAGTCACTGGAGTCCATTTGACTAGCAACATGCAACTCCTCCTCTGTGATGATGCGATCTAAATATGGATGTCCCTCAATATGTTCTTCTAGGGGTCAATTTTACGAATATAAGTCAACACCACATAGGAAGTTTGAGTGACATAAGTTGGGTCATATTCAGATGCCTTGATTGTGCGTTGATGTTCAGCATTGGTCATTATTTGGTATCCCACTTGATCCCATTACAATCGTAGAGCGTACCGTTTTCGCAAGAAGCAGGAGTCATGGTCAATAAGCTATTCCAACTCCGTGATTTCTTGATTTGTGGCCAAGGTTGTATTCTTGTTATCCAACGTAATGAGATGTTGCTTGATGGCTTGCTCCTGGGATATCTCAGTTGCAATTAATTCCTGAGCTGCTTTGGAAGCCTTGACAAATACAAATTCTGACTCTTTCCAAGAGCAAGAAAATGTTTGTACTTCCGTTGCTATAGGTTTTCCAAAAGGCCTAAGTCTAGTCGTTCATAGCTTTTAGCCAAGGTCATGAAAGTAGCCTCCAAGCGTCGAACTCAAGCAACCAAGTCATCCCCCGTATTTTTAGCTAAGTCGGCAGCCAAAGTTAGAATTGATCGTGGCTCATAAGAGGGTGGGTCGAAGGCCGAGGGTGGTTGAGGCTTGACAGGACTAGATAATTCAACTGTTAATGGTCATGGCATGGTTTGCTGTGAGGTTGGAGCTTGGTTTCTCGTCTGATGGTTTGGGTGGTAGTTGCGGTTGTCATGCTGCTAGATGCATTTGAGATGTGAGTGGCATCATGTGCACAAGAACTGGGCATTTTGTTAGTAGTGGGCTATGATTTTGGGCGATAGATTGGTTTAGGCTTTGCAAAGCTAGGCTTTGAAGGTTCTATGGACTTGGTGGCTTGATGCACTTGTGGTTTGAGTGTCTCTGGTATGATGTTGTGGGTGGTCAAAGCTTGAGGATGGTACTTACATAGGGCCTTTGGTCGCTTTGGCTTTAGGCATCCAAATCTAGGTGTTACCCTCATAGTAGCCTTGTGCGCGCAATAAGGTCTTAGGGACCCATCACGACCTGACTGTGTCTCAATGTTTATGGTTCAGCATTGGCCTCCTAGGTTTTGGGTGCTGATGGTTACCCTTGTGCGGCCATGGATTTCTATTCCTAGGGGGAGATCCTTGTTTAGGTACCCATTTGAACTGGGGTTCATGGGCTTCAATGGTGGTTCTAGTGGGTTACTGGCCTCGAGGCTAGATAGATTGTGACAAGTCACGACCCCCCTCTTGAGAATTGGTAGTGGGTTTCTCTACCGGTGGCTTTGTGAACTTGGAAAGAGTCGCACCACCCTTGCTGAAAGCTGTAACTATGTGAACGTTACCCATGGCTAGGTGGATGCGCTACGACTCGTAGTCAACATTGCAACGACCTTGTTTCTTGAAAGTTCATCCTAACAGTGATTTTGTGCTTGCATCGTTAGTATTAGGCAACACATAGAAAATTATCGGGACTCGATAGAAACTGCAACCTTGCACTTTTCCAGAAGTTTGTAGGGTTGGCCTCCATAAGGGGTGAGACTAGCATTAGTAGGATGCAACAGCAATTTTCCAATTTGGGTCCAATGGTCAAGGGTTAAGATATTAAAATCAACTCCCTCATCAATCAATGTGTTGATGGTGCATGTGTGCTTAACAATGATTGTCATGTTGAGGTAGGCTAGTTCTATTGCTTCCTCATCCTCATAGTCCATCTCTGTGATGGTGGCTACTCTTACATGGATAGGGGGTGCTAGCATTGGGGGCTCATGCAAAACTGGTGCATGGGAGGGAAATATTTCTTTATATGGCTACCATTGAAGAAGCCTATGCCTTCACCCTCTAAGGTTTCAAGTTCTATGTTGCCAATTTAACTAATGGTCCGAACCTTAAAAGGTCCTAGCCCCCAAAACTTCAACTTTTGCTTATGTCCTTTGACTGAGTATAGTAGCAGTAAGTCACCCTGTTCAAAGTTGCGCTACTTGGAATGCTTGTCAAAACAGATTTTGTGTCTTGCCTTCTCACATATGAGTGCATTGGTGGCTAGAAGTCAGGTTTTTATTAAGCGTTCGAGTTCAATCAAGCGTTCCATCCATGCCCCCTTCCCATCCCATCTTTCTTGGAGGGCGATCCTAACGCTTGGTACAAAGAATTCAAAGGGGAGGATTGCCTCTGTGCCATATGTCAATCTAAAGGGGGTCTATCCTATAGCTATCTTGTAAGCCATACGGTAGGCCCATAAGGCCACCATCAACTTGTTATCCCAATCACTGCATGAAGCAGAGACGACCTTAGTCAGGACGTTTATTAGGATTTTATTTGTTGATTCGGCTTGACTGTTTGCCTGTGGGTAATAAGGTGAGGATTTCTGATGGATGATTAGGAAGGACGACAAGAGGTGAGCTATCACTTCGTTGATGAAGTGGGTGCCTTGATCGCTAACTAGTTTGATGGGGCAGTCGAATTGTGAGATCACTTGCTCCCATAGAAACTTAGCGGTGGTCTGAGCGTCATTATTTCTTGTAGCTCACGCTTCTGTCCATTGTGTCATATAATCGATAGCCACAATAATGTATTTGGCTTGTGAATACTATGCTGCAGGACTAATGGGTCCAATGATGAAGTCAATCCCCCATTTCTCAAAGGGTTGTCATGCAATAATTGGGGTTAGCTCCATGTGATCCTTATGAATCGGGACTTTGGTCCTTTGGCACTCGTCATAGTGTTTCAGAAGCATGTAGCATCTCGAACATCAGCATTTCCAAAATGGAGTTGATCTATTCGCGTTGGATTATGGAGTGGTTGATCAAGATTGGGTTTATTGGTTTGGGTGTGACCTTTTGATGCCTTGGTTGTCTTATGGGCATTATTTGGGGAAAATATTAAAAGATGCCTCTTTAATGGCTCAAAAATCTTGAGAGAAAGTAATCGTGAATAATCATCCTAAGGGACTTGATTGATATAGCAATAATCAATCCTTTGGGCTTTGGGCACTTGGGATGGGTTGGTAGGCTCAATCGCAACCCCATGTTTAATGTACTTCTTTGTTGCATTGTGGTTAGAAAGTTGCCACCCAAAGAGAGGTTGTCCAAGTTCATGGCAATTGACCCTTGGTGATGTTTCTACCCCGATAAAGGAAAAGGGTGTGCCATGTGGTCCATCTCTTTTAGGGTAGCATTAAAGTGCAGCCATTATGGAATAAGGCTAGCAAGTGTTTAAAAAGAAGGGGTTTTCACAATAGGCTATGCATGAAGCAACCTAGAATTCTACGTGACAAATGTGAAACGAATGAGGAATCTAAGAAACGGAGAAGAAACTATAGGATTGGGGGATTTTGCTAAAGCACATTTGGGAATGAGGAATGTTGTTAGAGTGGGGAGATTCAAGGGACCCAAAGGAGTTCTCACACACAACTAAGCAAAGGGAATTCTCACACACAAGTACTCAGAGGTGATGTAAGATATTCAAGTTTGCATGCCAAGAGAGCTATTTAATCTTTTTTGGTTTTCCTTTTCTGAACCATGCTTTCCCTTGTGGAGATGTAAATATCTTACTCTATTAATTATACAAGATTGCCATTTCACACATTTGTGAAAAAGAAAAAGGTATCGTGCCATGTGAGATATTTGCATGTTATGATGTAAACAAGTGATGAATAATATGAGATTATTTTGTGGCCTTAGGTAAATTCTTTAATAGGTTTATGAATTGGATTTGCATGTGTCCCCTTTTCAACCGACCTTTCTATCTTGTATATACAACCATGTGAGGTTCTTATGTTGGTCGATGTGAGAGAATTGTATATATCTATAAGTCGTTTTGGAAGGGCATATATAACTATCGTTCGAGATTTGCAACATGGTTGGGGGGTAATCTATTTGTTACCATTCATTTCGGGGTAATATATTTCAAAACCTTTCCATGGAAGGGTAAAAGTGTTGCAGCCTGGCCTGGATTCTAAAGGTTGTCGATGGATGCCTTGAGGACCAAGAAATGTGAATATCTGCTGATTGCAAGCGATGAGTGGGAAGACGTGTGGAGCAAGAAAGCGGATGGGATAAGGCAAGGGACTGCGTATGGCTGTTCGGGTGCGCAGGCATCATCAGCTACTCAGCCATGGCGGCGGCTTCTTCTTCTTCTTCTTCTTCTTCTTCTTCGTCGGCTCACGTAAGACCTGTTAATTCTTCTGGCTCTCACGTGAGAGCTGCGTTCTACCACGCGGCATCACGCTTCCCGTGCGAGGAGATGGATCTCTCTCTCTTCACGCACCTGATTTATCTGCCGTCTCCCGCCTCGCTTCGATTGGTCGATGGAGGGAGAAGCAGCAGCAGCAGCAGCAGCAGCCGGGGGTACTTCAAGCTGAGGGGCGACGTCGACCAGCGGCTGATTGAGGGCTTCTGCAGTTCCGTCAGGACGTCGAGGTCCGGGCACGTCCCCACCTGCGTGCTGGCGATAGACTACGAGAGGCGGCCGGCCTTCATCGACGCCAGTATATGCCTCGCCAGAGAGCACGGCTTCGCCGGTGTCCACCTCTGCGTGGACCGCCCCGACGCGGACTTCCTGGCTTCCTGCCACTTGTGGCGCCGGGCCGCACGTGCGGGCGGCGGAGGAGGCCCAGGCCCCGCCCTCTCCCTCTCCGCGTCCCTGTTCCTGCCCCCCGCCTCCCCCTTACCTGAGCTAGACACGTGTCTGGACTGGATTTGCCTCCGGGGCTACCACCTCGGGGTGCAGACCTGCCTCGACGTCCGGTCCGGAGACCTGCTCTACAGCCACGAGCTGGGGCCCGTCACCTTCTCGCACTCCGCCCTGCGCCAGGCGCCGCCACCTCCCGCGGCCACGTCAGTGCGCCAGGTCAGCACTCGCGGGGCCCACCGCCCCCACCTCAGCGTACCCACTGACCCGCGCCGCCAGCTGAGCGTTGACTCCGGCCTCCAGCTCAGCGTTGACTCCCGCCTCCAGGCCTGCCTCCGCGCGGGCATCCCTCCCTCGCTCATCGTCCTGGGCATCCCCCTCCACGGCTTCTCCTTCCGCCTGGCCCACCGCAGCTCCGCCCGCGGCATGCACGCGCGCACCGCCGCCACGTGTCGAGCCACCATGGAGCCCGTCCCGAACCCGGCTTGCGTGACACGTGTCGTACGGCACCGCCTCCCCGCGCCTGACCTCGCGGACCCCGCGGGCCGCCGCCTGCCGGGCCTCGGACCGGATACGTGGCAGGATATGAAACGCGCCTTTGACCTAGTCTCGTACAGGGAGATCGCGCGTCTCATCAGCGAGAAGAATGCCAAGAATACACATGATGAGACCACGGCCTCTGCATACTGCCACGTAGGCGAGACGTGGTTCGGCTACGATGACAAGTGGAGCATAACCAGGAAGGTTGAGTACCTGAGAGTTATGAAGCTAGGAGGCTATGCTTTGGATGGCTTGCACGAGGATACCTCTTCGTGGGAGCTCTCGAAGACAGGTACCATACATTACCCGTTTCAAAAATATTCCACACTGCGAGTGGGGTTGTAGCTAAAGTGGTTTGAGCATGTGGGTGAGTGACTACATGGGTTGGTGAGTTTAAACCTTGGGTGCACCTTTGAGGCATCTTTCAAATTTCATGCCTCTCTCTCTCTCTCTCTCTCACCCCATTTCTCTCATTATTCATATGCGCTCACCACTCCACTCACATGTTTTTGTTCTTCTTGTGTTGCCTCAGCTATGAATTCATTCAACACGATTGAGGACCAAAGCTCACAAGCAACCATGGCACAAGACAAAAGACGGAGCCTCAAAGGAAGAAATAAAGAGAATTCACGCCTCAACAAAGAGCTTGTTCAATTCGGAATGTATGAGGTTAAATAAGAAAATTTCCTAAAGAAGGATTTGAAGTCAATGATTATAATGACTTTTGAAATGATTGTTACCCCCCTCACCATAATTCTAACATTTGCAACATAGAATTTCTTCCAAAAATTTATAAAGAATCTCGCGCATCTTAGAAAAATGCAAGTATGTAATCTTCTAAGGTGGCCAAAATCTATACCACTAAGCATGCGATGATATGCTTCAAACATTGATGTTACTTGCTCGTGAAGAATAACTCTACCCATTCTTAAATAGTAACACAAGTCATCAAATGCAAAGTGAATTTCGATATATTGCATGGGTCATAAAAATCACATGCTAGCATGCAATATACACCTCATGTATAATGCTCCAACCAAACATCTAATTGGGACTTTTAATGACAAGCCCATGAAGCTTATAGGCTATCCTAGTTTGAGACCAACATGCTTGAGGAGCCCACTACTTAGAAAGCTTATATGTGTACTATGGGTACCAAAAATTGTATTTCAAAGTGTCTTTATAAACCACTCTCCATAGAGTTAAAGAAGTGCCAAATATTTAATCCTTTGGCAAGGAAAAGAAAAGTGCTATATAGCATTGCTACCTGACATGTTAGGTCACGAAGAATTGCAACATTTATGCTATGTAATATGGGTGTGGTACAAAGTACATTTTGAAAGGGAGTTCCATGTAATCCAATTGAACAATTAAACATAAATTCATGTGCTTGATTAAAGAATGGCTCCAAAGGCATTGTATGCATAAGTGTATATACCCCACACTCTAAGCTTGGAAATCCTCCACAATAAACACTACAAGATATAGGCCTTATACCGTCGTTAAAAGCGACAAAAATATAAATAACAAAATTTGCCCCCGTCGTCGCAAAAAGCATCGTTATTGGCAACGCCATAGAACAGTTGGTATTAGCGTCGTTATCAGCGTCACTATTTGCATCGGTATCTGATACCAACGCAAATAACGACGATTTGCAATGCTAATAACAATGCATGCAGGTAATTTTGCGGCACTAATAGCGACGATAACAAAGAAAAAAAATTTGTGGCAGGGCAATGTACAATGCTCGTGTAAAGAAAAACAAAGTGTACTTAAATCATAACATTGATACATGAAATAAATACATGATCGCATAATGAAAGCGACTGATACAATCATGGCAAGATATCACTACTACATAGAAAATGTCTACACAGATCAGACGACAAAAAAAGAAGGGTATGTGAGCTCCAAGGATCCAAGGGCGAGCTATATATCCTCGCCATCCGAAAGCTCGTCCCGCCACAAAGGAGCATCGAACGGACTCTGCAAAAAAAGAAACAACTACACATCAGTCCACCATAATAAATTCTAATTAAACATGGTAACTACTTGAGTGTACACATAAGTATAACAAGATGTTGAATGGATGTCATCTCATCTTACACCCATTAGCTTCCTAACAAAGGCATAATGTTCTATTGGGAGACTCTTACTGAGCAAATTTGTAGGATTCTCATCAATTGAGATCTTGACAAGCTCAATTTGCTTGTCCTCAACCACCTCCTTGATGAAGGGATAATGGACCTCAATGTGCTTTCTCCTCAACCACCTCTCGAATGAAGTGATAATGGACCTCAATGTGCTTGGTCTTTGTATGAAAGATCGGATTACATGCCAATTGAATAGGACTCACAAAGTCCAAATGCAATGTAGAAGTCATAGTCATACCAAGGTCTCAGACGGCCTATAACCATAGAGTATCCTTGCAAGGCTCAATGGGTTGCAATGTACTCAACCTTGATAGTAGACAAGGCCATGCATTTTTGCACCCTAGATATCAAAGAAATAACACCTTCAGTAAAGATGAAGACAGATGTAGCCAAATGTGAACTTCATACTATTTGTATGTTCTATATAATTAGAGTTAGTGTAGCCCATGACTTTAGTATCTTGGGCACCATAACAAATGTGCATATCTACAATGCCCTCAAGGTATCTCATGATACCCTTCACCGCATCCCAATGTTGCATACCAAGTGTCACTATATAATGGCTCCCACTCAGATGTTATGTCAAGTCTAATGGCTATCATAGCATACATCAAGCCGCCCATTGTAGATGCATACAAAATCTTACCATGTTGGCTTCTCATCATCTGACTAGGGCTAATCTACATGACTAACCTTCACATGAGAAAGAAATGGGCAGCCAATAAGCTTATCACCCTACATATGGAATTGCTCAAGGACTTTATGAATGTACTCTTTTATGACAAGTAGAGGAGTCCCTTAGGGAGATTACCTGTAATCCAATTTCTACTTTATTAGACCAAATCTTATGCGAATAATCATCAATAAAGGTAACAAAATACTTAGCACCACCTAATGATTGACAAGGCATGGGACCACAAATATCTGGATAAACAAGAGCCAAGGGTGCATGCATGCGCGTAGAGCCACACTTTTTATGAGAGTTACATATCTATTGACCATATAAACAATGATCACAGGAGTCAAAACATGAGTAGTTAAGAGGTGCCAAATATTGCAAATGAGTGAGTACTCATTCCTTTAAGGGACATATGCTCAAGATCACAATGCCAAAGAGATACATGAGAAAGATCAGTCTCATGACCAAGACATGATCAACATAGCTAGACACAAGCAAAGAATAAAGGTCACTAATCTTGGCACTCTGAAGCCAAAACAAGACTGCCACAAGTAATCTTCCATGTAGAATCACCAAAAGAGACATGGTAGCCGACATCATCCAGCTTTCCAGTGGAGATAAGGCTTTTGATCAAAGTCAGGACATGATGTACCTCATGAAGCACAAAGGGAGCATCAGTATGAGACTACAATCTCATATCACCTATGACAATAATATCCAATGCAATGCCATCTCCAAATTTCACCAAAGCTGTAATAGTACAATAGGTATAAAACCCATGATGATGCGAGGTAACATAAAATGAAGCCCCCAAACCAAGAAGCCAACACTGAGAGTAAAAAGACGGAGCACTCGTCAATTAAGTAGCATTAAGTAATAAAGTATCAAGTATATAATCTTGAAATTTATACTCTAAGGCATTTATCTCTTCTGTCTAACATTGGACATAGGAACAATCTTGCGATCATCAAAAGAGTTGGCATTATACTACACTTTTCCTTTGCCTTTTCCGTGCCTATCATTGCACATATTATGGCACTACAACCTTATGTGACCCTGCTTGCTACAATAATGACAAGTAAAAGAGGACTTACAACCATGGAATAAGTACTACGGGATTACCCACAAGACTTAGACTTGCCCCTGTTGGGCTATGAGTTTCTACCATGATTATTATTTATATTACCACCATTTTTTCCCTCAATGTAAGTATATGAGAAATATGGCCTACATCAACATTCTTTCTATTTACATCTTCTATAAGCAAAAGCACCC
This sequence comes from Lygodium microphyllum, assembly GCF_053477565.2. NCBI lineage: Eukaryota > Viridiplantae > Streptophyta > Polypodiopsida > Schizaeales > Lygodiaceae > Lygodium > Lygodium microphyllum. The sequence goes on from NC_141161.1 coordinate 97,378,580, forward strand.
TCTATTTCATTGAGCTAAAAGGCACCTTTAGGAGGATTTGCACTCATAGCAGTGTGGAATCTGTCCCAAGACTCAAGTAGTGTAAAAAGCAAGAAAAGATACTTGATATTCTTCTCAAACTTAAGACCCTGCGAAGTAAGCTAACTGAAAAACTCACTTAAATGAGAAGACATAAGTGTTCATTCCTTCATACAAAGATCCATGAGTTTTTTAAGTCAATACAATTGAGTTGTAGGACTTTGCTTATCATACAGATCACCAATTTTTTTCCATAATGTATATACATCACCCTTAGTCTCAAATGACATTGAAGTACACCTACTTTGACAATGATAAAACAATAGTAGACTTACATAGCTCGTCAAGATCTTTCCATTTTTGTGTATCATAAAGTTATGGCTTTATGTCCTCTAATTTCAGTGGCTAAACTTGCTTCTTTTGCACTAATACCTACCAAATCTAAGTCTTCCAATACTTGAAATTGCCATTCAACTTCTCTATGTTGAAGATAGCACTATTATTGGAAGAATTTAAAGCATCTAATATTATGCTTGCTAAATAAAGAGAGTACATGCGACCCTAATAACAACAAATCAATCCCAAAACCAAGCCAAAAATATTATAGCAAGAGATAGATAGAGCCAATACATTGTTGTCTCCACAAGTAAGAAGCAACAGAGTGTTGAATACAAGTGTATGCTCCCAAAGAAACTACTCAAAATTGATATTTAGAATGGCTATCCATAAAACTATTGTAATTCAGCATGTAATTGTAGGAAAATATACAAAAGAATAAGCTTCCATTGCCAAGAAGATCCAAGTAGCAACTTGGATTTATAATGCAACTAGCAGTGTAACATAAACCACCAAGTACCAATGACTGTCAAAGCATCCAAGGTGTCAAGTACATAGATGCATACCACAATGCATGCCAAGCATGTATCCAACACTAATAACCCATTGGCAATAAGCAATATAAAGTGTCCAAGTCAAAGTCAAATCAGTCCATAGTCATAAACTCTACAAAACGACAATGTCTATAAACCAAGAGAGTATGAGAGAGTCTTCCATTGACTCAAGTGAATCAAGCTCTACATACAAAATACCAAGTACTCCCACTAGAGAAAATTTGGACTATGTAGTAGCAAAGAAAGCTCAATGCATAGAGCTCATAGCATTTGAGTGCCCAAAAGACATCATGTATACATCCAGGAGCATAAACCTTCAATATGTCTTCAAGCTTGCAAATGGAAATCAGTAAAGCAAATAGCAACTACTCAAATTCAATGAACATACCTCAAATCCAAGATGTAGGGCTCAACACAAGCATATCAAAGCATAAACAAAAATGTCAAGCATCAACATAACCATGTAGCATACTTGAATAGCATGTATGCATTCATACATAGACATTCACTGTAATGCTTGATGTCGAAACCTTGCTACAATAATAAACCCTTCAAATGTTGAGTTATTCAATCTCTAATTGATCCAAGAAGCCTTTCTAAGTATGAAACCAACATCCAAGGTTACAAACTTGCCCCATAAGCATTACATGAACCTGAGGCATTCGAATGCATGATGTCCATAGCGTATTGTACATAGTGTATTACAACAGACCTACTCTATTTACACAATCAATGGCCGAGTATAAGGACTTGAAATAGTGATTAAGACCAAGCCTTCAATGTTAGGAGCAATGCCCAAGAGTAGGAGCAACACCTAGGAAGCAGAGCATAAGCTAGAGAAGTGGATTGATGCCAAGAATAGGGCAACCAACATGCACAATTCATGATGACTACTCCTATGGATTTTGCTACTAGTATTGAGCCTAAAGCTCACTAAAGAATGCTCAAATCAATGGTTTAAAGGTCCTTAGCAAGCCTGGAAGATATGGAGCTAACAAGAGAAGCAACAAGGCTGATACATACCTTGGTGTGTAGCTATCATGAAAGCTTCAAGCAAGCTCTTTTTGTCAAGTTGAATGCAACCTCAACAAAGCTCCTCAAATGCCCCCTTTGTTACTAGTTGAAAGATGCAGCAAGAGTGGAAGCATGAGCAAAAGTAAGAGCTATGGACGTTCAAGCAAAGAGGACAAAGACCGATGTGTGGAAACTCAATAGTCACAATGTGTGACTTGCCTTCCCTTATTCTATTGTCATGTAAAGAATAAAGAATAAAGTGATTGTGATGGATGGGCGCCACTTGTAGTGTATATGTGTGTGGGTAATTGGTACAAGTAAATGTATGCAGCTAGCATAGGCAGCCTTTAACCCCGAACATAAAGTGACTTTAAGTCAAAATAATATTTATCCACTTTGTGAGATAATAAGTGAGAGAGAACATGGAGAATGGAAGAATAAGAGAAAGAAGATTGAAGAAGAAGAAGATGGATTGAGCTTCCAGATCTTATGCATATTTGCCTTGTATTTCATGTCTATTCTGAGTCTTTTTAAAAAAGGTCTCTATCAAGTTGGATACGATTAGAAAAACTCATTTTGCATGAGTCCAAAATGAGAAAGTACTTAGCACAAAAATTTCTAGCGAGAATGATGGTTTGAACCATGGACCTAACTAATAGGGTCATGGGAGTATTACCATGATGACAAAAGTAGTCATTGTAAACTTTTTGACATTTTACTAATCTAATTCGTAAAAGATTTTGACATGTCAAGACTCACAACTCCTAACTCTACTTTCTCCTCTAAGGTTTCCGGTAAAAACATTGGGTCTAGCTCAAAAGTTCAATCTAAAGAAGCAAGAGCATGGGCCTCAATAATGTGCAACCATGTGTAAATCTATCAATAACCCTATTATTAGCACTCAAGTATGTCATGCATGAGCACCCAATGGAAGAAATAGCACTCAAATTCAAATGCCTTGATGCACTATACCACCTTAAGATTTGCCATTTGGCACACTACACCCTTGGGCATTGTAGAGGCAACGAGCTCAAGCTCAACCACCAGGATCCACGGACTGCTTATTGTTCAAGCATTTCAAGTGAGCACTAATGGCTACTCTCACATAGCCGACACACCCTCCCTCTATACAAGTGTAATGAGCTTACCTTGATGCCCAATAGAGTTGCCTCCTCTCTCAAGCACTCCAATAGCTCCACGTTCCTTGATGCAAGCTCAAGCATCCTCAAACCTCCATCTCCAAGCTCCATCCCCCATAGCCGTTTTTGGAGGGGTTTTTGTCGAAAGGTCGAATCCACTAGGGATCAGATGTGGAAAGAAGTAGAGATAGGAGATGGAAGAGAAGAAAGAGAGTACACAAGTGGTAAACACAACAAAGACAAAGCACAATGAACTGAATCAATATGTATTAAAAGAACCTGGAATCCTTACACTACTCAGAAGTAATCTCCAGGCATTACATCTCCTCGAGCCTCTTCGTAGAACAAAACGTGCATCAAAATTACAGCTCCTTCTCTGCTGCACGGAACCCAAATCTAATGGCTCCGTTGGCTCCGAAAGGGGGGTAAAACTCCACGACACCTAAGGGTGGATCTCCCAAATCACTCCTCCTTCTTCTTTCAGTTAAAACTGCAATTTTCAGCCTTTTTACAGTGATCGCGACGCGCACGATTTTATCAATCTGTCTTTTTTTAATGAAAATCCCTTAACTGATTGAAAAAGCAACTTGCTTTTTTCATGTCATCCTAATCTAGAAGCTTTTTTAACTTTTTCATATTTTTACAATAAATAATATCAAAAATAGGCTAAAATTATCCAAAAATCTAGTATTTTTTTATAATCCATGCAACTCACACTAATACTAATGACTCAGATCACATTGACTCTCTTGATTGATAAGAAGTCGGATGATGATGCATTCCATGCTTTTTCACACTGTGTCCGCATAGCATCACGACACTGTGTGACACTGTGTCCGCATAGCATCACGACACTGTGTGAGACACAAGGAGAGAAGAGAAAAAGAAGATGAGAGATGGAGGGCTTCACCTCTAAGATCCCTCTCCCTCACACACTCTCTCACTCGCTCACTCACAAGAAGAGAAGAAGAAGAAAAAAGAGAGTCCACTTTGCCACACACCAAAAAGAATGAGCTCTCATTCATCTTTTGAACTTTATATACAAAGCCCTAAATCCCATTTGGGTGGTCCTAGGCCCTTTTTTCCATTGTCCTCCTATCTTCCTAGCTTCCTTCCTATCTCCCATCTACCTTTACAATTTACATGGGTGAGAGGCCGGCACTCTTAAAATAAATCATGGTGTGCCTTGCGTTCTTTTACAAAAGCATTAACTTGCACTTTTTCTTGTGCACCTTTCTCCTTGACTAATGACTTTCGGCACTTCTTGTGTTTCCATATTTTCTTGCCGCGTCTTCATCTCCCATTTCACTTTTACCTTGGCCTTATCTTCTGCTTTATATTTTCCAGATTTTCCACCTTGTTCGTCTGAGGGTTAACATTACCCCCTCCTAGATGAGTGCCAGTCCCATGGCAGTTGCTAGTGGTGAGAGGGACGATGGTGCTGGGTGGCTAGGGGCTTCTAGATATTGTGGACATAGCGTGTTGGGGGTGTGTTGGAGGGATTTATGGAACTAGAAGGCCCTTGAGTTGGGTAGCGGCCCTAGTATTGGAGGGATTTTTGGACCTGTTTAAGGGATTTATGGAACTGAAAGGCTCTGGCATTGGATATGATACCTGGTGTTGGAGGGAGGTTCAGGGGCGAGTCCATCTTTGAAATTGAAAATTATGCTAGATGGATCCATCATTTGACTCTCCATGGCTGAGTTCACCTGTGATGTTCCCAATGAGCTTCTTCATTCACTTTCTGATGGGGCTGTTGCATCTGCCCCTTGGTTGGTTGTGCTTTTCCTGATGGCACTTGGTGTAGGATGGGGAGGGCATTGCATGGATTATGGGGTCTTTGAAGCTGGTGGTGGGGCCTTAGATTGTACTTGGAAAGAAAAGAAAGGTGCATTACCTATGGGTGTGTGCCATTGTCGTGTGGTGCATGGTGCACGTGCTAGCGGGATGGAGCTTAGGGTGACAGGTCTAACCACAAGCAAGTGTTACCTCCCTGGGTGTGTCTTGCCCTTGATGTGCCCTAGGCGTGAAGTGGGGGATCAAAATGAGGCTAGGGGATTAGGGATGGAGCCTGTCAACCAAAGCCACTGGATGTACCTAACTTGAGAACCCCTAGGTGTAGTGGTTGTGATCTATGTGCAACTTGCGGTAGCTAGTGTGATATCTTTTTCGTTTTCTTTTTCTTTTTTCTTCTTCTTTTTTCTTTTTTTTTAATTTCCCCCCCTTTTGAAAAAATAAATATACTAATATAAAGCTACATAGTCAGGAGAGGAGTTTAATCTTTCTCGTCGAAGTGAGATAGAGAAGGAGGCTTGATAGATTTACTAAGGAATTGATGGCTTTGGAGATACCCCTTGAGGTCTAGGAAGACTTGAAGGGTGGTGGTGGAGAGGAAAGGATGATTACAATGAGTGAAGTACCTATCATTCATGTCCTCTAACGGAGCTAAGAAAAATGAAGGCAATAGGGTAGCTCGCATCATTAGTCGAGCCATAGCACAATGATCTATACCATTAGGATCAAAATGGAGTACGATAAGTCTGCGCTCCTGTGGGGTGGGATCTTACCTAAGGAGTATGCTAGGCAATCTAAGGTAATTACAAGTAGTAATGAAGGTGGGGTCATGGCATGAGGAGAATGAGTTAGTGAATTGGATTAGAGTATCGTACAGGTTTTCTGATTTGAAGACGAGGGCATCATTATATGTAGTACAATGAGGGTTATAGATTACAGGGAAATCGTAGCAGTCGTGGACACTAGGGTCAAAATCCACTCCGACCCTTCGAGAGTAGGGCATAAAGGTTGGGTCGTTCCTCTCGAAAGGTTGAGTGTTGCAAAAATCCATCCAAGTGTCCAGGTTGGTGTTGCAGACCCTTCTTCTCCATGTAGATTGGCATTTGTAGCCAAGCACAGACCTTGGTACCTCGAAAACTTTATTTTGCCAAAATTCGGCATCTTCGGTGGCCCATAATGTGGGGTTCTACTCTCTTTCCTCCAACCATCTCTGTCTGAGCCTACTGCCAATGTTAATCACCTCATCCACTACCTTGATGGGTAACACTCTTCGCAGGGTGGTGGGGAATTGGAAGTTGAGGTCAAAGGGACTCCTTACCATTTCTTGTCTCTCCCAGATTATAAGATCGGTGTGGAAAGTTATCGGGTCATCATCCTCGCATGGTGGGATGGTTGCCGGGGTGCCCTCACTCCCTTGGCATTCCATTTTCTCCTTGTCTCCTCCACCATTTGTTTTCATCTTGCCCTCAGTACCGCCTTTCTTTCTGCAAAAGTGTCTACATGTTGCTACTCTTCAGGCTGCGGAGAAGGAGGTGGTGGGTCAAGCTCTTCTTCATGTGATCCCATTTCAAATGTCTCATCCACCTCCCTCTCTAGGCTTGGCTCTTGCTGGTCTTCTTCAAGGAATCGGAGAGCGTCCACTTCATGCGGGGTTAGGCTACCAATAGGAGATAGTGGCATTGTTCTTCCACGCGTGGGCTAACTCTGCTAGGTTGTGGCAGCATCTGCAGTCATGCTTTGAGCGCTCTATGAGCCATTCCAATTTTCTTCTTCATGGCCACCATGGAATCTCCCTCCTCTACATGGGTGATGTCCAGTAGGGTATTCAAGAAGGCGTGTTGTTGCGTTTGCAAGCTCATCTAGGCGGCCTCTTCTCACTTTCCACTAGCGTTTTGTCTTTTTCTGCTTGAGCCAGGCGGCATGCCAGGGTCCTTACCCTTCCTTCAGCTGGATTGTCCACTCTTGGTCATTTTCATGGACCTCTCCCCCTGCCTGCGTGCTAGGGATGTTATGATCGACTCCCGTTCCTTCCCCATGTGAGTGCACTCCTCCTTCTCTTTTTCCAAGTGCTCAATCTCTCTCTCCAACCTCTCCTACTCATCTATTTCCAAGAATAATCTAACTATGAGGCCTTCCTCTTACTGGACTAAGTTTTTTGCTCACCCTCTTCTTCACTGACTGTCCTCTCACTCTACTGTTCTTTGTCTTGACAGGGAGATGACCTATCTAGCGTTTCATCTGATCCTCTTCTCTGTCATGTGCCTCTTTTATTGCCTCTCGAATAAGGGATGTCAAAACTCCTCCATACCCTATCACTGAGGCCTTGGCTAAGGGCTTCTTCCTGTCAATTCCCTTCGATGCTGGGGATTCTCCACCTGCCGGTCTAGTTCCAAGGGCTAGCATCCTGGCTGATTGATCTATGGTTTTCTTGACATAACCGTTCCAATCCACTTCATACAGTGAATGAGCCGCCACGCTCTCCAGCACAAGCATGTTGATTCTATGCATGAGCAAATTGTACCTTAGGTTGGAGAAGAGGTTGTGGATCACCTTTGCTTGCAATTTGATTCCCGCATCAGGAATGTCCTAGATACTTATGCCATTGTTTGTTAAGATGCTTTCCTTCTTCATCCCCAACATGGCATAGACGTCTCTTTTGTGCCTTTTCTCCACCTTTGGTTCCAATCCCAATGCATTTTCCACCAAGGTCTTGCTGAGTGGGACCATGGCAAAATGCCACGATGAAGCTCACAAAATTTTTTCCATAGATTTTATATCACTATGAGTATCACTAAAATAATGACATTGAGATCAACACCTATAACAATGTTGATACATACCAATTAATTAATTTTTTATGGTTTTCTATTGATTCATTCTTAAGCGAATTATTTTGCCTAGATAGTAGAAATATAGACTAAACAAAAGTTCTTTAGCTTAGGACTTAACAACTTTCTTAATGATAAGAGATTTGAGGTGAACCAACGGGAGAAAAAGTTGTATACACATTTTATCCCCTCCCTTTTTCCCCTTGGGTGCACCACAAGTAGGCTTTTCTCCCTACCTCCCCTCCCCCCCCCCGCTCTCACTTTTACCTTTGATAACCTCGTCCTCATCTTAGATGAGATCCATAAGGCATCCAAGTGGGTGGTAAATTTTGACTTTTTTTCATTCTCTCCCATAAGGCTCCATTTTTATTCAACAACTCGTTTCATGTTGGGTATTGTCAACGAAAAGCTTTTTTTTATGGCTCTTTGAATATTTCTTATTTTGGTAGTCCCCCTCTCTAGTCTACAAATCCATCTATCAAATCTTTTCAATATATCCTTGCTTCCATAGCCATAGCCAAAAAGTCACCATTGTTATTTGCTGCTCCATATCTATCATTAATCCCTTTTTTATAGTCAACTCCCTGTGTTCTTCTACAAGTTATAAATGATTTTCTCAAGATTTTTTCAATACTATCTATGTTCATAGTAGTATAAAGAACAAGCATAGCTAATGGATAGGAGTAATATTTAAGAAATGCTCATGGGTCTAGATGCAACAAAGAGCAACAATCCCTCGTAGAGTAAGACATCGTAATTTATTGAAGAAACATTGGAAAGGTAGATAACTTGAATTTAAGGAGGTTGGATGTGAGGTGCATGATCATCTAATAAACCTAGAGAAGTCCTCCATAGTCAAAGAAACTCGTATTCATGTGCATCACCATTCAATCTCCCCTTGAGAAACAGTGGGCTTAGTTCAACATGGGAGTTCTAGTTCTACTTCACATGCGAAGCATGGACAAGTCACTCCTAGCAACAACCTAAGGCCTACCTAGCAATGCCACTTTGCAACCAATCAGAGGTGAGAGTAGAGCTAACACCACACTTGGTTCAATGAGAGTGAGAAATGAGAGGGAGTAGAATATCAACCCCTTTGCCCATAAGATATAGTCTTATAGGGTCCCCCTAAAATTATGTTAAGCCCATAAGATATAGTCTTTTAGGGTACCCCTAAAATTATGTTAAGCCCAATAACTATACTACCAAATTTGTAAGATCATGTACTATCATCTCTATCTAATGTTCTTGAAAAAGCTACCCGACTTATCAGGTCTTATAAATGTGGCAAGAATTCACATTTTGTTCATGAAATCACTTCTTTGACATTTTCCACACAAATGTTAACTTGACTTGAGACCACATTATTTATAGAGTTGAATTATGTAATGGTGGCATTATATCAAGGATGGTGGTCTAGTTGTCGTAGTACAATATATATATGCTACAAAGGATTTGAATCTTACTCCCCACAATACACATTGTGTATTTCCAATACTCCTTTTCTTGGTTATATTGCTTTGCACTCATGAATTTCATCTGCTTAGATATATATTCTCTCCTTATAAATATTTTCCCATCAAATTTAATAGAGGAACAACCATTGAAGAGCCTAGTCAGAACATATAAAGCTTTGCATGTTGATAGAGGCAAAACCTTGAAGGATAAAAAGTCTTCACAAAGCCTTTTTAACTCTAAATTATTTTTTAACAAGTATAAATATCTAGTGCATATATCTCTAAGAGTATATGGTGCTCTTGAACTTCTTCCTTGCCCACCATTTGACTCAATTGAGGACCTGATCCTTAATCATTGTCAATGCAACTGTTGGAAATAAAGACGTCGAATGATATTCATAGCTCCATGAAGTTATCCAAAGCTTCAAGATCTATGGACCTTTCGTGGTTTGTGCCAGTTCATGTTTTTATGCATATTTTCAAAGCTACTAGTTCGCATTATTTTCCTTCTATGTTTATTTACAAACATATAGACGAAGAGTTCTTTGCATCTATTTTTTAAGAAAGTTGATATAAGGTGGATGATGTGCATAGAGATTATGTGTACTTGTGTAGGATACGTACAATCTACTCCACTATAACCTTTATAAGTAACATCCTCCGGCCATGATTTTCCAAAGGAATCGGGTTTTTGGCCTACCCCACCAACTAGCATTTCCTTTTGTTACTTGATTGTATGTTCTTCATTGTGCAAGAAATTCTATTAGCAACAATGGATGAATAAAGAAGATAATTGATCCCTTTGCAGTCCAATGAAGATGGGGATATTCCTATGTCAAATGAGTTTGATAGCAAAAGTTTCGATAAACAAGTATTGGAGCTTATTAAATGTGCATGAATATCTAACTTAGTATGGGCAAAGTGAAGGGAGTTACATAAAATAATCCCAACTAACAATAAGATATAAATTCATGTGTTTGATCAAAGAATGGCTCCAAGGGCATCACATGCTTAACTCTATATGCCCCACACTCCAAGGTTCCAAATCCTCCACAATTAAGCAATGCAAAATTAAATAAAATTTTCAGAGTGTATATTTAGCCCAACCTTTTCAACATCGTATGATAATTCATGACATTTTAAAAAAATTGTATCCCTCATTAGATATATATATATAGTTATACTTAAGCTTTATACTAGATTGTGTGCCTACAACATATCCATGCAAAGACATGTGGTTTTTCATGGAATTCCACAAGACATAGATATGGACATTCATAGTTACATTGGTGGGATCAACAAAGCACTTCAATTATATCCTCTACAACTTCTTTTCTTTTCTTTCATGGAATTCCACAAGACATAGATATGGACACGCATACATACATTGGTGGGATCAATAGACCACTTCAATTATATCCTCTACAACTACTTTTCTTTCTATGCATCCATATTTTCTACCAAGAATTGAGACCCAAACAATAATACAAAGCAACAATTTTGCAACTAGCAACTAGGGACTTCCTTTTGTATTTCCATATGTGTACATTACAAGTGACTCATAAGATTGCATTTACAAAGATTGTTTACAAGTAGGCGACATATGCATGGTATGGATCTTGTACAAGGCAAAATTTTCTTCAGCATATGTGGAATGCCATAAACACCTTCAAGTAGATCTTTAGGTTTTATGACATCTCATATATAAGATGGCAACTCTACAATGAGAGTCCACTCAATCAAATGATTGCCATGAAACAACTTCAATACATGGGCACCCTTATAGCAGAGAAAGTAGGAGGTGAAGCCTTGATTAGATAATTTCACAATTATTTGTTAAAAATCCTAGAAGAAAATTATATATTTATATAATATACTAAAATGCATCACACATGCATCCCCCCATGACAAGGTATTACATCAATGATTCCTGTTGGGAAGGTATTAGGTATCACATTATGGATATATGGTCATAAAGTCATTATCAACACCTCAAAAGGCGACACCTCAACATGGACAAACTAAACCCAAGGTTCAAGATAGATCATCAAATGCATGGGCTAATAGCATATATCTACAATATTTCTTAAGAGGATTAATGTAAAAGCAAGACACTTTGGTTGACATATCAAGGCTCCAAGGATTTAGCTTCAATTTCCTTACTTGCAAGATCTACTAAAGAAAAACACCCTTCAACATTTAAAACTTAACCTTTTAAATAAAAAATTACTTTGAGATAAGTAGCCTCCTACCAATACTCTTCCCAACTAAAGACAATCCTCCTTCTTTAAAAGTGCTAATCAATGGAAAGATTAGTCTCCTTGCATATCTTCTTCCTAGCTTCAAAAAGAGAGTAAGAAAAAGATCTTCACGATTGACCATAGGGATATAAGTAGGAAAAACCATGCTCTCAACCCTTGAAGGTTCTTTTTAAGTCAAGGAGAGATTATGGCAATAACTTCCCAAAGCTTACAAAGGATGATATTTTTAGTTTGATTTGTTAAAGGCCTCCTTCTATTGATCTTTACAGAATATATTGAGTGCTTTTGAATGGATAGTACTTCAACTCTCAATAGTCCTAAGAGCTCATATGGCTTTGAGAGAGTAGAAGGGAAGAAAAATGGCATGCAAGAAGGATAGTAGTAGCCCATGGCCACAATATCATCATGATCGGAGGAGGAAGAAACTCATAATCATGATATACCATAATGATCCTCTCCCCACTACAAAGCTCAATGATCATTTATAGTCTCCTTATAATGCTCCTAGAGGTCTTCTTCTAAGTCATTTCAGTCTACAAATCCACACTTGTATACTTAGCCTATCCATGATTATATTCCACATGTTCAACATCTCAAGTATCCATGTCATACACTACTATGATACCCTCGTAGGATCCCTCCAAGCTTGCTAAATCAATCCTATCTTAGATTGAATTTCAAAGTTTCCATCTGAAGCTGCCATGATGCATAAGAATTAGGCATAATATTTTTGTGAGCACTCAACTTCGTTTTCCACAAATATCCTTTATAAGGCTTTATTGCAACTCTTATTTCAACCCTATCATAATCCCCATTCTCATGCTACAAGGATTAAGTCCTTTTTACGCTTCAAAAAATGTGTTCCCATGACTAATCTTTTTGATACTTCATTGTTGCTCACTAAATGTGTCAATATCTTTCTGAGTTCTTGAGGAATCTCCCAACTACCTTACCATAAACTAGCTTTTACAATCTCTTTCCACACCAAACCTTTCTAAGTTTCTTGGAGTCATTGACATGTCAAGTTCTCAAGAAGGGACCAATTTCTCATTGTCATCATTTCTTAGAGCTTGCATGACATTCAAAATCGTGACAAGATCGATACAACACAAAGACCACAACATCAAATATTATAAGAATTCTTGAGACATTCTAAAATGTCTATATGTGCACTTCCTAGCTACCTATTTACCTAAACACTCATGAAAAACCATAAGGTATATCATTTACAAGAGCCTTTCTCAAGCTAGCAAAAACAACCCCCCTCCTTGCTAATTATTACAGCATAACTATAAAAAGTTGATGGTTTCTCAAAATTTAGAATGATAAAAAGGTGGGTCATGCTTATAGATTTTGGAGGGAGGTTCAGATTTTCAATTTAAGAGAGAGGATTCAAAATTTGAAGAATATTTGATTTCAGGTGCTAGCTTTTCATGGAACTCAAGCTACCTATCACATGTATTTATGGCCCATGATAGGGAGACAAGTGCCATGAAATGCAACACAAATTTAGCACAAGGACAACCATTTTCATATTTTAAAATGTTGCTTTTTTATCTCCCACATATTGAGTTTGAATCCTATAACCCTAGCTCATAGACTCTTGGCCCTTACACTAGACTAAGGCCAATCTTATGTGGACAACTCAAAAGTAACCATTATAACATGAAATTTTGATTTATTTTTTTTCCTTACTTTACAAAAATCACCCTTGGTTTTTGTCAAAAAGTCTTATATCCTCATCATGACATCCAAGTCCACTTAAATTTTGAGATTAGAAAAATCAATCCTCCTCTAATCCATTGCTTAGAAGGCTCTTTTTAAATCCATATTTTCCCTAATGGTTTTGCCTGCTTGTTAGCAATTATTTGGTTCTTCTCAAGTAGACTCTTATAATGCTCCTATGCATGCATTTGATCAAGTTGTATCTCTTGTAGATTAAGTAGTTTTTCTTGTAGCTTGTTTCCACCTTATTCAAATTGATTTATCAACACCTTAAAAATTAGTATATCCGCTTCTATAGGAAGTAAAGTTTATTCCACATAGATCAAGTGAGATGAAGAGAATTGGGTCCCTCACTTTATAGTACCCCTATAAGTCCATAAAACTCCTAGAAGATCTAGGTCCCAAGTTGTTCCATAAGCCTTCATGGTTTTGGTAATCATCCAAATGAACTCATTATTGAATCATTCATTCATACCATTACATTGAGGATACTATAGCATAGTATGCCTATGTTTCATGCTAATTTTATCATAGAGATACTCAATGAGATTTCCTCTAAAACCTAGTCCATTGTCACATAAGATCTCCAAAGGTACACCATACCTATATCATATATCTTCATAAATGAACTTAGAAACCTCTTTCTCATTAACTTGTTGAACAGGATGAGTTTCTCCCAACTTGGATACCTAATCCACTACAATCACAACATAAGTCTTTCACCCTATAGTCATTTGTAATAGACCCACTACATCAATACCCAATCTTTTAAAGATTTCAAAAGACAAAAACACCTACATTAACTCAAGCTTCAAGATCCGTCTTCCCATTTATTCCCATTGTATGCAAGTTCTACACCAATGTGCAATGTCTCTCCTCAAGGATGGCCATACATAGCCCTCCATTGAGAACTTTTGAGTATTAGATTTGAAAGCAAAGTGGCTATCACCACATATGCCTTCATGATTGGCTTCTTCACTTCTACTCCCCAAGGTACTTGTCTCGATACCAAATCTTCATCTTTCATATACACATCACTACTCACAAGCATCTAGTTTCGTGCCCTCTTTAAAAAAGAATGCTTCTCATTCTTTCATGGTCACTTGGGAAGTTCACCTATCAAAAACTTTTCTTGTTTTTCAAAAGTTTTATTGCCATGAAATAAGTTAGGAGCATTTTCTAAAGTCACCATTCTAGAACCATTTTGCTATGCTACAATAGGCACCTCTTCACTTTTTGTACAATTAAACTATTTTATGGACCATTTTTCGAATCTATTTAGAAGCTATTTTGGATCAAGAACAAAAGACAACCCTTTTTCAAGGCTCATAAACTCTACTTTGTTGTGACCTTTGGCATGCAAAGAGGCATGCCATTGGGTAACTTTCTTTCTAATTAGATCATAGAGGATGATAACTCATGAAGTTGTTAACAACACATATGCATCTTTATCACGTTGTGTTTCCTCCTCTTGAACTTCTCTTTATAGCTTTGCCTATCTTACATGTATTGGACCACCCCTATATGTAAGTAGATTAGCCAAACTAGCTCTTGTTGAGGTTTCAACCCAAAAGATAATTTTCAAATTCTATGATTCAATCACCCCTTCATCATTCTTTTAGACAAGCATTAGGAAAAAAATGAACTCACAAATGGGCCCTTAAAAATAATATATTTTAAGATGTGGGCCTTTTGGATTGTCCAATAGGAAGGCTAGATGTTGACATCCATGGAGGGTGAATCTTCTCTCTCCAAATCTTGGGTTTTTTATTTAAAAAAGGGGTAGTGGGAGATTAAAAAAAGGGAGAATGAATAGTACACAAAATTTGAGTTTCTCGTATTTCCCCCTTTTTTTGGAGAATTTTCAGTTTCGATTTTTTTTCCTCTCACGAAATCAGTTTGACCCAAAAGTTGAGCAATAGACCACTTTCCCTCTCTTCTCTATACTCGTGAATTTTCGTCTCCATTGAAGCTCCCTGTTGAGAGTAATTAGGGTTTTGAGCGTTCTGCTTACCTCTGCACTTTCTTCTCCACGCAGCTCCAGATTTTGGGCAAAACACACGTGCCCATCTCTCTTTTTATTTTCTCTTATTTGCTATTTTTTCAATAGGGTTTGATATCGTTTGTTATTGTTGTTGTTTTATTGCAGAAGTTGTTTGGGGCAGGAGACAGAGGTGCTCATCTCTCTCTCCTTTCTTTCCCCCCTCTCTCTATGTGTTGTTTCTATTTTATGTTGTGTTTTCAATAGAATTTGATATTGGTTCTAATTGTTGTTTTCTTGCTAAGTTTATTTGGAGCAAGAGGCAAAGGTATTAATCTCTCTCTCTATTTGGTTTTTTTTTTTGTTGATATCTTTTCAATACAACACAATGTTAGTTCTAACCCTTGTTGTTGTTTTATTGCAGATATCATTTTGGGTGACATTGCATAAGTGATTATCTCTCTCTCCCTCTCTCTTTCTCTCTCTCTATGTTTTCTCTTTTCTACTGTTTTTTCAGTATACCTTCATGTAAATACTAACTCTTGCAAAATTGTCTTTTGCAAAGATCAATTTGGGCAAGATTGGATAGGTGCTCATTTCTTTCTCTCTCCCACGTACTCACATACTCTCTCTTTCTTCCTCTCTGCATTATCCCTTTTCTACTATCTTTACAATACGGTTTGATGCTAGTTCTAACTTAAGGATCAATTGTTATTGCAGCACTTAACACAAGGTAGAGTAGAGATTCTATAGCTCAATTTACAGGTAAATCTACCATATTTTGTGGTGCCAAAATTTATTCATTTAATTAGTGACTTTTATGCTTGATGGGATTGATATTTTCTTATGTCCATCATTTGCAATGGGTTTTGATTAGCAATGATTCAATCTTATCTTCAGCAGATCGGCTGATAGGTAAATTGGCCCTGTTTTGTATTGCTTCTATCCATGCAGTTATCTAGATATTTTTTGCTAAAAGGGATTCATGCAAGTATTTTTGTTAAAAGGGATTCATGCATGTGTTTTTTTGTACATGCAGGTATTGTACAAGGTTTAGGTGAAGCATATAATTCTCGATCAACTATTTTGATGTGGTGAGTGATTCCTTTGTGTTGGATGATATGGATCTACTGGAAGTTGATGGTTCAAAAATTCTCTGCTTTATTGGTCCTATGTGTCCATTTGGATCTCCATGCCAATTGGCAATGATCCATGAAACTCTTGTATCATATCATCCATATAACACACAATATATTGAGTCTTAGAATATCTCAGGTATCAATCCAATGTGCCTATTAAGTTTTGCATGCCATGTGGTTGCTATCCTTGTAACAACTACTTTATAATACCCACATTTCATACAATGTATTGAGTCAAATTAGACTCCTGTTCATTATAATAAAATTTATTTTGGCGAAATTCTCTGAGTATTCTTGTGCTATTGTTTTCATTATATTTCATGTAAATGGTATGATTAAAGTGATGTCTTGAAATTAAATCTATACTTCGTGTTGATGTATATAATCCACATGCGTTTCGATATCAATGTTTATGTCTGTTTACAAAAGTGTAAACATCTCTTAATGCCATGTTGATTTGTATGGCATATTGGTGATTACTGGACAGACCTAAAATGCTTATTATTTAGGGGTTAATACATACTTCTTTACATCTAATGGGTAGGTTATAATGCCTGAGAGAAGAACAAGCATTCTCTCGATAGAAGTACGTAACAGAAAAGATGAAGAAGGGAATTGCATCACTGATACGTATCATTGCTCGTCTCGGGTACATATGCATCCAAGTATGAAGGGAGTTTTCAGGGTGAAAGCATCTGCAATTGCAGATGTATCAAAGCACTGGAAGGGTAAAATTTTAGCTCTCAGACAAAGGAATGTTGATTCTCACCTCGTAACAAAAGCGTTTGTACAACATGTATTCATGCAAAAACAAATACATATTGCGCCCACTGTGCCCTTTCAACAAAACATTGCAAACAGTAAGTATTTGTAACTCATTGAGAATGAGAAATTTCATGATACCTATGTAACGATTCGTCTTGTATTTACAGAAGTATACCCTTCGAATTGCTGTGAGTGGCAAAATGTTGAGAGTTTCACTGGTTCTTTTAAGTGTTACCACCTCGAAATTGATAGATTGCTCTTTGAGGGGTGTACAGCTAAGCAAGTTGCAGAGGACCTTGTTTTTTTCTATGACTCCAAGTACATATTACCCAAGGGGAGTCGAGAATATGGAACCCTTGAGTCTATGCACATATTGAATCTCAATAGCATAGATATGTCATTGGGTAGTAGCGACATTTTGCACATGTGTAGCACAAAAATTTCAGCAGACATATTGAATTCTATGAAGCGAAGCACCGGCTCAAAGAATGTACATCTAAGCTGGTTCATACCGATTGCAATTTTTGCACACATGTTCAAGGAATGTAAGGGTTTGAGACGTACCAAAAGCACGTATGTCATAAAAAATACATCAGAGGATTATGTAACAAGGATTCTAGGAAAAACTTGGACATAAAAAATAACTCACAACCATGACACAGTGGAGTGTCGAGTCACAACAAGGGACATGGCTTTTAGGTAAAATTTTCTCTCTTAGTTGACTATTATCTTACTTTGGGATGAATCGGCTAACTTTCCTTTCCAGTTACAGGTACTTTGTCGCACGACAAACTTTATGCCTAGTGTTCAAGTATCGTAGATGGAGAATGCTCAAGGGTAAATGGTTGTGCCTTGATCAAGACATGCATGAAAGTGTAGCTGTGGATGTTACTATCATTTATGAGGGCCGCGAGCCCCAAGTGTTGCAAATGGAGGATGATTGGCCCTTGAGTATAATGCACCAGGAAATTACAATGTTAATGCAAAATCCACCTGTGAGCTATTTTAAACTAGATGGTAGGAAAATTCGAAGCCGAGCTGAGGATACTATTACCAACGAAAAGTGTGTGGCTCCACATATTTTAGAAATTGTAGAGTCTCCCTAAAAATCCCAACACCACAAGTTGTAATATCCAACACCTGTAAATTTTTGGATTTTTTTGGCCAATAGAATATTGTCACTTACAAACTTGCAATATTTAAAAATTATGGTATTTATGCAAAATCATACACTTGTTATACACTTTTCACATCAACACATTTACATATGCATGTAAACTTTACAAAGATGTAAGTAAAGCCATAACTAAATATCGTATGCGAACAACCCTTAATGGTTTAAAACTTGAGGTTTTTAAGGTAGAACTAGTTTAGTTCTTGTTTCATTGTTTCATTTCACACTTTCTCTCTTCATCTCTTTATATCCCACATCCCTCCTACTTGCTACAATGGATGCTTGCACACACTTTGATGAGTGGATCCACGAGGCTATCTTTGCCAACCAGGGTGACGAGATATTCCAGGTTTTCTCTAAGAACTTCAACCTTGAAAGTGTGCTCTCATCGCTGGATCCCCCCCTTCAAGTTTTGGAAGACTTTGTGGGCACCGTTGCTACATGCACATACTCCATCGAGAGATCCGACATGACTTGGGTGCCTTTAGAACAACTCATGGTATTTTAGGCTGGGAAGAATCACCAAAAAGTGGTGAATAGGTGTCTGGCCCATGTGAGTATGCACTATTCCCATGGGAAGTGCACCATGTACATCACCTTTGGATCTCATGGAGTGTGATTGTGCATTGGCAATTTACCTCCTTGCATTGGATACACCCCTAGAGGAGAAGAGCGATGAAGATACAACTCCATAGGTTATTTCTATCACATACATGGGAGAAGAACCGATTGAATAGGTCATAAATGTTGAAGAGAAACATTGAGTGGTGACAGAGCAAGGGTTGGCTCTCATGCTGCCATCTTCTTCAGAACAACCACAAGTCGACAAACCCAACCTTGCCTCCTTGATACCCATTGAAGTAGATGGTGTACAATACTTGCTTCTATCAATACTGCAATACTTGGAAATGAAGGAAGAAGAGTTATTTTCTATCTTAGTCAGGAATTCATTGGAAGACCTAATCGATTATGATTACATGGATGTGCATCCAACAATGGCAGAGATTGGAAGATATGATGGCATAAGCTTAGATACTGTGAGTGCAATCATAGCAGGATAGGAGCATATTACCTTAGTTGAAGATGATTACCTTGTGCCCGATGCTGAATTTGAAGCACTACAGCATGATTTGTTCCGACCAAGGCCCCAGCTTCCTACCAAGGAGTTTGTAGATCCCTCTACCCAAAGAGATGCCTCCCTGACACACGAGGAAATGAAGATACAAGATGATCTGGAGAACGTGAGATTTCTAACTACCATATATTTTTATGCAATGAAACTTGATGGTAGGGTGCGTCGGGTCCCCCAGAATCCATCGGTGAAATCTTGGCCCAGAAAGTGGCCCCAAACACCAGACTTCAGACAGGGCAGCTACTGGCATCATTTTTGGCCAAGATTTCACCGGTGGACTCCAGGGACCCAACGCACCCTACCATCAAGTTTCATCGCTTTCTGATAACTCTAGGTTAGTCAGTAAATATATTGTTTGATTTGACTTTGTCATTCAGAACATATTATATATAGATGAGCTTGCATCAAGGCAAGGAGGAGCTCGACATGCGGATCGACACAAAGATTCAACTCATAAGGAGTATATCGGTAACCTTATTGCAGATTTTGTGGTCTTCCATGAGAAGTGCTCACCAGGAGGGCAAGAAATAATCATGAAAATTCAAGCTTTGACTAAGTTTGGACCTTTTCGAGTGATACATGTGACATCTAGCTTGGAGAAGGTGGTGCTAATCAAGCGGTCAAAGCTTCTTTACTTGTTTGACCAAATGCATGGTGGAGCAATGTGTGTGCTTGCGACATTAGGCGACCTCACTTAAGTGTTAGATCTGCTTCTCCTGGAGAAAGAGCTGAAGGGGGAGCACATCATTTTTTAAGCAAAGAAGGAACTTATATATTTTCATCGGAAGCTGGCCCCTCCTCTCCACCGATGAAAAAGCCAAGGAATAATTGAGAGTTCTTATTGCCTATCGGCTTTTTGTATCTACCATCACTAACAGCCATCACATGTATTTTTCTTGATGAATATTCAATGTGTAGTACTGCACTTGCAATTGTGTAAGTGTGACGATAATGTATGGTGCGTGAATGACACATTCGCATATATTAACATAATTCAATGCATAGTACTGCACTTGCGATTGTACATAAGCAATAACGTAACTTGTATCCATACGTATTACTACTTTTGATGCGTTCATACGTTAAACAAAAATTAAGAGTCATGCATTTCAAGAAACAAAACAAAACAACTTTACTCAATTATTTGAATTCAGTACACATCGCATGAGATATTATGTATATATAAATAAATATTCCAATGTGGCAGAGTATACAAATTTTTTTGGGCTTCCAAGATGTTATGGCACTGTAACACTCATTACAAACCTTGCATCATTAATCTAGTAAACTATGGCAAATTCCCCTTGCCATGTCGAAGCCGAATGATAAAGTTCATGTCTTTATCTGTGATTGTGACACGCTTTGCATGGATGGCCGCAAGCTGTGTATCATCAAACAAGTCGATGAGAAACCCCTCTGTAGCAGCTGTTTGTAGGGCCTCCATGGCTGCAGCAGTCCACCTTCCTGCTAGTAGGCCATCCCGCACTCATGCCCAAAATCTTCCCATCCCTTTCAGCTCCAAGTCTTACATGACTTCTCGAACAACTTTATGAAAAGAACTTTCCGGGATGAGAAGCTTGTATCCGCGTTGGATTCTCCTTATCTCTCGAAGGATAACAGTGCCCGATTTCCATCTCCTCTTCTTCTATGGTGGTCCTTGTGCTCTACAGGGAGCACTTGTTGCAGCACTAGAGGAGGCTCCATCTTGTGCTCTAGGTGGTGGGCCTTGGCGTGATGTCTTCCTAGGGCCAAAACGACGACATGCTTGCTTGGTGCGTGCCATGCAAACTCAAGCAGGGCAAGACAAAAGAAGAGACAGAGGTTGGGGATGTGAAAATGGAGGAAGCAAAGAAATCAAGATGTGAAAATGAGAAGAAGAATGAACTTTTAACCCATTTAAATCCCAAAACCGGGTTAATGCAGCTTGATACGCATTGTCCATCCTGTGATCATAAATCCATAACCTTGTATCAAAATGCGATGAAAGTTCACACCCGCACTTGTTAGGTGGCCAAGAGCCCTTTTTTTTTTAAAGTGCCTGCAAACCCCTGGTCCAAAGTCTGGCGTTTGGAGCCGCTTTCCAACCAAATTGGGCTCTTGGCTGCCAGGAAAGTGGCTCTAGACGCCAGACTTCAGACCAGGGAATTGCAAGCACTTTTTTTCACAAAAAAAATAATTTGGACTCTTGGCCACCTAACGAGTGTGCATGTGAAGTTTCGTCGCATTCCGATACAGTTTAGTATTTTAAAAATTATCCCACACCAAAATTATGGATGGCTTGATAATTGAGAAATCAACACCACGACTACTGGCCCTTAGAAACTGGCCCTTAGACTATACAGAGGCATTTAGAGTAAAGTCTAAAACAAGAAATGGCAAATTTTTGCATGTTATTCCTATTGAAATTGACAGTGCTAACAAAAACTATAAGTAAGAATTGAAAATACAGCAAAAATGCACAGTTAAAGTTGAGAGCGAAGGACAAGTGTAAAATTTTAATTCATATTTTAAGGGTGCATACAATAGTTTTGCACTAGGACATAGTCATATGTCCAATGCACGAGGATAACACTATGCCAAAAAAGATAACATTGCAAACTATGTTCATTCCATTCGAACGAATGCATCCTTCACTGCTTGAAGTTTTCTTAGAAGTTGGAAGTCCTTGGGAGTTACAGTGATATGCTTTGCATGTATTGCACAACGTTGAGTATCAGTCATCAAGTCAAATAACAAGGCCTCTGCAGCACACTGTAGAGCATGAAGACATTCTTTTGTGAAGTGATCAGGTCTATCCTGACCTTGTGCCAAAAACCAAGTCATGCTTTCTGTGCGGTAGAGGTCTTGCACAATCTCGCGAATAAGTCTCGAGAAGCTCTCCTTCGAAATGATGAGATCAAAAGAGCGTTGATACCTTCTAATTTCTCTCAAGGCCACTGTACCTGGCTTCCACTTGTGTTTCTTGTGGGGATGTTGAGGAGGTCCCTTGTGAGGGCGACTTGAGGAAGGTGGATTAGGTTGAGAAGGGGGTGCATCTAAGCTAGTAGATGCTCCAAGGGGCTGAACAGAATATGGGGCTCTGAGCGGAAGCTTATTTGCAACTACCTTAGACCTAGCCATCTTTCATGCACAAGAGATGTGAGAACTCAATGAATAAGATAAAAAGTGAAAACCTCTTTTATATAACCCTAAACTGTGAGACTCATTCACATAGATGCACACTCTCTCTTTCTCTCTTAAACTATGAATTGCATTCACACTGACTCACATTGTTCATCTTACAATCTTAGCTCTTTTTGAACCCATTTGCTCCCTTGTCGAAGCCTTGTTTCTAGCCACTTGGCATGGTTTTCTTTGGCACTAGAGGCTTCATAACGCACTCTTTTAGTGACACGACGTGATTCCATCATGTCTGCAACCAATTCATCAGCACTTTTATTTACTCTCTTTTGCGAGAGTTTAGCTTCATCCGCTACTATAATCCTATACCACCAAGATAGCAATTGGATCATTGGATTGCTATCATTCACCCCTCCACCATGATCAATTTTTCTTTGGTATGCACCACGCGTTATCCAATGTGAATTTTCCATCCCTTGTGTGGACCAAATTCCTATGCTTCCCTTTTCTACAAAGTATGGTCCATGTGCCTCAAGGATATACTACAAAGACACGTATCACACATGAGTAAAATTATGCTCAATAGTTTATACAATTCATACAATTTTAAACTATTAACTTAGTACACACCATGTAATGTGTGATAGAGCTTTTGCCCCATGCTTCCACCATGTTTTCGTAGAAGCTATGCATAGCATTGATAAATTCTTGCTTATCTTCATTGGAGCCAATTTGTTAAGACTTATCCAAACCTTAGCTTTGGCCAATCTTGTTTTTCCTCCATTACTTCGATCAAGAATTGCAAAATGTAACTTTTTCCACCCATCATAGTCCTGCGGCCTACGAACCATGACATTCCCTTCCTCATATTGATGGGTATTGAGAGAAACTTACTAGCCTTTGCTCCTCCAAAGCAAGGCTTTTTTGGTAAGTTACCAGATTTTCCTGGTCTCTTCTCATCTTTTTCAATCGTCACTTGATGCTTGTGTAGCCCAATTTCTGATAGCACTCGCTCCACATTCCTACACGTTACAATGGCTTCTTTTTCTGGTTGCATTCTATAAGCAAAGCAAATGTATTCATATACAAGTTTCTCCATGATTCTAACAAAAGTGCAATGAACAAATGTGAATACGATCCAAGGAAATGTTGAAGATGGACTTCCAAGTGGGATCTTCTCTATTGCGTGTCGGTACAGCACTTGTCACCTTTCGCCGGTTCTTCTTTCCGTCCTTTCCTTCCACCCTCTTTGTCAAGCAATATAGACATGGATTCTTTGTATTTGCACCATTGGAGATTCCACACATGCATTTTAAAGTTTTCAAGTCTCCTGCAAGATGCCATTCAACCAAGTATTGACCATACCCTTCAACCGAGAGCATCTCACCATGTTCCTAACAATCAATGATGCTTTGAATGCTTGTGTGCATAAAGAATAGCTGCAACACCTCAAATGTTTCCTTAGGAACTTCAAATGCAGCGAGCCACCACACATGGCACTCAAATTGAACACTAAAGTTCCCTGGATTGTTCTTGTCGAATTGTAAAGCTCTATTCATCAGAGTTACACTAACTCTTTCAAGCTTTAATCCTTTGACAACCTCACTTTCATCTAATTTTATAACAAACTGCAATTTACCATTACATTCCTCAACATACATTGTAGTACATTACCATTGCCAACTACACCTTGTTCAAATCTAAATAGTAATTATTGAGTTCGGTGAACTTCACCTCATATGCATTTTTGGTCCCAAACTTTAGTGTTTCCACACATTGAACATGCATGGGATCTCCTATCAACTCCAAAACCTTTATATTAAGTTGCTGTCGGGCCTCTATTAACTTTGAAGGTTGAGGAAGAGACACGATTCTATTTCTCTTCAGTACGTGACCAAACCCAGCCTTCACACCTTTGAATATCTTTGAGTAA
The DNA here is from genome assembly GCF_053477565.2 of Lygodium microphyllum. Lineage (NCBI taxonomy): Eukaryota > Viridiplantae > Streptophyta > Polypodiopsida > Schizaeales > Lygodiaceae > Lygodium > Lygodium microphyllum. The sequence continues at coordinate 97,402,950 of NC_141161.1, forward strand.
GTCATTGTGCTAATGCCACCCCTGTCACAAATAGATTGTGCATCCACAACTGAGAACTCATTTGACATATCTTTTAATGTGCACTCAATCACCTTTTCCTTCACGACCTTAAACTTACGATTTCTCAAAGCGTTTTCCAATGTACTTACCTTCAGCAATCTACTAGTACATGATCCAACCTCACCCTCACCTAGGTTCTCTTTCTGAGCTACCTTACATGCTTTGATACGTTGCTTCCACTGGCCACTATTCACAACTAACTCATTGATTGGCTTCTTCTTTTGTTTGCGCTCCTATGTTAGCTTGCTGTTGATCTTTCTCAAGTCTTCCAATTGTGCCTTTGCCTCCTCATATGAGATACCAATGTCATGGATAGTGTCCTGCAATAATTTGATTTTTTTGTTGAATTACAGTGTCATTCAATTGTACCACTTGTCCTATGAGCTGTTGTATATGAAGTTGATGTGCAACGATCACATCATGGCAATTTTTTATGGTTGCTTGGTAAGTTGTAAATACTTTGAATGCCTGATCATTGAGCTGCCTAGTATAACCAAGTAACCCATTTTCACCCTCGCACACATACTTCAGCAAATTTGTGATTCCTGAGAAAGTTGGAGGTCTATTGTTTAAGGGGTCAATTGGGTAGATTCTCCCATCAACCCACAAATCCACATGTTTCAAAATCATTTCCCTGTAACTCTGCAAAACCTAAGGGTTGACACTGGTACGCTGGGTTCTTTTGAATAATGGGGCATATTCAATCTCTACCTCAATATGCAACTCCTTCTTTCTTGTATTCATTTTACTATTAATAGAAAAAGGAAGCCTACTTGGTTGTCACAAGAGGTAGAGTGGAGATGCAGAGGTACACAAAGGTGCCAAGGGAAAGGAGGGTGTAAATAATTCACTCTGTTATTGAAGGTTGCATAAACACGAAGAAGAGGTCACAATAGAGCCATGAGAGAGTATAGATATGGGGGGGAAATAGCTCAGAGGGTAGGGATGTCCAAGACTTTTTGTATTTTAGATATTTCTATTTTGCCTCCAAAAACATCTCCAAAAAACACGAAATTAAACTAGTTGTTCTGTTTTTTGACCAAAAGCTAGGATATAAAATATCCCCAAAATATCTTAAAAGGAACTTTCGAAATTTCATTTTCCTTGTTCTCGATTAAAAAATTAATTACCTCATATCTACTAATCATTTTGCATTGAAAACGAAGCACCACATTCCCGTAACTAACTCTTTTTTTAATATAAAATTTGGTTGAAAAAGACTTCTTGAATGAGGAGAGAGAAGGAATCTGAGTATATCTTTGTAAATAATATAAAAAAGGAAAAATGAGATTGCAAAAGTGGAGAGAGAGGAGGATTATTTTACTATTCTTCTCTCCTCTTTTCCTTGTTTTAAGGAGGAGAGGGGGGGCTAAAAGGCCCATTTGTGAGTTCATTTTTTTCGTAATGTTGGTGTTATTCAAGAGTTGTGGTAAGAGGTCATTATATGTAAGTATAACAAAAGGTTTTAGCAAAATATAATGCCTAAAATATTTGTAAGAAAAAATGAAGCTTGCCATGACCTAGTCTACTTCCTCATATGCCCTCTTTGCAAGGGACTTGATTCTATTACCATAGTAGGTAGGCCTCATATACAAACTGGAGCTTCCTTGTTGGAGCAATCTTGCTCATAAAGCATTCTTCCCCACTAATGGCTTAATATTGAAAGGTTTACTCCAATTTGGAGCTTGCAAAGAAGAGACATTACAAAGGACTTCCTTTATATTTTCAAATGCAAATTGCAATCTTTAGACCATTTCATTATTTTACTTTTAACAACTTATTGAAAAGGATAAAGTATCTCTAAGACCATTGCTATGAAGCTAGCCATATACTTTGCATTTTGGATGAAAGTATGCAACTAGTTGACATCTTGAGGAGACGAAAGTTGTAGTAGAGCTTTGAACTTGTCATCATCAAGTTGGATCACATTTTTTGAGACCATGTGTCCCAAAATGTTGATCTCCCTCCTATCTAGAAAACAATTATTTCGATTGTGTTTACCTCCTTCTACATCAAGCTTCCCTAAAACAACATCAAGCTTTTCACAATGCATTGAATGTACACAAATGTCATCCATAAAGATCTTCAAAAATTTATCAAGAAATGACCAAATACTTGATTTGACTTCCTTTGGTAATATATAGGACAATTTGTGAGACCAAATAGCACCATTTGATAGCAAAAACATCCCCATGGAGTAATAAAGGTGGTCTTATTTTGATCTTGAAGTGCTATCTTTAGTTGGCAATACCCAAAGTATCCATTGCATATTTTGATCTTGAAGTGCTATCTTTAGTTGGGAATACCCAAAGTATCCATTGCATAACACTCGTGACCAACAATAGAATCCAAAATCCCATCTATATGTGGTAAGGGATAATGATCCCTTTTAGTTTGCAACATTAAATGGCTTGTAATCATCAATACATCTATGCCACCTTACATCCTTCTTGGGTTGAATTACTATTGGACTCACCATTCAAAATTATCAACTAGGTAGGTGATATCTTCCTTGAGTACCTTTTTAATATCTTCTCTCAATGCATTCTACTACTCCAAGTTTAGAAGTCATAACCTCTAACAATTTGGTTTGGCACCTTGCTTTAGCTAGATTGAAAGATCTTATCCTATAGCCAATTTGTTAGAGGTCATAACCTCTCACAAATTGGTATGGCTCCTTTCTTTAGCTTGATTGAAAGATCTTCTCCTATAAAACCTCATATTTCTTCATATGAAGTGATGAATAGCCTAGGATACTTGATAAGATCCTTGAAAAAGATTCTTGCTCCAAAAGACAAGTCAACATGTAACATCTTTAAAGCATAGTTCTCTTTATAGATCCTTTTTTGGGCTACATAAAGAACTCCATTTTTTCCATAGTTCTATTCTTTGTTACCTCAAGTTTCCAAATATTCCTCTCCTTTTTCTCTTACTCTTCTTAAAAAAGCATACTTACATCATCATTGCTACTATTGGATCCACTAACTTCTTCTTTACTTCTCTCTTCTTCCTTTCTAGTTGTTTCCTCTTGTCCTTCTTGCTCTCTTTCCCCCTGTACAAGACTTTTTGTGATATCTTAAACTTTTGTAACACCCCCCTTCCTATCCATAAGGGTAATTGTTCCCCTACCCCAATACTATATAACTTTAACTTCTCTTGACTAAAGTCTGCCAAGAATAAGTGAGAAAGCACCCAACCAAGCTGGCATCACATGTCAATCCACTTTAGTACTCACACCAAGAACTATTACTCCCATTTTTTCTAGAACACCATGAATTTTAATTTGGAGTAGTTAGCCAATCAATTCTATATCTTGATTCTCCATTCATCTCAAGTCCCAATCTCTCTAAATAGGCTTGAGTTATACCACAAAGTTGAGCTCCTCTACCTATATAAGCTTCACCAATAAGCAAATATCAAGTAAGTCTATATTAGAATGTAGCTAAACAATACCTCTTCCTTTCTTCTCTTTAGGAGGATTGGCAAGCCTCTTCTAAATCCCTCCTTAGATTAGGACAATTCTCCCTCAATTGACCATAATTAATATCATCCTTCCTACTAATAAGATCACTTTGCAAACAATAATTCGATTGGCCATTCCCTAAGGGTAGATATTTAGCCTATAGTGTCTTCAAGGTTTCCCATTATTTTTGTTGGTAGACGGGTCATCCTACTATATCCACTCTAGCATTATACTACTCGGTTCAACTGCTCGACTGTGACACATCACTAGGTGGTGGCTCTAGATATATTTACACATGGGCCCTATGGTTCGATGGGTAACCCATGCATGCTCCTTTTCATGCATTTTGGATTTTCATCAAGAGAAAGAAAGAAAGAATCCATATACTAATATTATTCAATTTTCATCAAGAGAAAGAAAGAAAGAATCCATATACTAATATTTAAGCACATTTTAGTGTAATATTATAAACTTCAAACTTTGTTCCTAAACTTAATCATTTGAGGGATTCTATAAGACAAATGGGACAAGTTGGACGTTAAGATACTAAAATTAATCTGTGAATTGTCTAGGCATAATTCTCTATTCTAAGACTTATTTAGGCATAAAAGTTAAATGTCAAAACCAACATTGTAATTAAAACTGAAATCATATGGAGCTTGTTGTTGAACATCAAAAACTTGAATTATTAGTAAAGGTAAATGAAAAAGAGATGCCACCATTAATCTTGTGATATATGAAGACATATACAATTGAGATGTTTTTAAATTAAAAAATAATCTCCTTGTGCAAAAAAAAGTTGAAAAATATGTCTTAGTTTATGTTCATATCCTATGTATGCATCAAATAAAGGGAAACTATGTGTAAAGTGACTTTAAGTCAAATGAGTATCTGTCCACTTTGTGAGACACTCAGTGGGAGAAAACATGGAGAATAGAAGAAGAAGAAAATGAAATGAAGAATGAAGAAGAAGAAGATGGATTGAGGCTCCATATCTTGTGCCTATTTGCCTTGCATTACACATCTATTTCAAGTATTTTGAGTTGATATTACAGTGGGAGTGAAGAGTTAGATTCAAAAAAGTGTCAAACAAGGTTTACATCAAATGCAAGCTTGTTGTCCACGAGCAAATCAAGTACAATTCCTCATCTAATCAGTCCAAAATAGGTGTACAAATTGGAAGAGCCATTGTAGCTCAAATTTGGGGCTGTATTGCATGCTTCAATTCATTCAAAAATCCATTGAAGGCTACAAATCATGAATGATAGTAAGGTTTTATTTTCCTTTTTGATACAAACTGAGTCATTTATGGATGTCAAAAGCAAGGGGGCTACTTAAGCTCAGCGCGCCTACTTGAAATGGGGACCTGCTTGAGCCCAAAAGCATAGGGTTAGCTTGTAAGTTAAGCACAGGGTCTGCTTGTAAGCAGGGGGTTTACTCAAACAGTGAATAGAGAAGAGGAAGAAGATTGATTTGTACATTGGCTTGTATTAGAGAGCCTTGAGCTCATAAACCTCAATGAGTAGGACTCGAGTATGTCCTTGATTGATTCAACGTTAGCATGATTAGCCTAGAGGCCTAGCATAAAGGCATCATAAAAAATAGTGCATGCTAGTCTAATTAGCCTTGCTAAAAGGTTTATAATTAAATATTAGTCAAAAGCTCCCCCCCCAAAAAAACCCCTTTTCACACTGCATGAGATTGAACTAGTTTTCAGAGCTTGTGTTCACATTGGAGTTCTCCTTGCACTGGTTATTTGGGAAGTTGCTTTCACACTTTCAAAGGTTGAACTAGTTAGATCTGAATTGGTTCATAGATTTGGATATTCACATTGCAATGAAAAAGAACTAGTTGTTTGAAGAGAAAAAATGTAGTTTTTATGCAACTTTCAAGTGCCATTTTGGAAGGAAAAATTTTACAAAAAAATTTCCCCAAAAAAATCTATGTTGACCTTTGTATGGGCTTCATTTTTAGGAAAATATTTTAGAAATATAGTACCATTTTGGAAGGAAAAATTTTACAAAAAAATTTCCCCAAAAAAATCTATGTTGACCTTTGTATGGGCTTCATTTTTAGGAAAATTTTTTAGAAATATAGTAGGGAAATTTGTAAATTTTAGACCTGTATTTTGATGCTTTTTAGATCATATAGGCATCATTTGAATTCCATATGCAATCTTTCTTACTGGAAAGCAAATAAACATCATGTGAGCATGTTGTATTGATGTTTTTGGCTACAATTGGGTGCATCTAAGACATTACTCCATTGGACTTTGGTTTACATGTGTTTTTTGGACCTATTTAGTGGTTTATAGTCTTGAAACCTATGTGGATGATACTCAATTGATGTACCGTTCTTAAGCAATGGTTTGGAAAATTGCATATTGTTGATTTTCTAAAATTATAGTAGTCATAATGTTGAAATTTTCACAAATAACACAGATTATTGGGAACAAGTTGACAAAGAACAACTATAGTGTTTGAACCTATTGTATAGAGAATTTTCTTATGTGAAAAGGTTTGTGGAACCTCACTACAGTGGAGGTCATATGTCCTCAGCTTCCTAAGGAGCCAACAAAGGAAGAGAAGAAGGCCTATAAAGATTGGACATGCAAAACCAGGAAGGTACTACATTGGATATCCATATGCATTATAGAGACTTTGATTCCACACTTAAAAAAGGAAAGTACATGTAATGATACATGCGAGATAATTGAAAAGATATATGGCACTTGTATAGAGGCAAGAAAGATATAGTTCAGGTAAAGGCTACATAGTGTATGGCATGGAAATTGAAGCATTAGTGACTATGTTGCAAAGATCAAGTAGACTACAGAGAATCTTACTTTGATTAATGCACATATTGATAATGATGATTTGGTTTTAATCACCTTAAATGGGCTTGGTCCTGCATACAAGTCTTTGGATACTTTTATTTTTATGAGGAAATTCTATGCCTAATATTTGAGAAGTTGATTGCCTTGTTGCTTACAAAAGACAAAGCTTGGGCTTAATGCATCCAATAGTGACAAAAATACCAGTAGTGATAACAATGTGTTTTATCATCAAAGAGGAGGTCATAGTCCTTCAAGGGGTAAAGGATCTTCTTATGATCAAGGAGATGCCTTTGCTCATAGTTGTAGCTCTTTTGGACGTGAAGATTTCATGCCTAAAGATAATGGGAGATCCTTCTCTAGAGGTAGAGGATAGTCTAGTCCTCATAGAGATGGTGCACATCATTATTGTGGATAGTTTGGCAACTCAGTATGCTCATTATATAGGTGGTTATGTAGGTACATGTTATGTTTCTAGAGGTGGATCAGTTACAAGAAGATATGTGTTTGCCATGGAGCATATACTTGGAAGTATGACTCATGCACTAGTGATGAGGATTGGTTTTTGGACTTAGGTGCTATGAACCACATGACACATAATGAAGAATAGTTTAATAGGAACCAAGAAATGTAAAGTGAGTATGTATCCACTGGGGATGATAAACTACATAAAATTACCCATACTGGTAGTGTTCCATTAATCACTAGAGATGGGATTGAGAATAAACTAGGAGATGTATTGTATATGCCTACTATAAAAAAAAACCTTGCTTCTGTTGGATAAATGGCTAATTAAGAATTGCAAGTTAGGTTTAATATAAGTGTGCTATTTCATTGAAGAGTTTAGAAATGGCATAACCTTGCAAATTGATTACAAGAGGACAAAAGAAAGGCAGATTGTTTGCATTATATGCTAGCAATCCCATTGAACAAAGCTCTATGTATGTGAAGATAGGGCACATACAAGACAAGGATGTAGAAATATGCCATAGAAAAATTGGACATGTAAACTTGCAAAACTAAAGCAAATGGAGTCTAGACAAATAGTACGTGGTCTTCTATACTTTGGCTATATAAATTATGAGCATATATGTGAGGCATGTTGGTTTGGAAAATAGTCTAGACTCCCATTTCCAAAGAGGGGGAGAATCAATACATATCCCTTGGAAATGGTGGAAAATATGGAAAAGCTAAAGTAGAAGACAAAGGCCAACGCAAAGTGAAACGAAAGACGAAGGCATGCCAAGAAAAATCTAGAAACACAAGAAGCGTAGAAAAGTCCTAAATAAGGGAAAAGGTACACAAGGAAAAGTGCAAGTCAATACTTTTGTAAAAGAGCCCAAGCGCATCATAATTTAATTTAGAGAGCGCGCACGGGCTCTCACCCGTGCAATTTGTAAATATAGATGGGCAGTGGAAATGAAGCTAGGAAGATAGAAGGACAACGGGAAAAAGGACCTAGGCCATGGCCAGCCATGTAAAAAAGGGGATAAGGGGATGACCGCCCAAAAGGGATTTAGGGTTTTGTATATAAAGTTGAAAAGTGAATGAGAAGCTCATTCTTGTGTGTGGCCAAAAGTGGCTCTCCTCCTCCTCCTCTTCTTCTTCTTCTTGCTTGCTTGAGCTTGTGCTTGAGAGAGGGAGTGTGAGAGTGTGAGGGAGTGAGTGTGTGAGGGTGAGGGACCGAGGAGAAGAAGCTCTCCATCTTCTCCTCTCTTATTCTCTTCTCTTCTCTTACTCGCAGCAATGGAGATTGGAGCTTGGAGCTTGGAGATGGAGCTTGCTTGAAGCTTGCACTTGAATCGTGGAGCCTTGAAATAGTATAAGGACTTGAAATAGTGATCAAGACCAAGCCTTCAATGTCAGGAGCAATGCCCAAGAGTAGAAGCAACACCTAGGAAGCAAAGCATAAGCTAGAGAAGTGGATTGATGCCAAGAATAGGGCAACCGACATGCACAATTCATGATGACTGCTTCTACGGATTTTTCTACTAGTATACTCTCTAGAGCAGAAAGGGTATCGCTGTTATAACCCTGTCACAGGTGAGTTCAGAGTCTTCTTAGAGCGCTTTATGAAAACCCTGAAAGGCTTTGTGCGACAACGAGCTTGGCCAGAAGGTAGCAAGGTTGAAGGTTGGTTGGTGTCTGAGGTGCTAGTGCATATTTCATAATGACTACCAACGGTGGATCCAGACAACAAAATGCTATGGTCGTTGAAGAATGATGATAGACTGACCGGAGATGTGGTGGTTGGAAATGGGGTAGAAAAAAGAATGGATGCTGCAATGGAGGAGAAGGTGAATCGTTTTTGTATGATTATACATGCACCAGCTCTAATAAAAAATAATTTTATTTTTGAAATTGTACGAATATTACACAATATTGCAGTTTTGCAAATTTGTCTTATTCTTGTGTTTTGTTTGCAGATGTCGCATCCTGGATCATCTAGCAATGACCTAGATTTGGATCGCATGAATGATACATTGGGCTTGTTCGGTAGAGGGGTCAATGCTCTTTTTGGAAGTTTTCCTAGTAGGGAAGACTTCATGAGAGAGATGACTAGATACCTTGGCCGCTCTCCCATAGCAGACGAGGCGTTCAACGTCATGTCTGGAATGCCTCTGACGTCTTTGCCTGCCACTACTTCCCAAACACCAAATGTCCAAACTCCAATTGCAGGTACTCCACGTGCAGTGCCTATACATGCATTAGCTGAAGCACAAGCATCAGCCGACACATGTGCATTTGCAAAAGCACATGCATCCAGCGAGACATAGGGTAGTCAACGAAGAGAGAGGAGGGAGAGTCGAGGGGGAGGACGAGGCTTGTGTGGGGGTTGCCTAGGAGGTGGCGAACGATCACCCTCACCAGAAGATCACGTAGAGGAGCATGTACGCTAGTACTATAGAGTTACAGATACTCGTGGCATCTTCCATGATGATGAAGGAAGGGATGTAATGGCGTACATGAGGAGCATCATGTATGCGTGTATAAAGATTGTTTCGTTCACTTCAAGAATCAGAAAAGCGCCTTGTGGCAGGAGGTGATGAGGGCAATCCATAGGAGGTACCCAAATCCTGAGGGTCAGCGATTCTCGGATGATTGGGGATGCACCAAAGTATGGGATTTGCTTCACAACAAAAGATCCCACCTCATGACATGCGCTAAGGAGTCACTGCGGAGATAGGAGGAGGGGCGTGGAGCCTATAGCCAACCACCTATGTGCCACCGCATAGAGTGGAAGAAAGCCAAGAAGAAAGCAGCAGAGAAAGTGAAGAGTCGCCAGCATGCAGAGGCGCGACGCATCCAAATGGAAACCATGGGATCGTCGCATTACGGATTGGGCGGTAGAGAGTCATGGGAGGCAGAGTTTGTAAGTATATTTTGATTTCTAATTTTTTAAAATTTATATTTCTTTCAATTCTTTGTATAATTTATTCTAATACATTGTGTCTCATAATTGTTTGTATATATCATAATTATTTTGCAAACTACTATCGTTGGTAGGAAACCTACTCCTAGAGAGGTAGGTTACCATCGAGGCCATAACCACGCAGCCACATGGCTTCACTTCTATGAGGAGGGTCTCATCATTGAGAAGTAATACAACCAATCTATGAAGATTCGATAGCCAGAGGAGGTATGTTTTTCTTACTTTCCTATTAAAAGTATAGCTAATTATAACTTTTTCTTTGCATTTGTACATAAGCAACCTTGATCTTTTGTGTGTGTAGGTGAACCCCGATGTGGAGCATAGCGAGGAGGGGAATAGCGACGCTAGTAACCATGGTGGTGCTAGCAAAGATGTTTCTTCTTCAGATTCGTAGAGGAGCACCATACCTCCTCTATGGCCTTATTTCCTTGTATATCTATTAACCATCTTTGAGCCTACTGCTTGCGGCCACGCTTTAGGTTGCAAGCACTTAAACTCCCCATGTAAATGTGTTTTATTTATAATGAATACATGTATTTTTGTTTTCAATTCTCATGCCTTCAGATCCATTGTGTTTTTCCCAAATGCACAATTTGATGTATGGGAGGGGGGAAAAAAAACCAGACCAGTTCTGTTCTTCACATCTATTTGTGCGTCTAAATTGCAGAAAATGCGCGTCTATACTTGCGTCTAAAATGCAAAGTACACGTGCTCATACACGCGCTATATAATTCAAATTAATAAAAAGAAAATAAATAAATAAATATATTTTAAATGAGATTTTTGGTTTTGCATTCGCATCTACTAGCGCTTGTAAAAGCGCGTCTATGAACGTGTATATCACTACAACAAAAAGGCCTCATAGACACACTTTTAGACGCGATTTTTGAATATAGAGAAAATCTTACAGGGGTGTCTATCCGGCCGTCTATTTGTACATCTATAGTGTCGCGTCTATAATCGCATGTATAAACTAATTTACATGCAAATATAGACGTGCAATAGACGCACATATACACGCGTGAATACAAGTGCATAAAAAACCAAAATTGTTATTTATTTAATTTATTTTGTGCGTCTACCAATGCGTCTATCTGGCAATTAGACGGGCATATAGACACGCCTGTAGACGCGCTTTTACAAGTACCCATAGACGCGAACGGAAAACAAAAAATCTCATTTTTTTTTAAAAAAATATTTTTTTTAAAATTTGAATTATCTGATGCGTGTATAAGCGCGTGTGCTCTGCATTGTAGACGCACCTATAAATGCGCGTTTTTTGTAATTTAGACACGCAGATAGACGGCAAAACAAAACTGGAAAAAAACTCCCATACATCAGATTGTGCATTTGGGAAAAAGACAATGGATCTAAAAGCATGAGAATTGAAAATAAAAGTCCATGTATTCATTATAGATCAAAAGCATTTACATGGAAAGTTTAAGTGCTTGCGACCTAAAGCGTGGCCGCAAGTAGTAGGCTCAAAGATGGATAATATATATACAAGAAAACAAGGCCATAGAGGAGGTATGGTGCTCCTCTACGAATCTGAAGAAGAAACATCTTCGCTAGCACCACCATGGCTACTAGCGTCACTATCCCCCTCCTCGCTGTGCTCCACATCCGGGCTCGCCTACATACACAAAATATCAAGGTTGCTTACATAGACATGGTGGAGAAAAAGTTATAATTAGCTATACTTTTAATAGGAAAGTAAGAAAAACATACCTCCTGTGGTTGTTGAATCCTCATAGCCCGGTTGTATTAGTCCTCAGTGATGAGACCCTCCTCATAGAAGTGAAGCCATGTGGTTGCGCGGTTATGGTCTCAATGGTAACCTACCTCTCGAGGAGTATGTATCCTACCAACGATAGTAGGCTGCAAAACAATCATGATATATACAAACAATTATGAGACACAATGTATTAGAACAAATTATATAAAGAATTGAAAGAAATATAAATTTTAAAAAACTAAAAATCAAAATATACTTACAAACTCCGCCTCCCACGACTCTCTGCCACCCAATCCATAATGCGACGATCCCATGGTTTCCATTTGGATCTGTCGTGCCTCTGTGTGCTGGCAACTCCTCACTTTCTCTGCTGCTTTCTTCTTTGCTTTCTTCCACTCTATGCAGTGGCACATAGGTGGTTGGCTATAGGCTCTACACCCCTCCTCCTGCCTTCGTAGTGAGTCCCTGGTATGTGTCATGAGGTGGGATCTTTTGTTCTGAAGAAAATCCCTCACTTTTGTGCGTCTCCAATCATCCGAGAATCGCTGACCCTCAGGATTTGGGTACCTCCTATGGACTGCCCTTAACACCTCCTGCCACAAGCCGCTTTTCTGATTTTTGAAGTAGACGAAACAATCTTTAAATGTCGCATGTATGACGCTCCTCATGTACGCCATTACATCCCTTTCTTCATCATCATGGAAGATGCCACCAGTATCTATAACTCTATAGTACTGGCATATAGGCTCCTCTACATGATCTACTGGTGAGGGTGATCGCTTGCCACCTCCTAGGCAACCCCCACACAAGCCTCATCCTCCCCCTCGACTCTCCCTCCTCCCTCTCTGTCGACTACCCTCTGCCTTGCTAGATGCACGTGCTTCTGCAGATGCACGTGCGTCGGTTGATGCTTGTGCTTCAGCCGATGCATTTACAGGTGCTGCACATGGAGTACCTGCATGTGGAGTACCTACAATTGGAGTTTGGGAAGTAGTGCCATGCAAAGATGTTAGAGGTGTTCCAAACATGACGCTGAACACCTCGTCTGCTGTGGGAGAGCGGCCAAGGTATCTGGTCATCTCTTCCTTGAAGTCTTCCCTACTAGGAAAACCTCCAAAAAATGCATTGATCCCCCTGCCGAATAAGGCCAATGTATCATTCATGCGATCCAAATCCGAGTCATTGCTAGATGAACCAAGATGCGACATCTGCAAAAAAAACACAGGAAAAAGACAAAATTTTTTGCATACAAAAAATCATATATTACCTTCATCCACACCTAAACATTTTCAAAGAGCTTTCTTTAGACATTGAGCATAAAACTTAAGTGCTAGCGCTTCTCATAAACAATAAAATTGATAAACACAAACATGGGATTGGTCACATTCATCATTGCAAAAATATCTCTGAATAGGCAATGAAAATTGTTTTTTATCAAAGCTGGCACGTGTATAACCGCGTCTAAATTGCAGGATAGACGCGCTCTCAGACGCGTCCCTAAAGTCAACCCTCTGTCCAAAGCGCGTCTATATCCGCATCTGAGATGTAGTATAGACGCGCTGTCAGACGGGGTTTCCAGGTCAATGCTCTGGCGCGTGCGTGTATCATCGCATGTAGACTGTAGAGCACACGCACTAGGAGATGCGGCCTCAGACGCAATGAGAGAAAACCTTTCTTCGTGTCTATACCTGCGTCTACACTAAAATGTAGACGCGCTGGCAGACGCGCTCACTCGGCTGATTTCAGTCCGACGACCGCCATTCATGATTTACAAAATGCAGTACATAATGGAATCAAAAATCCTAATACACATACAGAGAGAGAAAGAGAGAGAGAGAGAGAGAGAGAGAGAGAGAGAGAGAGAGAGAGAGAGAGAGAGAGAGAGAGAGAGAGAGAGAGAGAGAGAGAGACTCACCTTGGGTGTTTGGTGTGGCGCGTGGTGGCGCTTCTTCCTTCTCCTTCTTGCTCTCCTTGGTAAGTTACCCTCCCTTGATGCTTGCTTCCTTGCTTGCTGCTTCTTCTTTCTCTTGTTTTCCTCTCTCTTGTTCTCTCTTTCTTCCTCTCCTTGGCTTTCCTTTTTCCCTTCTTGTGTGTTTGAAATGAAAGAAGAGGTGAGTCATGAGGAGGTGAGGCATGAAGAGACTGCATGTCGGCTAAACTCGAGCTTCAGAACTGCAAAAAACGCAGAAAAGAAAAGGCGCAGTTTGAAAAGAAATGATATAAGTATGGTTTGAATTTTGACGTGTGCGTCTATTTTGGCGTGTATATGCACGTCTAATGTTTATGTAAACGCGCGTATAGACGCGAACATAGATGCGCAAATAGACGCTAATTTAGATGTGTATGTAAACGAGGATATAGACGCGCATTTAGGCTTTATCATAATTTTTTGTTTTTAAGATAAGTTTTCATAGTGAATTCTTATCATAAGTTTTAATGTATTTATGATGAGTTTTGTGTATTTAAAGTTGAGACCTTAGAATAATTAATACGCTAGCTTGAAGTTTTTATATAAACATATGAATGACAAATATTTTGATGTTGTCATGAATTAGGTTTAATCATGTCATCGTCATCACCTAGTGCGGTGCATGCTGATGAGTCAACGAGCACATCCTCAAGTGAGGATGAAACATTACGTCTTCATAATCGAGATGCATGGCTACGATGAAAAATTAAATGCATGTGTGATCATTGTCGAGGGTGTATTTTTCGAGCACGTTGAATTGCAATATCACACCTCAGCTTGTATGAGTACGTTGATATATATTGAGTAACATAGACTAGCAATCTTAGTGTTTAAAAAAAACAATGAATACCGGTGATTTTTCTCGCTCTTGTGGTTGAGCAAGGTGCAGTGCCACATCCTCAGATGCTCCCTCCCAGGTGTCGAGAGGCTGCAAAACGTCGATGCGAGGAGGCAGAGTCTTCAAGAAGAGCGGAGACTCACGACCATGATAGTAGCCCTTATGAAATGCCCCATCAAGTCGTAGAGGATGAGATTTTGGACAACATGGTACACCATCTATTTTCGCAACCGGTTCAGGGAGAAGGTCACTCTACGAAGCTAGATGATCCACTATACGTAGCGTCATCTACTCCGTTGTATGAAGGTTGTACGTACTCCATTCTTCGTGCGTCCCTCGAGATACTTAACTTGCAAACAATTTATAGATGGAGTAATGTCAGTTTGGATGCGTTATTGAAGTAGGTATCAATTCAGTTTGGCTCATGAATCATAATATTAATTGTTCTATTTTGAAATCAAACATAAATATATATTGGTGGTTTTTTAACTCACTTTTAAAAATATATGTAGACTATTATCACAAATGCTTCCAAAAGGAAACAAATTGCCAACTAAGAGAGAGCAAGCAAGACATTACTTGACATCTCTGGGAGGCCTCGATTATGTCAAGATCCATGCATGTGTCAATGATTGTGTCTTATTTCGTGGGATTCATGAGTTCACACGAGAGTATCCTGTTTGTGGCGAATCAAGATACGAAGTGGAGATGAAGTCAATGGATGTGCCTCGTAAGGTTTTGCGACATTTTTCAATTGTTCCACGTATAAAACTTATGTTCAAGTGTAAGTCTATTGGAAAGCTCATGTCATGGCATGCTAGTCATCGTTCAAGTGATGGAAATGGAGGATCCCTGCAGACACACCGGCATGGCAACATATAGATAATTTGGGGCCCATTGTCAAAGAGTTTACTGTTCATAATATAAATCATAGGATTCTTATGAACACAGAAGAGCTTCAATGGAAGTTATATGAGAAATTTGCATACAAAATTCAGACATTGTTATCCAATAACCACCTTAGTTATATAAGTTATTTTGTATTTAGTATATAATTTTCAGTTATATCATGTATACTTATGAAAAATAAGTCTATGGGAACCTACAACTTGGTCTTCCAGAAGAAATTGACAGTCTGCAGGATAAATCACATTAATTCAGGTACAAAAATATGGTCAGAACCCAAGAAAGATGTCAAAAACTGCCAAAAGTCCACTAGGTCCACATGGGACTTGGAGTAACAGACTTAAGTGACCAGCAAGTGACCTAGGCTGGTCAAAAAGTGACCAGGGACTGAGCAGGGAGCAGCCCCCGTTTTTCAGTGCAAAATACAGGCTGCACTGTCTGAGGCAAACTGGAGAGAGCTGGAGCTATGGTGCATGAAATGGAGCATGCAAATTGAAGATCAACAGGCCCAACTACTGAAGATGTAAATATGGTGAGAGCTCCACTTCTCTGCCTCTTTGATCTGACGAAAATGCATGCTGAAACAATCTATAAAAGAGGAAAATCTGAGAGAAGAGGAGGCAGCCTGCTCTTATGCACGACTTCTCTCATCTTGTTTACCTTATTCTTGGTCCAATGAAGCCCCGACTTGTACCCAAGTACTTGAATGACTTTGGGGCAAGCAAAGGGTGAGGATATTGAAGACTTATGGGCTGTTATGGGCTGAAATAACCAGTCATAAACAGGGCAGCCCACTGTTATGGTCCATTTTTATGAGCAAAAATGGGATTTTTATGGTTGTAATGGAAGGAAATGATCTCTTTTCTTCAGGACATTGTTCATGAATGATTATAAGTTCTTCCTCTTGAGTTTATGCACTCATTTTGAACTTGATTATGGGCTGGAATTTTCTGTTTTAAAAAAGGGCTGAAGCTAAAATTATACATTTTCAATTCATTTCATGTATCTTTGGCCCAAATCTTGGATACATTTGAATCTATCAACAATATACTTAAACCAAAGTGTTGAAATCCATCTATGTACTTGAAATAAATGCCATTAGAGCTTGCATTTGATATTCATGAATGAATTGAGAATCTGAAAATATCCTTTATGATATGATGTATGTATCCATAGGCATTTGATGTAATCAAGATAGACTTATTCCTTCTGTTCATGTATGCTAAGTACATATTGAAAAGGCTTGAACTCTTCTTCCGTACCTTAATCTTTTCTAAATCCCGGATCTTATCAAACCTCAATCTATTTTCCCTTCCCGAATCTTAAATCCTAAACTCTTCTTCTGCACTAAAAGCCCCGGTGGTAGACCTTCAACTCTTAACGCGACGACAATGGTGAACCCGACGTGAAGGTCCGCTGCAGAAGAAGAAGTCCAATGGGAGAATCATCAAGTTCGGGAGGAGATGCTTTACAACAGTTGGTTCGTCTAATGGAAGAGAGCCAACAACAACAGCTGCAATTTTAGCAGCAGTTGCAATTGCAACAACAACGGAGACAAGAAGAAGAGCGGATTGATGATGCTGCCATTAAGGCCTTAGAAGCAGTTGGGCATGAGCTCAAGCAATGTAGTGGGCAAAATGTGGCCTCTTTTATCCACCTCTACACTGACAAGATGGTCTTCTTTGGAGTTCCTCAACATGCCTGGAGTCGTTACTTTGCCCACCTAGTTGTGCATGGTCTCCAGGACCGAATTCATGGTCTTTTCCAAAAAGATGCTAGATGGACTGTGTTCAAGAAGGCTCTTCGAGAAGAATTTTTCCTTGAAGATTCTGGCCTTATGACAAAGAAAGTCTTCACCAAATGGGTCGAAAGGCCGCTACTGCTGTTCATCAAGAATTTGAAAGCAAATTCGCACAACTAGATCCTGATGACCAACAAGGTATGGAAAGTCAAAAGATTGAATTATTTTTAAAGGCTGCAAATTCTTCTCTTCAAGAGAAAATGACTGACCGACTTGAAGACCCTAACTCTGAGTCGGGATTAAAGACTGCTTGGAGTGATGTCACTAAAGCAGTTAATATGATTGCTCGAAGAGAGCGATTACGCCTAAGATGGGGATCAACCCTTGCAACAACTGAATCTATGAAGGAGCATGTTCCAGTTTCTCGACCTCCTGTCTCAATGGCCGAGCAATCAAGAAATTCTGCTGTTCCTTCTCCAAAGAAGGATGTCATAGACGAGCTAATTAAAAGCATGCGGGATCTCCATCTTAATTTAACAGAAATTAATTCTAAAGTAGAAAGGCTTGATGTAAAAGTAGAAGAAAGGGGTCGGTCAACTGCCCAAAGGCCTACACGAGAAGGCTTCAAAAGACGCTGCATTTGGTGTGATAGCCTTCAGCATGACAAGAGTGAGTGCGGTGCATTCCGTGAAGCTGAAGCACAAAAATTAGTCTTTTGGAAGAATGGTAAAATTCATGCAACCGAAACTGGGCTTCCTCTTGAGCCAAACTTCGGCAACGGTGGCATGAAGAAAAGATTTGAGGATTTGGCAACAAGAACGGCCTATGCAGTTGTTGATGCTGCAACTTATGGGTTGCAAATTGAGCCAACTAATGAAATTGTTAAAGCATGTAAAACTAATGCAAAATCTAAAGTGTGGACGCAGGCCTTGGAACGCATGGAGCAAGGCAAGGCAACTAAGGATGATTTAACCACTGCCAGTCAATGTATTCGAGGGAGAACCGGATGGTCTAAGCATGTGGATTCATTTTCAGCTTTTGCCCGGTTAGCTGAAATTAGTAATCAATAAGCCATGATAGAAGAAAAGAGAAGAAGAGATGAAGATGTTGCCGGTCCCTCCTCTTCGGGGCCCACTAAACGTGTGACAAGAAGTAAACCAGATCAACAGAAGGCTGCTGAAAATCCACCACCACCAGAGCTTGATATGGTAGATGCCCCTTAAGCAAAGAAGACGGAAGGAAAAAGAAAAGGCAAACATCCCAGCTACAAGTTGCAGTCTGACATAGAGACTGCAACGGATCTTAAGCGGATCCTAGAAGAAAGGATTCTTGGAAGTAGAATTGAATTTACATTAGGTGAAATTCTTGGAATTGCAAAATGAGGATTTCATGATGTAATAATTGATGTAATTAAACGAAAAAGACAATATGTTGGTGAAGAAACTGAAGAATCTCTACATGCTTTTTTGCAAGTACTTCATGTGTATTTGCAGAATGAAGAGAAGCTAAAAACTCAAGGGATTCGATTGGAGGCAATCAAAGAATTGATTGCAGCCATTGAAGCCAAAGATGAAGACATTTATGAAGTAGAAGCTGAAGAAGCCATAATGGTGGAAATTCTAAAGTGCAGCCCATGCATAAGAAAGAGACTCTTCTTCACAACATGCAAGAAGAAAGTGAAACTCACTTTATTCCTAGTAGTCACTATTCCCGTACCCATTGGGCAAGGGTGACTACTGAAACTGTTGTTAAAATCGGTGAAAAAGAAACTCCATGCATTGCCCTTATAGACCATGGTTCGGAAATTTATGTTATGTCAAGAAGTCTCTATGAGAATGGTGGATGGCCCATTGATGTGGACCTAGGATGGCGCATGAAGGCAGCCAATAACTCTTTTGGCGATCTTTATGCAGCATGTCCTTATGTACAAGTTACTATTGGTAATGTAAAAGATGAATTTCATTTCTTTGTTCAAGATTCCTGCAGTTATCCTATCATTCTTGGACAACCATTTATTTCCGAGTCTCGTTTAGAGACAAAGGCTCTTGATGATGGTTCACGGATAAGAAGCAAGGATAATGATAAAGCTGTTCAATTCCTAACTGTCTGTGCTAATCACCATCGGAATTCCTAACTGACTTCGACCCTCCGATTGTCGCTTTAATTGCTCTATCCCTAAGAGATTTGGTTGGCAGAGCACATCATTGAATGCCACAGTTAAGCGTAGTTCATCGGCTTCCTCGTCAGAGATGAGTCACATGCGTTCATGTAGGAGCCTGTCATAGTGCTCGTTAAGATGTTCTTGCTCTTCCTAAGTTAGGGAAAATGGCAATTATTATTCAAGCTGCTCCTTAGGGAATGCGTCCATGTCTTCCAGGACATAGACACGTGCGAATACTTTGAGCTTAGCATCCAACTCAGTTAAGCATTCAGCGACACTTCTATGTTCAACAAGGGCTTGCTCGGTTGCTATCTCATGCAAGGTTCTAGGAGTTTCCCTACGCTTTAGCATAGTTGGGGGCTCAAGCCTAGATGAGCAAGATTGGTCAATGCTAGGATCGCTTACACTCTGGGGGTTTGTGCATTTTACTTGAGGTTTTGCTGCTATTTTGTCATGGTTCTCCTCAGATGTGACTGGTATAGATTTGTCTCCCTGTTGTGATAGTGTTGTATCCACTCTTGATTGGTCAATGTGAGTTCTGTTGTCGGTGGATTGGGTGTTGCAAGCAACCATTGATGGCAATGACTGCTTTGATTTTTCAGAGCACACGGATGTGTCTGAGGTTTCACCGCTATTAGGAGAGACATCGATGGGTTCATTGATGCTTTATTCCTCAGCTCTCCAGCACTCTTGGTCTCAATGCTCTTGGGATCCACGACCACTTGTAAATGTTGTTGTTTTCACTGTTTTCTCCTCTTTTTCTTGGTCAGTGAAGGTGCATAACTTAACGACTCAGGACCCTGAACTAGGTTAGCCATTGATATGCTTGGTTGGGCCTCAGCTTTCCCCTTCGTAGCTGCACCCTGTTGGACAGCCTTGCTAGGTTGAGAGGGTACAACTACCTCTCTTTTTGGAGAGTCTAGCTCTTCAGTCAATTCCCTTCTGTTTAACTCCTCCAACGTAGGCTTTAGGTGCTTTGGAAGTGCTAGAGTTGTCAAGGAAGCTGGTTGCGACATCTCCTCCACAAGTGGACTACTAAGGACACGTTTTGCAAGGGGCATTGTCACGGCCAAGGGCTGTGACTGCTATGATCCCTGATTGGAAGTAGTAGCAGCTATTTCAGTGGACTGGCTACTGCTAGTAGATTGCAGTGTCAAGTCCCTAGGGCGATCGGAAGTGGTCGTGTCTTTTGTTGCCCTTAGAGCATTCACTTGTGTGGATCGAGCATTAGTTGAGCTAGCCACAATGGGTTGCACAGGGATATCCTTAGGTTGAGAGCTAAAGGTGGTGTCATGTCCTACCTCTTGGACATTTGGAAGCTCAACATGCACATAACATTGAAACCTACACACCTTGAAATATGTAGCTGTATGTTTTCTACCATATATTTTCTCTTAAGGTGACATATGATGTGTAAGTGTTGTAGGTATTCTATTCTTAATATGAATTGTAGTATGTATTGCCTCAACCCCAATAAGTCAATAGCATATGCATTTGATTCGTCATGGCTCTTCCAACTTCTTCCTTTTCACCACACCATTCTGTTGTGGTGTATATTGATATGTAACTTATATTTTGATCCCATGATTTCTCAAGTAGTCAGAAAACTCATTAGATATGTATTCAACCCTATTATTTTACCTTTGATATTTAATGTATGATCCAAACTGCTTTTCTACCATTGCTTTAAAGTCTAAAAATTTCTCAAATGCCTTATTTTTATGATGAACAAAGTAAAGTCAAGTCATTGAGCTAATATAGAATCTGCATTTCCCTCTCAATGGCATGTTCTAACATGGACCCCAAATGTATGAATGTACCATTTCCAAGGGATATGTATTGATTCTCCCCCTCTTTGGAATGGGAGTCTAGACTATTTTCCAAACCAACATGCCTCACATACATGCTCATAATTTATATAGCCAAAGTATAGAAGACCACGTACTATTTGTCTAGACTGCATTTGCTTTAGTTTTGCAAGTTTACATGTCCAATTTTTCTATGGCATATTTCTACATCCTTGTCTTGTATGTGCCCTATCTTCACATACATAGAGCTTTGTTCAATGGGATTGCTAGCATATAATGCAAACAATCTGCCTTTCTTTTGTCCTCTTGTAATCAATTTGCAAGGTTATGCCATTTCTAAACTCTTCAATGAAATAGCACACTTATATTAAACCTAACTTGCAATTCTTAATTAGCCATTTGTCCAACAGAAGCAAGGTTTTTTTTGATAGTAGGCATATACAATACATCTCCTAGTTTATTCTCAATCCCATCTCTAGTGATTAATGGAACACTACCAGTATGGGTAATTTTATGTAGTTTATCATCCCCAGTGGATACATACTCACTTTACATTTCTTGGTTCCTATTAAACTATTCTTCATTATGTGTCATGTGGTTCATAGCACCTAAGTCCAAAAACCAATCCTCATCACTAGTGCATGAGTCATACTTCCAAGTATATGCTCCATGGCAAACACATATCTTCTTGTAACTGATCCACCTCTAGAAACATAACATGTACCTACATAACCACCTATATAATGAGCATACTGAGTTGCCAAACTATCCACAATAATGATGTGCACCATCTCTATGAGGACTAGACTATCCTCTACCTCTAGAGAAGGATCTCCCATTATCTTTAGGCATGAAATCTTCACGTCCAAAAGAGCTACAACTATGAGCAAAGGCATCTCCTTGATCATAAGAAGATCCTTTACCCCTTGAAGGACTATGACCTCCTCTTTGATGATAAAACACATTGTTATCACTACTGGTATTTTTGTCACTATTGGATGCATTAAGCCCAAGCTTTGTCTTTTGTAAGCAACAAGGCAATCAACTTCTCAAATATTAGGCATAGAATTTCCTCATAAAAATAAAAGTATCCAAAGACTTGTATGCAGGACCAAGCCCATTTAAGGTGATTAAAACCAAATCATCATTATCAATATGTGCATTAATCAAAGTAAGATTCTCTGTAGTCTACTTGATCTTTGCAACATAGTCACTAATGCTTCAATTTCCATGCCATACACTATGTAGCCTTTACCTGAACTATATCTTTCTTGCCTCTATACAAGTGCCATATATCTTTTCAATTATCTCGCATGTATCATTACATGTACTTTCCTTTTTTAAGTGTGGAATCAAAGTCTCTATAATGCATATGGATATCCAATGTAGTACCTTCCTGGTTTTGCATGTCCAATCTTTATAGGCCTTCTTCTCTTCCTTTGTTGGCTCCTTAGGAAGCTGAGGACATATGACCTCGACTGTAGTGAGGTTCCACAAACCTTTTCACATAAGAAAATTCTCTATACATTAGGTTCAAACACTATAGTTGTTCTTTGTCAACTTGTTCCCAATAATCTGTGTTATTTGTGAAAATTTCAACATTATGACTACTATAATTTTAGAAAATCAACAATATGCAATTTTCCAAACCATTGCTTAAGAACGGTACATCAATTGAGTATCATCCACATAGGTTTCAAGACTATAAACCACTAAATAGGTCCAAAAAACACATGTAAACCAAAGTCCAATGGAGTAATGTCTTAGATGCAGCCAATTGTAGCCAAAAACATCAATACAACATGCTCACATGATGTTTATTTGCTTTCCAATAAGAAAGATTGCATATGGAATTCAAATGATGCCTATATGATCTAAAAAGCATCAAAATATAGGTCTAAAATTTACAATTTTCCCTACTATATTTCTAATTTTTTTTCCTAAAAATGAAGACCCATACAAAGGTCAACATAGAATTTTTTTGGGGAAATTTTTTTGTAAAATTTTTCCTTCCAAAATGGCACTTGAAAGTTGCATAAAAACTACATTTTTTCTCTTCAAACAACTAGTTCTTTTTCATTGCAATGTGAATATCCAAATCTATGAACCAATTCAGATCTAACTAGTTCAACCTTTGAAAGTGTGAAAGCAACTTCCCAAATAACCAGTGCAAGGAGAACTCCAATGTGAACACAAGCTCTGAAAACTAGTTCAATCTCATGCAGTGTGAAAAGGGGTTTTTTTGGGGGGGGGGAGCTTTTGACTAATATTTAATTATAAACCTTTTAGCAAGGCTAATTAGACTAGCATGCACTATTTTTTATGATGCCTTTATGCTGGGCCTCTAGGCTAATCATGCTAACGTTGAATCAATTTAGGACATACTCGAGTCCTACTCATTGAGGTTTATGAGCTCAAGGCTCTCTAATACAAGCCAATGTACAAATCAATCTTCTTCCTCTTCTCTATTCACTGTTTGAGTAAACCCCCTGCTTACAAGCAGACCCTGTGCTTAACTTACAAGCTAACCCTATGCTTTTGGGCTCAAGCAGGTCCCCATTTCAAGTAGGCGCGCTGAGCTTAAGTAGCCCCCTTGCTTTCGACATCCATACATGACTCAGTTTGTATCAAAAAGGAAAATAAAACCTTACTATCATTCATGATTTGTAGCCTTCAATGGATTTTTGAATGAATTGAAGCATGCAATACAGCCCCAAATTTGAGCTACAATGGCTCTTCCAATTTGTACACCTATTTTGGACTGATTAGATGAGGAATTGTACTTGATTTGTTGGTGGACAACAAGCTTGCATTTGATGTAAACCTTGTTTGACACTTTTTTGAATCTAACTCTTCACTCCCACTGTAATATCAACTCAAAATACTTGAAATAGATGTGTAATGCAAGGCAAATAGGCACAAGATATGGAGCCTCAATCCATCTTCTTCTTCTTCATTCTTCATTTCATTTTCTTCTTCTTCTATTCTCCATGTTTTCTCCCACTGAGTGTCTCACAAAGTGGACAGATACTCATTTGACTTAAAGTCACTTTACACATAGTTTCCCTTTATTTGATGCACACATAGGATATGAACATAAACTAAGACATATTTCTCAACATTTTTTTGCACAAGGAGATTATTTTTTAATTTAAAAACATCTCAATTGTATATGTCTTCATATATCACAAGATTAATGGTGGCATCTCTTTTGCTTTTACCTTTACTAATAATTCAAGTTTTTGATGTTCAACAACAAGCTCCATATGATTTCAGTTTTAATTACAATGTTGGTTTTGACATTTAACTTTTATGCCTAAATAAGTCTTAGAATCGAGAATTATGCCTAGAAAATTCACAGATTAATTTTAGTATCTTAACGTCCAACTTGTCCCATTTGTCTTATAGAATCCCTCAAATGATTAAGTTTAGGAACAAAGTTGAAAGTTTATAATATTACACTAAAATGTGCTTAAATATTAGTATATGGATTCTTTCTTTCTTTCTCTTGATGAAAATTGTATAATATCAAAATAATATACATTTGAAAAATGTAATTTGATAAAGGTAACACTAAATGATAACCATCTTGTTACTTTAAATACTCAACATTATCTTGGTGTAGTGGGTATTGAACATCCTACCTCATGCGAGTGAAGTTGTAAACAAAGCACTAATGAAACATACATAAGAGAATACAATTAAAAGGGTGAAGGATCGCATGTATTAGTGCTCCGATGGCATCGATTCCAATTTGACATGACTATCCAAAATGCATGAAAAGGAGAGTGCATGGGCACCCATCGAACCATAGGGCCCATATGTAAATCTATCTAGAGCCACCACCTAGTGATGTGTCACAGTTGAGCAGTTGAACTGAGTAGTATAATGCTAGAGTGGATATAGTAGGATGACCCGTCTACCAACAAAAATAATGGGAAACCTTGAAGACACTATAGGCTAAATATCTACCCTTAGGGAATGGCCAATCGAATTATTGTTTGCAAAGTGATCTTATTAGTAGGAAGGATGATATTAATTATGGTCAATTGAGGGAGAATTGTCCTAATCTAAGGAGGGATTTAGAAGAGGCTTGCCAATCCTCCTAAAGAGAAGAAAGGAAGAGGTATTGTTTAGCTACATTCTAATATAGACTTACTTGATATTTGCTTATTGGTGAAGCTTATATAGGTAGAGGAGCTCAACTTTGTGGTATAACTCAAGTCTATTTAGAGAGATTGGGACTTGAGATGAATGGAGAATCAAGATATAGAATTGATTGGCTAACTACTCCAAATTAAAATTCATGGTGTTCTAGAAAAAATGGGAGTAATAGTTCTTGGTGTGAGTACTAAAGTGGATTGACATGTGATGCCAGCTTGGTTGGGTGCTTTCTCACTTATTCTTGGCAGACTTTAGTCAAGAGAAGTTAAAGTTATATAGTATTGGGGTAGGGGAACAATTACCCTTATGGATAGGAAGGGGGGTGTTACAAAAGTTTAAGATATCACAAAAAGTCTTGTACAGGGGGAAAGAGAGCAAGAAGGACAAGAGGAAACAACTAGAAAGGAAGAAGAGAGAAGTAAAGAAGAAGTTAGTGGATCCAATAGTAGCAATGATGATGTAAGTATGCTTTTTTAAGAAGAGTAAGAGAAAAAGGAGAGGAATATTTGGAAACTTGAGGTAACAAAGAATAGAACTATGGAAAAAATGGAGTTCTTTATGTAGCCCAAAAAAGGATCTATAAAGAGAACTATGCTTTAAAGATGTTACATGTTGACTTGTCTTTTGGAGCAAGAATCTTTTTCAAGGATCTTATCAAGTATCCTAGGCTATTCATCACTTCATATGAAGAAATATGAGGTTTTATAGGAGAAGATCTTTCAATCAAGCTAAAGAAACGAGCCATACCAATTTGTGAGAGGTTATGACCTCTAACAAATTGGCTATAGGAGAAGATCTTTCAATCTAGCTAAAGCAAGGTGCCAAACCAAATTGTTAGAGGTTATGACTTCTAAACTTGGAGTAGTAGAATGCATTAAGAGAAGATATTAAAAAGGTACTCAAGGAAGATATCACCTACGTAGTTGATAATTTTGAATGGTGAGTCCAATAGTAATTCAACCCAAGAAGGATGTAAGGTGGCATAGATGTATTGATGATTACAAGCCATTTAATGCTGCAAACTAAAAGGGATCATTATCCCTTACCACATATAGATGGGATTTTGGATTCTATTGTTGGTCATGAGTGTTATGCAATGGATACTTTGGGTATTCCCAACTAAAGATAGCACTTCAAGATCAAAATATGCAATGGATACTTTGGGTATTGCCAACTAAAGATAGCACTTCAAGATCAAAATAAGACCACCTTTATTACTCCATGGGGATGTTTTTGCTATCAAATGGTGCTATCTGGTCTCACAAATTGTCCTATATATTACCAAAGGAAGTCAAATCAAGTATTTGGTCATTTCTTGATAAATTTTTGAAGATCTTTATGGATGACATTTGTGTACATTCAATGCATTGTGAAAAGCTTGATGTTGTTTTAGGGAAGCTTGATGTAGAAGGAGGTAAACACAATCGAAATAATTGTTTTCTAGATAGGAGGGAGATCAACATTTTGGGACACATGGTCTCAAAAAATGTGATCCAACTTGATGATGACAAGTTCAAAGCTCTACTACAACTTTCGTCTCCTCAAGATGTCAACTAGTTGCATACTTTCATCCAAAATGCAAAGTATATGGCTAGCTTCATAGCAATGGTCTTAGAGGTACTTTATCCTTTTCAATAAGTTGTTAAAAGTAAAATAATGAAATGGTCTAAAGATTGCAATTTGCATTTGAAAATATAAAGGAAGTCCTTTGTAATGTCTCTTCTTTGCAAGCTCCAAATTGGAGTAAACCTTTCTATATTAAGCCATTAGTGGGGAAGAATGCTTTATGAGCAAGATTGCTCCAACAAGGAAGCTCCAGTTTGTATATGAGGCCTACCTACTATGGTAATAGAATCAAGTCCCTTGCAAAGAGGGCATATGAGGAAGTAGACTAGGTCATGGCAAGCTTCATTTTTTCTTACAAATATTTTAGGCATTATATTTTGCTAAAACCTTTTGTTATACTTACATATAACGACCTCTTACCACAACTCTTGAATAACACCAACATTAGGAAAAAAATGAACTCACAAATGGGCCTTTTAGCCCCCCCTCTCCTCCTTAAAACAAGGAAAAGAGGAGAGAAGAATAGTAAAATAATCCTCCTCTCTCTCCACTTTTGCAATCTCATTTTTCATTTTTTATATTATTTACAAAGATATACTCAGATTCCTTCTCTCTCCTCATTCAAGAAGTCTTTTTCAACCAAATTTTATATTAAAAAAAGAGTTAGTTACGGGAATGTGGTGCTTCGTTTTCAATGCAAAATGATTAATAGATACGAGGTAATTGATTTTTTAATCGAGAACAAGGAAAATGAAATTTCGAAAGTTCCTTTTAAGATATTTTGGGGATTTTTTATATCCTAGCTTTTGGTCAAAAAACAAAACAACTAGTTTAATTTCGTGTTTTTTGGAGATGTTTTTGGAGGCAAAATAGAAATATCTAAAATACAAAAAGTCTTGGACATCCTTACCCTCTGAGCTATTTTCCCCCCATATCTATACTCTCTCATGGCTCTATTGTGACATCTTCTTCGTGTTTATGCAACCTTCAATAACAGAGTGAATTATTTACACCCTCCTTTCCCTTGGCACCTTTGTGTACCTCCATATATGTCAGTGCATCATGTCACAAAAAATTGCCTCCATATATGAAGGAGGCAAGGCCAAAAGCTGATTTGCAGGTTTTTTCAGCCAATGGAGTGGGCTGTTATAAACAGTTTTCAGCCATGAACAGGGCTGAAAGAAAGTATTTAAGTCATATGGAGCAAGAGCTGAAGCAAATTGATGTTTGACTTAAAAATGAAGAAATTTCAGGAGTATTTTATAGGCTGAATTATAATGATATAATGGCTGAAATTTATACAGCCGTTCATGCAGAAAATCAAGCTGAATGTACATTGGATATGTATGACATAATTCAAGAATTTGCAGATTATGAAGCTTTCGGACAGCCAAACAAGGATGAAGCAAGAGTAGAAACAAAGTATAAAATAGTTGATAAGAAGGTCAAGCCAATAGCTACTCCTCTACCTCCTGAAAGCGAAGGACTGGCAGAAAGGGTATCCAAACAACCAAGCCTTCGTGATCCGAAAGATATTGGTCACCAATTTACAGTAGAAAGTCTACAAAAGCTGAAAATTGGTGAAGACTCTTTTCTCTTGCCGGCTGAAAAGAAAATCTTCATGCAGATGTTAAAGAACCATGGTAAAGCCTTTTCATTTCAGCCACATGAAATTGGCTGTGTGGATCCAAGCATTGTGGCACCAATGGTAAATTTTACGGTCCCACATGTTCCTTGGAATCTTAAACCAATTCCGGTTCCAAGGGCTCATTTGCCTAAGTTATTGGAACTTTTAAATGAAAAGATAAAAATGCGAATATTGGAGCCATCCTCAACTCCATATTCCAACCGATGGTTTATTGTACCTAAGAAGAATGGATCTTTACGATTCATTCAAGATTTACAACCCGTCAATAAAGTCACTATTAGAAATGTTGGATCAGGACCAATTGTGGATGAGTTTGCTAAAGCTTTTTCAGGAAGGGCAATCTATTCCATGGGAGACTTATATTCAGGCTACGACCAATTTCAACTTGCTTTGGAAAGCCGTGACATTACCACAATGAAGATGCCTCTTGGCCTAGTCCGCATGTGTACTCTACCTCAAGGGGCTACGAATTCAGTAGCTCACATGATGAATGCTATGCATAAAGTATTGAGGGATTATATTCCTCAATTGACTCTTCCTTTTCTTGATGATGTCCTAATCAAAGGATGTGAAGTTCATGAGAAAAATGAAGAACTCAATGAACTTGGATGTTGAAAGTTTGTCTCTGATCATATTAATGATTGTGCTCAAATCTTGTCTAAATTAGAAGAAGTCCATCTTACTCTTTCAGGAGCTAAATCTGTTTTTGGAGTCGAAGAAGTCCTTGTGGTCGGACATATGTGTGGTCCATATGGCCTAAATCCTTCTCCATCCAAAATAGATGCTATCGGCAAAATGCAAGAAGAATGTACAAATGTTTCAGAGGTGAGAAGATTTCTTGGTGCATGTGTCTTCTACCTTATTTGGATTCCACATTTTGCCCATGTTGTTGAAAGTTTTTATCAGCTTCTAAGAAAGGGCCAAAGGTTTCTATGGACAAAAGAACACACTCAGGCTATTTGGAAACTCAAGAAAATGCTGATTTCAGCCCCTACTTTTAAAAGGGCTAACTACTCTAATGGACAACCCATTATACTCACAGTGGACACAAGTCCTATTGGAATAGGATGGGCAGTTGGACAAGACGACCTTGAAGGCAACAGATATGTAATCCGCTTTGGAGCGAAGGTTCTTAATGAATGACAAAGAAGGTATGCTCAAATTAAAAGAGAGCTTTGGGGAGTAGTAACTGCATTAAAATGTGACAGGGAGTACTTCATGGGCGCACATGTTATAGTTGAGACAGATTGCCTTCCACTCTTGGGCATGATCGCCAACTGTTTCACTCCTGACATAGCCATGCTAAGATGGATAGCCTATATTAAATCCTTAAATCCTGATTTGAAACATATTGCAGGTAGAGATAATCCAGTTGCTGACATGCTTTCACGTGCCAGATATATGGATGAAGAAGAAATGATGGATGAAGAAGAATCAAAGTTTATAAATGATGTTGTTAATGCAGGTACAACAAAAATTACAGCAAGAACAATAGGTTCAGCTATTAAAACAACTTTTACATCAGCAAGGAAGGATGAATCAACCAAAGAAGGACAATGGATAGCTAGTAAACAGCATATTCCATGTTTTGTTATGGTTTGTTCACACTTTAAAGAAGAATATTATGCATATGATTGGCTAAAAATTGCCCAATTTTTTAGCACTATGACAAAGAAGGAAGGTTGGACTAATCAAGAGTTCAAGAGAATTAAGAGAAAAGCCTATGGTTTTTTTCTTAAAGATGGTTACCTTTGAAGGCATTTGAAAAAGAAAGGAAGGGCGCCTGTTCGTGTCTTAGGAGATAAAAAGACACAAAGACAGGTCATTCAAGAATTCCATGAAAGCCTATTGGCTGGTCATAGAGGCATATGGGGCACTTTTGCCAAAATAAAAGAAAAATTTTGGTGACAAAACATGTATAAAGACATTGAGCATTTTATTGAGTCTTGTCATGCTTGTCAAATGTATTCTATGGTAAAGCATAGAGATGGGCTTCAGCCTACCTATCCTTTATCCATTCACTATAGATGGGTTATTGATTTAGTAACTATGCCTACAGGAATTTGGAACATGAGATATCTAGTACTTGCTAGAGAAGATCTCACAAATCAAGTGGAAGGAAAGGCCTTGACAACAAAGTCCATTCATGCTGTTTGTAGATTTCTACTTGAAGAAGTATTTTGCAGGTATGGATGTGTTGCTAAAGTAACTACTGATAGAGGGGAATTGGATGCCGATGAGGCTCGCCATTTCTTTGCTCAATTGGGAATTAAGCTATCTCTTACTTCAGCCTACAATCCTGAAGGCAACGGTAAGAGTGAAAGAGGCCATCAACCAATTCTTAAAGCTTTAGCAAAATCATGCAAAGGGAAGTTGAGGGAATGGCCTAAAATGCTACCATTCACATTATGGGCTGATAGAACTACCCATAGTGCAGTGACAGGATATATGCCAGCTGAACTTATGTATGGACAGCAACCCGTTATGCCTATTGAGGAATCCATTGTCACATGGAGTATCTTGCCTTGGGATGAAGGCATGAATAGAGAAGAATTGCTGTCTTTACGCATAAGGCAACTTGAAAGAAGACCAGAAGATGTCAAAACAGCCATTGAAAGGCTAAAAACAGCAAGACTAAAGAATAAGAAGAGGTTTGACAAGCATCATCGACTCCGTCCAAGAGCTATTCAAGAGAATGATTGGGTTCTTGTCTATGATAGCAGCCTAGACAATCAATATAGTGCTCATAGGAAGTTAGCCAAGCGATGGTTTGGACCATATGTTGTAAAAGTAGTACATAATAATGCTACTTACTCTTTGGCTGAAATGGATGGGACCATGATAAAGATTCCAATAGTTGGGAAACGAATCAAACTCTTCAAACGAAGGGAATCTTCAACTTATGAACTTGATGACTTAAATATAAGCCCTCTACTTGAAGACATGCAGGAAGAAAAAGACTTAGAGAATGAAGATGATGAAGAAGATCCTCCTTGACCTGTAATCTTATGAAATGGCACATGCCGGAGGATGTGCAGGTTAGGAGGGGGTGAATGTCAAAGAGTTTACTGTTCATAATATAAATCATGGGATTCTTATGAACATAGAAGAGCTTCACTGGAAGTTATATGAGAAATTTGCATACAAAATTCAGACATTGTTATCCAATAACCACCTTAGTTATACAAGTTCTTTTGTATTTAGCATATAATTTTCAGTTATACCATGTATACTTATGAAAAATAAGTCTATGGGAACCTACAACTTGGTCTTCCAGAAGAAATTGATAGTCTACAGGATAAATCACATTAATTCAGGTACAAAAATATGGTCAGAACCCAAGAAAGATGTCAAAAACTGCCAAAAGTCCACTAGGTCCACATGGGACTTGGAGTAACAGACTTAAGTGACCAGCAAGTGACCTAGGCTGGTCAAAAAGTGACCAGGTGGACTGAGCAGGGAGCAGCCCGCGTTTTTCGGTGCAAAATGCGGGCTGCACTATCTGAGGCAAACTGGACAGAGCTGGAGCTATGGTGCATGAAATGGAGCATGCAAACTGAAGATCAACAAGCCCAACTACTGAAGATGTAAATATGGTGAGAGCTCCACTTCTCTGCCTCTTTGGTCTGACAAAAATGCATGCTGAAACAGTCTATAAAAGAGGAAAATCTGAGAGAAGAGGAGGCAGCTTGATCTTATGCACGACTTCTCTCATCTTGTTTACCTTATTCTTGGTCCAATGAAGCCCGACTTGTACCCAAGTACTTGAGTGACTTTGGGGCAAGCAAAGGGTGAGGATATTGAAGACTTATGGGCTGTTATGGGCTGAAATAACCAGTCATAAACAGGGCAGCCCACTGTTATGGTCCATTATTATGAGCAAAAATGGGATTTTTATGGTTGTAATGGAAGGAAATGATATCTTTTCTTCAGGACATTGTTCATGAATGATTAGAAGTTCTTCCTCTTGAGTTTATGCACTCATTTTGAACTTGATTATGGGCTAGAATTTTCTGTTTTAAAACAGGGCTGAAGCTAAAATTATACTTTTTCAATTCATTTCATGTATCTTTGGCCCAAATCTTGGACGCATTTGAATCTATCAACAATATACTTGAACCAAAGGGTTGAAATCCATCTATGTACTTGAAATAAATGCCATTAGAGCTTGCATTTGATATTCATGAATGAATTGAGAATCTGAAAATATCCTTTATGATATGATGTATGTATCCAGAGGCATTTGATGTAATCAAGATAGACTTATTCCTTCTGTTCATGTATGATAAGTACATAGTGAAAAGGCTTGAACTCTTCTTCCGTACCTAAATCTTTTCTAAATCCCGGATCTTATTAAACCTCGATCTATTTTCCCTTCCGGAATCTTAAATCCTAAACTCTTCTTCTGCACTAAAAGCCCCGATGGTAGACCTTCAACTCTTAACGCGACGACACCGTTTTCAAAGAAGAGGCAAGAAATTTGAGATTTGGTTTAGGTATGGATGGAATCAGTCCATTTGGCATCAAAAGCACATCATACAGTGTATAGCCAGTGGTATTGGTGAACTATAATATTCCTCCATCCATGGCAATTAAAAAGGGACATGTAATGTTGTCCCTTCTGATTCTTGGAAAGCACAAGGTAAAAAATATGGACATTTACTTAGAGCCTTTGATTGAAGAGTTAGAAATGTTATGGAAAGGTATTGAGGTGCAAGATACAAGCGCATCTGCATCCTCTAGAGATTTCACATTGAAGGCCATGTTGTTGTGGACCATGCATGACTTTCTAGGATACGGAGAGTGTTCATGTACATGTATATAACTCTATATTTGAAATTCAAGACTTGAATCAATTGCATTTTATTAATTCACTTGTTTGTTCAGGTTTAACCACATCAGGATATCATGCATATCCTATTTGCGGTCCCTCTCTAGTTTCCTCTAGGCCGGCACATTTAAAGAAGGTTATCTACGACAATCATCATCGGTTTCTTCCTATTGACCATCCCAAATATGTTCTCCCTACTAATGGAATGACTCCACAATCTCTAACCATTCGAGATTGGAAGGAGAGATGGATTAATGCCGACAGCCACCCTTCACTCGACATGAGTCGGTAAGAAGTGCATTTCTCTCGATTGACTTTAAAGTATTTAGCATGATGAATTGTTTACATAATATATTGTTTGTTTGTTAGGTTCTCTATATTTTTTCGTCTTCCGTACTAGACTGAACTCAAGATCAATCACATATTGGACCCCATGCACATATTTAAAAATGGTGTATCTACATTATGGGATCACTTGATAGGGGCTCATGATTCAGTCAATGTAAGGGAGGATTTACATAACATTGGTCGCATGAGACAAGCCTGGCCATGCATTGGACCCAGAGGAAAGATTGAGCTACCCCATGCACCTTTGATATTGTCAAAGAACGAGGAAAAAATAGTGAAGAAACAAATATGTAGCTTTCGGACACCCACAGCATGTATGAGATGTCTCAAGGGAGCCTTCATAAAGAAAAAGAAAAGAGGTGTGGAGCAACTATCTGGTTTGAAGTCCCACGATTGGCACAAAATGATTCAAGTAAGGGTATTTCTAACCATGAATATAGTAATTAATGGAGTAACTATGTGTAAACTTTGGGATATGATGACTTTTTCCTCAACTAATCATTTGATCTATGAATATTGTTTACATTGAGTTCGTACTTCCTACTAGCATATCCCATTGTGTATCCAAAGATGTACGTGATATCATTTACAAGATGGGAGAGCTTGTGAGGTGTGTGTACATTGTATTTTCTCATTATATATCTTTGAATTTCTACATAAAAATAAACAATTCTCAAATACATCCTGACAGATACGTGAGCTCGAAGGAAATTGATCCAAACACATTGCAAGATGCTCGAGTATTATCTGTTGAAGTGGTTTGTTTGGTGGAGGAAATTTTTCCTCGATCTATTTTGACTACTCAATTACATTTACTCGTACATTTGATTGATGAGATCGCACTTTGTGGGGCAGTCCATGCAAGGTGGATGTTTTTTCTTGAGCGCTTTATGAAAACCTTGAAAGATTTTGTGAGGCAAAAAGCACGGCCTGAGGGAAGCATGGCTGAGGGTTGGTTAGTGCAATCATCCCTTGTTTATATATCTGAATATCTTGCTGAAGTGGACCCCTCTCAACCACGACTATAGAAAGATGATGAAGACTTGAGGATGACCTCTATAATACCTCAAGGAAAAGGAATGAGTAAAGTGCTAACAAAAGAAGAACTTCGTAAGTTAAATAGTTTTTGTGTGCTCAATAGTTATGCAATGAGCAAATGGGTAACACTATATAATGAAGCAAAGGCAAGAAGAAGAAGTGAAAGACAAGCATTTCACACCAAATATGGATGTAATGTCTCATTTCCAGATAATCTAAATGTGCTCCCACGTCATATTGATATAGATTGGTTACGTGAGGAAATTGAGAGAATGGAAAAAGAGGAGGAAATTAATATATCTCAAGAAGAGTGGAAATACGCACGAGGTTGCTTATCAAAGTTGAGACATACTATCAATTAATTTGTTTCTATAAGTTATATTTTATATAAATAATTGACATGTTTGATATTTTATCTTTTACTACTAGTGCACATTATTCAATGCTATTTGGTGTGAGGGTAAACATCTTCGAACTCAACGTATAGATGAAAAGAGAAATACCCAAGATTGTGGTGTCCTTGCTCACTTCGAGGATGCCAATGGTACCATGAAAGGTTATTGTGGCTTGATCCAAGATATTCTGAAGCTTGACTTCAGACGATTCTTTATATATGTATTGGATGTGAAGTGGTTTAAAGAAGTGGTAACAAATGGTGAGCATTACACAATCAGACGTCATCGAAGTGGTTTTGTAATCATTGACTCTACAAAATTTCACCAAAACAAGAATGACACATTAGTACTACCTCAACAATGCGAGCAGGTATATATGCAAAAGCTAATTTTTCAATATGTATACATGTGATACATATACACAATATAATAAGTATTTAAGTTTCTTGCTTTTGTTTTTCAAATACAGGTTGTGTATCATCCAATGGTAAATAATAACCGATGGTGGTATGTCATCCCTATATCTAATCGTTCAAACCCAATATATGGTAATACTACCGACATGGAGATAGCAAATGACAATCCAACAATTAATGATGATGCACATGATGAAACCATAATGGATGATATGCATGATATAGTACAAGATGAACCTCGCGAGGATATTCAAGGAAACGCAGAATAAGACAATAATGTGATTGTCGATGATATTGATGAAGTTATTGAGCAATATAGCAACACATCTGATAGTGGGATAGACTTATTTGTTTTGTTACCTCTTGGTAACATAGACCTAGAAGTAGATAGTTTAGCAAGGGCTGATCTCATTGAAGATGAGATGGATCATTCACTGTAACATAATTAATTTGCTTAATGATTCAATGTGTATTCTTAATTCTATGGTTTTTATCATGCACACACGTGCATACTCAAGAATCAATAGTCAAGTTTAAAGCTAAATTGAATTTTCCATAATAAAATGGATGTATTTTTTATCATCTTCAAGTAGAGAAATTACGAGATACATATTGCAATGCTTGCTACTAATTGTATAATAAGGTTTCTGTCGCTTGCCGCTAATTACTTATATCATGCTTGTCAACTGGAGGAACTGCCATTCATTAGAGAACAATGCAAAAATAATTATTAACTCCGATTTTTTAATTC
This sequence comes from Lygodium microphyllum, assembly GCF_053477565.2. Lineage (NCBI taxonomy): Eukaryota > Viridiplantae > Streptophyta > Polypodiopsida > Schizaeales > Lygodiaceae > Lygodium > Lygodium microphyllum. Next base: position 97,439,054 of record NC_141161.1, read on the forward strand.
AATGATTCAATGTGTATTTTTAATTCTATGGTTTTTATCCTGCGCACACGTGCATACTCAAGAATCAATTTCAAGTGGTTAAATAATTATTAACTTTGGTTTTTTTATTATATTAAGTCCAATTTTAGGTGGTTACATAATTGCGCGTCTAGTGGCGCGTCTATATTGGCATCTATTTATGCGGATATATAGATGCAAAATTCGCGTCTATTTATACACACATATAGACGCAATGATAGACGCGCCCAACTTTGCACGTCTAACATGCGCATCTATGCCTCGTTTCTGTTGTAGTGCATGCCCGTCTAATTTTCCATGTAGACGCGCTTGTAGACGCACAAAAGAAATTAAATAAACAACAATTTTTTTTTCCTATGCGCTTGTATTCATGCGTGTATATGCGCATCTAAAGCGGGTCTATTGGTGCGTGTGAATTTCCTCATACATGTGACTATAGACGCGAAATGGTAGACGCACAAATAGACCGGCTTGTAGACGCATCCGTAAGATTTTCTCTCAATTCAAAAATCGCGTCTAAAAGTGCGTCTAAGAGGCCTTTTTGTTGTAGTGAGATATTTAATTAAATTTAAAAATCATCCTGTTGAAGAGGCCCAACAGATGCACACCCACGACCGAAGTGCTTAGCTCTCACTACTCACTCCACATTGAGCTAATAGCAATTGAGGACAATTGCTATCCCACTCCGAGGGTATGATGCAATGAGGCATATTCCACGGTGGATTCCGTGAGACCATGTTGGATTCCGTGTGTTTTTTATTCCAATGTGGATTCCGTGAGGTTTTGCGGTGGATTCTTTAAAACTATATTTATTTGCCAGGGCTCGTACATAAGGTGGATTCTTTATGCAAGAAGTTGACAGAAACACCTATCATTTTCGGGCGTCATGTTAATTTAATGTGCACGTAGGTGATTCCGTAGCAGGTGATTCCGCAAAATACATATTTAAGTTAATGGACGTTTATGAGTTTAGAGTGCACTCATATTAAATTAAGATTAGGACAAAGTTCCAACCTATTTATTTATTTTGTAGCTGAAGACTGCTAGGTATTCACTTTTTTTTATTTAATTTTATTATTTTCTAACAATTGTGAATACTTCAGTTAATGTTTAGAGCAGGTGGTAGTGGCATTGGGAAGCACTGGGCGATAGCGTGTATTCAAATTACCTGGAAGAAATTATCATTTTTTATGGGTACGTGTTTTATCATTAAAGGTGTGGCTCTAATATTTATTTAAGCACGCTTATTTATTGAAGCACTTAACAAATATTTATTATTTTGTATGTGCATGGACGCGCGGTTTAAATATTTCATTATTGGACATTGTATTTGGGCACATCCCGACTTTTGGGCCGCCCACAACCGCTTTATTTTTTATTTGGACAAAAGCAAACACAAAAGCCAAAGCATGCTAATTATAAAATTGGGCTATTTTTTAGCTTTAAGATAAATAAATTTATAAATACATGCCTTGTGAAGCACTCATAGAAGGCATGGGGGGAGATTGTACCCAAATTGTCTTTTTCCCTCATGTCATGCAAACTTTTTTCTTGTTTCTTATGAGTTTTAATAGAGTTCTTTGTACTTGGGGACCTTTTGGCGCTTTCTATGTACACATCCAACATCAGATTTGCGCACCAATATTTGCTCATATATAACTACCTTGATTAGACCTCCAATACTTTCTTTACTCACTTTGAAAGATCATATAATTATATATTTTGAGTCTTTAATTAATCATCTCAAAGAATGGGTTACTTTTGTTCGTATATTTGATATCCTTGTAGTCAATGCTTGCACTCAAACAATACACAAGTTTATTTAAAGCTTATTCACTCAAGAGAAGTTACAAAATCAAATTGAGAATATTTGTAGCTTACAGGAATTCTAATGGCTATACATATTGTGATACTAAGGTATGGCCATTGCTTGAGCTAGGTTGGCAATTGAAAATATTTTGCAAGTACTTACTTAAAGATCCCCAAAAAGATTGTGATAATAAAAGATTGTAGACACCATGGTGGTTGTAATAGGTTCCCTACATAGGAGATTTGTAAGAGCCTCCAGCTATATTCAAAGTGGTTTTATGAAGGGGTAGCTTTTTGACATAGTAGTTTCTAATATATTCACTGTATTCTACCTCTCTATATATAGGAGGGTTATTTTCATTAACTAGAGCTTGGAGAGGTCCTATCTTAGCATCTTCATATGGTCCAAAGAGAGCTGCTAAGGAGATTCTTGCTCTGTCCTTTTGCACCACCACTCGATGTTCAACACTCTTGTACTTTCCATTAGTTAAAATTTGTAATAAGGAGAAATTTCTAAGATTTAGGACAATAGTTGGTTGTGTCATGTGAGATTTACCATGAGCTATTTGCATGGCATAAACTACAATAGCTTAGCTTAAGGCATACCTCAATTTGGTCTCCAACATTCATAATGATAGAGTTAGGTGTTGGTTGTACTAGAATCCACTTGTCCTCTTTTCTTACTTGGAGCCCTGGTACATCATCTTGTAGGAGAAGGGTAATGCCATTAAGATCAGAATGTGCACTCTGTCCAAAGACTAAGTTAGGTTCGGGGCAAGGAGGATAGAAATTGACAATCATGACCAAACGCTCCACCAATCCAGGCACACATGATTTGATGTACTCTTGGCTAAATCCCAAGCTTTGGAAGATTGCTTGTCTGATGACGAGTGCGAGCTTATCGAGGTCGACTTGGTAATCTAACATCTCTTCCCTTCAAAATTGCCAAGTTTCGTCAATGAAAAGTATGTGAAACACTTTTAATCATCGTTGAAACCAATAAACAATGTTATTGAACCCTTAGAGCTAGCATTACGTTAAAGCCTCTTAACATTTCCATTTTCTTATTAGCATAGAGACATTCAGAAAACATTCCAAATACCCCATCTAAAAAAGGTGAGAAATGTTTTCACCTATAGGTAGCACAAAGTTGCAAATGTTTCAAAAACATTTAGGATGCATCTCAAATTTCAAGATGGCCTCTACAAAACGGTGGCTATGCTATAAGTGTAGCAAATGGTTCAGCAGACTGCAATTTTACTAAAAACGTTAAGTAGATGGCTGCTTTGGGGTTCTTGTTCTTCTTAAGAGTTATGTATTGATGTGTTACATGATCAGTAGTTATATGTTAGGGTCATGGTGGGACCACACTTGATATGTATCCTCCTCTTTAGTTTGGCCATAACGCTTTGGTGCCTTGTAGAAGTATTATCAAAGTAGTATACTATGTTTTTGCAACTTGTCACCTATTTATACTTTAACCTGAGCTTGTACAAGGTATACTATGAAACAACAAAAGCTAGGGATGGTAGAAGTCGGGTAATAATGCATCAATAACATCAAGAACCAAAAAGATGTTGCTTGTAGTTTGATTACCTAAGAATCTCAGGTGCACCCTCGTGAAACCCATTGCAGACTCCTGGGCGACGACGGATTACCAATGCATCTTTCCAATCACGGGTGGCTCCAGTCCCAGTTGCGATGGTGACGGCACTGTCGGCACTACCGAAAGGTATTTTAAACTTCTCCGATGTGGGCAAATCATTGAATCTGTTAACGGCCTTCAAAACGGAGGTGACATCTATTCCCGGGTTCACCACCTGCAGTAACGTTAGGTAGGAGAAGCAACAGACAGTGAGATATCAATCAATGTCCGTTAGGAGGCCAAATGGATCGAGTCAAACCAAATCAGAAGGGCTTATATGATTAGAACGATGGATTATATACGTGTTAACGATCGTCAGACAACATGGATGATTAGGGGATATATGTGTGTATGTAGATCACATCCGCGCACGAAAGAAGAGGCAGAATGCATTAATCCGATGGTGGTTGCAACGATCATCAGGCAGCGACAGCGGGGATTATATTACACATATGCCAATATCATGACCGCACATGGTCACTTTTATATATAACGGTGCAGAGATGGAGAATATACTATGATATGATCCTGAATGACTTGTACACATGATGTTTTGCTATACTATTACGTTCCACGCAAGAGTATCAGTAAGCATCTATGTGTTAACCTTGAAGAAGCCCCAATCGAGGCAGGCCTGCCCGACCTGACGGACGAGGTCCTGCTATATCTGAGAGTCGTCCATGATGGCATCCGGGTGGATGCCTCGGAAGTCGATGGCGGGGATGGCCAGTAGCTCCTCGTGCGCCTGCTGCACGCCTTTATCAGTGTTGTTCTTAATACAGTTAAGGTCGTCGACGAGGGGCCTCTCGCGGACGGACCTCACGTAGTGCGACGGCACGCTCGCAATGCCTTCCCTCACCATCTCACCCACGGTTTTTGATTGCGCCTGGCTGCTGCCGATCACAAGAGTCTGGCCGGTCGCCATTGATCCAGCCCCTTACACTAACACAAACCACTTGGGAGAGAGACACGAGAGACAGACAGACAGACACTAGAGACAGGAACGTCGGGTGAGGAAATGAGAGCCGTTTTATATGTGCGTTCTTCTGTATCTCTCGCACGCACTTGCGATCGACCATGCGAGTACGATCCCTCCTCACTGTAAATGAAAGTAACCATCTTATCTGGACTCTGCTGGCCTCTCCTTGGATGGATAGCGTGGGAGCTGGCTCATTAATGGGCCCACCATACCACCCGCAAACTTGAAAGGTTTTTTGAAATAATGAAATGCCTTAAGCCATATTTTACTTAGGTGTGCGACCTCGCCCACAACCCTAAGCTTGCCGAAAGTAGGATATTTAATCCTGTAGAATAGATAGGGTATCCCGGAGCATTGATGCGAAAGTTATTGATATTTTTATCAGAAGGTAATATTTACATCTGCGTCTCTAGGATGCTCAAGGTTATAACAAAGAGATTTGTTATCCCTCCCTTACATGACTTTTACTTTCTTAAGCATTTTTAGGCTCACTTTGAACTTCAAAGGTTGCAACCTCTACAAAAGGGGCTTTGATTCCTTGTCTAGAAGGCTATTATATTAACATACAGTTTAAGAGAGATGCTTTTCAAGAGAATAACATTCAAAAACATCTTTTCTTTGAAATGCAAACTTGGTTTCTATTAAACAAGTAACATAGACAACCTTAGAGAGAGAAACAAGTTCTAAGGGATCGTTGAAGCTTATAAGTATTTTTTAAAACTACTATCTTTTGTTGGTCACATTTTTTGAATTACTGAGAATACTTTTTTGTAGAGCATAGGTTTATTGTTAAGCATAATTTTTCGTAGAGCATCCAAATTGCCAGAAGAGTCACTTTTTTGCTACAAGACTAGTATTAAATGATTGAACTTTATTAAACTTTATGTCAAGGACAAAGTACCATGTCATGGGTACCATCTAGTATTAAATGCATACTAAATTCTCTTTTGATAGTAATATCAATCTATTTTCACATTTTGGAGAAGAACAGAAAACAAATTTCCATGTCATGTCACCCTGATTGAGCTCATCTAATGTTGTTTCAAAGGATTGATAGTTATATACATTCCATACATCATGAAACTTGGCAAGTTATGAGAGGAGCTTTGCTTGTGAAAATTTGGGATGGTAGAGATTCCTTGTTGTTCAAAGGGAATCCATTGGTTATTTTTGATCCTTTGGAGCATCTTAAAAATTTTAGTGTATGGGTTTTGGAGTTGCAAAGAGTGAGATCGGTCAAAACAAGCCATAAAGTGTCCATTTTTTAATCCACCTTTGAGACAATTTCTTACCAAAATAAAATGCTTTGAGTGATTCTAACGACAATCATCTTAAAAAAAACTATCATGATAAACTAGTCATGAAATATACTTTAATATATATAACTTATATTTCCATCGAGAAAAGTACAATGAAATTAAAACTCTAAAAAAAAATTAATATCTTAAAATAGTGTTATTGAGTGCTTTTTCACCAATTTTCATGTACTTTTGAAAATTTAATTTTCTTAAATGCTAAATCTCGCTTGAAACCTCTACAAAAGGGGTTTTGATTCCTTGTCTATAAAGCTATTATATTACAATATAATAAACACAATATTAGTGAGTTTGGGAATCTCTCAATTCCCATTTTTTTAATACTAAAAAGGTGGCACCCGAATAACATGGTGATAAGTTTCTCAAAACCATATGATGTGACCTATCATTGGAAAGTGTTTGAAAAATGGAATCTATTGAGCTATAGAGTGCTCAATTTGGAGTTATAGTGTTCAAGTTATGACAAATCCAAAGATTTGACCACGTGTCCCAAACTTATGGAAAATTTTCATATTCCCCAATATCGCATTAATAGTAAAAGAAATGATTTTCAAGAGAATAGCATTCAATAACTTCTTTTCTTTAAAATGCAAACTTGGTTTCTATTAAACAAGTAAAATAGACAACCTTAGAGAGAGAAACAAGTTCTAAGGGATCTTTGAAGCTTATAAGCAATAACAACTTTCCAACTAACGTCTTTAGCCCTTACTATTTGTAATTCCAAAACCCATACGCTAAAATTTCCAAGATGCTCCAAAGGATCAAACATAACCAATGGATTCCCTTTGAACAACAAGGAATCTCTACCATCCCAAATTTTCACAAGTAAATCTCCTCTCATAACTTGCCAAGTTTCATGATGTATGGAATGTATACAACTATCAATCCTTTGAAACAACATTAGATGAGCTCAATCAAGGTGACATGACATGAAACTTTGTTTTCTCTTTTTCTCCAAAAATGTGAAAATAGATTGATATTACTATCAAAAGAGAATTTAGTATGCATTTAATACTAGATGGTACCCATTACACGGTACTTTGTCCTTGACATAAAGTTTAATCAAGTTTAATAATTTACTACTACTCTTGTAGCAAAAAATTTACTTTTGTGGCAATTTGGATGCTCTACCAAAAATTATGCTTAACAATAAACCTATGCTCTATGAGAAATTATCCTTGGTAATTCAAAAAATATGACCAACAAAAGATAATAGTTGAAAAAAATAGATGGGTCAAAATAAGCTATAAAGTGTATGTTTTTAAACCCACCTTTGAGACAATTTTTAAAGAAAATAAAAAATTTTCACTGATTTAATGACAATCATCTCGAAAAAAAATTATCATGATAAAACCACTCATGAAATATAATTTAATATATGTAACTTATACTTCTAACAAGAAAATTACAATTAAATTAGAACTCTGATATCTCAAATAATGTTGTTGAGTGCTTTTTTGACCAATTTTCATGTACTTTTGAAAATATAATTTTGTAAAATACTAAATCATACTTGAAACTTGCTCTAAAGATTTTATTCTAATATCTTACAATATTAGTAGGGTCCTATCTATTTTTTGTATCATTTTCAAATTTCTCTTATTGATTACATGGACATTCCTCTACACTATTCAATCTCAAAGATATTGGGTTTCACTTCCAATTTCCTATGCTACGGTCGCTTGACACTACTATACTGTCATTATGATTTTCATGATAATCATTTTACCTAGTGTGTGATTTACTATTATAGTTATTTAAGGTCCAAATTTTTCCAACATAGGGTGTGTACATAGTAAGAATTTGAAGTGTTTCTATTATTTAAAATTTTAACTTCACTACATCCTTTTCTCCTTAGAAGAATCAACATCCTTTTCTCCTTAAAAGAATCAACATGTCCTCATCTCAAGAAAATTTGGGGGCAATCTTTACAAAGGATGCTGATATCAATGCATATAGTATCCTCTTCAAGGATTTCTTCCACTATACAAGATACTCTTAGATGGTTCTATGCCTAATGGGTCTTTATTGGGTGTCTTCTCAATTTTCACATCAACAATTTCTTGCTCGGGTAGAACTTTGTTATCATCAAGTACAAGCTTAAGATTAGGTACTAGGCTAAGCTTCTTGAACTCCCCTAATAAAGAGCTTCTCTTGGATAATGCCCCTAGGAAATCCATATCTCCTTCCTTATAGGAACACCTAGAGCCCTTTATATCTATGTATTCTAATGATCTTGGGAAGCTTTGACATTCTAATATATTACCTTGACATGGTCTTCCATTTCTTCTAGCATTATGCTAGATACCTCTACATTGATGATATGATGCATTGTTCCACCACATGTATATATCCAATCCATCACTTTGTCTTCCTACTACAATAAGCCCACATACATCTTCAGTCACTTGCTTGACTCTTATAGTCTGGCCATGCATTCAGGTATGATAGGTACTACTAAAGATAGTTTAGTTTGAATGGCTTAGAAGAGATTTTCCCAAAATATTGACGTGAACAAGGTATATCTAGCGTTGATTATCCCCTTGGATAGAGAATGGAAGCAAAAGAGCTTCTTAACAAAGAGCCTTGTAATATTCAATTGCCTTCAAGATTACTCTTATAGGAAAAATCTCAAGAACCTTGGTAATTACATGTATAATCACTATGATAAAATGATGTCCCCATTGCACACTAGGGAGTCCCACCACAAATTCCATACTAATAAACTCTCTCTCCACCTTGATCTAATAATATCATTATTCAATCTAGACCACAAACAACCATCAATTCTCTATGCATCTAAGCATGCCTTCTCTCATGCAAATTAAGGGTGTTAGTGAGCGCGCTGAGGCTCCCCACGTCATGAGAGTAGTCTTCATCTTCCACCTCATGGTTATTTTCAGCCCTCGGGGCACGTGCATCCCGTATTTGTTGCTGGAGGTCATCATTTGCCTTAGTTTTTCCCTTGTTCCCACCTCAAACATGGCTACAAATCATTACAGATGTTGGATATATCCAGAACATTTAGAAGTTGGAAGGCCTGCTACCCTTGTAACATCTCAGATATGCTAGAATTATAGAGGACGTCTCAAATTTAGTGTCAATGCCAATCTTTTGGACCTCACAGCAAGCTATTCGCTCAATTTGTCAAGTGTGAGTAGAAACTTGCCCAAAGTAATGACAGTGGTAGGTGTCCTTTTGGACTTTCGGGATGGACGAAGCATCAATGGGTCTCTCCCAAACACTTTGCTTGCAATCCCACATGAAAGAACTATGATTGTAGCCCACTTGCTACCTGTGTAGGCCAATAAAGGATTGAATGGCTTATGGTCCTTCTGCTGGGATGAAAACTCTCTTCTCTTGCAGATTAGAGATGGACTCCCAAAGAAAACAGAGGTTTTATGTGTTGGATGCTTGAGTGTGGATGCCGATGTTCCTGAACAGGACGATGTGACAGCCACATTTCTTGAGAATGTCAATCATTTGCATGTGTTTCTTCCTCCAGATCTTAAACACAGGTATTATGATGGCTTTTGCGACTTCAAATATTTTTCGAACACTTCCAGTCCACGAAGAGATCCTACGGGGGCTTCTTAATGAATATTTTGATTGGTTTCCATACCTTCGACTATGCAGACACTTCCTTTCTTGTTGTAGCAGCATGTTGGGGCTTCAATTCAAATCGCAAAGGGGATATATTGGCTTAGAGTACTTTGGAAGGAAGGTAGGTATCAAGATCATGCCGGTGGTTTTTTAAAATATCCACTCATTCGGACAAGTGTGTCTTGTTGCAATGTTTGTTGGCTTACTATGATATGATTGATTAACGAGCTATTTGTTGAAATAACATTAGATGATCTCAATAAAGGTGACATGACATGGAACTTTGTTTTTTTGTTCTTCTCCAAAATGTGAAAATAGATTGATATTACTATCAAAAGATAGGCATTTAATACTAGATCCTACCCATGGCATGGCACTTTGTCCTTGACATAAAGTTTAATAAAATTCAATCATTTAATACTAGTCTTGTAGCAAAAAAGGCACTCGTGGCAATTCGGATGCTCTATGGAAAATTATCCTCAACAATAAACCTACGCTCTACAATAAAGTATCCTTGGCAATTCAAAAAATGTGGCCAACAAAAGATAGTAGTTGAAAGAAATAGATGGATTAAAATAAGCCATAAAGTGTCCATTTTTTAATCCGCCTTTGAGACAATTTTTAACAAAAATAAAAAACTTTGAGCAGTTCTAATGACAATCATCTCAAAAAAATAATATCATGATAAACGAGTCAAGAAATATACTTTAATGTATATAACTTATATTTCCATCAAGAAAAGTACAATGTAATTAAAACTCTCAAAAATTTTTAATATCTCCAAATAGTGTTTCTGAGTGGTGTTTCCATGAATTTTCATGTACTTTTGAAAATCTAATTTGTTAAAAAATGCTAAATTTCACTTGAAACCTCTATAAGAGGGGTTTTGATTCCTTGTCTAGAAGGCTACTATATTATATAATAGTAAAGGAAACACTTTTCAAGAAAATAACATTCTATAACTTCTTTTCATTGAAATGCAAACTTGGTTTCTATTAAACAAGTAAAATAGACAACCTTAGAGAGATAAATAAGTTCTAAGGGATCTTTGAAGTTTAGCAAGAACAACTTTTCAACTAATGTATTTAGCACTTACTCTTTGTAATTCCAGAAACCATACACTAAAATTTCCAAGATACTTCAGAGGATCAAACATAACCAATGGATTCCCTTTGAACAACAAGGAATCTCTACCATCCCAAATTTTCACAAGCATAGCTCGTCTCATAACTTGCCAAGTTTCATGATATGTGGAATGTATATAACTATCAATCCTTTGAAATAACATTAGATGAGCTCAATAAAGGTGACATGACATGGAACTTTGTTTTTTTGTTCTTCTCCAAAATGCGAAAATAGATTGATATTACTATCAAAAGATAGGCATTTAATACTAGATCCTACCCATGACATGGTACTTTGTCCTTGACATAAAGTCTAATAAAGTTCAATCATTTAATACTAGTCTTGTAGCAAAAAAGGTACTCTTGTGGCAATTTGGATGCTCTACGAAAAATTATGCTTAACAATAAACCTACGCTCTACAAAAAATTATCCTCGGCAATTCAATAAATGTGACCAACAAAAGATAGTAGTTTAAAAAAATAGATGGGTCAAAACAAGCCATAAAGCATCCATTTTTGAATCCACCTTTGAGACAATTTCTTACCAAAATAAAATGCTTTGAGTGATTCTAACGACAATCATTTTTTAAAAAAACTATCATGATAAACTAGTCATGAAATATACTTTAATATATATAGCTTATATTTGCATCAAGAAAAGTACAATTAAATTAAAACTCTCAAAATTTTTAATATATCCAAATAGTGTTGTTGAGTGATTTTTAAACCAATTTTCATGTACTTATGAAAATCTAAATTTTTAAATTACTAAATTTCACTTGAAACCTCTACAAGAGGGGTTTTGATTCCTTATCTAGAAAGCTACTATATTACACAATAGTAAAAGAAATGCTTTTTAAGAGAATAACATTCAATAACTTCTTTTCTTTGAAAGGCAAACTTGGTTTCTATTAAAAAAGAAAAATAGACAATCTTAGAGAGAGAAACAAGTTCTAAGGGATCTTTGAAGCATAGCAGTAACAACTTTCCAACTAACTTCTTTAGCCCTTACTCTTTGTAATTCCATAACCCGAACACTAAAACTTCCAAGATGCTCAAACATAACCAATGGGTTCCCTTTGAACAACAAGGAATCTCTACCATTCCAATTTTTCGAATGCAAAGCTCCTCTCATAACTTGCCAAGTTTCATGATATGTGGAATGTATATAACTATCAATCCTTTGAAACAACATTAGATGGGCTCAATAAGGGGAATGTATATTACTATAAAAAGAGAATTTAGTATGCATTTAATTCTAGATGGTACCCATGACATGGTACTTTTTCCTTGATATAAATTTTAATAAAGTTCAATAATTTAATACTCGTCTTGTAGCAGAAAATTTACTTTTGTGGCAATTTGGATGCTCTACCAAAAATTATCCTCAACAACAAACCTATGCTCTACAAAAAATTATCTTTGGTAATTCAAAAAATGTGACCAACAAAAGATAGTAGTTAAAAAATTTGATGGGCCAAAATAAGCTATAAAGTGTTAGTTTTTCAATCCACCTTTGAGATAATTTTTAAAGAAAATTAAAAACTTTTAGTGATTCAATGACAATCATATTTAAAAAAATTATCATCATAAGCCAATCATGAAATATACTTTAATATATGTAACTTAAACTTCTATCAAGAAAATTACAATTAAATTAGAACTCTAATATCTCCAAATAGTGTTGTTGAGTGCTTTTTTGCCCAATTTTCATGTACTTTTGAAAAATACAATTTTTAAAAATATTAAATCTCATTTGAAACTTGCTCTAAAGATTTTATTCTAATACCTAACAATATCAGTAGGGTCCTATTTAATTTTTGTATCATATGCATAAGTTATTTCAAATGTAGTTGAAGAGGACTTGAGCAACTTAAGTGGCTTGCAATCATTTTTATGGGGAATTACAAGACTAGTTTTTATTGCAAATTCTTTACTAATATACATTTTTAACACTTTGATAGCACATTATGTGTAATCATTCCCTTGGTAATTATGTCAATGTGGTTAACTCAAGAAATGGAGAAAATCCATTATGAAGCCCATATAGGTTATTTTAGCCATAAAAGACATGGGGAAGGAGCAAAGAAAGCTAAAACTTTAGAATGATTACACTAATGCATCTACAAAAGGCTTATCCATAGAGCTAATGAGAAAGAAGCAATAAGAACATATAAAATTGACAAAGAAATGCAATGTGTGGAGAAACAAATACGAACTTCGAAAAACCCTCATGCAAAAATTAAATATGCTATGTGGTGAGAACCACACAAAGATAAGGAAAGGCTTGGACATTGTATCTTACAAGCCTATACACAATGAAATACTTGATAAGGTTCCATAGAAATCTTGTGACAATGAACAACTTGTTTGGTAAAGAACTTTATAGAATAAAATACTTCTCATTTCTTTGAAAAAACCTATTTTTGAGTACCTTGACGATTCTATTGTCAAGCTCATTCCTCTATTCATCACCTCATTGAAGATGGCCTAGTTTCATCCTCTAGTTTTTTAATGATTATTTCTTCATTGCTCAAATTGATCTAGATCTAGGTAGCACATTTTTCCATATTCTACAAGAAAATTTTGATCCTTCACTACAAAGGATCAAGTGATAGATGGCCCAATTGACACATCTTTTGAACTACACCAAAAAGATTATGAATGCATCTATAGTTGCGATTAGAAATCTGTCAAAAGATCCATGTCCAAAATTGCACTTTTATGTAATATAAGTGCCATATTTTATGCCCTAATAAACATGCTCAACTTGCAAATTTATTGGTGTCTTAAACACATATTATACATAATATGTGCATCAACAAATATGCATATAAATACACTAAATATTATATTTTTTGTCCCTTTTACTAAAATCCCTAGGCCCAGGCTAAAAACCAAGTTTGGGAAGTTAGGGAAGAATTGTGGTGTTTTCACAAATATAAGTTAAGTCCTAGTGAACCCAAGTAATATGGCTTCTACTCTAAAAATATGTGGACTACATAATCATGACTTGGCATATGGAGAGAGAGGGGAAAAAAGAGATAGGAAGAAAAAATTAAAAAAAAATATTAGTAGGAGAGAATACATAACATGCCTCCTTGCATGTTGAATTTAGATTTGTATGCTAAATGTATAATGATGGAGCAAAAATACATCCTCTTTCCCTATTTGTATTAAGCTCCAATGCATCCATGCACTCCATTGTTGTGATCAATCTCCCACCTATGCCTTCACATTTATCTCACTTCATAACCCTTTTCAAGGTCAGTCACAATAGAGATCAAAAAGCAAAAGTAAAGAGCAAGAGAAGTAAAAAGAGTTTGGCTTATTACCTATGATAATATATACGTTATTATTTGCATACTTATTTATATGATTATCTACACAAATAAATTTTCCATTTTCTACATGTTTAGAGACAAGCAACACAATAGAAGCTTATTTAAAGAAAATAGAAGTCCTATATGAGTGCATTTAAGAATTCAATTACCTGTACATTTCTCAACATGATTACCAACATGATGGCTTTCACAATCCTATAATTGATTACATGGACATTGCTCTACACTATTCATTCTCAAAGATATTGGGTTTTATTCCAATTTCCTATGCTACGGTCACTTGACACCACTATATTGTCATTATGATTTTCATGATAATCATTTTACCTAGTGTGTGATTTGCTATTATAGTTATTTAAGGTCCAAATTTTCCCAACGTAGGTTGTGTACACAGTAAGAATTTGAAGTATTTCTATTACTTAAAATTTTAACTTCGCTACATCCTTTCCTCCTTGGAAAAATAAGCATGTCCTCATCTCGAGAAAGTTTGGGGGTGATCTTTACAAAGGATATTGATATCAATGCATGTAGAATCCTGTTCAAGGATTTCTTTCCACTATACAAGATACTCTCAAATGGTTCTATGCCTAATGGGTATTCATTAGGTGTCTTCTCAATTTTCACATCAACAATTCCTTGCTGAAGTAGAACTTTGTTAACATCAAGTACAAGCTTAAGATTAGGTACTAGGCTAAGATTCTTGAACTCCCCTAATAAAGAGCTTCTCTTGGATAATGCCCCTAGGAAAACCATATCTCCTTCCTTAGAGGAATGCTTAGAGCTCTTTATATCTACATATTCTAATGATCTTGGGAAGCTTTGACATTGTGATATATTTTCTTGACATGGTCTTCCATTTCTTCTAGCATCATGCTAGATACCTCTAAATTAAGTGTAGGTCCAAGAAGTTTAAACCTTGTATATGGTCTTGGCCATATAGAGCTTGAAAATGAGACATGCCAATACTCTGATGGTATGATGCATTATTCTACCACATGTATATATCCAATCCATCGCTTTGGCTCCCTACCACAATAAGCTCAGCATACAACTTTAGTCACTTGCTTGACTTTGATAGTCTGGCCATGCATTTGAGTATGATAGGTACTATTAAAGATGGTTTGGTTTGAATGGCTTAGAAGAGAGTTTTCCAAAATATTGAGCTGAACAAGGTATATCTATTGTTGGGTAGAGAATGGAACACAAATATATTCTTAACAAAGAGCCTTATAACATTCAATGCCTTCAAGGTTGTTTTTATAGGAAAAATTTTAGGAACCTTGGTAATTATGTCTATAATCACTAGGATAAAATGATATCCCCATTGCACACTAGGGAGTCCCACCACAAATTCCATACTAATAAACTCTCTCCACCTTGATCTAAGAATATCATTATTCAATCTAGGCCACAAACAATTGTTCTTGTTGCATTTCAAACTTTGGCATTGCTTGGATGTCCTCTACAAATAGGCTATGATGTGCCTCCCAAAGGGTCTTCTTATTTTAGCTCCCAACCTTTAGGGACAGATAATATAAGAATAGTTGTTCATCTTAACCATGATAGTCCTTGTACGTGACATGCACATGACGACCCTTACTTTTTTTAAATAGGTTTCATGCATTCTATATACTCTACATCCTTAGAAATTTCTTCCAATACTATATCAAGGATGGGGTTTCTTGGCATAGAGATTAATTGGGCTAGAGCTCTACCTCTGGAAGGTTCTTTAGTGATTATATCATTCAAAAATGCTTTGTGACTTAAGGTGTCATTCAATTACTTCAATCCACCTTTTTTGCATCATCTTGAGGTTAGCTTGGTAAATATCACAACAAATATTTTCGAATCATGTATAGCATAATTCTTTTCATATGCCTTGATCTTGCAAGGAGAGTAAGTAATAGGATGACCTTCCTAATTAAGAACACATAGTAGACCAATTGAGCTAAGATTTATGACCTCAAACACTACAAGGGAATGGGGCAATAGCGACGGCCATTTGCAGCGCAAAAAAGCGGTGTCACTAAAAGCGTCGCTAATTTAGCAACGCTAATAGCAATGCAAATAGCGACGCAAATAGCGATGCAAATAGAGGCACTAATAGCGACGCCGGTCTGAGGAAAAAGTTTTGAAAACCCGCACATAACATTTGCCGAGAAAACATTCGCGAGAAAGAATGAAAGAGAGAGCAAGAGAGCTTAAAGCTTTGAAAGGGAGAGAGAGAGAGAGAGAGGAAGAGAGAGAGAGAGAGCTCATCACCATCGAGAGAGAGAGAGAGAGAGAGAGAGAGAGAGAGAGAGCTCATCACCATCATCACCGCCGTCACCGATATAAACAAAGAAGAAAGAGAAGTGTGCAAGAGAGAAGGGAGGGAAGGTGAAAAGAGAAGGTACAAAGGGTTTCATCTTCAGGCCTTTGAGGTAGGTGCATTGCCTCTTCTTGCTTTATTTTTGTTTTCTTTTTTTGTTTTTCTTTGGAAAGAGATACATGGAAATAGAGGGAGGGAGGGAGGGAGGGAGGGAGGAAGGGAGGGAGAAGAATAAAGGGAGAGGAAGAGAGAAAGAGGGAGAGAAAGGAAACAAAGAGAAAGAGGAAGAGAGAAATGAGAGATGAAGGGAGGGAGAGAGAAGGATGAGTGAGAGAAACAACGAGAGAGAGAGAGAGGGGGAGAAACAAACAGAGAGGAAACAAAGAAAGGGAAATAGAGAGAGAAAGAGAGGGAGAGAGAAATAGAGAGAGGGAGAGGGAGAAAGAGAGATAGAGATAGAGAGAAAAAATAGAGAGAGAGAGAGAGAGAGAGAGAGAGAGAGAGAGAGAGAGAGAGAGAGAAACAATGAGAGAATAAGAGGAAGGTTAAGAAAGAAAAGTAAAGGGAGAGGGGGGAGAGAGAGATAAAGAGAGGTGGGGTGACATTTCTTTCAATATATTTGTTTCTTAAGCTTTTTATTTTCTATCTTTGATTGTCTTTGCAATGAGATGAGTTGAGTGAGAGTGGGGAGGGAAGGAGGGAGAGAAATAGAGAGAAGAAGGGAGGGGAAGGAAGAGACAGATGGAGAGAAATAAAAAACGGGAGAGAGAGGGGCTTCATAAAAAAGTGTCAAAACCCGAGCATGGCATTTTACAGGTTTGTAAACGAGAGAGAGAGAGAGAGAGAGAGAGAGAGAGAGAGAGAGAGAGAGAGGCCACCGCCACTACCGCCATCCATGAAGAGGGAGGAGATAAGTGTAAAGGAGAAAGAAGGAACTCCCGAAGGAGAAAAAAATGAGAGAAGTACGAAGGGATTCTTCTTCAAGCTTTGAGGTAAGTGCATTATCTCTTCTCTCTTTTTTTTTTCTTTTCTTTACTTCTCTCTTTCTTTTTGTTGATGAAGAGTGTATAGAGAGAAGAAGTGTGAGAGATCAACATGCGCAATGGAGAGAGAGAGAGAGAGAGTGTGTGTGTGAGTGAGTGAGAGGTCGCTGCCACCGCCAATCCACCACAAAAAGAGAGGGGACAACTACAAGGAAGGAGGAGGGAACCCATGAAGGAGAAGAAGAAGAAGGAGAGAAGCGCGAAAGGATTCTTCTTCAAGCTTTGAGGTAAGTGCAATATCTCTTCTCTCTTTGTTTTCTCTTTTCTTTACTTCTCTCTTTCTTTTTGTTGATGAAGAGTGTATAGAGAGAAGAACTGAGATATCAACGTGTGCAAGGGAGATTGAGAGAGAGAGAGAGAGAGAGAGAGAGAGAGAGGTCACTGCCACCGCCAATCCACCACAAAAAGAGAGGGGACAACTATAAAGAAAAAGGAGGGAACCCGTGAAGGAGAAGAAGAAGAAGAAGAAGAGAAGCACGAAAGGATTCTTCTTCAAGCTTTGAGGTAAGTGTATTATCTCTTTTCTCTTTGTTTTTCTCTTTTCTTTAGTTATCTCTTTCTTTTTGTTGATGAAGAGTGTATAGAGAGAAGAAGTGAGAGAGATCAACATGTGCAAGGGAGATTGAGAGAGAGAGAGAGACAGAGAGAGGTTGCTGCCACTGCCAATCCACCACAAAAAGAGAGGGGACAACTGCAAAGAAGAAGGAGGGAACCTGTGAAGGAGAAGAAGAAGAACGAGAGAAGCGCGAAAGGATTCTTCTTCAAGCTTTGAGGTAAATGCATTATCTCTTCTCTCTTTGTTTTTCTCTTTTCTTTACTTCTCTCTTTCTTTTTATTGATGAAGAGATGTATAGAGAGAAGAAGGGAGACATATCAACATAAGGGAGATTGAGAGAGAGAGAGAGAGAGAGAGAGAGAGAGAGAGAGAGAGAGAGAGAGAGAGAGAGAGGCTGCCACTGCCACTACCATTGCCACTGCATCCACTAAAAAAGAGGGGACAACTACAAAGGAGAAGGAGGGAACCCCCAACCTCTGTCTCTTCTCCATCTTGCCCTCCTCGAGCTTGCATGGCAGGCACCAAGCAAGCATATCCCCGTTTCTCGGCCATGGAAAGGCGGGGACAATTGCAAGGTAAGCAAGCACTATTCTTGATAGATCTTGGTGCGAATGAAAATATCATTTCCTTGCAATTAGCTAAAGAGCTTGGATTAAAGAATGAAGAGATGGACACTCCGGCAGAAGTTCGCCAAGCTTTAAATGCTAATGAAGGTGACACAGTGAAGATTGTGATACCCTACATTGGCAAGCTCAAGTTTCAAATTCAAGGCTACAGTGACGAAGATACCTTCTGTATCAGAGACCTTGATGGTTGCGATGTGATTTTTGGCATGCCCTGGAATCATAGAGTAGATTCGACCATCTTCTCTCAGAAAAAGAAGGTAGAACTCACCAACAAAGGCAAGAAGTAAGAGATCCAAGCTGGAGTTTCTGGAGACATCATACCTATGGTAAGCCATATGCAAGTCTCTAGAGTAATTAAGGATTGTGTTCAATGTTGTCTGCTTTATGTCACTGATGTAAAAGATAATATGAATGCTGAAAACCAAGAGCAACTTCAGCTCTTGGAAAAGTATAAAGATTGTTTTTCGGAAGATCTTCCTTATCAGCTTCCCCCAGAAAGGCCAGAAGACCATCATATTGATATTATCCCGGGCAGTTCTCCTCCTAATATAGCACCATACCGTGTGAGCCGTCCTCAACAAGAAGAAATCAGAAAGCAAGTCAAAGACCTACTCAACTGTGGGCTAATTAGGCCAAGTAGCTCACCATTTTGTTCACCGGTTCTTCTTGTTCAAAAGAAAGATGGCACATTCAGGATGTGCATTGATTATCGAGCCCTCAACAAAATCACTGTGAAGAATCGGTTTCCTATTCCCAGAATTGACGACATTTTGGATCGTCTAGGAGGCTCAAAGGTTTTCAGCCGCATTGATCTAAAGAGTGGTTATCATCAAATTAGGGTAATACCACAAGATGTACACAAAACTGCTTTCCGCACTTCATACGGTCTTTATGAATTCTTGGTGGTTCCTTTCAGATTAACCAATGCACCAGGCACCTTTAATCGAATGATGAAGCGCATCTTTAGAGAGCATCGACAATATGTTGGTACTTTCTTTGATGATATTCTTGTCTTTAGCAAGAATGAAGAGGAGCATCATCAACACTTGGAAATTGTTCTACAATTACTTCAACAAAATCAACTCTTGGTAAATGGTAAAAAGAGTGAATTTTTCATGCATAAAATAAATTACCTTGGGCATGTCATCTCTTCTGAAGGGATTCAGATGGATCCTGAAAAGATCAGGATAATCCAAGAATGGCCTCATCTTCATGATGTACATGAGGTGCGATTGTTTCTTGGCTTATGTTCTTATTACCGCCGCTTCATCAAGCATTTTGCACATATGGCTTCTCCACTTCATGACCTTACAAAGAAGAAGATCTCTTTCCAATGGAAGGAAAAAGAGAAGGCAGCCTTCACAAGACTGAAAACAGCTCTTACTTCTGGACCTGTTCTTATCATTCCAGATCTGGTAAAACCATTGGTGGTGGAAGTAGATGCTTGCGGTGATTGTATTGGTGCAGTGCTAAATCAAGAAGGCCATGCCGTAGCCTTTGAAAGCCACCATCTAAATGATGTGGAGAAAAGGTATGACATTTATGAAAAGGAGCTCTTAGCGGTGGTTCATGCTTTAAAGATATGGAAACATTATCTTTTAGGCAATGAATTCCTTATTAAAACTGATCATCAAAGCTTGAATTATTTCAAGACTCAAAAGCATTTGCAGGAGAAACATGCAAGATGGGAAAATTTCTTGTCTATGTTTCATTTTCAAATTATGTACACTCCAAGGAAACAAAATGTAGTTGTTGATGCACTTTCTAGAGTGCCTCGCATTGCAACTATTACAGTGGCTCATCATGAAGATTTTAAAACGATGAAGAATACTTATGATGAAGATACTGATTTTGCAGCAATTTGGTCAAATTTACAGCAAGGAGGTTCTCATCCAGATTATTCCATCAAAGACGGTTACCTTCTCATGAACAATCGCCTTTGTGTCACTCTTCCTGTTCGACAAAAGGTGCTTAAAGAAAGTCATGAACCCCCTTATACAGGGCATAGAGGGAGGGCAGCCACTCTAAGTGCAATTGAGCGCTACTTTTATTGGCCAACATTATGAAGAGATACACATAACTTCATTGAGGCTTGTTTAGTATGCCAAAAATCCAAATATGATAGGCAGAAGATTCCAGGATTGTTGCAACCTCTTCCAGTGCCCAAAGATCCATGGGAATCTATCACAATGGATTTCATCTTAGGTATTCCAAGAACACCTCAAGGTCATGATATGATTTGGGTCATAATTGATAGATTCAACAAACAATCACATTTTATTCCATGTCATAAAACATTGAAATCTGCACAAGCTGCAAGACTTTTCATTCAACATATCTTCAGATTACATGGTATGCCTTCTGAGATCATTTCAGATAGAGACTCCAAATTCACAAGTAACTTTTGGCGTGCTTTATTTGAGAATTTGGGAACCACTTTAAAGTTCTCAGCTTTTCATCCTCAAACTGACGGCCAAACAGAGGTGATGAATCTCACTCTTTTGGATATGTTGAAAGCTTAAGTTAGTGAACATAAGTCACAATGGGAGAAATATCTTCCATTATTGGAGTTTGCTTACAACAATACAGTGCACTCATCCACAGGGAAAGCTCCAAATGAAATAGTCCAGGGTAAAGTGATTCCTCCTCCAATTATTCGCACTAAAGATAAGATTTTTGTTGCTGATGAGTTTGCTTCAGATTTAAAAACCGCAATGGATCAAGTTCGAGCCACTATCAAAGTTGCCCAAGAGCGACAAAAGAAGCAAGCAGATAAACGAAGAAGACCTTTGGCTTTTGAAAAATATCAATATGTCTTGCTAAAGTTTGATAAAAGTAGGCTCAAACAAGGTTCTGGTCAAAATTCATCTTTTCCAAAGCTCTCCAGTAGATAATTTGGACCCTTCAAAGTGATTGAGAAAATAAATGAAGTTTCTTATCGACTTGAGCTTGCTACTCATTGGAAAATACACAATGCTTTTCATGTAAGTTTGCTAAAACCTTACATAGGACCAGAACCAAAGGAACCCATTACCCAGAAGTTGAAGAAACAGAGCAATTCTTGGAACCTGAAAATATTTTGTTTCTCAAGGATCAAACCACGAGAAGTGGCCTTGTGACACGAAAATTCTTACTAAAATTCAAGAATCTACCCACAACAGATGCACAGTGGGTAGATGAAAAATTCATGAAGGATTACCCAAATATTCTACAGCAATATCAAGAAGCTTTTCAGCTGAGGACAGCTGAGTAAAAGCCAGAGGGCTGTCACAACTCTATAGAAACAAAATTTGTATCCTTTTTCATTAATTTGTCTATGTAATGATTTATTAATTTTATTTCATTTGCACTAATTAGATATAAAGAAAAGTGCATTGGAGCTGGCCACTGATGAGTGGTCACAGGTTATGGTGGACCCACGTGGTGGGTTAGAGAAAAGATAGTTCACACTTCCACCTATATGGCCCGATTGGACGCCTGTGACTAGAACTCACGCATATCAGGGTTAGACTCGCACACAGAAAGGATTGATGCCTTGAAGTGTGGGCTAGATCCACCAAAACAGACAGTTACAATCAACAAGATGGCATGATCATGAAATGCTTGTATAATGTGCACGTGTGGGCTGAAAGCTTGAAATGCACATTTCTTTGCATAGGAAAGTCACATGAAGATTCTGATACCGTTTTTACGATGTACACGGAAAAAGCTTTCATATGACACCCATATTGGGGGGTCCCTAAATTTTAGGAGGTCCCTAAATTTTAGGAGCCTCGAAATAGCCTAAAAATGCTAGTCCTAAAAAATAGGGATGTCATTCTAAAAATAGTAAGTTTTGTACTCTGACTGTGCTTACTAAATTTGGTTGTTTCTATTCTTGATAGTATTCAACCCAAAAAGGAAAGCCATAGAGAAGAGACAAGTGTCAAGACACTTGTCACACAAGTTTCCAAGTGACCCACCACTTGTCACATCTCATGACATGTGGCTGGACACTTGTCTTGTGCTACTCCACTTTCCCCTTTTGTACCAGCTCTTCCCTCTCCTATAAATAAGAGCTCGTTTTTCTTCATTCAACATCATTTTTCTTTGCTGTAAACTCATGTACAACACCCACAGATAGCCAGAAACTGGCCCCATCCATCCCCATCATCATCCCCCACTTCTCCATTATCAAATTCCTCCATATTCCCTCTTCTATCACTGCTGTTTTACAGGACAGAAAGCTTGTAAATTCATTACAACACCTCCTTTTCAAGCTCTTTCTTCCATTTTAGCAACAAGAAGCAAGCCCTATCCATGTACTACTGTTCAATGATGGAGAAAGGCTGATTTCCCCTCTTTCTTCTCTCATACTGTAAAGAAATCAGTTCTTATAATTGCATAATAGATAATGCATGTGTGTTTGTACATCTTTGCATGACCTTGTGAGAGTGAGAATTACTTCTCCTCACTCTCAGGTTGATTGTAACTGAGCTCTTCCCTAAGGGACTTGGGTTGAGCAGAAATACATTCCTTCGGGGGGGATGGGGGGGGGGAGGGTTGTCCATCTTCAACCCTCAATCTTGTCTCCATTACTTTTACATTTTCATGGTTATAATTTTGTAAGTAATTTTCATTTTCAGCTTTAAGTGTTCATTCTCTTTTATATTAAATCTCGAAAACAAGCGAATATCATAATTGTTAAGCACACTACGTTGTTTGGGGCGTTTACAGGAGCTTGTGCAGAGGGGCTGCCTTGGTTGCAAAATGTGCAATAAATCTTCTATAATAGCCCACATGGCCAAGAAATCCTCTCAATTGCTTGAGGTTCGTTGGTCCTGTTAAGGTGGCAATCTTTTCAATCTTTGCCGGGTCTGTTGCAATTCCTTGTGCAGAGATAATATGGCACAACAGATGTCCCAAGGAGATGCCAAAGACACATTTGTCGAGGTTGAGAGAAATCCCATACTCTCGGCATCTGTCAAAACATTGCTCTAGGTGTCCCCAGTTCTCACTGATCAAACTATAGACACAGAAGTCATCAAGATACACCTCAATGAAATCATATAGATGATTTTGGAAGGCAGCTATCATTACTCATTGGTTGGTGGCAGGAGCATTACAGAGTCCGAATGGCATCACTCTATAGGCATAGGTCCCCCATTCTGTGGTGATGGTTGTTTTAGATTGGTCCTCTTCTGCTATTTAGACCTAGTTATATCCGTTGAATCCATCCAAGAGGGAATACAGCTCATGGCCTGCCACTGTGTCCAACAGTTGGTCTGTAAAAGGGATAGGGAAATGATCCTTCTTCGTCTTCGAATTGAGCTTTTGAAAGTCAACACATATTCGAAGTTTCCTGTTCTTCTTGGGTACTACCATAATGGGCGAAACCCATTCACTGTTAGCCACGGGATAGATGAACTTAGCTTCAAGCAGTTTCAGTAATTCAACCTTCACCAAAGTAGAGTAATTAGGATTCATACGCCTTTGTCTTTACCTTGCAAGTTTGGCATCAGGCTCTAGGTCAATGTGATGTTGGCATACTGTGGGATCAATCCCCTTTAGGTCTTTGTAGGACCAAGCAAACACATCTAAGTTCTCCTTTAGTAGGTCTTGCAAGACCACTAGTTCTTCTTCTGGAAGATTGAGACCCACTTTTAGGTGACGTTCGGTTCCTTCAGCATCCAAGAATGTTACTTGTCTTTCACCTTCCACTTCGTGGATAAATGTCCCACGAATTGCTTCTGGGTAGAGATCTGACTATTTCAAGAGAGTTGTATCCTCGTCTAATGTCCCACTAGAACCAGTGTCCTCCTTCTGAACAGATGACTCATTTGTCTGTTTAAGTTGCTGGAAGGGTATCAGAGCTTTGTTTGCTTTTTTTTGAGTGGTGACCTCTTCAGGACTCAGGGATTCATCTTCGGAGGATGCGTCCAGAAATGTCACATAGCACGAAACTGCTAGAGGCTGTGGCTTTGAGGGCTTGGGCTTCTGTTGGCAGGGGGCATCATCATCATCTTTTCTTTTGACTGAACAGTCAAGGCGATACGAGCCATTGGTGAACTTAATTTTTATGCTTTTAATCCATTGCTTATACAGATTCTGCATACTTTATAATCCATTGACCAACCCAAACGGAACCATGGTCATTCTATCCAGTACCCTGAGATATTCGGCCTCTGAGATCTCTGTAGGGACATCAACCAGATCATCCTCTATTAGAGGGAATTCTTCATCTGCACTTTCATATCCTACTTCATTTTCTTCCTCATCAGTTTCATCCTCATCCTCTGGAGGCTTTGTCTTGGCTTCTGTAGAGGCTCTATAGGAGAAGAATAGATCTTCTACCTCTGCATCTGCTTCTGCTTCTGTCACCAATTCTAACTCGGCTCCTGCCACTGGCTCTGGCTATGTATTTGTTACTGTCTCTGTAATTGTCTATGTATCCGCTCTGTCTCTGTTCTATAGACGCTCTGTATCCGCTCTGCCTCTGTATTGACTCTGCTCTGTAACTGTACTGACTCTGCTCTGTCTCTGCGACTGTCATGTAATAGGGAGAACAATACATCCATGCTTCTATTTCATTGTCAGAGGTGATTTCAGAAGTTAATTCTAGTTGAGGCAGGAGATATTCACCCATGGACAAGGATTTTACATCCCGTGGCAGTTGGCTTACAGTGCCCACTGTTAAGGACTGTGCCTCTGTTTTCTTAGGAAAGATTTGCTTAGCAGCTTCTTCATCTCCTGATGTACCATATGTTGCCTTGTTAGAGGAGTCAGTTATGACTTCAATGGATATGGATCCATTGCCTTTTTGCGATCCATACAGCTTTAACACTGCTTTGTTGGGTCCTCTGCCTAGAGTTAGGGTTCCTTTGAACCAATCCGTCCTGGCTCTTGCTTCAAAAAGCCAAGGTCTTCCCAACAGCAGAGGGTATGAAGTCCCATAAGAATTTGGTTTAACCACCAAATATGTCAGCCAATAGTCTCTTCCCGCAAGGGTTGTTTTTACATATGGGAGGATGCCCAACGGTTTGACTCTACTTTGGTCTGCCAATCTGATAAGCCACTATGTAGGTTGAATTCCTTGCAACTCTAAGTCCTTCATTGTGACATCCGTCATTATGTTTACTGATGAACCTCCATCAATTATGTGGCACTGTAGTGCTCTGTACTGTACTGTTCTATTCGGCACTGCTCTGTCCCTCTGTAGGTAGGTTGAACTTCACAGTCTTGGCAGGAGAGTCATTTCCATTCTAAACCACTGGTTCCTTCTTCTTGATGCGCGTAACAGCAGCAACTTCCAACTCTACCAAATTGAAAGCAGGCTCTTGTACCTTCTGTTGGCTATCAGTGGCATTGGCCTTTACAGGAGCTGGACTGGGACAGTCCTTTGCAGTGTGGCCTTCTCCTTTGCATCGGCTGCATAAGGACTTGTAATCCACAGATCGTCTAGGGTTTGGACAATTTGGGGAGATATGTCCCTTTTCTCCATACCTATAACATTCCACCTCTGATCTCTGACCACCGCCAGACTGTCGTCCTCTATAACTTTGAGAGGGAAACCTCCTTGGACCAAATTAGGACCAAACTCTCTAGGCTTGGGTCCAATATCCTGTGTTGTCATTTTGGATTCTAGCAAGTTGAATCTTGTATTTTCATCCTTATGTCTTCGTTTATGCATCTCTTTCAGAGAGCAAATATCCTCTGTATGGTTCTTCCGCAAATAGTAAGAACAGAAGGCTCCAGGAATGGTTGGTTTTCGGATACATTCAGTGGCTAAATGTCCCGCTTGATGACACTTCCCACACCATGCATTAGAGCGCATCACATCTCTTCCAGCTCCCACAGGAGTGGATATATTGGTGGTATTCACCTTCAGCGTCTGTAGCTGCTCTGTAATCACATCCAGAAGCTCTTTCTTGATACTTGCAACTGAGTTGGATAAGTAGTCCTTCAAATTTTCACCTCCTGAAGTGCTTGTGGTAGGGTTTTGGGAAGCTTCTGTAATTATTACATACACTGGTTGGGTAGATCCAAAATGTCCTCTGTTCTGGCTCTGATTCAGAGCTCCTGTTGAAACTTGGGGTTGTTGATTCTAGTTGGTAGGATTCCACTGTTGTTGAGTTGCCATTCGAGGAACTGTTTGAGGCCACTGTTGTTGTGGTTGAACCATCATCTGAGGCACTGTCATCTGCAATGACCACACTGGATTAGGTGCATTATACTGCGGCACTGTTTGCATCTCGGGATAGGGGTAGGGAACCGTCCCTGGGACTACATTTGGTGGGTATACCATTCCAGGCATATGAGGGGGTAAGACTCCTCTTCCTGGAGTCATTGACAACCTTGCTTCAACTTCGTCATACAATCTTGCACCTTTCACTGTAGCTTGCAGATTGACTGGTCTTCTCAATTCCACGAACTTACGAACTTCTGATTGTAGGCCCCTGAGAAACACTCCTTTCTGGATACCTTCGTCCAAATGATGGTTAGTCCATCTCTTTAGGATGGATTCCATTCGCGAGAAATAAGCTTCTACTCTTTCTTTAGAGGAATAACTTAGATTCATGAACTCCTCTCGCATCCACTCTTCAAAACCTTCACGCCTGAATTTAGTGAGGAAGGCCAACTTCAGGTATCGTCCCATGTGCCAAAAGTTCCTACTGCTTGTCTCTCATACCACTCAAACACTACGCCCTTGAAAGTGGCGGGGAATATTGCTAACCAATGCTCAGGGGTTCTGGCATTGTTAGCCACACACGCTACCATGAATTCTGCTACATGAATATCAGGGTCTTCATTGTACTCTCCCTTAAAAACTGGTAATGGGACTACATTTGCTGGCTTGTCATCAATATTTCCAGGACGAATCTAACTAGGAAGGGGACCTTGAATTGCCATGAGAACTTTTGTAAAGAGTGCTTTTAGGGTATCAAAGGAGGCTTCTGCTGCGAGCTCGTTCTCAGCTTTGATTTTTGCCTTCTCTCTTCTCACTTACCTCTGGACTCGTTCCAATGCTTGCCTCTTTATTGCGTCATTCATCAGGGGGTTGGCTTCAACTAGTTGGTCTGGACTCAACAGGATAGTGTCATAGGGGCTTCAGTCTCTGATAGATTCTCTGGCCAACATCTCCTCTACTTCCTTCTTTTCAACATCTTTGAATTCAGCTTTCAAACCACTACAAAGGGGAAGATATTCTGTTTTGAAAGTATCAAAACTCATTCTTCTTAAGATCGTTGTTGCGTCATTATAATAATGCCAGCTTCTGAGGGTTTCAATAGTATATGTGGTGAAAAACACTATGTCTACCAACTTCCAGTGGGTTGCTAATTGGACAAATAGTGTCAGTGCACCAAGCATCCCATGTATCTTGCTGTTGAGCATCCACGAACAAATTCCAACTCTTTTCCTTCTTGTCTTCATGAACCTCTACAGACCAAGACTCCTGAAGCTTCTTCACAATCTCCCACTTGATGATGTTTGGAAACTTCTCAATGAATGCAGTCTTCTCTCCCTTTCTCTCTCTTTCCTCTCTTTCTCTTCCTCCAGTATTTCTCTCTCTTCTGCAGTCTTCTCTCTCTCTAGTTCACTCTCTGACAAGTGGTATTAGAGCATTGGTCTTTGATCCATTTTTCCTTCTATTTTTCAATCCTATTTTCCTCCATCAAAATCAATTTCAAACAAGTATTGTACAAGACAGTGACTAGTGGAGTGCTGCAGACCATCTACAGTTAGTAAGAGACTACATTTGGAGATCTCCAAGGTCAGATATGGCAGAGGATGGCTAAAGTGGCAGGTTGTCATCAAATTTCATTCAAAATTGGAGGTAACTAGGGTAAAGGAGAGTTAATCGGGCTTAGTTGGGGTTGAACTGTGGTTACTTTTCAAAAGAGGTCTTCTTTCCTCTTTCTCTAAGCTTTGGCCAAGCTTCCATGGAGTTTTCCAGCTGAGATCTTCTCCTTATTCACTGATCATTGCTCTTCTTCAACAATGGCTTGTATAATGGCATTCTAGGCAACAAATGCAATAGGTTGCATACCATTTTATGGACTGGAAGATCAGCCACGTGAGCAGGATAGCAGCCCGAAATTTGCGCTCATTTTTCCAGCCATGTTCTTCATCAATCTTCAGCTATGGTGCTTCTAAATGGTCTTTGGTAGTGATTTCTTCAACTCCTTGATATATAGACTCCAAAATGGGGCTATATTCTTCATCCTTTCACTCTCTTGAAATACAGACATGCAAAAGGCAAAACACATTACAACCACAAGGAATATCCAAATGAATCAAAGAAAAAAGATCTCAAATGTTTCATTGGTGGAAGTCCTTCACATTTGGCAAACAAATGTCCCAAGAAGGGAAATGAGCAAAACAATTATGCCAAAGTCAACATGCACTTCTATAATATTGACTCTTCAGATAACTCATCAGAATACTCTATAGCCACAGAAATTTGCTACTCTTATGATGACACAACTGAGACTGAAGAAGAACCAAGTGCTTCGGAGACAAGTGATTCAACTAGTGTTTCAGAAACTAAATCTAGTTTTAAATTTGAACATAAGCTAAAAAGAAAATAAGGTTTAATTAGGAGATAATATATTAACAAGGAACAGAAACGGGGATGGCCAAACACTTAATGCTTTAGGTTAATAGCCTGGAGGGAGAGGTAGGTTCAGTTACCTTCGACTGCCTGCCTGGCCCTATCCAAGGGGGTTGTTAGTCGCACTGGGTACATGGACCGAACCTACCGTGAGAGGTCTCTCCATGGGTGCTGCTTAGAGCGGGAGGACGCTTGGGTGCCAGGGGAGGCTCTTGCCATAAATTCCTTGCCTCCGTATCCCGCACAAGAGGTTGATGTGACTCGAGATGGGATCTCGAGGCCTATGCACTAGTCTATGGGTGAAACTTGGAGTAGCAATCTTGATGATTGTTGGGGTAGCCTTCAGGCAAGATACTTGATGTATTCCAAGACTATGATAAATAAAGATCAGATATTTGAAAAAGAAACTTGCTTGACATTGTTTTTTTATGTCAGTGCCTAAGTTGCGTGAAGGAACCTGTGTTTAAATTGATTAATTAAGGAAGCTGCTTTTGCATGTCAAACATAATATGGTAGGTAATTAGATAACTAAGCAACCCGAGGAAAGTGCAGTGGACGTGACGTGGGTCTGTTCTACGGAAGGGTGGTCCCGATTAGCTGGGAACTTTTCTCAAAATACGTGATAACGAAACTGTGAAGACCTAGAGCCAGTAGAGTTAGAATCTCGATTTATGCTGTTTTAGGGGAGCAAAATGGGACTATGCCTTATGGGTAGAGAGGTTGAGCTTCGCATCCCTCTCATTTCCATTCTCCATGAACCAAGTGCAGCATAAATCTACTTTGACTTTGTTGTTCCTATGCAAAGTGGTTCATCTGGAGCTCAACGCTAGACACTTCCTAGAGACTTGACTGATAGGAAAAGAAAAACCTGACTTCAGGTCTGTCCTAAGTGGGAACGATCGGATACTTCTGCTTCGGAGTAGACTTGGGAAGACCTAGATTGCAAACCCTGTGACATTCCTTGCGAGTGCCAGGTGGCACTTTCTAGACTGTCTTCCCGATGGGCTGCCAAGACGTGTCCCACAAGTGGACAAGCGGACATGTTACAGTTGGTATCAGAGCGAACCAATGAGATCTAAAGATTATAAGGGAACTTAATGGAAGAAAATAAAGGGAATAAGGGGGTAAACATGGGAGGGTGAGTAGAACAGAGAAGTGTTTTCTATTGAAAACATTTCTTTACTCACTTAAGGATGTTGGGTTACAGAGTCACGAAGCATGGAGCAAGGTCTTGGTGTTCCAGGTCATGTTCATGACTGCAATGCATGCTTCGAATTATCGTGAGAGGCTTGGCATGATGAATATTCTAGACCGCATCTATAATCCTTCGCCCCTATATGAGGAGCGGAGATGGACGGGAGACTCAGGAATATACTACATAGCAGCCCACCGACTCGCATACCTTCAGACCAACTTGAAGAGAATCAAGTGGATGGAGGATTTGTTAGCGGTCAGCAAGTCAATCAGAACAAGTATGTCTATGAAGAAGTGACCCAGGTGATCTGTGCTGACAGAATCAAAGTGTTAGGGCGCTATGAGAAGAACGAGTATCAAAGGAAGGGATATCCCAAGCTTCCTATGACTTACCGTTTCCTGAAAATCCATGACCCCACTCCATATTATTATTCCGTCCCTGTAGCTGATTGTAACACAATCCTATTTTCCCCAAACTGATGTATCAATCAACCTGTCCTACTTATCCAAAATAAATGTACTTAAGGGATTATGCTTTTGTGAATAAATAAGACTTTTTATAATTGTCTATCTTGATCATAAATATTAACTAAGGTGTTAAGTGATTAAATCACTTAGCTAAAAAGCTGTGCTAGTCATATTAACGTAATATGAGAACGTATGATAAGGTATTAACATAAAGAATCTTATTGTTCAGATGCAACCCCAAGCGTAGGTTCCAAATCTGACTCCTGCACTAAGTCCAACTGTGGCTCAAGAGAAGAAATTCATTCTCAAAAAAATTAAGCCACCCGATTTTGATGGCAGGGGAAGGACTGTTCACGCCGACGCCGAGATCTGGATTGAGTCCATGGAGGACTATTTTGAGGCAGCAGGAACTGCACCTGCTAACCAAGCCATGCTCGCCAAACTTAAGCTAATAGGCAAAGTGAGACTTTGGTGGAAACAGTGGTGCAGAGACCAAGCAATCTCGGAGGGGACAGTCACTTGGGATATGCTTAAGGAAGCTCTGCGAGGGAGCTATCTGCCACCTGCCTACTGCACACAAAAGATGAATGAATTCTATGACTTGAAGCAACTAGGATTATCCCTTGAAGCATATTATTCGAAGTTCGTCTCACTCCTAAAGTATGCACCCCCAATGGATATGACATAGCAGGTGTCAAAATTCTGTATTGGATTGAATCCACCCATAAACACTCGATTGGAATCAATGCACCCAACAGACCTACAAGATGCACTCATTCGAGCTACTCCAATAATACAAGAGGTGCAAACCAAACCATGGAACAATAGGATTTGGCCTTACAAGGATCAAAATAAGGACATGTCTAAGGCTCAAACTAAGAGAGCACAGGGTTAGAATCAGGGCCAAATAAAGAAAGCTAGAGTCAATGCTGTCAACAACTTTGTTCCAACACAAAGCAATGATCGCAACCACGTTGCTTCCATTGCAACGAGCCCGGACACTTCAAGAGAGAGTGTCCCAAGCTTGGCAGAGGGCATCACTAGAGGCAATTCCAAGGTCAAAATAGAGCTTCTCATGGCCAAGGAACCACCGTTATGGCCAGAGGGATAACCTCCAATGTTTCCACCAAGGAGATGGACAATGAAGAAGATCCATCCATGGATGTTGACATTGAGAGGGAAACGGTTCACGCCACTCTTCACAAGAAGGGTCCGAATCGCCAATTCTCGGTGATTCAGACTCCATCAGCATATCAAGGTAAAAGCTTCAAAACCTTGATTGACTGTGGCAGTACACATTCCTTCATTTCACCAATCTGTGCAAAAAGATTAGGAATAGCCACAATAGATGCACCTACTTTACTTGTGGAATTAGCAAATGGTCGTGAGGTCACTTGTACTAGGCAAACTGCTAAGGTGAAATTCTTACTAGGTGGGAAGCCAACTTCTGTGAGATTCAGGGTAATGAACCTAGGTGTCCACGAATGTTTACTCGGAATGGATTGGCTAATACCCAATGATGCCCACATCCATTGTGGGAAGGGCCAAGTCTCCTTCCGCAATTCTGAAGGGGAACTAGTTACGACTCAAGGTGAGGCTCATAAGCCAAATATACAATTGGCAAAAGCAACATGGATAATAAAAGGTGTTCAAAAGGGTCTACCTGTCTATCTAATTAAGTTGAATAAGCTAGATCAGAATCAGGAATATGGAGAAGAACCTTCATGGTTAAAGGAATATGCAAACGTATTCCTTGAAGATCTAACGGAACTTCCTCCCCAAAGGGAAGTCGACCACGAAATCAAACTTGTGCCAGGAGTTGCACCGGTCGCAAAGAGGCCATATAAAATGTCCATCCCGGAAGCTATCGAACTGAATGAGCAACTTAAGCAACTCTTAGACCAAGGCTACATCTGTCCTAGCAGTTCTCCATGGGGAGCTCCAGTGTTGTTCCAAAAGAATAAAGATGGAACGCTTCGCCTATGCATTGACTACAGAGGGTTGAATCAAGCAACCATTTAAAAAAAATACCCCATTTCAAGAATAGATGAATTACTTGACCGTCTTCAAGGGGCAAAGATCTTCTCAAAGATAGATCTCAAATCTGGATATTATCACATAAGGATCAAAGAAGAAGATATCCCGAAGACTGCATTCAGTACAAGGTATGGACACTTCGAATTCCTAGTGATGTCATTCAGGTTGACGAATGCTCTTGCTACCTTCAACAGGTTAATGCAGGATATCTTTAGACTCTATCTTGATGACTTCGTACTTGTTTTTTTTTACGATGGAATGTTTGTCTTATCAATGCATTAAGGCAGAACATGTTAAAATGCCTGGGAAATTGCAACCACTTGACATTCCACAAATGAAATGGGAGTTCATTAGTATGGACTTTATTGTTGGCTTATCCCAAGTTAAGGGAGGATATACCTCTATTTTGGTTGTAGTAGATATGCTCACCAAGGTCGCACATCTCATCCCTGTCAAGACGAACTATAAAGCTTTAGACATCGCAAGATTATTCATCAAGGAAATATTCAAACTTCATGGGTTACCCAGAAGAATCATTAGTGATCGTGACTCTCTTTTCACATCACACTTCTGGAGGGCTATCTTTAAGGCTATTGGAACTCAACTCTGTTTCAGCACAGCTTACCATCCCCAAACTGATGGTCAAACAGAACGAGTCAATCAAGTCATTGAAGATATGCTTAGGGCATACTGCTGTCGCAAACCCAAAAAGTGGATTCAATACTTACCACTGGTTGAGTTTGCTTACAATGCTTCTTACCAACAGAGTATTCAGATGACCCCTTTCCAAGCATTGTACGGGCATGATTTTCGTACCCCTTTGAACTTCTTGGATCCAACTTTGAGGGTAGAAGCTTCAAGACAGATGCTGGAAGACATGGATGATCAAATCAAATTAATAAGACAAGACATTCAAGCTACTTCAAATAGAGAGAAGGCCTACGCTCACTTGAAACGGCAAGACAGATCCTTCATCGAAGGTGATATGGTCTTCATCCATGTACACCTAAAAAGAGTTCACTGTCCTTGGGAGAGTACAAGAAGCTAAGTCTGAGGTATTGTGGACCTTATAAGATCATCAAGTGCCTAGGGCCTAATGCTTACAGACTACAGCTTCCCGCAACTCTAAAGATTCATAATGTATTCCATGTTAGCCTATTGAAAAGGTATCTACCTGATCTGAATCATGTACTTGATGATCAACAAATTGTAATGCCTAGCCAAGGAGTGCTTGAGCTACGGCCTGATAGAATCCTAGATGTTAGGGACAGGCATTTGAGATCAAGGACCTTGAGAGAATACCTCATCCAATGGAAAGATTATCCCGAAGAGGATACCACCTGGATGGATGAAAATACTCTCAACCAACAATACCCCCAGAGGACATCTCGATTCCTCTAAGAGAGAGAGGATGTAGCATTTCCCGTGCATAAGAACCCCCCCTTTTAAAAATTTTTAAAATTAACTCAAATTTTTTTACCTCTCTCTCTCTCTCTCTGTTGATAGCATGTTGGGGAGAGAGAGAGAGAGGGAGTAAGAGTGGGAGAGGGGGGCATGCACCCCCAGATGTAGGGGTGATGGTAGTCAAATGGCCGTCTTCCCCTCCCCCCCATGAACCACCCTCTCCCCACTATATAAGGCGAGCCTCCCCCCTTGTGGTCTCAGGCGCCGTCCCCCTACTTCTTCTTCAGCGCCAGCTCCCCTGCTCCACCTGACGTGCCACGACACCCCCTGCTCTGCCTGAAACACTGCCAGGCTGCTAGGACTGCCGCCACCCTCATCATCATCATCATTTTCGTCATCATCACCTCTCTCAGGACGATTGAGGAGGAGGAGATGCTGTCAGGTCCAACTGACAAAAGGGAAGAAAACAAAGAAGCTTCCTAGAAGCTCCACAAAAAAGCTTCTTAGGGAGTGTTTCACCCGTAGACCGTGGAAGGGCACAACTCGTTTGTGAAGGGAGTTCCCTTGCGGGAAGGAAGGACTACCAACTTGCAAAGAATTTCAGCACACCATCCACGTGCCCGACTTATCCCCAAAATCCCAATTGCGATGGCCTCAAAGCCCCACACAAGAGGAGCATGCACGGGAGCAAGAGGAGCACGTATAGAAGTCCCCACCTAAAGCACATGAATCGATAATACCCCTCCTGCGGATGTTCAAGTTCCATCAAATTCACCTTCTTCATTTCCGCATGATATGGGTGCATTAAGTATAAATTCGCATAGGGAAGACTTAATCGCATTGGAAATTTACTATAATTGAGCGCTTTGTTTTTTTAAAAAAAAGATCATAGAAATGTTTGAAAAATTTGCATGTCAAGGTACTTGTAACTCTTGCACCATCATGATGGAAGATTGTTGCATTTTTTTAATATATGGATCATGTGTTAAAAGATGCACTTATGCAATAATGTCCTAGTTGCATCTCGCATATAGGTTAAATATATATTGCGATGTTCTTGTGCATTGAATGGTTTGCATTATGTAATTCACGTTGGAAAGAATGAATTATGTTGTATATAATGCATTTGAGCAATAAAAATCCCTTGTGATGACCGTAAATAGGTTAATTCATAGAAGGTTGTTTAATTAAAGAATAGATAGTTGCTATGGAGAGGAATAAAAGAGCTATATTTTATTCGCATAAACAACTGCATTCTTATTTGTGTGACTTGCATGGGAAAAGAAAAGATTATGTTTTTTTTTGCATTGTAAATTTACATAGCATAACTTGCATGCATAAGCAACTTGCATGCATAAGTAAATGTATGAAAAGAAAAAAAGGGTTATATTTTATTTGATGAAAAGCATATAGGATGCAATACACATGAAATAATGGTTACATTCAATAGCAAAAGATAGGTTTAGTTAAGTTAAAATTTTGTTTAGTATTGTGCTTGCAAAGTTAATCCAAAGTTCTCGTACTTAGATCGTTCTATGAGAGGGTACTAGGTCTTAGGACACAAACACTAGTAATATCGACAAACAAAGGATGTTAAGCGACCAAGCGAGTTGCTTGCAAACTGTCGTTACGACCTTAAACTACGGAACTAGGACGTTTCCCTAGTCCAAGATAAATCGATAGGTTAAACTCTAGGTTGGATTATCGATCCAGGCCTACGCCTCGATCAAGGCCTAATTTCAAACGATCATCGAATTGTCTGATTGGACAATCTTACTAGGGACAAGTGGTCCATAAGGGAAAATGACGTAATCTTAGGGTTCTCGTCTTAAAGATCGAAGGACCAAATGATAAAATCTCACAAGAAATCCTAGAGCCAAATCAATCCTCAACCTAGTGGGACTAGGGTTTGGATTGGGGTCAATGGGACTCCCAAATCCTATACCTTGATCAAAGGTATTCTTGGTCAAGTGGGGGTGTGAATCCATCAGTTCCAGCTCCTAGTGTTAATCCGATTGTCGCCATGGCACAACCCATTGCAATTCCTGCCGAGACGCCGGATTTACCAGCCTTAGGAGTTCCCTTGCCCATTTTTAATGGGTTAGCGGAAGAGGATGCAGAATTTCACATTTGTGAGTTCCAAAGGTTGATGTTCAATTATCGCATCCAAGACGAGGGACATCTCATGATGTTCTTTAATATGACGTTAAAAGGAAGCCCTGCGGTATGGTATCACAGCATAGAGTCTGGGACCATAACCACAATTGATCAATTCTATGCAGCTTTTCGAGGAGAATATGCCCCTGAACAAGGTGGCCAATATTGGTTGCGTGTCTTGAATGTAACACGCCAAGACCCTCATGAGAATGTGAAAGCATATGCCAAGAAGCTTAAGGAAGTGTTTCATAAGTTACAAACTTACATTCCCATTCCGCCGGCTGTCCAATTGCAATACTTTTTGCATGGGTTGGATTTTAATATTCAAGTACAATTGAGCAGCGTGTCCTTAGTAGATATAGGCACCACTATTACACAGGAAGAGGGAGTAGAAGCACGATTAATCAAAGCATAATCTTTGATGAAAATTCTGTACCACCCTATCAACCCAAGAAAACTATGTATTTCTTTAATGGAAGTTGACAGAAGTTGGTGTTGGCCATTCCAGAACGTCTCTGATCTTAGCTGGATCTACTGAAATTCCTTCTGCTTATACAATGAATCCCAGATATTCAATCTGTCGCTTGAAAAATACGCACTTCTTCTTCTTGGCATAAAGCTTGTGTGCTCTCATTGTTTCAAGAACAATGCGAAGCTGGGGTTCATGATCCTTTCCCTGTTTTGAGTAGACTAGCCATATGACAGGAGATGTAATTCCTCAAGATAGGTATTGCTACCTATCTTGTGCAACAAGTCAGCAAGGTCATATGCTATTGCAATTAAATCATAAGATGACACTACTACATCCTAGGCCAAGGAAGGCGAGTGCTAATTACTAGTTAGATTCGTTAAGAGTTGAGTAGTCGCCCTACTACAACTCTCCCTCTTAGGGACTGATTTGTCAATCTTAGGGAAATTGTGAATTGCCAAGAAGCAAATTGACCAACCAAGGACGACGGGGTTGTCCAAGATCTATTTGACTATAGTACAAGGAGAACCTAAGGTAATGATAATTGGGGTCGGTAGGGTATAAACCCTAGCCCAAAGAAAAAGGGTAAACAAGCAATCTATCTTGCCAAGCCCTTGGAATCTTGCCGAGTCGCGAACGATCCACGAGCGAATGCTGGGAGTATTCGAAAAGAAGGAATCACACCTTAGCAGTTGGTCGTAAGAACGACCACAAAAATGATCGTGATTGTACATTTAGGTACATTGTTTGAACTTCTTTGCTCAAGGAACTAATTCAAGGCCAAACACTTAATGCTTCAAGTTAATAGCCTAGAGGGAGAGGCAGGTTCAATTACCTCCGACTGCTTGCCTGGCCCTATCCAAGGGGTTTGTTAGCCGCGTCGGGTACATGGATCGAACCCACCGCGAGAGGTCTCTCCGTGGGTGCTGCTTGGAGCAGGAGGACGCTTGGGTGCCAAGGGAGGCTCTGGTCGTAAATTCCTTGCCTCTGGATCCCGCACAAGAGGTCGACGTGACTTGAGATGGGATCTCGAGGCCCGTGTACTAGTCTACGGGCGAAACTTGGAGTAGCAATCCTGATGATTGCTGGGGTAGGCTTCGGGCAAGTTACTTGATGTATTCCAAGACTATGATAAATAAAGATCAGATATTTGAAAAAGAAACTTGCTTGACATTGTTTTTTTTATGTCAGTGCCTAAGTTGCGTGAAGAAACCTGTGTTTAAATTGATTAATTAAGGAAGCAACTTTTGCATGTCAAACATAATGTGGCAGGTAATTAGATAACTAAGCAACCCGAGGAAAGTGCAGTGGACGTGACGTGGGTCTGTCCTACGGAAGGGTGGTCCCGATTAGCTGGGAACTTTTCTCAAAATACGTGATAACGAAACTGTGAAGACCTAGAGCCAGTAGAGTTAGAATCTCGATTTATGCTGTTTTAGGGGAGCAAAATGGGACTATGCCTTATGGGTAGAGAGGTTGAGCTTCGCATCCCTCTCATTTCCATTCTCCATGAACCAAGTGCAACATAAATCTACTTTGACTTTGTTGTTCCTACGCAAAGTGGTTCATCTGGAGCTCAACGCTAGACACTTCCTAGAGACTTGACTGATAGGAAAAAAAAAACCTGACTTCAGGTCTGTCCTAAGTGGGAATGGCCGGATACTTCCGCTTCGGGGCAGACTCGGGAAGACCTAGATTGCAAACCCTGTGACATTCCTTGCGAGTTCCAGGTGTGGCACTTTCTAGACTCTCTTTGTGATGGGCTACTAAGACGTGTCCCACAAGTGGACAAGCAGACACGTTACAAAAGGTTTCAATCATTTGACTATGTTTTTCCCTATGGGGATCACAAATAATTTTTATATTTGCTATGGTATGGAATACATAAAATAGATTTTTGACCAGGTGGCAAAATCTTTTCCTATACACATTATAAATAATTTTAATCATTGTTCTTGTGTTGAATAGATATAGTACAAGTTTTGAACATCTGCTATATCTTTTCCCAATGAGAACACACAAGGAATTTTTTGCTTACTCAAAAAGTAACTAATAAAATAAAGTAAAATCAAGGGCAACTAAAAATAATAGAAGAAACTTTTCTTATTTACTTTAGGGCGGCATAGTTCATGAGAAAGTTTGTTTTTGGCCATATGTTCAAATCTATCCCCTTTCTGTACGATGTTTCCATTAATACTTTCTATTATGGAAGTTAGATTCATTCTATCTAATGTTTAAGTACTTTTTTCGTTTCAATGAAATTTGATACTTCATTGTATTTAGAAATTTCATTACTATTTTCTTCTTTCTGAGAGGTGACAACATACAAATGATAAAATCTCCATTTTCTCACTTGTACAGGTATCATGAATAACGAATTTTATTTAGGAGAAACTGTGAATTTGCTAGTTGATCATGAGATTGTTGGACTTGGGAGAGTGCATGCAATACATCCAAATGAGACATGCCATGGAGAATCACTTGAAGATGGATATATTTCAATGGCTATTGATAAATGTTTAAATGTAGCAGCATATTTGCCATTCCCAACAATTGATGCACTGAAGGTTCATGAAGCTATAGTAGGTGGTTTTGCGAAATGGGGAAAGAAAGATGTGGTGGTTGTTTCAAACTTAATAACAATTCATGATGGAGGAGATGATTACAAATCAAACCATGTCCTAACTTCTAAGGATATTGATGTGCTTAGCATTCGTGAAAGTTGGAGAGAACGTAGAGTGATGCTATGGACAGAAGGCAACACTGTGTGTGTTGGGACAGGGGTTATATTATTGGCTTTTCCATATGATGTGATAAACTTTGAATTTCTAGGAGAAGAGGATGTTGGTGTGGTGGTAGATAAAGCCCTTGATCAAACCACAGGAACATACATAGATGTCAACCTCCACTGTGTCACTTTGGAAAGATGGCCTATTAAACAAGTCACCTTTGATGATGGAACATCACTGCTACAACAACAATCATACATGCAATTTGTCTCTACAAATGCTTGTGCCAAATACATGGAAGATACCAATGAAGATTATGTTTCTCCAAAAAAATCAAAATTTTTTTAGAAGAGATTATATTGTATGGTCAATAGAAAGCCTCGAATTATTGCCCCTAAAGGTGCAAACTTGAGGACTTCTATGGACTCCATTTCACACGTTTCTGTGATTGATTGTTGCCAAGAAAAGTGTTTCCAGTTTGCTGATAGAGAAGTAATGCAACAATTACATAAATACTTTTGGGGATTGCAATTTGAAGATCGCACAAACTATGTTTATGACAAGTTTGAATCATCTTGCAGGATTTATTACTTGGGAACAAGGAAGTACAGCTTTATCTTCAATGGACAAGTGGTATGTGGAAGGACATGGTATGAGATTCATGGAATCCCAAAGACATCTTTTTACAGGTACAAAACACAATTTGAGCATGGCGTGAGGAGGGCAATGCATGGAAACAAGGGGGTAATAAGAGCAGCTTGGGATCACATAGAGGTGGGAAGAGCCATCCTTAGAGACTTTGTTAAGAAGAATGAATAGCAAATGCCACACAAGAGTAGAACAATGCAAGATGGATCAAGAGAGACACAATTGGTCATCCCAAATGCTTATAAGTAGGTAGATATATGGGCAGAAGTAAATACAACATTGAGTTGTATTGGATGTAAGCAAATGTCCTTGTCCACCTTCAATCGTATTTGGAACACAGAGTTCAAGCATGTAACCTTAGCAAAGACAAGTGAGTTCTCCAAATGTAGTATTTGCTCAGTGATCAAAGAGCAACTTGCAGCAACAAAGTGTCTTCAAGAGCGAAATGTGCTTCTAAAGAAGCGTCAATGTCACATGCTACAACAACAAAGTTGTCGGAACATATACTATAGTTGGCGCTTGGCCTCAACGTTAGATCTAGATAAAAACTTGTGCGTCATACATGATAAAATGGACCAACAAAAGACAGCTATCCCTAGGTTAAGACTTCAATCAAAAGAGATTGAAAGTCTAGTCAACTATCAGTTTCTTTAACAGGCATGATTACACATGGACATGGAGAAGTTAGATATGGGCATTTCTCACTCGATCTATGGCCTCATGATCCTAACTTCACAATTGCCTCATTGTCATTGTGCTTTAGGAACTTGAAGCGACTACACAGGCATGCAAATGGTGATCTACAAGTAGATGGAATGCCAAGATCAACCTCTGTGCTACTAAATGCCCTCAACTCGAAAAAAACACTAGACCACCATCAAGGTGTTGCACAAAATAAATCATGCATGGAAGATAATACACCACAGGATGACCATCATCATTTCAAATGATTGCCAAAGAACTTACTACTTCAACTTGATAATTGTGGATCAGAAAAAAAATTCACTATCTCTTTGCATATCTATCATTGCTTGTTGCACGAGGAACATTCAAGATGATCCAGCTTGAGTTTCTCATGGTGGGTCATACACATGAAGACATCGATGCAATGTTCAGCAAATTTTCAGAGAAGTTAAGGACGAGCATGACCTTCACTTTTCCTCATCTTATGCAACATTTTCAATGCCTAACTTTAAGAGATACATTGAGGGATACTTGTGTGATTCGAAAGATACACTTGTTGGTCACTCAAAACCTCTTCAATTTCGATTTTATATGCAAGGAGATATACCTGTCATGCAATACAAGATGCATCCAAAGTCCCTAGACTGGTTACCAACAGAAGGTGGCATTGAATTATGGAAGAGAGACCTTGCAGAAAAGCCTACTCTTCCAAAGGGTTTTCCAATGTTGCTGCCCATGTTTGAGTACGTTAAGGATCATCAAGAAGTAGTAAGTGGAGTGAAAGATTATTTGAAGTATTGGGAAAGATGGTCAAATGTACAAGGACCTGAACCAGAGTTCACAAAGTTTATAACACCAGTGATTGATTATTGGAAACATATGATCTATGCTCTTCAAACTCCAAATGTCCAAGAAGATTTATTTTTCATAGATTTTTGGCCAAGAACACAAAGTGATATAACCAATATAGATGTAGCTAATGCAGATGACTTCATTGGATTGGAAGAGTTGAATTATGACTATTGTGGTCCTCTAAGCAAACGACCCAAACATGCATTTGAACCAATGCTTGATGTTAAGAAGGATAACTTTTTGCTTGTTAGACCTTCAGATCTAGTATATCCAATATGGCTTGGTGTTGCACAAAGTGAGGTCGATACAAATAGAAATTCCAAAAACTTCAACAAGGTACATATACAATATTGGGCAATAGTTTGTAGTCGTCAAAATGCTACAGATGCAGAGGTGTATTTTAATTGTTGGGATAAATATTGGATGTGCAACAAAAAAGATCCTGAACGATGGGAAACAATAGATAGCATTGTCTTCTCTTGGATGAAGAAAGGTACAAAATCTCCCAAAAATTTTAAAATTCCCCCAAAGGTTGTATTGAAGGCTAAAGAAAGTCTACAAGAATCCATCGACTGAAGATTTTCCTTGAATATTTTCAAGGATATTAAAACTAAGGTGTTTATTAACACCATCTTTTTGAGTTTTTTTCAATCTCTTGGAAACAACCATAAGCAATAATATGTTTAATTGCACCAAGTTTCAAATTAATGAAATTCCCAAAATTCATGAAATCCATTTTGATTTGGTTTTCCCATATTGATGGGAAATTCCCAAAATCCCGAATATGGAGTTTATCAGGGTTTTGATGTACCACTATAACAAAGTTTTCTTGCAAAAATTCTTTCCTGAATTGCCCAAGGCTATACAACATATCATTGTCAACAAGGCAAGGGATACAAATTTGATAGATGGGGGTAAGAATTTTAGACCTCAGCTGTGGGTTGATGTTGAGCAATTATGCACTTGGAATTGGAGGTTCCAAGATGAAGCAAAGTATTACTTGCCCAGGCCTTCATTCACCTTAGTTTTGCTCCCCTTACCAACATTTAACCCAAAATTTCTTTTTTTTTTCTTATTTTCCCTCTTTCAACCTGTTATACAACAACAGAAAACCCTACTGCATACTCAAATGTTTTGCTC
This sequence comes from Lygodium microphyllum, assembly GCF_053477565.2. Lineage (NCBI taxonomy): Eukaryota > Viridiplantae > Streptophyta > Polypodiopsida > Schizaeales > Lygodiaceae > Lygodium > Lygodium microphyllum. Next base: position 97,481,801 of record NC_141161.1, read on the forward strand.
CTATCCTACCTAAATGCAAGAAAAAATCATAAAGAAAACACCTACACTACTCCAATCTACCTTTCCAAATCCAAAAAACCAAAAACTTACTTGCTAAGGAGATCGAATACCTCTTCAAACTCCCTTGCTTTCTACCTATGTACCTCAAGTACCGATTCAGGGAAAACCCTACTTCAATTACCTCCAAGACGGACTGCTTATTGTTTCAAGAATTCCAAGCTGAGCACTAATGGCAATCTCTCACATAGCCGACACGTTACCCATCTCTATGGGTGTAATGAGATTACCTCCATGCCCAATTGAGTTGCTTCCTCTCTCGAGCACTCTAGTAGCTCCACGATCCAAGTGCAAGCTTCCCATCCTCAAGCTCCATGCTCCAAGCTCCATTGCTGCAAGCAAGAGAAGAGAAGAGAAGAGAAGAGAAGAGAAGAGAAGAGAAGAGAAGATGGAGAGCTTCTCCACCATGGTCCCTCACCCTCACACACTCACTCCCTCACACTCTCACACTCCCTCTCTCAAGCACAAGCTCAAGCAAGCAAGAACATAAATAAGAAGAAGAAGAGCTACTTTTGGCCACACACAAGAATGAGCTTCTCATTCACTTTTCAACTTTATATTCAAAACCCTAAATCCCTTTTGGGCGTTCATTCCCTTATCCCCTTTTTTACATGGCCGGCCATGGCCTAAGCCCTTTTTCCCATTGTCCTCCTATCTTCCTAGCTTCCTTCCTACCACCCATCTACCTTTACAATTTGCATGGGTGAGAGCCCGTCACTCTTAAAATAAATCATGGTGTGCCTTGTGCTCTTTTACAAAAGTATTGACTTGTGCTTTTTCTTGTGCCCCTTTCTCCTTGATATAGGACTATTTTGCACTTCTTGTGTTTCTAGATTATTCTTTGGTGCACCTTCGCCTTTCATTTCACTTTCGCCTTAGCCTCGTCTTCTGCTTTAGATTTTTCGGATTTCCATCTTGTTCGGTGTAAATCTCTATATAACTAAGCATAGTTTTTCTCAATCTCTAAGCTCTCATTAAATTCATCCTTTATTCTAGGGCCTTTAGACCAATTTGTATCCATGCTTTCCTCCATAGTTTCATGCAAAAACTCCCTAGCCACAACTTCCAACTATACCCTATCATGCTTGGGTCCTATCGTTATAATGCCTTTGTGCCAGCTTTGGTCGCACCATGATTGCAACAACCAAGGTCTACCCAAAAGAAGTGGATATGAAGTAGCTCCTTGGATAGGTCGCACTACCAAAAAATGAATGCTGAAGTCCAATCCTGCAAATCACAATTGGAATTTGACATAAGAGACCTAAAGGAGTCACTTTTCATTGATTAGCTAATTGTAGAACAATACTTGTAATCTCCTTCTTATCATGCAACCCCAATTTAAGCATTGTCTCTTCTTTCATAAAATTAACTACTACTCCACCATCCAACTGAGCCCCAAATATCATGTGCTTTATCACTTCCATGTCTACCATTGGAGCTCCGGGATCCAAGAATAAATCAGCGATTCTTACAGATCGAACACCCGTATTTTTAGTATCACTTCTTGCATCAGGCAAGATAGTTGTGGGATTGTTCCTTTTAGCCCTTTGCCGTACTAATCTATGATATATCTCTATTCTACAAGTAGGATCAATTTCAAGTAATTGTCTCAAATTAATAGACAAGTGTAAACTTTCCAGTTCATCCCATATATCAAAAGATTTTCCTCTATCCTTGTCATTGTCTTTAGTCACTTTTGATCCTCTCAATCTTTGAGAAAATGGAGGCACTCCTTCCTTTTTCTTTGGAGAACTTGAAGGAATGGGCAAAACAGGTTGATCTTCCAAATTGGGTGGCGAATCTGTCTCATCTTTTTCTACATCATGATCTTCTAAGTGTTTCGATAAAGATGTTCCTTGTTTTGAAGTCTCAGTCTTGGCACTAATAGTTTTATTCAACCCCATACCCTATTTGTTCTCCAAAATAATCATTGGATTTGATTGTGAATGCCCGATTGTCCCAATCATTACATTCGAGTTAAAAGGGACATGTTTTTTCTTAATTGGTCTCACCTCCAAATCCTCTATGATTTCTACTAAGTTCGATGTTGAGTTAGCAATGCCTTTATCCTTTTCTTAGCTTTGTGAAGATGTACTTCCTCCTAGATGATCCTTTTCGTAATGACCCTCACAGCCACACTTGGCACACAAAGGGACATAATCCTTCCTCTTCTACTCATTTGGGCAAAATCTAGCCACGTGTCTAGGTTTATCACATCTCCAACAAACTACACTTGTTCTTGCGTAATTATTCCTTCTGAAATTAGGATTTCTATACAGTGAGGGCCTCCTCTCATTCCCTAAATATCCTCCCTATCCTTGATTCCTTGGCATAGGAGGTGTCCCTTAGGTCAACATGCCTCTTGGCATAAATGGCCTATTAGGAGATCCTATCGGATAAGTCACATTTTGACTACCCATATAATTATAATTTGTTTGCATTTGGGATGCTTGCTATTATAGATGAGTTTTCTTAACCCAGCATTGATCCTCCACATGATTGTTTCTCATACAATACCTGCAAAACAAATATCTTGGTTGATTAGGAACTACTCTACTTGGCGTGGGGTATTCTATTGCTAAATGACCGAAACCATGGCACTTTCCACACCAAGTATTAGACCTTGATGGTGTGGGATTCCTTTGACCAAATATTGGAGTTGGTCCTCTTGTACTAGTAGGCTGGCTAACATTATAAACATCCTTCACATTGGGGTTTACTTCAGCCAAAATCTATTTCTTCATATCTTCTAGGGATTTGGCTATTAGCTCAGCCACCTTAAAATCATCTAAAGTAGATGCAATTACTATCGATGATGGTGGATATATAGGCAGTACCAGATACGAATTTAATCATGAGTATGCCATTGATGATGGTGCTACGCCTGCATTTGTCATGTAAGCAACGATGAGCTACTGGGCTCCTATATATGGAGTACTAGCCGCCATGGATGGTGACATACTTGAGGGAACTAATCCAAGGTTACTATATAACCCCTTCCTCCCCAACTGTCCTAATTGTACTTCCTCCCACCATCATGCTTTTGTCTTTGCATTTGCTGAATTAGCTGGTCGCTTTAGGCTCACATGTTTCCTCACTATTTCCTGCAATCCTTCAATAAATTTTCATTTTTGCATATCCTTTGAGGGAGCATTTTGTCCCATCTTCCTAATTAATGTCTCCATCTTCTCAATGTAATTTTCCACAGTTTCTCCTGGGTTCTATGCTAAATAGTCAAATTCCAATCCTAAATGGTCTTGGAATCCTTGCCACCTAAACTTAGTTAAAAATGCCTCTCTTAAAACTGTATAAGTTGCCTTTGTGGTGGCAGCAGGAAGGTTCCCATACCACAAGGTTGCTTCATCCTTCAAAGTTGTTGGGAATATGTGAAGTTTTTAATCATCTCATCAATGATCTCATTTTCTATGCATGTAACCTCAAATCGTTGGATATGCATGTCAAGATCATCATCCCAACAACTAGAGTATTGCATGAAATCTGTAAGTTGCACAGGTGCTCTCACAGCCATATAGAATATTCTTAAGAATTCCTCTAAATATTTGAAGATTGAAACCCACTCTTTTGGGTTAGCAAATAATCTACTAAGACCCCAAAACTCAGCAAAACTGTTTATATTGTTATCTTCTATTGTATGATCAACAGGAGTGTCATCTATTCTATGTCCTACCATTACCGTGGAAGTGTTATCAGAACCCAAAAAATCATCACTATTTTGACCCTCTTCTTTTGTATCTTCTTCTTTCTTCTCACTAGCTGTCAACCCCTTCTTTGAGCTACCCTTGTTGGTACCACTCGTTTCCTCGAAGCTTCCTACTTGCTTCTCCCAATTGTAGACTAACTCAGTTCCTACAAAAGATGTCTCTCCAATGACTTTTCTAGTTTCTAATGACAAATTCAGCCCACCTTGCAAGGTATTTTGTAGTTTGGCATTCAATTGTTTTAATTGCTCCACTATTCATCAATTTTATTTCCAATCTTCTTTTGGCTCTCTCTTCCCGTGCTAACTTTTGGCTTTCACTCATTCACTCTGGCGTGCGATGATTTTCCCTATCAAACACATCCTTCTATGAGTCTCTACTATAAGAGACCATGTTTATGTAAACTCAACTTCAAAAGAATGTCAAGTAGTTCCTTATCCTCAGCCCCATAGGGTATGTCCTCACTAAGCTTTTCTAGTAAACCTAAAATTTCAGCCACTTCTCGTGCTTCCTTTGTATAAAATGTTACGTTGACTCCCTTCATTATTACTACCCATTGAGACACTTGAGCCCAATCTATTCTCCTAAAAGTCTTATACGACTCTCTAGAAAACCAATCGTAATGGTGGTTCACACTAATGGTATTAAGTTGAATTTCATTGACTACTTAAAATGTGATGCTAATAGGACAATCCCCTTTGCTTCATCTTGAAACATCCAATTCCAAGTGCATAATTGCTCGACATCAACCCACAATCGAAGTCCAAAATGTTTACCCCCATCCACTAAATCTGTGTCATGTGCCTTTTTAACGATAACATGATGTATATCGTTTGGCAATTCAGGAAAGAAGCTTCGTAAGAAAGCTTCATTATAGTAGTTCATCATAATCTTGTTGACTTAGATCGATAATTCGTTGATTAAGTCCCAAAGTAACTAATTAAATCTTACAACAGGGTCAAAGAGGTGTAAGATTCTAATCCTAGGCTCTATAGCTTCTCCCTATCTCTCAGGGAAGACTCCTTATATGTTGCTCTTGCCATACTTGTGGCGGTTTATAATGTGCCCCTATCGGGATGTTGAATTTTTAAAGAGAGTGTGGTTTTCAAGTGATTGATAGATCTATTAGATCTTTCCAAAGCAGTGAAAGGTATTATGAGATACCTCAAGGACACAAAGGATTTGCGCATCTGCTTTGGTAAGCAAAAGACATCTGTTGTTGGCTTTACGGATGTAGACTATGATGGACATGTGGACTGCAAGAAGTCCACTATAGGGTATGTGTTTAACTTCACAGGGGCATTTATCTCTTGAATATCCAGAGGCTGCAGAAGTGTGTTGCATTGTCTACCATGGAGGCAGAGTATGTGGCTACCACTAAGGCATGCAAAGAAGCCTTATTGCTATCACTCTTGGATATTTGCATTCATATCTTACATATAATTACAAAGAAAGTACAAATATCAATTGAAATACAGAGTTTTAAGAGTCCAAGAGGTATCTTGTAGCATGTCATCAAGAACTATTCGTAGCTATGGTCCATGATCTTCTTAATTCTTGGAATATGTTAAGATATCATCAAAGAAGATGAGGATGAAGTCATCAAGGTAGGGTCGGAAAATATCTTGCATCAACCTGTTGAAGGTGCCATGAGCATTTGTTAATCCAAATGACATCACAATAAACTCATAATGACTGTACCTTGTGTTAAAAGTAGTTTTAGGGATATCTTCCTCCCTAATTCTTATTTAATAATAGCCTGATCTGAGATCAATCTTTGAAAAGACCTTTCCTCCCTTGTGTCAGTCAAGCAACTCATCTATCCCGGGGATTGGGTATTTGTTTTTCACTGTTACCTGGTTTAATCAATGGTAATCAATACAAAGGTGGAGTGTTCCGTCTTTCTTTTTCTGAAATAGTTCCGAGGCTCCCCATGATGAATTACTTGGCCAGATGTATCCCCGATTTAATGCTACTTGAGTTGTTCTTTTAGCTCAATGGCTTCAGGAATTGACATTGGGTAGGGCCGTTTGGCGACAGGGGCAGCATCAATTTTGTGATGATCTACTTCCCTTGCTAGTGGAAGCTTTGTCAGGTCCTCTAGAAAAACATCTGTATATTCTTTTAGCCAAGATGGTTGATCCTTGGCTTCATTATCCTGCTTGGCCTTGTTGAGTTTAATTAGATAGATGGGTAATCCTTTCTTTAGTCCTTTTACTATTTGGGAAGCTTGAGCCTACTGAACCTTAGGGTTCCCTACTTCTCCCTAAGTGGTTACTTATTCTTCCTTTGAGTTTTGAAATGTGATTTGGCCCTTTTTCTGCAATGGATATGGGCATCATTTGGAATTAACCAATCCATATCTGGCAAACATTCATAAGCCCTGAGGTTCATAATTCAGAAGTTCATTTTGGAAGAATTGTCTCCCAAGCTAAATTCTACCTTGCTGGTTTGTTGTGTTGATAGAACTTCTTTGCCATTTGCTAACTCCACAAGCAAACTAGGTGCAATAGTAGTTTTTATGCTTAGCCTTTTCACATGTTTTGTTCCAAATTTTTGCATTTCTTAGCCTTTGTTCAATCTCCTGAACTATTGGAGCTGCTCAAATCAATGTATCTTATAAATCTGATGGTCTCATTCATTCAAGGTGTGCATTCAAGAGCAGATTTAGACCATTGCAAAATTTGGATACTTGCTATGAAACATCCATTGTAGGTGTATATTTTAGAAGTGTTACAAATTTGGAGTAGTAAGCTTCTAGGCTTAGGCGTAACTACTTTAGGTTGAAGAACTCATTCATCTTCTAGGCTTGATATGTGGGTAGAAGATATCTTCCACGCACAGCCTCCTTAATCTTGTCCTCAAGTGATAGCGCTTTCGGATGTTCTTTGGTCCTTGCACCACTGTTTCCACCAAAGACGGGCATCTCCTATGAGTTTTAGTTTGGCGATCATGGCTTGATTTGACAATGCAGTCCTCCCTGCAGTAGTGAAATAGTCTTCCATATATTCTGTCCATGTTTCTGCTTCAATTGGAATGTCCCTCCCTTTACCATCAAACTTCAGTGGCTTATATTGCTTGAGAAGAAATTTCTTCTCTTGAGCTTTTATAATATTGAGATTTGAGGTGACATTCTATTTATTATCAATTTTCTCTCCAATCGTATTTTAAAAAAAGGATATTTACTTGCTTAATCTATCACATTAATTTAGGAAGGGAACTATATACTACTTGATCTTTTGATAACGATCAGGGTTTACACTTCAAAAGAGAGTTTTAATTTTAATTAGACAAAAAATCGAACGGATAATATCTTTCCACTAGTCCTAATTATCAAGGAGACAAACGGGTGGACAAAAATAATTCTTTACGTCAATAGGAAGGGAATACATTATTCGAGTAGTTTGGGAGCTTATATTATTCTTGGAAAAGGTTTTTCTACCACAATCTAGGCATGGCATTGCGATACATCCATCGCATAGTAATTAGGATTCTGGAAATGGATATCTAGAAATCTATACTTTAGGGGAAGATCAAGTAATCCATCTTTCTTATAGTGCGGCAACTGAAGCGTCCTACAACCATGACTCGATCAGCTAGTATAACCTTTGTAACCTCCTCATAGATGTACCAATTTACTTTGACCTGTCCTCCTCTAGTGAATATGTTCGAGTTTACCCTGGCCTCATAGAAGAGATAAATCTTGGTAACCTTTGGGTTTGCATCTACCTTAGCCTCTTTAAATTATTATGGAGTTAAGCAGACGGTTTGCGTCAATGTAACAATACACTCCACTTAACATCCATCATCTTTCATAATACAAGGGTGAAGGATTGTATATCTGATCTAATATTCACATCATCTGGTTTCTCTAGCTGAAACTAGAGGAGTGCATTGCTGACATAAACATAACTTGGAAAATCAAGAATCGTTCCCAAGGTTTCTTTCTACAAAAAATCAAGAACATATATTAACAAGAGAAGATTTTCACTACTTAAGAAAAATATATTTTATATTTGTAACTATAACTAGTTTTATTTACTTGTGTCATGTCCTATATTTACATGCACTCTGATACTAGGTGGTACATTCTTAGTAGCCCGTTAAGAGATGTCCTAAAAAGCTCCGTTCGGGATTTAGATGAAAACCCTCGGAGTTTGCTAACTAGGCTCACTTGAGTCTACCCCGCAATGGAAGTTCCGACCATTCCCACAAGGATTGATCTAAGGCTTTTTAGTCAAATAAACTACTAAACAGTTGAATAGTGTCAGCGGTTCAAGATTCCATTCCTTATAGAAATTATTGATTGAAACGGGCTTATGTTGCACTAGGTTCAAAGAGAATGGGAAATGAAGGGAAGTATGGCACTTTGATCCCTCCTGCCCATGGTTCTAAAGTGATGCAAGTCATGCTTTCTGATCTCTAATTGTCCATCAAAATTGTGATATTTATTCCTTCTTAGGAAAGCTCTTAGCTTACCAAGACCACCCAACCATAGGTCTCCTTCCTCTTCCCTTGAGAGAGTATTTCTAATTACCTAATTACCTACCACCTTAGGTTCAACATATAAAAATAGCCTCTTTGAATTATCTCCTGATACAAATTCGTTACACAGCTTTATTTCATGATACAAAAACAAAGTAAAGCAATTCCTTCTCAATAGTTTATTTCAGAAAAATAAATTTTTACAATGTTTTCTCTTCGAACTAGAATGATGTCAACTCGAAGGTATTATTCTTTCCAAGTTCAATTCCTCAACTAGTATTGGAACTTCTAGGACACTGTCTGGAAATCAAAGGGTAGTTGGCAGTTTGTAAGAGCCTAAGGAGTTTATGACCAAAGTCCCCCTAGTATCCTCATCTCCTCCTGTCGACTAGAGTTCCCTACAACAAGACCTTTCACGTCATGATTGGTCTATACTAACTAACACAAAACAAAAAGGAAAACCCCTTGGAGTAGGTTTTATTACAAGTATTTATAATTTTTGACAAAGAATGCAAGTCAGGGTTTTGAAAGGTCTTACCAAGGTAAAGCCATGATCACTTAAGTTTCCCAGAAGCACACTCCACCCCAATTCTTTCAAAAGATTGCATGTACTTGTAGTTGTGGTGCTCATCATTGGTCAACTCATCCCTTTGAAATAGAGTATTAGCCATGGAAGAAGAGATAACCTCCATTGCCTACAATGTATTTCTTGATAAAAAGATCCCCAAATTCAAAACGAGTGATGCTCAATCTCCTTTGGTTGTGTCAAAACTTGAAGAAAGTAGAGTTCCGCAACACTCTCATGTTGAGTGTAGAACTAGACCACCCTATATTCACATTTAGAAATTGTATGCTATAGTAATAGAGTGATTGTACCAATCTACTTCGCTCTCAAGGGGAGGAAATTCCAACTTCAAGTGAGATATATCAATGACACCACAGAGTTTAAAATCGAATGTAGCGCCCAAAATCCCTCCTTTAACTCAATCAAAATTGACTTAGTTTGGGGCCACTACAATAAATGTCTACTAAGTTTTCCTAGGGATGATAAGAAGTCCCCCTCAATTTTGGGGACTGTTGAGCTACTGTATTCAAAATGCTCGAACATGTCTACACATCATATGCTAAATGAGAGACTAAGAATAGCAATGACCGCTTTTCAATGTACAGAGAAACTTTATATAGGCACATTTTGAAGAAAAATAGGAATTTGGCCTTTGCTACCCTGAACAATGGAGCATATCAAATCAAATAAAGCCATTGGCAAACAAAAGATCTCACAAAATCTAACATCGTCTACATGCACAAAGGACACACAATGATTCCACTAGTTTATTGAGGACCTTGGTTTCACATACCAACACACAAGAGCTTGCTAGATGCAACACCATTTTGAAGCACTTGCAAAAAGAACACAGAGAAGGAAGTTTTTGAAGAACCAAGGACTTGCTATCATTACTTTCTTTGTCCTCTGATGAATTTGCTTGAGGAGTGCATATCTCAAGAGCTCGTCCTAGCATAGAGAGCAAGGTCAATAGGGTTTGTAGAAGCGTGAGAAGTGTCAAGATTGTTATCTGCGCCCTTTAGGATAGGTGTGCGTCAATGTGGATAGATTCCATGCCTTGAACACTAGATGAGTTTGCTAACTATAGTGATAGCGGGGATTCACTATCCATGTTAAGGAGTTTGACATGCCTTATGTGCTACGTTGCATCAATTGGAGCAACTTTTGTGGAATATTTCTAAAAGGCGAGATATAATCGGTTAGACTTGCGAGGTAGAGAGACAAAGAGGGGAGAGAGAGAGAGAGAGAGAGAGAGAGAGAGAGAGAGAGAGAGAGAGAGAGAGAGAGAGAGAGAGAGAGAGAGAGAGAGAGAGAGAGAGAGAGAGAGAGAGAGAGAGAGAGAGAGAGAGGCGAGGGAAAGAGTAATCATGTAGATTTTTGGAAAAAAAATTGGAGGCATTGTAGGGAAGAGAGAGAGGGGGGGCAAGACCAACAATCCTTTTCTCTCCTAGATTCTGATTGCCCTTGTTGGCAAGATTAGGATCTTGTAGGTTGTTTGACCTTTCAGCCCTCTTCAATTAATTAAATTTATCATTTCATGATTAGAGACCACGCATGGTTGACCACCAAAGCTAATACTCTTTGGGGATTGTGCAAATCTAAAGCTTGCTGGAAATTGGCAATAATGGAGGGATGGATCAATAAGATGCCATTCAAATGCAAGGTATTCATTTGGAGAATGTTGGTGGGGGTCTCCCCCTTGTGTCAACTCTTCACTGCAAAGGTATTTCTAATGGAAATTGTTTCTTTTGTACCACTACAATTGAGTCTTCTCATCACAAATTCATCTCCTACCCTTTTGCTCAAAAGAGTTGGACTCTTCTATCGGACATTTGGCATGTTGTGGTGGGGACAAGGATGCATCCTCTTGACAAATGCATATACATTATTAAAAAAGAGTCTTTTTAATAAATTGAACATGTTCATGAAATGCATACATGCTCTTAAATCACATATAAATGCACATAGACTATACAAATACATCAACAATACATGCACATATATACATGTATGTGTGCACACATATGTGAAAACACATGTGCATATGTATGCATCCATGCTCACACACACACATAAACATATATGAGAGAAAAAATGGAGAGAGAGAGCAAAGGAGAGAGAATGGATACACACTCATAAAACATGCACTCACATACATTCACACACGCACATACGTAGACACACACATCCACACACAAATATATACATGTATGTATATGTAATCTCTTCACACACATGGCTACATGTGTATACACATATATGCGTATGCACACACATAAGGTGAAGAAAGATGAGAGAGAGGAGGAAGAAAAACAAAGGAGAGAATAAAATTTTTGAGAGGGAGAGAGAGGACACACATTCATGAGACCACACAAATACACATACACATACACATACACACAAATTATATACATATACATATACATATACATATACATATACATATACATATACATATACATATACATATACATATACGTATACATATACATATACGTATACGTATACGTATACGTATACATATACGTATACATATACATATACATATACATATATATGTAATATACATACACACGTGCATACACATATATGTGCATGCATGCATATACGTACACACATGAGGTGAAGAAAGTTGAGAGATATGAGGAAGAAAAAGAGAGGCGAGATTATAAAAATGATGAGAGAGATAGAGGACAAGAAAAAAGAAAGGAGAGAGAAACAAAAAGAGAGGAGAGAAAAATAAAGTGAGGAGAGTATACATACTTATGAGACCACACAAATTAACATACATATATAAAACACATCAACACTCTCATACATCTAAACATAATGAGTGAGAAAAAATGGAGAGAGAAATAATAGAGGAGAGAGAATGAATACGCACTTCAAATCTAGGCACTCGGCACCTAGATTCTCCCTGCACATTGTGCTGATATTCTCTTGGTGCTTTGCAATAGTACTCTTAAAGCACCGACATTCTTGGATGCTTCGCACCAAGATTTGAATGCATGTTTCAAATGGCAAGAGAGTTCATTGGCATTTGAGTAACAAAGAAACCAAATGTGAGAGACCTCAAAGCGTTTTTATAGCTGAGGATTTATTTGTATTCTTTTAAGGTTTCACATGGTTATTAGGCCAATACTTCACACTAATTTTAGGCTGGTGCTTTGAACCACTTGGCTACTTTGATCAATGGCTTGATTGCCAACCTAGCCCACACTCATGCTACATGGAACTCTCATCAACTTATAGGATCATCCCCTTAACATTTGGCAAGAGATCTAGTCCTTATCACATATCTCATCATCTACACTTTTTTAAAGAGCTTTAGTTCCCTCAATCTTTGATGATAATATGATAATATGATCACAACATCACTTTTTCCCCATTGGAAGAGGGTGTAAAAGAGCAACCCTAGCATGAGGGACATTAGCATGCATGGCTAGGAATATATATCCACCAATAGAGAGAGAGAGAGAGAGAGAGAGAGAGAGAGAGAGAGAGAGAGAGAGAGAGAGAGAGAGAGAGAGAGAGAGAGAGAGAGAGAGAGCATTGGCTTGTATATTCTCTCTTTTTAAAAAAATTCCCTTCTCTCTCTCTCTCTCTCTCTCTCTATTTGTGTTTTTCTTTCCTTTCCCCTCTTTTCAAATGTGTTCTCTCTCTGTCTCAGGCCAAACCATAAGCCCAAAAGATTCATATGTTTCTAATTTTATAATCCAAACTTCAAAGTAACTCTAACCTCCTCCTTGCTCAATCCTCATTCAAGTAGGAAAACAAAGTATAAGCACAAAATTTTCATGCATTTCTAGTTTTATAATTTAAACTTCAAATACATTCTATGCATTCTTAATAAAAGTGGTAACAAATACATATGTAAATGGTTAATGTTTGTGCTTTTCCTATTGTAGATTAAGTAAACTTTACATATAATGTTGTCTCCAAAGTTCTCAAAATCTGCATTGATGTTTAAGTTTGTCCATTGGAAATCATACTACATCATGCATTCATAAGGATTGCAAACATACTCGAAGGTAGTGCAAATATACATAAAAAATATGGTTTGTAATAAGAAAGAGGATGGGATAATTAAAGGCATAGGGGTAGATCATGACCGTCAAGGAAGGATTGCCTTCATGTCTAGCTTACTCAAGAGTATAAAAGATGGAAAGAAGCAACCTATTGAAGAGTGTAAAAGAAGGAAAGAAGGGTGGTTTAGGCAGAGGCCAAGCCATGCATGATGCCCCTTGCAATGTCTTGTTTAGGAGCAAGCCATCCATGATGTCTCTTGCGATTCCTTGTTCTCCAGCAAGCCATTAAAAGGCGTAAAAGAAGGAAAGAAGGGTGGTCTAGATAGAAGTTAAGCCATGCGTGATAGACTTGCAATGTCTTGTCCTCGAGTAAGCACATGTGTAAAATACGGCATGTCATGAAGCATTGCACCATCACCTTGTTGATAGGGAGACAATGTGTGTGTGATAAGAAAGAGAGAGACAAAGGGGTAGCAATGAGGCCAATGCTTTGAATGGAGGGTCATATGTTGATTAGGTTGACACGCATATAGGCAAGTTTGGGTGTGATTGCGAGCAAGTTGTGATGGGTGTTCCCCCCCAAAAAAACCTCTCTCTCTCTCTCTCTCTCTCTCTCTCTCTCTCTCTCATCCATTGTTACCATAGCCAATTGTCTTTCAACATTTTTCCAAATCTGAAGTCATTATTCATCTTGTACCTATCTTGTACAAAATTAAGCCATGTGGCATTGCTCCAAACCTTCTCTTAATATATATAATATAATTTATAAGAAAGACACACACACACACACACACACACACACACACAAATGTGTATATGTCTTGTCCTCGAGTAAGCAAATGTGTAAAATACAGCATGTCATGAAGCATTGCACCATCACCTTGTTGATGGGGAGACAATGTGTGTGTGATAAGAAAGAGAGAGACAAAGGGGTAGCAATGAGGCCAATGCTTTGAATGGAGGGTCATATGTTGATTAGGTTGACACGCATATAGGCGAGTCTGGGTGTGATTGTGAGCAAGTTGTGATGGGTGTTCCCAAAAAAAAAAATCTCTCTCTCTCTCTCTCTCTCTCTCTCTCTCTCTCTCATCCATTGCTACCATAACCAATTGTCTTTCAACATTTTTCCAAATATAAAGTCATTAGTCATCTTGTACCTATCTTGTACAAAATTAAGCCACTTGGCATTGCTCCAAACCTTCTCTTAATATATATAATATAATTTATAAGAAAGATACACACACACACATACACATTAACGTGTATATATTATATGTATAATATTAATATACATGGTACGTATTATGTATATTAATATTACATATCATGTATATTGTGTGTGTGTATGTACGTCAAGATATTAAATATATTATATATACATATATGTATGTATATATATATATATATATACATATATATATATACATGTATATATATATATATATATATATACATATATATATACATATGTATATATGTATATACATATATACATATGTATATATGTATATACATATATACATATATATATATATATATATATATATATGTGTGTGTGTGTGTGTGTGTGTGTGTGTGTGTGTGTGTGTGTGTGTACATATATATATATATATATATATATATATATATATATATATATATATATATATATATATATATATATATATATATATATGTATGTAGACACACACACACACACACACACACACACACACACACACACACACACACATATATATAGAGAGAGAGAGAAAGAAATAGTATATTAACATCTCTAAAAGGACAATGTGGCCTATGAGACTAGAGCAAAACATGCAATGATGATGTGTTTCTCATTTGGAATGAGAGAAGATGAAAAACATGCCCATAAGACTGAAAAATGAAATAGTGTCCTATAAAAAGAAAACATGTTTATGATCTAAAAGTAAAAGTAGAAAAATGAAACTCTCCACAATGAGATGTATGTCCTCTAAGGAGATGTATCTCTACATGGCTGAGGCATCTCAACAGCTGTCTCCTGTGGTGCTGAATGATGGCTCTAAATTTTTTGTGATGTGTGGATATCTAGGCTTTCGTCCAAGTGGACATGGGAACCTAGACCAAATGATTGTCATTGCTCTATCCAAATGGACACTACTGAAGATGAGGCCCAATGATGATGTACTCTTGTAGGTTGTGTGGCAGTAGTAGTGATATGTGCCATACTCAATCATGTAGCAATGAAAAAGTAAGTGATTACTCTCTATCTATGTGAGCCAAAAGCTATGGCGGTCTCCTACTTTGTAGAATAGCTACTCTGTGCCTTTGGAGCTCCAAGAGGAAGAAACCCAAGCATCTCTGACTCTCAAACTACATGATTCATCTCAAGGGTCAAAAACCCTCTTGAAATAGATAGTGGTATCTACGTTGTATATCATAATATACAGTGCATCGGTAGATGTAGCGTTCCTCTATCTCTTGCTCTTTGTCGCATAGTGGGCATATGTGTTTCTCTGTCCATATGCCCTCCCATCTGCATGTCTCAATCCTCAAGTAGTGGGATGAGGTGCAAGTCTAACCAATAATTGTGTGCAATCCATGAGGCAGATGTGTATCCATGTAACTGGGTTGGGTGGTGAAACCATCCTCAAATACCTTAAGGAAGTGGGTTTGGTAGTGTGCCATCCTCATGCCACAAGGGGAGGGGGGTTGGATCCAAATCTTCTCTGTATTTAACCTCAATATGTCTACTTTGATCGCATGGTTCAACTCTGATCAGCTTAGGTCAAGTGTAAGGCAATTCAGGCTATAGTCAAAGGAGGGTAGTCTGTCAATCTATAGCCCATGTAAGTTCATCCATGTACTCATCTGAGCATACCAATAATGTCTATCATTTGTTGCCAGTTATATAGAAGAGGCTAGGGCTAGCCGTGGGTATCTTTCTTAGGAGAGCTCCCATAGTCTATGTATGAAAGTCACTGGCTAGACCAAGGCCTCAACCGCCATGGGTGATGCTCCCAACTTAGCTTAGATAATCTCATGTGGGGTCGAGCTCTTCACTCGTATCATACATAAGATCATCATGACCAGTGGTCTTTCCATATGTTCCCACACATCATAGTATTCCTTCTCTCGTCCTATCATCCTGGTCTCCCAAAGGTTGTCTCCTCTTGTGGAAGAGACTCGAACCCCCAAATAGCTACCCCATATAGGAGTGTGAGTGTAACCACGGTGTCAAAAAGCCATAGTTTGGTGTGTGGTTCATGAAATTGTATGTAACCACATTGCCTCTCCAATGCACCTAAGGCTGCATATGCTTTTTCCAAATGAGCCTCTGATGTCTCTCTCCAAGAGAATTATGGTCCCTTCAATGTGACCCCAAATAAACATATTGCCTGACCATCTCCCTGGCTCTCCATTGAAAGTAAACCGGTGCTTAGCTCTCATCAACCAAGTAGCTAAAGTGCTAAATACCATAACTTTAGTTTTCCTAAGGTTCACCTTAAGGTCTCTATCTCTACAAAAAGCCCCAAGTGTTTATTTAGTCCCTCGGGCGAGTCAAATATAAGTACAATATCATAAAGTGTGCAAGCATAGGCTTGCCCGAGGGACTAAATATGATGTTCTTGGTCAAGAGCCTATGCCACTCATTTATGATACTGTACAGTACCATAAAGTAACATCACTCCAGCTAGGTTGGCTCCAACCTCACTAGTTCTATCCACATATTTTGAAATTTTATCTATGTACAACCTAAATGGTGTCAGTGAAAGTGGCAACCTTATCCACTATATCTCTATGGGCACGTCAATGTCTTGCATTTTTCTCATGAGTCTAGCACGTGGCACTATGTCAAAGGCCACAAAACAACAGTAGAACTTTTTCTTGAATGCCTTGCCTTCTTCGACGATCGCTCTCAGTGTAAAGATATGGATTAGAGTTGTATATCCCATCTTAAAGCTAACCTAGCCTCTTGATCTTAGGCCATGCATCTTGGCCCATTCACTCAATGCTTGTTCCACAATAGAGCCATATATTTTGGCCAGCATGTGTCCAATCATGATGGTTCGATAGTTACTAAGCAGCGCCTGGTTTCCACTCTTAAAGAGCGGCACAATAGTATGGTTTGACCAACCAATTGGAAATCCCCTACAGGCTGCCCTATTAAAGATGTGAGCTAGTGCCAGTGCCAAGATATCACAAGCATGCATGAAGTGTTCTGCTACTACTAAACCATCATGATCTTGGGCTTTCCCATTTTTTTGTTTCCATATGGCATTCCTCACTTTTTTTTTGTGAAAAATTTAAAAATTGTTGGTCTGGAGGTTGAGTGGAGTGGCATAGGCTCTTGACCAGGAATATCATAAAGTGTGCAAGCATATTCATGCTAATCATCTAGTTTAGTAATTTGTATAAGTAGATGGCTCTTATGCATCCTTTTCCATGCTCTCTTATTATCATGTCCCAAGAACATGGCATACATTTCTGTTTCTAGTTTGCTTAGGTATTCCCACTTCTTTTTGCATACCAATCGTCTAAAGAGTGTCCTAGTATGCTTGTGTGTATACATGCCAAGTGCCACCTCTTGTTGAAAACATGCTCATGTCTCTCTGCACTCAGCATCATACCAACCATCCTGTGGGGCATTACCTCATGGAGGCTTATTTGACAGTGTAGTGTGTGGATAAGCATAGGCTATTGAAGTATGCATTATCTCGGTCAGTTGTCTTGTAAACTCATCCAAAGAGGCTTGTATGTCTAGCTCTCTCAATGCATCACACACAGTAGTGCTGTATATGTGTGAGGTTGCTTCCATAAAATTATAGCGTGGTAATTTTGGTATGGGTGATTGTGCCTCATGTATATGCCCATATCAAGAACTTGCTAGAAAGATAAGCTAGTTGATATTGAACTTGGGCAGAGGGTTGTGTGTATACCACGACTTTGAACCTAGGCGTGATGCGGCTCTAACGGAGGTTCTCCTCGGTTAGAATCATCATTTAGAGCGAAAAATATTCCCAAATGATCGGAAGACCCCATTATAGGATGAAAACACCGCAGAACGCATCAGAATTTAGACCCATCACAATCCTGGCAATCGGTTCATAATGCGGAAAAGGAACGGATTGTGACGCCATTTGAAGAGCTTTATGATTTTAGCAAGTAAGGGTTTGCCGTCTGCACTAGGAACATCTGCGGTCTGGCTGTATATCCAGATTCTCTTAACATCTGCGGCCAAAGATCATGACAATCAAATTAAGGTCCTGCTGAACCTCTCCCAGTTTTGGATCAATCTTAGTCATCATCAGCATTGAATCGGTCGTGGATTACTCATTGTTTTGTTGACACCTTGCTTTATTGGCTGCAATATCTGTTCGGACAGTTTCTTAGGAACCACTGGATGTTCTGATCCATACAGGCACTTGGATAGGGTCATCGCCCACGCCTTAAACCAAGACATATTAGTCTGTGATTATCAAGATTGAATAGGTTGGGAAAATAATACAAGAGTGCATTTTGATGCGCTGAGATGATACTGGATTACCTATGGATCAGCTGGATGCGGCTAAAATGAAAGCTGAGAGATTATGCCAGTTATTGGACTTGAGACTCTAGGACCAATTTCTAGGAATGACTAATGAGAGATCATGTCAGCTATTGGGTGTATCCTCTAGTGACTGATGCTGATACTTTTTGACAAATGGGAGGATCATGCTAGTTATTGGACTTGCCGTTTGGACCATTTGGCATTTTCCAAGAATGGGAAATGAGAAACCATGTTAGTTATTGGACATGAAACGAAAGGACCGAGCTAGGCCAGTTAGATAAGCCATATGGCATTGATTGAGGAGGAGATCAAATATCAAGAGCATCAATGGCAAGACATTGATAAACATATAAACCAATGGATGGAGAAACTATGTTGCCGCTTTGGGGAGAACCCCCTCTCAGCTGCCATGGAGTGATGCTCTCACTGCTTTGAGGAACCGAGGATGGTTTGATTTTTTCATGGGTAGAATACCCTTGGTAGTGAAGGTTTAATGAAACCAGCTTGCCTTCTCTAAAAAGGTGATAATGGCCTAATTTTACACTAATCTTAGTAAGCAATAAATTCACATAGATTAAAATACAAATGTTGTCACTTAATATTGGATAATAGACTCCTAATTGGCCCCAAAATCTGGTGCTCCTTAGTATTTCTTTAACTTCTATTGCATTTGGATGGAGTGCACTAGATTTGGCTCCAATCTCCTTTAATTTCCAATGCCTCTTGTTGTCAAGAATAACTAGCAAGCCTTCTTGTCCCTTGATTTAATAGGGGATTGGTTGGCTTCTTAAAATCTTTGAAAATTCCTCAAATTCCAACTGCTGACCCTTGAGGGATACCCAAGTCGCAAAATAGTTCTTTGGAAATTGGCTGCACTACTTGTCCACGGCATCCTCTAGAGCATAGGGGAAGAGTATGAGAAAGACATTCTCCCTATCTACCGCTCTACTATGAAATAAATTATGGAATCGATGTATCATGGTTTTTAGGATCTTCAATGACTAGCCTCTTAAAGGGGGGCAACTTAATATTTATTCTATCTAGTGCCTTGTGAAGAGGCTTAGGGGCACCAACTCCTTCTCTCAGGCTTAATATTTATTCTACCCAGTGCCTGTGAAGATGCTCAAGGGCGCCAACTCTTGCCCCCTAGCTGCTGCCAGCTCCCGTACCCATGCTAGTCATTTTAGACTTGCTTGTGTTTTGGCATGGGGGTAGATAATAAATTACAGATATGAGGCAATATGCAGTTGTGACAAAGAAAAGGATAATGTATTCTTATCTTTTCCATAATGCGACAAATATATGAGGCAATATGCAGTTGCAACAAAGATCTGAGGTACTTAAAGGTTCAATTTTGATGCTTTACGGGATGCATACTTTGGAGTAAGCATTCGGGTTTTTATGTTGGTGCCTACCATCTCCCTCCATATTTTGGAGCTAAAGCAGAGTTATATACAGTGTAATGAGTGTGAATTTTGCTGATTTCTTGATCACGCAAGGCTGATCATAAGGGCTCTTATGTATTTCTCATCTTTATGTAGGACTATTGGAGTTATTGTTTCTGGACTTGATGCCTATTAAAAAATTGAAGAGGAGTTTCAAGAGTGAAAATGAGAGTTATCTTGAATGATTTGTTGGAGCAAGTTGTGGACATACATTCTGGAAACTTCCAATGATTAGCAACTTGTCGAGCCTAGTCTCGCCGTGATTGCCAAATTGTAGGGGTAGTCGATGTACATATGGGGTGCGGGGGTTCCTTTGAGCAGTATGCTTGCTTTGCAGTCAATGTAAATGCCTTTGAATACCTTAATGTTGCTTTGAGGGGAATGTTAAGTTGATCGAATGGTGTTATGGACCTGCAAAATGAACTAAAAAAATGCTTATGCTAAGAGGATTAGAGGGATAAAGTCTAGAGAAAAGAGGAGAGAGAAGACTGAGGAGGCCAAGACATTTGGAGGGAAGAGGGGAGAGAATAGTGGACAGAGATGCTTGGAGAGAAAAAGGGAGTGATAGAGAGAAAAGTCTAAACCGAAGATAGAAGGTTAAGAGAGAAGAAGAGAGAGGAGTTTGGAGATAGGAAGTTTACAGGGAAGAAGAGAGAAAAGTCTAGAGATAGACATGACCTAAGAGAGGAAGTTCGGAGGCAGAGAGAAGAGAAGAGAGAAAGAGAAGTCTAAAGACAGAGAGACTGAGGATAGAAAGTTTGGATGGAAGAGGAGAGAGGGAGAAGTTTGGAGATAGGAGTTAAAGTGGGATGGGAGCTGAAGTGGAGATTAGAGTGTATGCTTGTACACAATGTAGTGGAGCAGGGAGAGAAAGAGAAGTACACAACAGTACATAAAGAGAGTACACTTTTATTAACTCAAAGATTGATTGGTCAATGGTTTGCACCCCTCTTTGTTATAATTGAAGAGAGGAGGCAAAGATCTACATGAATATCTTAAGACTATGGTGAAGGAGAATATCTCTAGACATATCGGTCCAATAGATCTTGGTTCGGGCCTCCCAAAAAATCTTTGGCTTAGACTTACCTCAAAAATGGGTCAGGAGATGGTTATAGATTGATCGAGGTCGGGTCCACCTAGACTACAAGATCCAAGAAGTCTCTAGAGAAAAAGATCCATATGAAAGTCCAAAAAAAGTCTGTAGAGAAAAATTGTAAGTCACTCAAGTACAACAAGAAAAAGCAAACCACTAAACTACCTTGTACATGATAAAAAGAATGTTTCTATGCTATATATAGAATGAGTACAACTTGAACACGTGCTGTATACAAGTGTGAAATATAACTCAAAGCTTTTTTATGCTATTCAAAAGAGCTTATGTGTGGCATTTCCATATGGTAATTTTGCAGTGGTTCTGGCAAATTTACAGCAAGAAGGTTTTCATTTAAATTATTTCATCAAAGATGATTTATTTTCTCATGAGTAATCGCCTTTGTGTCACTCTTCCTATTTGACAAAAAGTGCTTAAAGAAAGCCATGAACCTCCTTATGCAGGATATAGAGGAATGATAGCTACTTGAAGTACAATCAAATGTTCTTTTTAATTGGCGAACATTACAAGGAGAGATGCACATAACTTCATTGAGGCTTGTTTAGTGAATCACACATCCAAGTATGATAGGAAGAAGACGCTAGATTGCTATAGTCTCATCCACTACGTGATGCTCCATATAAATCTATCACAATCAAGGTTGTCCACGTCCGACGGACGGGTCAACTCATCCAACCCGTCCTGTCCCGTCCTCTGCGTCCCGTCCGGACCCATTCGGTCGTTTCTTGCGAGCCGTCCGATTGCGCTGCGTCACCCGTCCGCCGTCACCCGTCCAGTCCACCGTCCGTTCCCTGCGGCCTGTCTGATTGCGCCCTGTCACTAGTGACCGTTATGTCTGGGCCTTGCGGCCAGTAAAGTTGTAAACGGTCACTTTTTTGACCGTTTTCAGGAGGCCAAGGCCCAGGCCTGTTTTTCTTTTCATTCTTACCTTTCTTTTCTTTTTTCTTTCTTACGTTTCTTTTATTTCTTACCTTTCTTTTCTTTCTTTCTCTCTCACAAAGACTCAAGAGAAAAGATTAAAGATTCTCTCTCTCTCTCTCTCTCTCTCTTTCTCTCTCTCTCTCTTCCCCAAGGGCCAACCCTAAACTCCAAAGCACTCTCCCTTTCTATAAAATCTTCCCTCCCCCACTGTCTCATTCATCCTTTTAAGTTCTCCACCCCTCCTACTCCTTTCAAGCTCTCCATCCTTCCTACTCTCTCAAGCTCTATGGCAAGACAGGTATCATATATGCATGAGATGTCTATGGCAAGATAGGTATCATATATCTAATTTTTATACTTTTTAGTTTATAACTTTATTCATAGATTATGAAATATATTTAAAGAATTTTCATTTGTTTAATCTGAGTTCTTCATTCTTTAAATGTATAGATAAATGTGGATTCACTCAAGCTCTACGCTAGTACACTTAAAAGTGTGACTTGCGAGAGAGACTTGGAGGAGGACGAGAGAGAGAGAGAGAGAGAGAGAGAGAGAGAGAGAGAGAGAGAGAGAGAGAGAGAGAGAGAGAGAGAGAGAGAGAGAGAGAGAGAGAGAGAGAGAGAGAGAGATGGCCCGTCGTCAAACCTGCGCCTGTCGTCACCAGACCTACGCCCGTCGCCACCAGTACTGCGCCCGTCGCCCGTCGCCCGTCCTCGTCAGCCCTTGGTCAGACCTGCGCTAGTCGTCCGTCGTCTGCGTCTGCTACCTTCCTTCGTCTGTGTCTGCTTCCCCTCGTTGCCCCCTGCGCGCTGCCCTGCCCTGCGTGTCGCTCTGCCCTGCTCTGCGCGCCGCCCTGTCCTGCCCTGTGCAACCTGACCTGTGTACTCCTGTACACACACACACACACACACACACACACACACACACAGAGAGAGAGAGAGAGAGAGAGAGAGAGAGAGAGAGAGAGAGAGAGAGAGAGAGAGAGAGAGAGAGAGAGAGAGAGAGAGAGAGAGAGAGACGCCTGAACGAGTGCACGCCTGTTCGCCTGTGGTCCCCTGCTTTACGTCCGCGTGCAGAGCTAAGGCAGCCGAGAGCGAGAGAGAGAGGATCGCCTCGACCTGCGCGCCGCCTGGAGACCCATCTGACGACTGCTGCCTGACGACTTCTTCAGAGAGAAGACAGCAGTATGGCTGGCCTGGATATGGATTTTCTAGACCGGACAGTGGCAGCCCTTGGCCCCGATTCCGATACAGAGGAGCCGGAGGATATGGTGCTGTGTACGGAGGAGATGCCTCCGGGTTCTGAACTGCCGCCTGCGGGCAAACGCTCCAAGCATACTTCTGATGAGCCAATGGGTCCTCAGGAACGTTCCTATGCGCAGGTTGCCTCTGATCCTGTGGATTCGCAAGAGATTGACTGGGAGCATTTGCTGGACTTTGCCAATACTCTGCTTGGCGATTATGTCCAGCATAATAATGAAACTTTTTCTGACGCAGGAACTGATGATGTGCTGGAAGCCACGGTGGACCCGAAATCAGTCTTGCGGTCCTTCTCGGTGTTTTATGACCGTGCTGTTATACTTTTCTTCACTGGCAGGATCCCAGTGCTTTCACATATTCGCCAGTGGATGCACCATTTATTGCAAGGGGAGTGTGTTGAGGAGATCTTCCTTGGACCTCGCGGCTTTTATGAGGTGCTGTTGAAATCGGAAACACATCGAGCTGAGCTCCTGTCCAAGTTGCCATTATTCTTTGATCGCCGCTTGGTCCATGTTGTACCATGGCGCCCTATGGGCGACTTCCAGCGTCTGCTTCAACGAGAATGCCCGGTGTGGGTGGAAGTGGAAAATTGTCCGGCGGTCTATTGGCCATTGTTGAAGGATGCGATGGCAGTGGTGGGAACAATGCTGGTTCCCCCAAGCCTCAGGGCTATGAATCGAAACCGTTTATGCATGTTATGGGACACGGCCAGGAAAAGGCCTGCGTGGCTTCGCCTCAATTGTTCTGGCATGCATCCTTTGCATTTTCGCTTGAAATGGGGCAACTTTGCAGGGCACTGCTTTTCATGTGGTAAATTGGGGCATTTCATGGCCGAATGCCTTGAAAGGCAACCGTCTTCCGAGGATGCGCAGGTTGTGCTGCCTAAGGATGACATGGTGCTTGATGCCCCGGCACAAGAGGCCCTTCAGCCACCTAATGTCGTGGATAAAGGCAAACAACAGGTCCTGGGTTTGGATTCCCGTAGCACTGATTGGATTGAGACACGTCAAAAAAAAGGTAAAAAGTTGGATGCAGGGCTGGCGGATCCTGGGCCTAATGCTTCACAGGATTCCGTGCGCACGTATATGCGCAGGAAAGAAATGTTCACTTCACAGCAGGCTGCGCGTACTATGGCCCCGTCTGCCCCCCCTAATCAGTCTACAAGGAAAGTCTATACAGACGGTCCCAAGGGCCCACCTGCTAAGCTGGCGTTTGATACAAAAGGTAATGTGATTACACCCTGGGATCGGCGTTATCCCCGCCCCACTCCCAAGGCAGTGGATTTTCCTTCTACTTCTAAAGCAGGTCGCCAGAATTCGTTTGCAGTATTGGCTGATTTTCTGGATGAGGGTGTCCTGGATGCTCTTGCGGAAAAGGTGAAATCGAGGCAACAGGCGCCTCGTTCCTGACTTCCTTTTTTTGAAGATATATGAAGATAGCCACGTGGAATGTGCGAGGCATTTGCTCTCGCCATAAGCAACATGCCATGTGGACTGTCTTGCATGAGAACTAGTGGGATGTATTGTGTACAGTTGAGCACAAAAGTCACGGTGAAGCAGGAAAAGTTGTGGATTGTCATGGATTCCGTCTGTTTTATGCAGGGACACATGCTACGCACTATTCGGGCGTGCTGATGATTGTCCATGAGAAATTCCAGCCTGTTCTTGTTAAAAATGACGTGCAGGGCCGCTTTCTGGTAATCGAAGTCTTATTTGAAGGAGAGATTTTATGGTTGCTGGGCCTCTATGCTCCGAATGATCCCGCATCCCGACGGGATCTTTGGTCGACTTTGCAGGCCTCCATGTCACTTGGCCGAAGGGGGTTTTTGATGGGAGATTTCAATATGTGTGTTGACTCTTCTCAGTCCACTTCAGGGCATTCAGTAATGGATACGCCGGAAAGCCGGGTGTGGAATTCCTTTGCTTTGCGCGTACTTAAGCAAGATCTTTGGTCGTGGCTTCACCCTTCTTTTTCAGGGTTTACTTTTCATTCCGCACAATATGCAACTACTTGGTCGCGGTTGGACCGAATGTATATCATGCAAGGGGATGATTTTCTTCACGAGATGTTGGAAATGAAGGTCTTGCAGCAATATGCGTTGTCGGACCATTTCCCCCTCCAGCTTGAGATGCGGGCACAACCTATTGCACCTTTTATGCAGTTGTTGGATAGGCTCCCTTTACGTTTCAACTCCTCTTATTTGAAGCATCCAATTTATCAGGGCTATATGCAGCAATTGATTGAGAGGTTCTTATTGGACTTCGCCTCTGAGGGCTTGGCTTCATTTGCAGGGCTGCTCTCTAATGTGCAGCGGGTTGCTCGGCAGTATGGGATTCATCATGCCTCTCTTTGTCGGCGACGTCGACATGCAGCAGAGGACTTACTGGCTTTGGTCCGTTCCTTGCTCGTGGATTCCCCGGATGATGATTTTCTGCTGTCACTGGAGAGGCGATTGGCCCATCTTATTCAAGTGTTTCAGTTGAAATCTTATCAGCAGGCCAAGCTGCATAACTTGACTGACACATTGCAAGATAGTGCCTGCCAGTCTCATAAGTTCTTTCGCGCCCTGCATGCTTCTCCGGCTCGCGAAAATCTGACTAGACTCCAGGATTCGGAAGGTCGCATGGTCACTGATCCGCAGACCATTGTCAATATGTGCAGAAATTATTTTATGGAACTTCTGGGTTCTTCTCCCTCGCCTTCTAGCTAGGTTACGCATGCGCGCTCGGTCTTCTATCATTTGGTCCGCCAGCAGGTTCCACTTGATATGCAAGCCACTTTGGAGGCAGATATTTGCGAGGAGGAGGTTATGGATGTTTTGTTGCACCTGCCTAAGGATAAAAGTCCTGGTTGGGATGGTCTCACTAATGAATTCTTTGAGAACTCGGCCACGCAGTTGGTGAAGCCATTGGCGGTCATGTTTCAGCAGGTTTGGGAAACAGGGGTCATGCCTTCCTCATGGAAAGAAGGCCTTATCAAACTGATTCCAAAGGTCCCTTCGCCGTCAATGCTGAACACTGGAGATCAATTTCTTTGATGGGCTCGATGTATAAAATCTTCTCCAAAGTGCTGGCGAATCGGCTTCACAAGCACCTTCCAGCTATTGTGCATCCTCTCCAATATAGTTTCATTAAGGGCCGCAACATTCTGCATAATATCTTAAATGTGCAAATGGCTATTGACTATGCGTGGCACTCCAGTCAGGAAGTGGTATTGATTCATTTGGACTTGGAAAAGGCGTTTGACTATGTGGACTGGTCTTTCATTGCAGATCTCATGTCTGCTATGGGCTTTGGTACTCGGATGTCCCGATTGATCTACACCATTAGTGCTGCGGCTTCTTCAAGAGTTATGCTCAATGGTGGGGTTACAGAGCCATTTGTCCTTGCACGCTCGGTGAGACAGGGTTGCCCTTTGAGTCCTCTCTTCTTTGCCCTGGCAACTCACCCGGTCCTTTCAATGTTATCCTCAATGGCGACTTCTGCTCAGCTGGCAGGATTGTCTCTTTCTTTGGGGCAGCACTTCATTAGCCAATCTTTGGCTGATGACACCTTTATGATTTTGCGGGCGGACAGGGACAACATTCGAAAGGCATTAGATGTTTGGACGCTCTTTGGTCAGGCCTCTGGTCTTCGCATCAATGCCTTTAAGTCAGCCATTCTCAGTTGCACGGAGCCTGATTTACAGTCATTAGGCTGGCAGGGCGAGGTGGTTTCCCGTGGCTCCATTGTCAGGCATCTTGGATACCCATTGGGGGTGGATGTACGGCCAAAGGACCTACTGGAGTGGATTTCACAAAAACTGGCGGCGAAGTTTATGTATTGGAAGTCGCAAGCGTGGCCATTCCATGTCCGCCTCAAACTGGCTCAGACAATTATGCTACCAATGCTAACGTATTTCCTGCCATTGCTGCCGTGGACGCCTACTACTTTGAAGGCTCTCACTCATCCCATTCGTTTCATGCTATGGAAGAAGGATTCACTGCAAGCGGGCATTTCGTGGATTTCATGGTCACATACATGTACCCCTAAACGCATGGGTGGTGGAGCTATTTTGGATGCAGAAACTCATATGCTGGCTCTTCGTTGGTCTCTTTTTCGTGCCATGTGTGTGGATCATCACCCGTGGACCATCATAGCCCGTTATTTTCTTGAGGACAGCGGGCTGCGCCTGTCAGAGTGCAGCGGTGCGGAAGCGTAGGACCGAGAGAGAGAGAACGCAGAGAGAGAAGGGAGAGAAAGAGACAGTGGACGATGAAGATCTGCTGTATAATGCTGAATACAAAGATATGCAGATATATACACGGGCGCAGTGCGCTGGACTGCGTGTCTCCACCTCGACGATGCAACCTGCTGTCCACCTCGAAGTCCGTTGCAGTCTGCACTGTCTGCTGTTTGAAATCTGTGAATAGAGACAGAATCTGCGCGTCACCGGTCTGTAATCTGCGTCAGAGAAGTGTGTGTAGACTGCTGGGAACGTCGGGTATAAATAGCCGACAACCGGGGCAAAAAGAGGGTGCCAAAAATAGGGCGCAACCAGAACAGGTCGGCTGCATTAAATGCAGCCGACTGGGCTGCAGGCAGTCGGACTGCCACGTGGCAGTCCGACTGCACAGTCCGACTGTGCAGACTGCCACCAAACCTGCCTTGCTGCCCCTGATCCCCTGATCAGGCTATGATCTCTAACACCCCCTCTCAGAGCCTGGACAGGGCAGAAGCCTGAGGGATCTGGAATGTCTCTGAAGTAAAGCCTGAGGAAGTGCCTTTGTAAACAAATCCGCAAGATTGTCCTCCGTCTTGCAATACTCCACAGTGATGGTCTCATCCAGAAGCTTTTCTCGGATGAAATGGTACTGGATCTCAATGTGCTTCGTCCGGGCATGAAAAACAAGGTTCCGTGCCAAGGCAATGCAACTCTCATTGTCACATCGCAGCAATGTAGGACGAGTCTGGGGGCACCCAAGCTCCTCCAATAATCTCCGAAGCCACACAACCTCGCATGTGGTGGAAGACGCGGCCTGATACTCTGCCTCAGTAGACGAAAGGGCTACCGTGGGCTGCTTCTTGCTACTCCATGAAATAACACCTGCACCCAAAGTAAAACAGTAACCTGTAGTAGACCGCCTGTGGTCCACGTCACCGGCCCAGTCCGAGTCGCTCCAACCTACAAGTACAAGATCTGACCCATCTGTCCCTGCGGGGTAATGAATCCCTAAATCAGACGTCCCCCTCAGATACCGAAGTATCCTCTGAGCAGCCTGCCAATGCACCGTCTTAGGTTCACTCATGAACCCTGCCAAGAGCCCAACAGCAAAACATAGATCAACCCTCGTGTTGAGAAGCCAAATCAAGGACCCAACCAACTGTCGATAGCGGGACGCATCCGCCAAAGGAGAAGCTGGATGGGAAGTGGCCTTCCAATTCGGATCCATAGGAGTAGATAGGGCCCGACTATCTTCCATCTCAAAAGACACCAAGAGCTCCTGTATATATCTCTGTTGAGAGATAAAGATCCCCCTCTGAGACTGATAAATCTCATGGCCCAAAAAGAAATGGAGTAGACCCAAATCCGTCATCTCGAACGTCCGATATAAAGCTGACTTCGTCTCTTGGACCTGCTGTGCAGCATCACCTGTGACAATCAAATCATCAACATATAAGACAAACAGCACACAACCATCCTCGGAAGTGTGTACATATAGCTGCGGATCGGCCTTGGACCGCCGATATCCCAACTGAGACTGGAGGAACGAATCAATCTTCTCGTTCCATGCACGCGGGGCCTGCTTGAGGCCATACAAGGCCTTCTTCAACCTGTAGACTTTCCCATCTGAAGAACCAAAGCCAGGAGGCTGCTCAACATAGATCTCCTCCTTCAAATCACCATTCAGGAAGGCCGACTTCACATCCAACTGATAAACAGGCCATCTCCTATGGCCAGCCAAAGCAAGAACAGCTCTAATGGTCGCCATACGAGCTGTGGGGGCAAAAGTGTCATGACAGTCAATCCCTGGGCGTTGTGCAAAACCTTTAGCAACAAGGCGAGCCTTGTGCTTATCCAAAGTACCATCACTGAGGTATTTGGTCTTGAAGACCCACTTGACTCCAATCACCTTCTTCTTCGGGGGGCGTGGCACGAGTGACCAAGTGACATTCCTCTCAATAGCCTCCAACTCAGCTTCCATAGCTTTCTTCCATGGTGCGGATTGTAAAGCCTCCTTCACGGAGGTGGGCTCTCGATCCTGCATAACATGGGAAAGCAAACAATAGTTGGAGCAAACAAGCTCCGTAGAATGTGCCTGGTGCCTCCGTGACCGCCGCGGACCATCCTGCGGTCCCCACTCCTCAGGAACCCCCTCGATCCCTGAATCAGGGAGTGTGTCACGGGCCCAGCGAGGAGGAGGCCGAACCTCCCCTCGTCTTTCTCCATCAGCAGAAGACTCCGGAATATCCACCGGCGGTAACTCCTCAGAGGTGACCGGTGGAACAGTAGACTCTGTGTCAGAAACAGAATCATAATCAAAAGGCACGGGCTCCAGTGGAACTGTAGAAGGAGCCCAACTCTCCCCTGGATCTCCAAGAACGGGATGCTCCTCACCCGTCGAAGTAGCCGGAACCTCCACAAACCGCACATCACGGCTAGTGTACACATCCCGCTTGACGGGATCATATAGTCGGTAGCC
Organism: Lygodium microphyllum; assembly: GCF_053477565.2. Taxonomy (NCBI): domain Eukaryota; kingdom Viridiplantae; phylum Streptophyta; class Polypodiopsida; order Schizaeales; family Lygodiaceae; genus Lygodium; species Lygodium microphyllum. The sequence continues at coordinate 97,511,600 of NC_141161.1, forward strand.
TTGGGACTGGGAGCTGTAGCCAACAAAGACCTGTTTTCGAGAAGCCGCTTCAAATTTATCACGGTGAGCCTTGGGAATGTGAACATAGGCATCACACCCAAAGACCCGAAAGTAAGAAACATCTGGCTTCGTCCCAAAATAAGCCTCAAATGGGGTCATCCCTTCCACGGCCGAAGTAGGGGATCGATTAAGGATGTGGACTACAGTAGCCACAGCCTCGGCCCACAGAACCTGAGGGATCTGTCGGTGCTCCATCATGGTGCGCGCCATCTCGATCACACTGCGGTTCTTCCGTTCAAGAATACCATTTTCTTGAGGAGTATTGGTATTGGCAAACTCCTGGTGAATTCCTCTATCTGCACAAAACCGAGCAAACTCATTAGACACAATTTCACCTCCCTTGTCGGATCGCAAGGTCTTCAACTTCCGGCCTGATCGGTTCTCCTCAAAGAGAAGCCAATCCTTGAAGTGCGAGAAAGCTTCTGACTTTAGTGCCAAAAAGTAGGCCCATGTCATTCTGCTATAGTCATCCACGATCAGCATGAAGTATGAGCTCCCTCGCAGGGACTCATTCTTCATAGGGCCACATAGATCCATAGATACTAGCTCCATCGGTGAAGTAGACCGCCGCGAAGCTGTGTGGGGAATGGCATCCCTATGCTGCTTCCCCCGAATGCAGGAGACACATGGCTGCTGGCTCACCACTATATCCGGCAACCCTCGAACAAGCTGTCCACGTGACGCCCTCCGAAGATAGTCATAGTTCAGGTGACCAAACCGAGCATGCCATAACTCTGACTGTGACTGAGAGGTAAGAAGAAGAGTAGAGAGGGCGGTGGAAGACTTTAGTTTGTAAATGCCGTTCTCCTCATATCCGGATGAGAGAACCTTCCTCAATCCACGATCAAGGACTCGCATCGTAGTACTGTCAAACTCCACCAAGAGACCAAGGGAGCAAATCTTATGAACTGAAAGGAGATGGTACCCTAATCCTGGTACATGCAAAACCTCTGAGGTATGGGTACCACCTCGTCCATCCGGAATAAGCTGCATCTTACCCTGACCTGCAACAGAAACTGAAGAGCTGTCTCCAATGAGAATCTGCCCACGCGAGGGTCGCAGCTGGGCAACACCATCTGATGAAGGAGTCATGTGCCGTGAGGCACCACTATCAACGATCCACTCTCGAGCCTGGGGAGCCGTCATCGCAGCATCAGAAGCATTAGGTGAAGCGTCCTCAATGACAGCTAGATGAAGAAATGCAGCTGATGAGGGTGCAGCCACCGCTCCAGAATCCTTGGTGTCCTTCTTCTTGGTGTCCTTCGTGTCTTTGTCAGGGCAATCTTTCTTCCAATGGCCAGTCTTTCCACAAAAATGGCATGTGGAGTCTTTGTCCTTGTCCTTCTCCTTGTCCTTTTTGGACTTGTTATCCCTCTTCTTCTTCTTTTGGTCCTTCCCCTTCTTCTGAGAGGCTTGATCTGTCAGCGTCTCCGACTTGGAAGCATTCTGTCCCTTTAACTGTTCCTCTTGGTCCAAGACCATAGGAACCAACTCTTCCCACCGAAGAGTAGACTCTCGCCCAGAAGCAATAAGGGCAGAGTAAAATGTACCGAATCGTGGCGGCAACTGGGACAATAGTGTGATCACCATGTCTTCGGAGGAAATCGGCTTCCCCACATTCTGAACCTGCATCTGTAGCTGCCTTAGCTTGTTAATGTGCTCCCTTAGCGAAGAAGACTTATTTACGGACAAGGTCCGCATCTGTACCTCCAAAGAAACCCTCTTCATTAGGGTCATTCGATTGTACATCTGATCAAGCTCCAGCCATATCTCCCGAGCCACCGTCAAGTGCTCGATGTGAGCGATCACGGCTGTAGTGCATGATAGAAAGAGAAAGGATCGAATCCTGTCATTCAGTTTGTCCCAATGAGACTGGGCCTTGGCCAACTCCGCACGAGCATCGGAAGAGAGTTTGGACTCATCTCTTACCGAGGGCCGGTCAATCTCCTCCTGTACCAACTCCGCCAAATCATAGGACTCAAGAATGGCCAATATCATGATGCGCCAAATGCGGTAGTTATCGCCGTCGAGCTTCTGATCTGTAGGAAGAGCCGGTAAGACAGGCACCTTCCGGTCCATAATCGCCTGGAACTCCAAGTCCATCTCGGTAGACATCTTCATCTGCAATGCCTTCACAAACGCAAAAGCAGCCCCCTCTGACTGGGAAAACTCAGCCTGCTAAGGCTCTTCCGCGTCCTGATCCTTCTTCACCCGCCGGAGGCGATGAAAAAGCAAAACCTGCACTTGTAGGCTGAAAACTCAAACTTCCTCCACGTCAAACAGCAGTAAACAGCAGCAAATCCACCACCTGTACTCCTTTCCTGTGCGCCCACACTCGTTTCAGCCTTGTTCCAAGGCGCAGCCCTCCTGTCTGCCCTTAAACGCAAAAAACGCAAATTTGTGTCGCGATGGAAACTCCTCTTCAGGTTGATTCTGCGCTCAGTCAGCCCTCAAACACTGCTCTGATACCATGTCAGAGTGCAGCGGTGCGGAAGCGTAGGACTGAGAGAGAGAGAACGCAGAGAGAGAAGGGAGAGAAAGAGACAGTGGACGATGAAGATCTGCTATATAAAGAATGCTGAATACAAAGATATGCAGATATATATACGGGCGCAGTGCGCTGGACTGCATGTCTCCACCTCGACGATGCAACCTGCTGTCCACCTCGAAGTCCGCTGCAGTCTGCACTGTCTGCTGTCTGAAATCTGTGAACAGAGACAGAATCTGCGCGTCACTGGTCTGTAATCTGCGTCAGAGAAGTGTGTGTAGACTGCTGGGAACGTCGGGTATAAATAGCCGACAACCGGGGCAAAAAGAGGCCGCCAAAAATAGGGCGCAACCAGAACAGGTCGGCTGCATTAAATGCAGCCGACTGGGCCGCAAGCAGTCGGACTGCCACGTGGCAGTCCGACTGTGCAGACTGCCACCAAACCTGCCCTGCTGCCCCTGATCCCCTGATCAGGCTATGATCTCTAACAGCGCCATGGTAACACACGACTTCGGGCCTCCTGGTGGCATGTCCTTAATGCCGACTCTCGATTTTCCAGTCCCTCTTCCTCTTTATTACTGCGCTTGGTCGGCTCTTGGAAAGTGGTGCTCCAAAAGGCCCGTTGGCATCCAGTGGGGGACCGCTTGCAGACTAACTCCTTTCAGCTGGAATTGTTGGCGGTATCGAGATTACTTTCATGGGAAGACAAACATCAGCTCAGACCGAGATTTAACCGCATGGCCCGTTTAGGTGTGACGTCGATTGCGGATGCTACCCTTGCCACTCGCAATGTCCTCGCATCGTTTCGGACTGCTAGGAGACTTTTCAGGATCCCGCGCGGATACCGTGGTTTATGGGGAAAGCTTTTGTCGGAGGTTCAGGGTAGGCAACCCTTTCCTGCCCTGGCTGTGGATCGTCCTTGGCAGGACTGGGACCTTGCAGGCCGGTTGAGTCTAGAAAAGGCCTCTACCAATCAGGTGTATCATCTTCTCATTCAAGATCACCAATGGCTGGGTGTGAAAGCTAATACTGTTTGGGGACTGCGGAAATCGCTGTCATGGTGGCAGGCAACGCTGATGGAGGGCTGGCTGAATAAGGCACCTTTCAAATGCAAGGTCTTTCTTTGGCGGGTAATGATTGGTGGTCTTCCTCTTGCCTCGGCCCTTTCCAAGCGTCGAATCTCCAATGGCAATTGTTTATTCTGTACCACTACTGCGGAATCGGCCCGACATCGTTTTCTTTCTTGCCCGCTCGCCAAGAATATCTGGTCACTCTTGTCGCAAATCTGGCGCGCAGTGATGGGGTCCTCACTAACTCCTTTCGATTGGGTTTTTGTGCGCCCAAAGTACCCCACACCGCCACAGTTACATATGAAGATCTTATTTCACTTTTTCAGATACTGGGGATGCTGGCACATTTGGACCACGCGCAATGCCTTTCTCTTTGATTCGGCCTCTAATGTACTGAGACATATTGCCAGGCTTAAAGGGCTCTTGCATTGGCAGCTAGATCTCATCCGGCACTCCGACTTGCTCCCTCGGGAGGATTTGCATCCCTGGCATATGGCAATTGCCTCTGGGTCGTTGCCATGATTGGTGTAACCTTTTTAGTGCATTAGTACGGGGATTCCCCACACGTTGGCCTAGGGCCCTCGTGTCTCTTGTAATCATGTAATCATGTAATCTTGTACCTTTTTTCCGTAATTAATACAATTACCTTTTACGAAAAGAGAGAGAGAGAGAGAGAGAGAGAGAGAGAGAGAGAGAGAGAGGACGTCGCCTGACCTGCGTCGCCTGCTGCAGACGCCGTCTGACGCCTTCTGCTCGCCGCATGCAGTCCCCTCGCCTGCCCCTGACGCCCTCCACGGCCGTTGAGTCCTCCCCCTTGCTGTTGGACAGCCCCTTGCCTGCGTCCCCCATCCGCCTGTACTCTGCCCTCTGCGCTTGCTTCTTGCCCCTTCGCCCTGCCTGTTAGGGTTTCGGCTGATAACGGGCCCCTGCCCTGCGCCCCAGACCGCCCTGCTCTGCCGTCGACTTCCCGGCCGTTGCTTTGCCCTCCTGCCCCTGCATTGTTAGGGTTGTGCTTTGCCACCAGGGTTCTTGGGACAGGCCACGACTGAGGCTGACAGGTAAAGCTTCGCTTTCATTAGCTGTGCGTGTAGAATACGCCCCTGGACAGTGACTCTGTACAGAAAAGAGGGAGCGAGAGAGAGAGGGAGATAGAGAAAGAGAAGCCTGCGTGTCTTTGCCCCCCGCGACTTTTTCACTCGGCCTCTGTCTGACATACGTACTGATACAATATGGCTGGCCTGGATCTGGCTTTCATAGACCAAACGGTGGCAGCTCTTGGTCCGGATTTTGACACCGAGGAACCAGAGGACATGGTTCCGTGCACAGAGGAGATGCCCCCTGCTTCTGACCTCCAGCTAGCGGGCAAACGCACCAAGCATACTTCGGCAGGGATAATGGATCATCAGGATCGTTCCTATGCTCAGGTTGCTTCTGATTTTGTGGACTCCCAGGAGGTTGATTGGGAGCACCTGTTGGAGTTTGCCAACACTTTGCTGTGGGCGATTATGTTCAACATAATCAGGAAGTCTTTTCGGACTCTGCAACGGAAGATGTTCTGGAAGCCACTGTGGATCCGAAACATGTCTTGCGCTCCTTTTCAGTGTTCTATGAACGTGCTGTCATACTTTTTTTCACTGGTAGGATCCCGCTGCTTTCCCGTATTCGCCAGTGGCTGCACAATCTGCCACAAGAGGAATGTGTTGAAGAGATTTTTGTTGGCCCCCGGGGTTTTTTTGAGGTGCTATTGAAATCAGAGACACACCGTGCTGCTCTCCTGTCTAAACTGCCATTGTTCGTTGATGATCGCCGTCTGGTCCATGTGGTGCCATGGCGCCCCATGGCAGATTTTCAGCGTCTGCTGCAACGTGAATGCCCTGTGTGGGTTGAAGTGGAAAACTGTCTGGTTGTTTATTGGCCACTGCTAAAAGACGCCATGGCCGCTGTGTAGCCATGAGAGCTTGCAATCATTTTATCAAATCACTCACCATGCGGAGTCATATGATTGGATGCACGTGAGTCTATATACCATTGTTCATCAGCCTTGCCTTATCTAGGCATATCCTTAGAAATATGCTGCATAGTAAACAACCTATTTGTTTGATCATCACGAGTGTTACTAGAAGATGTATAGTTGCCATGCTGACTGCCATCTGCCTTCATGTTAGCTTGCTTTTTATGATAGGCCTTTGCTATGTGTCCATATCTGCCACATTAATGATAATCTGTCCCTATTTTACTGATCATGAGAGTGCGAAGAACCACCTTTGCCTCTAGGTGATCTCCCCCCTGTCTCTAAAGGATCATGATCCTCTTGGACCTTGTGCATTTTGACTCTGCCATGCATTCTGTTACTGCTGTCCGTAGGCATTCCAAGTGTTACCACGACCTCGAGAAGCTCCACAAGCTCTGCCACCTCTATCTCACTGACTCGAGTAGAACATAGTATCTCTACTCTGAGAGGTACTTGATCTTGTATTCAAGCCAAGCTTGACTTCCTCATGCAGCAACAAAGTAACTCATCCTAGTCAGGGGGATTTGTTCTTACAGAGATCGATGTCAAAGGCTTTGTATTCCTTTCCCAAACCATTCAAGGTGATTGCAATCATGTCATCATTCTCAACTTTGGAACCAATTGATGCAAGTTGATCTGCAATAGTTTTAATCTCTATAGCATAAGCTTGAATACTCCTACAATTCCTTGTCATCATTATCATCTTTGGAACCAATTGATGCAAGCTGATCTGCAATAGTTTTAATCTCTGTAGTATAAGCCTGAATACTCCTACAATTCCTTGTCATCTTATTGAATTGCTGTTTTAGCTGAATCTTCCATGCATAAGTAACATTACCATAATTTTTCATAAGAATGTCCCAAGCATCCTTTGGACTTTGGAGTTTGACAACTAGTAATTTGCATAGCCATTGCATCTAAGATGCATAATGAGAACCAATGTAAAACTCTGCTAGATCTCTCTGACCACTGCCTATGATCTCTCAGTTGCTTTACAGTCGAATTCTTTTCTAGGAGTCTCGGTTTAGCTTTATCTCCTGCACAGAGATCCTAGTAGCCTCTTCCAATCAGGAAGTTTTGCATCCTGAACTTCCATAGAGCAATGTTCTTTTTGTCAAGCTTCTCTCCCACAATTTGAGTGATATTGTCGGTACTTGTTGCATTTTCCATATCTTCAGCTGTAAGTATTTATTGCAATATGTAAACTGTCAATGTCTGACTCCCTGCAGTCCAAGATGTCTTTTCACTAATAAAATGCTTGCATAACATTCAAGCAATACATCTACATTTATAGGTACCCTGCATTCAGCTCAGTCCTGCTCAATCCAGACATGTAGCAGACATCAGTTCATCAATGGTAAAAGCTCTACAATAACCAGTGATATTTCAGCTCAAAAGCATGTCAGACATCTCCAAACATTTGCCATACCCTCAGGGGCTGATAACACTTCATGTAGATACCATTGACTGCATAGTAGACATGAATACAAGTCTTCTAACCAATGACAGATAAACAGTCTGTGGGACAACAGCAGTAAAATCTCTGTTAAGGTTGAAGTATTTCAGCTTAGAACCAGCTCCAAAACATCTTAAGCAAGTGGTATGAACTCTGGAAGTCAATACATGGACATATGACCATGGATGCTTGTACACTCTTCAAGTGGCAGTGAGAGAAAGACTGCAAACAGGCTGTGACTAGCCAACTCTCTGTTATAACCAGCTGCAACTCAGTCCAGAACTGAGCATTCAGTGCTCAATCAGCCCATTAACCTTTCTACAGATATGTGGCCTCATCCAAGCATAAGTAGGTACCAAAAATAAGCTTCAGTGAGCTCCAAGTTTCGAGTACAAGTTATCACAGATTTAAGACAGCACCCTGCCTGTGTATTCAATCAGTGACTGATCTTCAGACCCTTTGAATGGCATCCAAATGCATGAGTATATTACCAAACTCAATGCCAAGCATCCTTGCAGTGTTCAGGCATAGTATATGAGCACCAATGCTGAGTATTTTATGCAGAGACACAGGCACAACTTCAGCCTATTCATGCTGGTCTGGGAGGGCTTTTAACCTGCCGCTCACTGATGCATATGGTGCACTCAGTAGTGCTGAGAATCTCTGCTCAATGGCCAAGGTTGTTACTCAGTAAGGAGTGCAACAACCACACAAACATTGCTACCCATTTGCAGCAGATTGCATCAAGAGAAAAACAGACGCAAATCTGGACAGATCACGCTGATCTGCTCCTGTTGATGCTAGTCACGATCAAGGCACATTGTTCATGAATAAATTACTACAAAGGTACTTCAATTTATCCAACACATCATCTCACTGCCCCAATTACTCACCTTCTATGAATTTGAGTGGCAACTATTGTGCAATGCTCAGATGTTTAATCAATTTCATAGGAAAACCCAATACTCAGAGGGGGCATTAACTTCCCAAAAGATGAAGCAAGGTGGTGGAAAGAATAACACCGAGATTGAGTCAGGTAGTAAGGAACAAAGTAACTATTCTCTAGGATTGAATAGGAGTGCTGCTCAAAGACCAAGGGTAGTCCTCCCAAGATTTGACCCTCTTCCCCACCACCTAGGTACTTGAGTGCATGAGACGAGGGTCCTTCAGCTCCATCTCCACACCCAAGAGGGGGTCATCCTCCACCCCAACAAGTTAGATCCACTACTTCCATCTACACTTGCTACACCCGAGGGGTTATCTGATTGGTCCATTGATGCCAGTCTTTGGACTTTGGTTGTGAAGCACTTATTGTCTCCCTTGAGGATAGACTTACCGAGTCCTCTTCTATTTCTGAGTTGCCCTCTACATCGAGTGTATATCCTGAAGGAGTTGAGCCTAGTTTTCCTAGAGATTTTTATGATCTAGCAGATGATGGAGCCTTTCTCAAGTGTAGATTGTAGTCACACTAACCGCAGTTCTATTGTACTTTCCACCTGTGCATCAGTTGAATCTTGCAGGCATGCTCTAGCCAAGCTTCTCTCTTCCACTCAACATTTCTCCTCTTATTTTTCTGTCTTTAGCGTACCTACCTTTTGGTAGTGGGACCATCTCAAAACACAACACATTGCACTTACAAGCACTTTCCATTGAAGTTGAGATATGTGTGTTTTATGGATGGCATTTTTTGCTTATAGCTTGTCTCACTAACCCCTACAGGGACTACCGGTTGATTGAAGAGAAGACTTGGATTGTCCGGTACTCATTATCTTGGTTTCCCTTCCTTGATGGGGCCACAAAACTTGGACCAGTAAGGAGTCTTTTCCTGTCAAGGCCAAGTACTTGCCTTTCTTGAGGTGACCTTAGAGGCCATTCATTTCACAAGTTTTCAGCTAGACATGCTTCTTTGGGTGCTTGTCCTTTTCCCTGTCGACATATACATCTTGGGGAGAGAGGGGGTGCATACTTCTCCTTCCACTATCAAGTATTGAGAGGAGGAGGTATTCTTCTCTTGGTGTTTATAGGATTTTGGTTACTTCAAATACATTATTATTGTACTATGTATCAATATCCATATCATCAGGATGATTATGATTGTAAAAGGGCACTTGGAGAAGTGAACAATTGTCCTATGAGGGCACTATTCAAGTGGCACCATTGCATAGCATTTTGCATGAGTATAACCTATTGCATTGCCCTTTGCCAGGGTTACATCCCATCTGTGGACAGATTTGTTTCGTCAGATCCATCTAGTCTGGTTGGATCAGTCTGTTCCATATTGTTCTTGTCCGACTAGACTGGGCAACATGACTATTGGTGCCCCAAAGTTACTATTGTGCAGATCATTTTCCTGATCATTGGTACCCCTTTCTAACTGTCTTGCAGCCCCTTTTCTTGGCTGGGTAAAACAGCTGTCTTCCATTTCATTCTCCATCCTCAACCTTTAAGCTCTCTTCCTCCTTATCAAGGCTAAAGCCTCCTTTAAGTCCAAGCCTCAAGCTCACGTCTCAACCTTCACACCTCCACCTCTTCCTCTCCCTACCTTTTCCTTCCTCTACCTCTTCTTCTTCCTCTCTTATCAACTTCTCTTCCTCTACTTTTTGAGTCTTCCTTCTTCTCTTTCTCTTTCTCCACCTCTCTTAGCACCTCCTCTATCTACCACCGCCTCCTCCATCTCTCTTACCACCTCCTCTATCTACCACCTCTCTTATAAGTCAACACCTCCAACTCTCTTACTACCTCTATTGACAATCACCATGCCTAAAGCCCTTCATAAAGCCTTTTCGTTACACACCTCTCATCTTGAGAAAATCACTAATCACACAAATGCTTATTGTAGGACTTGCAAGTATTGTGGCAAGGTCCAAACAAGTAGTGTCACATGGCTTCTCATCCACTTGTCCAAGATAGGTGGAGAATGTGGTCCATGCCCAAAGATCCCTCAAGCGGTGGCCAATGAGATCATCAAGAAATATTTCCCCATTTCAAAGGCATTGGTAGGCAAGGTCTCCGCAAGTATGGCCCAAGCTCAAGAGGAGATAGTCTTTCCTGATAGATGCACACCCATGGCCACCCCTTTGGCTACGCCAAATTGCATCAACATAGAACAAGAAAAGAAGCATATCCCTAGGGTTCCTGCTCTTAATGTTTTGTACAATGCGCTGAATAAAAAGCCACAATCTAGCCGGTTGTAATGCCAAACCAACTAAGGTCTCCACAAGAATTGAGATGCATATAATCTAGATAGCTAGGAATTCCTTTGTCCTGCTTGTGCATAGTTAGTGTCTCGTTCTCTCCCATCTACCTTTGTGAGTATGGGTGATCTTCGCCCTTATATGTTGACAACGAACCAGGATCAAATTCGTTGGACTCTCTTGTTTTGCTTTGCATCTCATTGTTGAGAGTTTTGAGAGAAAGCTACCTGACATTTTAATTGTGAGACTTGAGGTGTAGATAGCTGTCACTTGGCTTCTCTTTTGTTGGGTTGGTTTGTTTTTTAGGGGGGCGGGGTTGCTTCCCAACTTAGTACTTTCATGTCATTACTGTCCAAATCTTTTGTTTTATTTCTGTGTTGTAATAAATATCTGTCATGCAGCCCGGTTTCACCTGGTTATGCTCTTTTTTGCATGCACAAGGTTTGGGCTATTTGGACCAATTGGATAGGTTGCACTGAAAAACTCTCGTGTCCATGCCTGCACACAAGCTTCAGGATGTCTAATGTCAACAAACAAAAGGTGTGTTATGTGTATGAATTTTAGGATTGTCTTGGGACAATTTTTTCTGTATCAAACAGTTTTCTAAGACTGATACACATGCTCTTTTAGTACTCTGTTGCCTTGGGTCTACTTGAAGCCACACCACCTATTTAGAGACTCCATCAACATGATGAAACCCAACCCTACCTAGGAGGAGCTCAACTTTAAGGAGTGTTGATTACAAATCCTAAAGAGAAGGAGAAGGAGAACTAGGACTCTGTCTATGTGCATGAATATTTGGAAGTTCAAGATTTCTATTTAAGTCCTTGATAGCTAATAATGAAATGTTGAACATAATTGGAAAATCTGATCATCCTGCCTGAGACTGCAAATATCTGTTTTAACACAGGGAACTCATTCGTCAAGTTCGGGCCTGCAAAACTGCAGCTGAAGAAAGAGAGGTCATCGCAAAAGAGAGTAGTGCTTTGCGTACTGCATTTAAGGATGATAACCCCAAAAGACACCGGAATGTTGCTAAGCTCATGTTCATACACATGTTGGGCTACCCTACACATTTTGGCCAAATGGAGTGCCTTAAATTAATAGCAGAAAATGGATTTGTGGAGAAAAGGATTGGTTACCTTGGCTTTATGCTACTACTGGATGAGAAGCAGGAGTTGTTCATGATGGTCACAAACTCTATAAAAAAGTATCCTGAAACTTGCATCTGATAATTCATGTACATTTTAACTTTCTGGTATACTTACAGGATGTAGAGGATTTGTTGGTTTTCTTTTTGTTAGCTTGTTGGTAGATTTACTTTTTTGTGTTTCTTTGTTGGTGACATTCTTGCACTTAATATATCAAAAGCATCCTGAACTTGCAATAGTGATTTGAATAATGCAAATCAGTTCATTGTGGGCATTGCACTCTGTGCATTTGCAAACCTCTGCTCTACCGAAATGGCTAGTGATCTTGCATCTGAAGTAGCAAAACTGCTGCAGAATGGGAACCCATACATACGTAAGAAGGTAAACCTAAAAGTTTGTAGGTTTCCACATCAGTCTAAGTAGCTCTGTTTATGAAGATATTGAGGCTTAAATCCTAGCTCTATAATCAGCAGAGGAGAAAGTCGAGCTTAGCTAGAGAGAGGGCACGACTACTGGCAATCTAAGTCTTAAGAAACAAACTAGATAATTTCCATGTTATTTGCAAAGAATAAGAATCAGTATCAACTGTGCTTAAAAAGCCACGAGCTGTGGAAAACAGGAGACTACAAGCAAGATGATGAGACTCTGAAAAGTGAGTGCCTGGAGTATGGATGATGACTGTGCCAATGAAAAGGATTTATGTACTAGCATAATTTCAATGTTTGCTCATATTTCAGGTAAAAAGATACATTCAGTTCTTTTCTAATCGATAGACATTCTTCTTGTCTAGGCTGCTTTGTGCTGTGTGCGAATTGTGCATAAAGTTCCTGACTTGGGGGAAAGTCTGTTGAACTCAGCTATTGCATTGCTTTCGGACAAACATCATGGTGTTCTTGTTGCTGGTTTAAAGCTCTGCATTGTGCTATGCCAAACAAGCAGTTCAACAGCTCTTGAACACTTGAAGAAAGTAAGTGCCAATGAAGCTGAGTTATTGTATCAATGGTGGTAAAAAAATTAATTTTCATGAATGTTTTGAACTTTTTAGAAGGTATTGCTAAGATCAAACAGCCGTCTGAACAGTAGAGTATGTGTATATCTGACATTTTTATGCTCAAGAGTAGTTGCATCCTTTTTTTTTCTGATTTGATCTCGAACCAGCCTTCCTTCTCGGATAGGGTGGTAGACAACCCGATTTAACACTAAATTACAGCAAGCAAATAAAATCATAAATCTGAAATAAATATACTCCTACATTTAACTTGGACAGCTGACACCTGATTGGCCCCGAAATTGGTGCCTCTTGTGCTATTTCTTTAACTTCTATTGCTTGAATTTGTAATATACTAAGGCAGACTGATCTCTCTAAAAATTCCAATACATTTGGCTCTCACTGATGCATCAAGATCTAATGTGCCCCTTGATTATGACATTGTTTAGGCACAAATTGAATCTAGTACACTCGTATGCGGGTCAGCTTCAATGTGGATGGTCAATCATCACTAAATTTACTATAAGTGCTTCATTTCCAGCAGCTGCCCTTTCGTGGAGGAGGATTCGGGTGGTGGGCCTTCAGGGGAAGACATGGCGACTGGACCCCTATGTTTTCTGAAAGGAGCTCAGGGAGTGGCGCCTTTGGATTTGGGAGGGCAGACCACTTGATGAGCTGGAGTGGGATCTAGGAGAGTGGCTATGGCCGGCATCTGCGGTCGCCAAGAAGCCACCCAGGTTCCTAGAATACACTGCCAAGAGTGGCAGACATGTACTGATGTAGGAGGATATGGATTGGCGCCGTCACGTAGCAGGCACTGGGTGGAGCACACCATTACGGATCCCTTCCGAAGGACCTTCTGGCGCCGCCTATGGGATAGTTGGAGGCCGAGGAGGATGTCGTACTTCTTATGGTTGGTGGCACATGGAGGTTTGGCGGTGGAAAGTTGGCTTGCCCAGATGCAGGAGGAGGGAGGTTGTAAGCGCTGCACAGAGCAGCCTCTGGAAAACCCAAAGCATTGCCTTTGGTCATGTGAGGAGGCGCAGCTCGTGTGGAGAGGAGCATGCCGCATCCTTCACCGTATAGCACCCAACCTTGGATATATCTCATGGGGAGCTTTCTGTTGGCAGGCAGTCAGCCAGAGCCGTCACCTTTTGTATGAGGCTGGGATGCAGGACACGATATTCATTATCAAGGCGGGGTCGTGCACAGTGGTCGGTTTGGAGGCTCTACCCATACGCCATGTACTGGAGCCCACAGCAGACCGCTCGGAGGCATGGGAGATCATAGGGAGTCTTATTGGATGGCATATCTGGAAGGCGCGGTGTCAGGAGGCTTTCGGCGGAGAGAGACTTTCAGCACACGCGACCTTAGCAGAGCTCTGGACCTCCATCATCCACTCCCTCTGCGGCTGATGGGATCAGGTGCAGGGCGAGTCCAGGGCTCGTCAGGAGCTCCGAGGTCACTTCATGCACACTTGGGGCAGCCAGGGTCTGTTCTTCGTGATGCAGGCAAGCAGCCCCAATTGGCGATATATCAACTCCCCCCCTCAGACCACCTTGAGAGGCTTGTATACATGATGTATTGGTGACTTTGCGTCAGCTCCAGCTAGTCTGTTGAGCATGAGCACTCTGTTGTAATCAGTGTTTTTGAGTAATATAATCAGCCACATTTTACTTGCAAAAAAATTTCCAGCAGCTGCTCTAATCTTTCAGCTTTTGTTTAATGGGCATGCACTTTGAGCTAGCTGAAAAACCCTAATTTCTATTGTAAATTAGGGTCTTGACAGCATAAAAACTATTGTCCACCTTCAAATAGCTGAGCAAAACTGCAAATGGTTGAGATTTAATGGCACACTTCTCAAGAAAGCTGATAAACTGAAACTAGCCTTACTTCTCGAAGAGGGTGGTAATGACCTGATTTATCAACAATTACAGCAAGCATAAAATTCACATAAATTGGAAACACAAATGCTACCTAAATCTTGGACAATGGATGCCTATCATCCCCAAAACTAGTGCCCCTTGTGGTATTTCTTTATCTTGAATTGCAATCTAGATGGAAAAAAATGAGTTTCCTTGAATCCCTTCACTCTCCAATTGCCTCTTGCTGTCATAAATGACGAGCAAGCCTTCAAACCAAATTTCCCCTTGGTTTGCTCATGGATTGGTCTTAATTTTTCTCCTTGGGTGACAAATTCAACCCTAAATGTTTGTTGTCTGAATGGCCGCTTGAATCTCTTGAAATTTCCCCCAATTTTAGTGACTGAAATTCAAGTCGCTAGGCCCAGATTGTGCAATAATTAACTTGCAGTCATATGCGCAAGTCACATTTGCACATTTGATTGACTTTTAGTCAAATGCTGACCAAAGCATTAAAATTTCATATTCTCGTGAGATAGACCACTCCCTTGAAAACCCTGCAATCATCCTCAATTGCATTGCAATGTGCCAAAGCAAAGCATATTGCATTGGAATTTACCAAAATGCATCATACTCAAAACGACATTGGCCACTATTGTTCAACCATACTGAAGCCAAACATTTGCTGAAAATTTCCAGCCAACATAAATAAATTATAAGACTCATAAATACTCCAAAACTTTTGCAAGAACCCATAGAATATATCTCTCAATTGCATATCTCAACTATTCTAGCCAAACAACCATATTAGAGCATAAACTGAGCATGAACCATGGCCACATTATTAATGGCATTCATAAAACACATGGCTGTTCACAAAACTAGCTGAATATCACTGACAATTGATGATCATCCATTGAAAACCAACAATTGATAATCAATCTCTAATGATCATACACTAATGTAAACTGATACATACTAATGCAAATATATAGTTTCTTAGATGTAGGTGAAAAATCATACTATATAATTTTGAATAGTGACCTCATGAAGAGGCTCCAAGTTTTTCATGTGGTTTCCTATGGCTCCTGCCATCGCGTCGCGGTCCTCCTCCCCCCTGCCCTACACCCTCTTGTCTGTCCTCCCCCCTCCCGCTCGACAATCCTCCCTCCAAGTGCTAGTTCTCCCCCTCCCCCCCCCTCTGTGCCAGTCCTCCTCTCCTCCGCTATGCACCCTCTCGTCTGTTCTCCCCCTTTCCGCTTGACAATGCTTCCCCCCACACCCCGCTTTTTTCCCTTACCAACCCCCTGCCTGTTTCCCCCCTCCGCATGCTCCCCTGACTTGAGGCCCCCGACAAGGTGGTCACACCACCGTTTTGAAAACAACAAATTTCCCTTCTCTCCCCCACCTCCAGTTGCTCCCTCCCCCCCCTGCAGCAACTCCCCCCCCGGTAGCACAACAACGTGATAGGTAGGTTCCTAGCAAGGACGCGCAATGGAAACCTCTGGTCAGACGCCAGTGCATTCTACGAGTGCCCCCCAATCAAACACCTTGCACATCATCCTCTCTGAGGAACAACTCTTAGCCGTCCGTGCCACAGAGATGGAGTTGAAAGAAACAACAATCTTTGGTCGGTTGTTGGACACTCCCCATCGAGGACCCAGCTGTGGGATTGGCTCCACTCCACGCTGTGCATTGGCATAGCGTAGATCGTGGAGGCAGTCCTCGTGTACCTCTGCGGACGTAGCTCGTGAGTTACTGGAGAGCTCGCCCTATGCCTCCACAAAGGGGGTCATTTACATGGTTCCTTGGTATAGTAGCTTCATAGTGGAGTCTTTTGCGCTCCACAACACAGTTCTCAGACACCCAGTCACCTTACTTTTCCCCGGACTGGTGGTAGAGTACCGCTAGTTAGTGGAGGACTTTGGACGGCTCTTCGGCACAGTTTTTCCTACCTTGTTTGGGGATGCAGTGATAGCTGTAGGAGTCCCAAAGATAGGAGTGGCTGTGAAAGACACAAAGAGTATACCAAAGTTCTTAGAGATTGAGGCAGGAGGTCACTCCTTTAGGCAGCAGGCCATTGTGACTAGGCAACCAGGGCAATGC
The DNA here is from genome assembly GCF_053477565.2 of Lygodium microphyllum. NCBI lineage: Eukaryota > Viridiplantae > Streptophyta > Polypodiopsida > Schizaeales > Lygodiaceae > Lygodium > Lygodium microphyllum. Next base: position 97,527,986 of record NC_141161.1, read on the forward strand.
CTGCGTTGCCATGACTTTGGGCATCAGGCAGCAGATTGTATGCATTTTGGAGCCAAGGCGGCTCCGCCGATAGGCTCGCAGGTGGACACTGACGGCTTCACATCGGCTCGCAGGTGGACACTGATGGCTTCACATGGGTCTAGAGAGGACAGAGAGGGAGACGGAAAGGGGGGCCGTAGCTAGCTTCTCAGATGCAGCCTCAACAACAGGAAGCAGGAGGGCGAGCGACCCCCCCTGGGGAGAGCACTCCGCAATCCCCCCTTGCTCGCTCCACCTGGTAGGATTGTAGTCCCCCACAACCACCACCCGTGCCTCACACTACCTCACCCGAGATCCCACAGCCCCCACACCCACCCCCCTCCACCTCCAAGGCTCCCCCCATTGACCTTGGCCCACAGTCCCCCCTTCTAGGGCCACCAGCCATCCCCCACCACACACCCGCCACGTATCTCTGACCATCCCACCATCCCTCGATCCTCTTTCCCCCCACCACCTTCCCTGCCGAGCACCCCCCCCTGATCCGCATCCGGTGGTTACCAAAACGCAGCAGTCTGGAGGCTGGAAACTGGTAAACGCAGCAGTGTACCACCGATCGGGGGTTAGAAATTGTGCACAGTCTGTTGTAAACAACAAGCTGAAACAGTGTCTGAGAGTGTCAGGGCCTACAATGCTGAAAACGCAGGCTGGCTGACCCTGGAGATGATGGATAGCAGGTTGGACAGCAGTCTGGGACAATTTGGAGCAGTCGCCAACAGCTGAGAGTTGTCGCCTATAGCAATGGACAGGCTGAAGATGAGGTGGCTGCAGTCATGATGGCTCGACAGCAGATGGAGGCGGGGGCTGCACGCTGGAAACTGGGTGCCAACAACAGCAGAGGGTGTGTGTGCTGGTGTAACCTGCAAAACAAGGATCATAGCTGAATGGGGGCAGCCTGTCTATTTATAGATGTGGAAGGGTCCCAAAAAATTAAGGTTTCCACTAAACTCTCTCGAACCGCTCCCCGTTTTAGGGTTTTACTCTAAAAGAGCATTTTTAGTGTGTTTTGGGACTCTTTAAGAGGCTAATCAGCGAGTAATGCCTATTTTAGCTCAACACCCCCTCTCAGGTCCAAAACTGAGCTGAAAGGTTAGGCTAGCCATTGTGATGTTTATGTACCCCAAGGCGTCCCCCCCCAAAGCAACCAAGGCATCGGACAAAGGGTGCACGTCGGCTGTCCAGTGGCCTATCAAGACTATAGAGACGATGGTTATCGTACCAAGGGAATCCAAGTAGTCACCCCAGAGAGGATAGGGCATAGTACAAAGGGTGCATGTCGGCTGCCCAATGGCCTATCAAGCCCTACAAAGGCGGATGGAACTACATGTAATGCTTTTTTATTTTTGAATAAGTGAAGTAAATTTGATGGGATGCGGCCGATTAAGTAAAAGTAACCCAGAAGACGGGAGTGGGGAGGGTACACCCAACACATCACAAAACAGTACAAGCTAACCCAACCACTCAGGGTGTCAATGACGAGGAAAAACAGGTGGTGAGGTATCCATGTGATGAAGAAGGATGGTGGTGCGGTAACAATAGCCGCCGGTGGAAACAGCTTAGGATCCGCTTGAGTGGTACTCTGCACAATGAGATGCAAAGTATGCTACATGCTAAAGAATGTTCATGCAGCAGGTGCCACTTGGACAGTGTCCCTCATGGAGAAATTGTTCACTTGCCCAAGCGCCCTAGTACAAAGATAATGAAATCATGCAATGCAAAGGGTAAGGTACAACAGGGGGGAGAAGCCGATGTTGAAGACAAAGTGCTGAAGCCTGTAGAATACCAAGAAGGGTGGGAACCCCCTCTCAACTTGGATGTAGATGTCGAAGAAGGAAGAGGAGCCTGATGTCCGTCTTCGTGTGGTGCCGAGAACCATAAGGAATGAAGAGGAGGAGGAAGCATCCCAGCTGGAAGAGCTAGGTAGAAGTCACCGCCATGATAGCATTGAGAGAGATATCGAGAGAGATGTTGCATGATCTGCCTCAGGAGGGGAAGCCTTCATGTTGGTAGAAGAGAAAAACTCCAAGGATGATGAAACCATGAAGGAACGGCGCACATCCCAAGTCTCTAGCCTAGGTAGGACTGGGCAAACCTACATGTTAGCCCTACACTGAAAATAAAACTTGCAAAGGAGATCAAAGTTTGCAATCACAGAGGTTAGTAGTAAGATGCTCCCAAAACAAAATAAAACTAAAATGAAAAGATAATTGAAGGAACAAGTGCAATGATACAAATGTGTATGTGTGTGTGAGTAAATGCAGTGGAAGACTTAAAATATAGAGACAAAAATCCTATGGGCCCGACTCTAAGAGTGCGGAAAAATGAATACTAGACTAACCTAGGGTATCCGAAAGGACATAGAGACATGCTAGTCTAAGAAGGTGGCCACCATCGCATATGTCTAGTAGCAGGGCTCTGCCAAGGGAACGCATGACGGGGTGGGGAGGAAGGTGAGATAGATGCCTGAAGTGCAACGGGATCGGAACTTGCAGACCAATCAACCAATCCTTCAGGAGTAGAGAAGGATGGCCGCTGAGGCTGTCCGGGTGCCACATGTCCATTAGTCGCTGTGGGGACTGGAGGAGCAGATGGGGCAGCAGTGGAAGGCGTAGCTTCATTGGATTGTGAAGTTTGACCAAGTAGTGGAACTTGACCCGTTAAAACGTGTCTTATCCGTGAAGGCATTCTTGGCCGTTGCAACAGGAGTGGTAGTGCTTGGAGATGGATAGTGTGAAAAAGTGTAGTGGGGGTAGGATGGGGGAGTGGAGTACACTTGGGAATGGGCCCTAGAGTGCCTACCAGGCATGCGGGTAGTGTGCAAGGTGGATCCATAGATAGGGATGGGCTGACTAGGCATGGGCATGGTAGCCACATGAGGAACCCAAGGAGGTGGGATGGAAACACGGGGAGTAGAAGATGGGAATCCCTGCATAGGTGTAACCCAAGGAGAGTGTGAAGACGCACCATAAGTTGAGGATGGAAACCCCTGCATATGAGTGGTCATAGGAGATGTGAAGCTGGGGATAGTGAGGGGGATGCCCATCATAGTCAACCCAAGAGTGATGGGTGTGCTCATTTGCTGAAAGGTGAGAGGCACTGTGTTAAAGGGTGGCATTCCCCCTAACGAAGTACCATGGTACAAAGAGGTAGAGAATGGGGTGAAGAAGGAAAAGGTGGTAGGAGCAGAGATGGTAGATCCAACCCCTAGGGTGTGTGATGTAGATGTGGAGTATAATCCAAGATTTTGGAAAGTTTATGAGAGAGGATCAAGGTGTGATATAGAAGAGGGTGGGATGGGAGGGAAGTGAGAAGTGTGTGTAATATGCTCAAATGAAATAGAAGCTGTAGATGTACCTGAATTTCGTTTGCTTCGTGAGCCCCATTTATTGAAGTTCATATACGCAAAGCCATCCGAATCCTGTACCTCAAAAGAAGAAACAGGCGAGGGTTTTGATTCATGCAATAGAAAAGAATTGTACAAACCTTACATTGGACCTGGCAGAGATGATGAAGGTGGATCGCCAAATGTTCCGAATGCCGTATGTCCTTCATGATCGGAGAGGTGGCCGGCCTCACCAACCGGTCCGAATATGGTAGCAAAACTGGTGGGAGGGGTGTAAACATCACCGTACTTGTTGCGATAGTACTCCTCAAAGTCCTCCTCTGTCATGTTAGTGAAATCTGGTGAAGGTTGAGTGTCGTCCTTCTCACCGAGTCCATAATGCCGTCTCAGGGCCTCCAATGATGGAGAAGCCTGATAAGACATCATAGGAACTGGAGAAGGTGTCTGGGACATTGTGATTCGGTTATGAGTTGTATTGTGTGCCTTGCACAAAGACTAGCTCTCAACAATATCCATAGGATATTGTTTACAAGAGCATCGTCTTTGATACCATGTTAAGAAGACTGCTAGGGTTTGCATTGAGGACACACAGAGTGTACGACCACGACAGAAACACAAAGAAACAGATACAGACATAGAGGGCAAAACTCAAACCCTAAACGCAAAACTCAAAACTCAAACCCATACGCAAAACTCAAAACTCAAACACAAAAACTCAAACACAAACAGAAGAAGGGAGAGAGAGAACACAACTCTGAAGTGAATGAATGCTGTAAATGAATGTAAGAGTGTACGGTGTGCTCAAGGGTAGAGCAATGTCGGAGTGTGACGTCCACCGAAGACGGATCCCAAGTCTGTGACCAGCAGTCGGAGTGTAGGAGTGCTGAATAGTGAATGGCAGCAGGATGGTCACCAAAACGCAACAGTCTGGAGGCTGGAAACTGGTAAACGCAACAGTGTACCATCGATTGGGGGCTGGAAACTGTGCACAGTCTGTTGTAAACAGCAGGCTGAAACAGTGTCTGAGAGTGTCAGGGCCTGCAATGCTGAAAACGCTGGCTGGCTGACCCTGGAGATGATAGACAGCAGGCTGAACAGCAGTCTGGGATAGTTTGGAGCAGTTGCCAGCAGCTGAGAGCTGTCACCTACAGCAATGAACAGGTTGAAGATGATGTGGCTGCAGTCGATGATGGCTGGACAGCAGATGGAGGCGGGCTGCAGGCTGGAAACTGGGTGCCAACAGCAGCAGAGGGTGTGTGGGCTGGTGTAACCTGCAAAACAAGGATCATAGGTGAATGGGGGCAGCCTGTTTATTTATAGATGTGGAAGGGTCCCAAAAATTAGGGTTTCCACTGAACTCTCTCGAACCGCTTCCCATTTTAGGGTTTTACTCTAAAAGAGCATTTTTAGTGTGTTTTGCTGCTGTTTAAGAGGCTAATTAGCAAGTTATGCATATTTTAGCTCAACATATCCTACCCTTGGTTTGCCCTGAACAATTGTGGGGGATGTATAAAGGGATAAGGGACTAGGGATGGACCCAGCCGAGCAAGGTCATTGGAGGTATCTAATTTGAGGACCCCTATGTGCTGTGGTGTGATTGTGGGTGCCTTTTTTTTCTCATTTTCTTTTTTTTTTGTTCTCTCTTTTCTTTTTTTTTTCTCTTTTTTTTTCTGGGATAAAATGTATACAATCAATGCAATACGTTGAGGCTATCAGTCTTTTATTTGGATTGAGAAATGTCGTGATCCAAAGGCTGTGAAAAATGGATTTTACAAAGATAATTGTGTTACTAGCCTTTATGCTAGAAGAACAGTTGTTGAGATGAAGAGATACACTTGAGATTTTGCAAATGTCTTTGTAACATGTGAGACATTGGAACAATTGAGGTAGCAACTGGGGTGAGCTGTGCATGGACAAGGGATAGAGCATATGGCGAATTGAATCCTGGTTGATGAAGAAACGTTTTTCATTGTTGGGAGTGTGGCTCCTACTCGGATGTAGAGTTTGGCCAAGAAAGAGAGAGTAGCCAATGACTATGCTTTGGGCCATGCTCAAATGTATTGTGCGCTTTTTACAAGGTTGATTTTCTCTTCTAGTGGGGCTTTCGTCATGGCTCTTTGTTTCTTGATATTTATGTTGCTTTCTTCATAATGGTTCTTTGTGGGGTTGGTGGTCTTGTGGTGACTTGGACATTGAATACTTTCGTACAGAGACCTGTGTCATCCTGGATTCACTTGGCAACTTATGAGAGTACATGCAAGTCATATGCTTCAATCATAATGAATAGGTGCAGCTCAAAAAGACATCACTTATCTGAATCCCATAGTATTGACTTCGATGCATATCACGTGTGCTTGATTATCATTGCTTGTGTGTGTGCTAGCTTTGCTTCTTTTGGTATTATTTATACATAGTCATAAAACACATTGTTTATTTATGTACACATTTGTGAATTCATGTCACTTCGTGGGGATAAAAACCAATTGTAGAACTCAAGATTGTACTGGAGTGTAGCATACGTATTTAGTAATCATGACAACCTACTCAGTAACAATAGATATTTTGCATCATCGAGTAGCATGGTGCCTTGTCCAAGTCTATTGGCAACATATCGCTCCTCCTCAGTGAGAATTTTATCAATCAGAGAGTTCTCTTGGCTAGTCCCAGCGAAGTCCATACCCTGAATGTAAGAATAGACTCTAGTGAAGGATTGTATATACCTCTAATAGCAAATAAACTCCAAAATACAAATTGGCAAACAAATCAAACCCTCTCAACAAAAATCCTAATGCTTGTTTTCCTTTTTTTTCTTTGTTTTTTCCTATACTAATGCATTCAAATCACAAAGTACACACCTACACTACTCCAACCTACTTTTCCAGATCCAAAAAACCAAAAACTTGCTAAGGAGATCGAATACCTCTTTAAACTCCCTCGTTTTCTACCTATCTCAAGCACCAGTTCGGGGAAAATCCTACTTCAATGCTCGATTCGGAGTGCGCAAGCACTCAAGGCTTGAATCCATTGGTCGTGGCACAATGGAACCAAAATGTAGAGGCGAGCTCAAGCTCAAGCGGCGCCAAGACCCAAGGAACGCTTATGTTCAAGTGTTTCAAGCCAAGCACTAATGGCTACCTCTCACATAGCCGACGCGCTCTCTCTCTTTACGAGTGTAGTGAGCTTACCTTCATGCCCGATCGAGTTGCCTCCTCTCCCGAGCACTTCGGTAGCTCCACGATCCAAGTGCAAGCTTCAACTGAGCTCGATCCTCAAGCTCCATGCGCCAAGCTCCATTTCCTCGAGCAAGAGAAGAGAAGAGAAGAGAAGAGAAGAGAAGAGAAGAGAAGAGAAGATGGAGAGCTTCTCCACCACGGTCCCTCACCCTCACGCACTCACTCTCTCACACTCTCACACTCCCTCTGTCAAGCACAAGCTCAAGCAAGCAAGAAGAAGAAGAAGAAGAAGAGGAGAGCTACTTTTGGCCACACACAAGAATGAGCTCCTCATTCACTTTTCAAGTTTATATATAAAACCCTAAATCCCTTTTGGGCGGTCATCCCCTTATCCCCTTTTTTATATGGCCGGTAGTGGTCTAGGCCCTTTTTCCCATTGTTCTCCTATCTTCCTAGCTTCCTTCCTATCGTTTGTCTACCTTTACAATTTGCACAACGCTCTTTTACAAAAGAAATCATGGTGCGTCTTGTGCGTTTTTACGAAAGTATTGACTTGCGCTTTTTCTTGTGCGCCTCTCCTTGATTTAGCACTTCTTGCGTTTTCAGATTTTTCGTGGCGCACCTTCGTTTTCCATTTCACTTTTGCCTTGGCCTTGTTTTCTGCTTTAGATTTTTTGGATTTTCCACCTTTTTCATTTGAGGGTTAACAACTAGCAACATCATCATCATTCTCAGTAGGACATTTGACCCCTGATATGCTAAGGAATATGGCAGCAACGGCTAGAGCAGATTTACGCGTCAAGTTCGGGACCTATTCAGAAAAGTCTAAACAAGACCCCAATTGACATGTAGCTCAATTTGAGACAAAGTGGTAGGCGAGAGGATTTGACGGAGTGTATGATGCGCAAGCCAAGATGCGATAATTCCAAGCGACACTTCAGGGAAAAGCCGCGCAATGGTTGAGTAATTTCATTATGGAACATTTTGCAGATTACACAGCATTAAAGAATGCATTTTTGAATAGATTCTAGAAGGAGAAAACTCCAAATGATGTGCTTGCTAAGATTAAGAAGATCAAGCAGAAGATGTTTGTGGGGGATTATACATAGAAATTTAATTAGTATTTGAAGAGGCTTACAGCTGCTGAGAGGCCTACAGATGAAATGTTGGCCGGATATTATATGAAGGGATTGTGGAAAGAATTGCGGAATGCGGTTGCAGGTGTAGATGTAGGAGAAGGATTGGATGCATTAGTGGAAACTGCTATGAGAGTAGAGCAAAGGTTTGGAGTGTCAAATCCGAGTACTTCCAAGAAGAGTTCTTGAGAGAGGAAGAAGAAGAAGACAAAGGGGAAGAAGAAAAAGTCTACAGATGACAGCAGTGATGACGATTCCGATTCAGATCTCGATGCAGATTCAGATACAAATTCGCATTCCAATTCAAAGACCAGAAGCAATTCAGATTTAGATTCGGATTCGGATTCAGAACCAGAGTCAGAAAAAGAGGATAGGAAGAGGAAGCATAAGAAGATGTTTAAAAAGAAATCCAAAGCCAGGACAAAGGGAGATTTAGTTGAAAAGATGGTGGAGAAGAAGTTGAAAGAAATGGGTGTTAAACAAGAGTCGTGAAGTAAGAAGGTTCATTGTGATATTTGTGACAAGGATGGTCACATGACAACTAATTGTTGGTACAATCCAAATTTTAGAGGACCAATTCCAAAGAGGATTCAACAAAAGATTTAGCAAAATATGGCGCAGGCAAGCGGAGTATTTCCGGAAGATGTTTAATAATCACGGATGGTAGAAACATCAGCAACAATTTTTTGGATGGCGAACCAAGCATCATGCCAATGTTGTCATGCATGGGGTTATGCACATTACCAGCCATACCCAGATACATTGGGCCTTGCATACTATGCGTTGGTTGTTGCATATCATAAGGAGTTGTATGATACATCCTTGTATGTAATCCCTAATCCACCATAGTATGAAAAATGGTGCCACCACCAAAGTATCTTGGCTACCCTATACTTGCTATTGAGCTAAACATGCATTAATCTAACTTAAATAGCCCCAAATTGCGCTTAATTAATGAAGAAAACATCTTATTTAAAAAAGAAATGCGATCCTAGAGAGTTACTGTGTCTCACATGCAAAACCCTAATTTATGTGTCCCAAACTTTCCATAAATAGACATGCATCCCATCACTCTCCTTCAATCTTGTTTTTGCAGGTTTCAGGAGTTGTATCTCTGCTACCTACAATCTGTTCACGGAGGATATCATGGTTAGAGCTTTCACTAGCCACCTACAACCATATGGCGTGCGATTCCAACCTTCTTCATGTGTTTGCAATTGTCACCAAGTTCCATGAGCTATCGCCTATAGTTAGTTGCTGTCGCCCCATAAGCTAGCAGCTATTGCCATGATCTTCTCTCCTCTAAATGTTGCTTTTTGGGTTTTTGGATGCCGCCCTGACATTCTCTCACCACCACTGTCTACTGCGTTTGTACCTAATAGTTGTCGTGTAGATTTTCTCTCTCCTTAGGTACCTACGTTTTTAGTCTCTCTCTCTCTTGCATTGTCGTTTGCATCAAATTTAGCCTTCCTTGGTTGCATTTGCTGGTGTTAGACACTCGGAGGCTGCCTTTGCTGCGATTCGAGATCCGTTTGGAGTACGACACACTCTACAATTCATAACCTCTGCCTTGATCCTAGTGATATGAGAGTTCGAGGATTAGTATTCACTGCATAGTGTGTTTACTGCATAAGCACTGTAATTTCATTATTCAATCACTTTATTGTTCATTGTGTTCATTGTCAGTGTGTTACCCTAACCCTAAACCTAACTGTGTTTGAGAGTTTATCAATCTATGCTTTGTCGTACAATTGGTTTTGTGTTTTTTGCGTTTAGAGCATTTTTCCATATGGTATCAAAACTAGGTACTGTTTGAGAAACCTTGGCCTTTGATCGAAAAGATCATTCATGAAAGTAGGAATAATAGAAGGGTTAGATGACTTCGAATGCATTCACAACACCGCTCCAGTCTCCACAACCAAACATGGAACAAAATGATCAGGAGTGGGCTTCTCAGCTTGCTGCTATCGATTTGACATGGAAGGAGCACCATCAAACTACCATGGATTCCACAAACCATATCAAATTTCTGCTATTGAGTATGATCTCATCCTTATGCATAGGGCTCAGCAGGAGGTTGAAGATAAGCCTGAGTTTTCTCCTTTAGATTAGTGCACAGAACTAATGATCTTGTAGGACCTTTGAAATCTCCACTACGGATCGGCCATCTACAAGTGGAATCTGGCTCGGATTACACATCACTTTCACAACACTTTTTTTCAATGCCAAGTACGAACCCTACTATTTCAGATTCCATGCCTTCTGTATTTTCTGTTGGATTGGGAGATGCTCATCAAGAAGAGACTCTTTAAAACAAGCTTTGGTTTGTGAGTAATGAGGAAGATAGGTATTTCTTCCATGAACTCAAAACTAGGCAAGAAGCTAAAAGAACTTGTAAGTATTTCTAACCTTCCTTCTCCTTCAAATGATTTTATTTCTCATGGTCAATATGGAGTAGGCGCATCCTTATTTAATGCATTTAATGGACAAAAGGAACCTATGATGTTTCCCATAATAACATCCAGCACAAATCCATTTGGTCTCCCATCCCTCCCTCCCTCATCTTCTGCTGCACCTTTCTTTTCGCTTCTATTAAGTGCACCACATTATTCACCATGCACCACACCGTGGGGTTTTGTACATTTAGGCATAGCCTTTAGGACCTCTACATACCCATTTCCGAGTGGTGTAGCTGTGACGGCGGCTCGACCCCTACACATACACTTTCGGGCTATCCCTTTGGGAGTGCATCCCAGACATATTCGAGTCTCGATCATTTGGTATCGCAGTTTGCCTCTGTGGCATTACCTAGTGGACCATCCGATCATTCTCTAGTGTCCCAGCAGCTGACATTTGGACAAGGCTATTGTGTCCCAATGCCTCCACCTACACCTATGTTATCATGTGGATCTATGTCCGTTTCGGTTACCTCCGCAGCAATCGGCACTCATTGGACATTAGTAGCCTATGTTTGTTTCGTTTACCTCTACAACAATCAACACTCATTGGACATCGACAGCCTATTTCTGCATAGCCATCTTTACTCCCTCCTACTTCTTATCCATCACCACCACCATCATCTTATCCCACCTATCCATCTTTACAGACACTTGATGGTTCTAGTTTCTCATCCGCTAAGCATGCATTTAATGGCAAGACTTGTTTCAACAAGTCAAACTGATGAGGCATGTCTTAGACTCTCAAAACCTATGGGATTTAGTGTAGGGGTTGGAACCCCAACTTGATCCCGCTCTTACTCCATACGAGGTCGTCCGCCCATGGAAGGCTTGTAACGCCTCTGCTATTATTGAGCTTATGTAGGGCTTGTTGCTTGAGTTCCACTCTCAGCTTCAGCATTTCGTCTTACCATCGGAGTGTTGGATACACTTCGCTGACCGCTATGCGGCTTGGGATAGGATCCATCGCATCAATTTGGATCATGAGCTCCAAAATTTCAAAATCATAGACAAGGATGACTTGAAAGTCAAGTTGACTGAGTTTCCCTACTGATAAAGATTTTCTTGGAAACAAGATTGTACAATCTATACCCTTTTCTTTCAGTGTTGCACCCCACAAATATACACTTGACAATCTTATTGTCCAACTTCTTTCCCAATACTTTGGGAATATGATCATATGTAAGACACCTAAAATTACGAAAGTGACCAACTGAAGGTTTACAGTTGTTCCAAGCCTCAAATGGCGTGACATTTTTCAATGCCTTAGTAGGGTATCTATTCAAAACGTGACAAACACACATAACCGCTTCCATTCAAAAACCATGTGGCAATTTTTTAGCTTTCAGCATACATCTGGCCATCTCCATGAGTGACCAATTCTTCCTTTCTGCAATCCCATTCTGCTGTGGAGTATATATAGTAGTATATTGATGTGCAATGCCTTTTTGCTTCAAAAAATTATTCAGCAAAGAAGACATGTATTTCCCCTCTCGGTCCGAACAGAGAGTCTTAATCTGACAGCCAGATTGATTTTTCACAAGTGCAATAAAAGCCAAAAATGCATCATACACTTCTAAATAGACATAACAAAAATGAGTAAAGTCATCAATGAAGGTGACGAAATAATAACATCCACCCAATGACTTTATCTGCATAGGTCCATACACATCTGAAAGCATAATTTGTAACCTAGCCGTAGCTCTAAAAGCAACATCACGAGGAAAAGAAAATCAATGCATTTTTTTCAAAATGCATCCCTCACAAATATGCTCAGGAGGTCTCTCCAAGAGAGATAAACCATCTAACATGTGAGTATGTTGGATAAGCATAAGGTTGGTTGGTGTCTGAGGCGCTAGTACATATTTCACAATGGCTACCAACGGTGGATCCAGACAATGAAATGCTATGGTCGCTGAAGGACGATGATAGACTGACTAGAGATGTGGTAGTTGGAAATGGGGTAGAAAAAATAATTAATGCCTCAATGGAGGAGAAGGCGAATCGCTTCTGTATGTTGCACTATGCCTCTATGGAGACGTGGCTCGCCAAGTACCAAGTCGCTAGGCAAGATTGAGAGGAAGTGCGATCTAAATTCCGATGTAGTATGCATCATCGACCGATTCGATATCCTGAGAGCATGGAGGAGATGCCGCGGTTCATGTCAACGCGACCACGGTCTCAATGGAGGAGTGGGAATTCTCGAGGGGATGTAGTCCAAAGGTGATGAGGTGTTTAGGATTTGTCGTATCTATATTTTATATGCAACATCTAATTTGAGTGTTTCAATGTACAGTACAAAATATATAGTGCAATGTGGTCGCGCGAACGGCATTTTCGCGTGGAGCGTATTGACAAAATGCGCTCCACAATGGACTATGGTATCATGGCAAGGTTCGAGCAAGAGAGCCAGCGACGAGCAACGGATCCAAACACGGTTGTAGATGAGATGGAGTATTTTGGGAACTTGCAAAGTATTATTACGCTGGATTACCGCAGCTTCTCCATGATACTATTCGATATGCAGTGGTTCAAAGTGGTACTTGGAGGAGCTGGAGCAATAGTTCGACGAGGTCCATTTGGATTTCTCGAAATAGATTCCGAAAAAAAATAGATGGATTTACGCGACACCTTTGTGTTGCCGGTCCATTGTGAATAGGTGCATGGACTCATTTGTTTGTTAATTGTATTACGACATGGTACATGTCACAATGGTTTAAAAGCCATGCTACCTTCTGGCCGAGCTCGTTGTCGCACAAAGCCTTTCAGGGTTTTCACGAAGCGCTCCAAGAAGAACATCAACTGCCATCGTTAACATGCCTTATGCGAGCATGCTATAACTCTACATGTGACATAGTAGGAGTAATAGGAAAGTACATCTCCTGCCCATTACGTCGCTGTGCCCCCGCCCGCATTTCGTCGTGCCTCCGCCCGCCTGTTTGTTGCGCCCCGGCCTACCCCTGTCTTGTCGCTTTGTCACACGCCAGTGCCATCGACAGCCACCAGTGCCATCGACTCTCTCCCTCACCATCGATAGCTACCAACACCCATCTCTCTCGCCCCACCAGGGCCCGTCGCCAGCTGCCTGTGTGCTGCCTTGTCGGGAAGCTTGGCCCGCTTCCTTCCCCCCCCCCCCCCCACGCCCCGCCTATCTTTGTTTCCCCCTCTCAACTCCCCGCCCCCTGAGTGCTGCCTTGCCGGGAGGCCTGGCCCGCTATTAGGCTGCAACACCACCGCCATCGAAAACAGAAAACCTGCCCCCTCTCCCCCCCTTCCTCCTCCAGTTGCTCTCTCCCCTTGCAGCAACTCCCCATCCAGTAGCACAGCAGCGCGATAGGTAGGTTCTCCCAGAAGGGACGCGCAATGGAAACCTATGGTTAGACGCCGGCGCACTCACCGAGTACCCCCCCAGTTGAACACCTTGCGCGTAGTCCTCTCTGAGGAGCAGTTCTTAGCCGTCCGAGCTAAAGTGCTAGAGCTAATGGAAACAAAGATTTATGGTCAGGTAGTAGGACATTCCCCAGCCAGGGCCCAGCTTCGGGATTGGCTCCACTCCACGTTGCACATCGGCACAACGTAGATCATGGAGGCGGTTCTATTGGGCCAAGGGATCTTCATGGTCCGCCTCAGCTCGGCAGACGCAGCTTGCGAGCTACTCGCCAGTTCACCATATGCATCCACGAAGGGGGCCATATACATGGTCCCTTGGTACAGTGGCTTTACTGTGGAGGCGTTTGCACTCCACAACAGGTTTCTTCGGCACCCGGTCACCCTTCTTTTCCCCGGCTTGGCGATTGAGTACCACCAGTTGTTGGTGGAAGACTTTGGGCGGCTCTTCGGGACTGTTCTTCTCGCGTCCTTCGCGGATGCAGTGACAACTGTAGGGGTCCCAAAGGTACGGGTGGCAGTGAAAGAGGTCAAGAATATCCCACAGTTCCTAGAGATTGAGGCAGGCGGGCACTCCTTTAGGCAGCAAGTCATTGTGACTGGGCATCCAGGGCAGTGCCTGCGTTGCCACGACTTTGGGCATCAATTGGTAGTTTGTACACGTTTCGGAGCCAAGGCGGCTCTGCCCACAGGTCCGCAGGTGGACGCTGACGGTTTCACACGGGTCCACAAGCGACAGAGAGGGAGACAGCAAGGGGAGGCGCAACCAGTCCCTCAGACCCAGTCTCGTCAGTAGGGTGATGGCGAGCGAGCGGCCCCCTCTTGGCAGAGCACTCCACAGCCCCCCCTGTCCGCCCCATCCGACAGGACCGCACCCCCCGCTTTCTCCACACCCCTTGCCAGGGCCACCACCCCCCCCTCCCCACCCGCCATGCATCTCTAGCCATCCTACCATATCTCGATCCTCTTTACCCCCATCACCCCCCCTACCGAGCACCCCCCCTGATCCGCACCCAGGTGAGGTGAGCCCCCCCAGACCCCACCCCCCTCCTCCCACAGGAGGTGATGAGCCACACACACCTATCTCCTCTGCGCACCAACAGTCTCCCCCCGTCCACACAGCCACCAGCTCATCTACCCCTGCCACTCACCATACTTTCCCGAGACAGACACAGCTGGCTGCCACAAGAGTTTTTCCGCAATGGCCCATGGTCCTACCTGCGAGTTGCGGAGCGCGGAGAGTTCCCACTACCTCTAGAGGTGGGGATCTTCATGGTTGGTAAGTCAAGGAGGGGCAAGGTCCACCTACTAGCACCACCGGATGGACCAAACTACGCCTTTTTTCTTTAGTCATCTTACTCAGAGGAGTGGACGACTACACAGATTGAGGAGGAGTTGAAGAGTCAGGTGGCGGATCACATCTCCCAGTGGATAGGAGATGAATGATTAGCACTGTTCGCACAATAGTGGCCAGGTTGCATGATGGACATTAACTGGTGGGTTGGCGCCGACGTCCCGCATTTGAGCATTATCTTTCGAGCCCCCCCACAGTGGAGAGCGCCGAGGGACGTGATCGAGTGGCCCCCGGCACAGGCGGCTCGCTTCTACCAGTGTACAGAGTCACGTTTTTTAGCATGGCTGATAGATGCATTGATAGTACCACCTGGAGCATCTATCACCCCTATGGTCCGGCCGAGGGCCATCATGGGGGACTGGAGCTCACCATCCAGACCAGCGGCAAAACGCACTTGCATGCCTCACAGTCTCTCTTCCTCATCTGCAGCATCCACACCGAACAGATGCCTGTTCGGTCAGTCACAGGTTTCCCCATAAACTTACATCTTGCATCCTGGAATGTGAACAGTCTCCACTACAGTGGGGCACGTGGCTCGAGGAAGCTGATTGTCTGGCGTGAGTTGTAGCCTGCCCTTGCCGGACGGATAGACATCTTGCTTCTGTAGGAGCACAAGCTCACCCTCGCCCATCAGGCTCAGCGGGTTGGGAAGGTACTTCTGGGCAGCTCGCATACTTACTGGGAGCAAGCCATAGGTGCCCACGGTAGGAGCGGAGGCGTATGCACCTCTATTGGCCTGAGTCTCACCACTTGTGTACGAG
The DNA here is from genome assembly GCF_053477565.2 of Lygodium microphyllum. Classification (NCBI taxonomy): domain Eukaryota; kingdom Viridiplantae; phylum Streptophyta; class Polypodiopsida; order Schizaeales; family Lygodiaceae; genus Lygodium; species Lygodium microphyllum. The sequence goes on from NC_141161.1 coordinate 97,543,632, forward strand.
ACCACGGGACGATAGTGGCAGGAAGGGTTCTATGGATCAAATTGGATATTGGGGACTCATGTATTGGAGTCCTCAATGTCTATGCCCCTACGGAGGTTAGGGCACGCAGTAGGTTCTAGGTGGAGATTGTAGCTAGACTCCCAGAGGTGGACTCCTGAATTGTTGGAGAAGATTTCAACAACCTGAAGGCTTTGGAGAACCAGCAAGGCAGAGGAAGAAACTATCAGGGCATGGCTGGGGGGGAGCAGGAGGCATGGGAGGTCTTTTTGCTTGCAGTCGGAGCACGGGATGCTTGGAAAGACCCTGCCTTCCACAGGAGGGAGAGGTCGTTGGACTTCTCCTAGGGATACGGGCGGCTAGGTGGAGCCTTGCTGGATCTGTTGGACAGGTTTTATGTGGGAGAGTGGGGAGGCTCTCGTGGAGGCTAGATTAAGCAGTTGGCAGGCACCACGTTATCCGATCACTGCCCGGTTCTCCTGGCACTTGATCCCCTAGCATCCACCCTAGATACACGATCCTGTCGAATCCCTGACTCGATCTATAGGAGGGTGGAGGTGTCGAGACAGATAGAGCAGATTTGGACCAGAGAGTGGGTCAGGAGGGACAGGAGAACAGAGGAGGTTGCAGAGGTCCTAGCCGAGTCAAGCAGAATTTGCCAAAAGAGGCAGCCCTACAGGCCAGGCAGTAGTGCTAGGAGGAGGAGAGAGCACTCCGGCGGGACCTTGCAGCCATGCAGAGATTATTGCAGGCGGTACCAGGGGACCCCACCCTCCATGCATAGGAGGTGCACTCGCGTGCAGCCATTGCTGGCCTAGAGGATAGGTGCTCGGAGTTCTCTTTCCGCACTTCAGCAGCCTTTTGGGCGCGGAAGGGGGACCCGATGTGCAGGGAGATCTTCCAGGTGCACCAGCCCCGCACCGTGGGAGAGCATATACGCAGCCTTAGGGATCTGTATGGGAGGACCCGTTCTAGCCCTAATGAGGTGATGGAGATTGCCACCGACTATTACATGCGTCTCTTCCAGCAGGAGACAGCTTCAGCTAGAGGACAGAGATGCAGACAGCAGGTATGGGATCACACCCCGTCCCTCATCACAGAGGAGATAGGACACGCCCTCCTAGCCCCCTTCACAGAGAAGGAACTAGAGGAGGCTTTCCATACACAGGATGGGTAAAAATGCCGGGGGGAGGATGGGCTCTCTAAGGCTTTCTTCACTACCTAGTGGGGGTGGTGAAGGACCCCCTACTGAGGGCTTTCCAGGAGATCTTCACCTTAGGACAGATGCCAGGGAGGCTCTCGGCAGGCCTTATCAATCTTCTCCCCAAAGGGGGAGACCGGTTGGAGCTATCCCAATGGAGACCGATCACCTTATTGTCAGTGGCCTATAAGGCTCTGGCAAAGATGATTGGTAGACGATTACGCCATGTGCTTCCAGATATCATTCATGACACAGAGATAGGCTTTGTCCAGGATAGGAGCATCCTAGACAATGTATTTGCATTCTTTGAGGCGATAGAGTGGGCTCAGCACAGTGGGCAGAGACTGGCAGTACTACTCTTAGACTTCGAGAAAGCTTATGACAAGGTGGACTGGGATTTCCTAGAGGGTACCATGGTGAAGTTGGGATTCCCCCACGCTTGGATTCGCGGGGTCTCTGGCCTATACAGATCTTCCACCACCAGCAGGGTTCTCATAGGCGGGAGGCGAGGGGAGGAGTTCCGGTTGGAGAGATCGGTCCGATAGGGCTGTCCCCTAGCCCCATATCTATTCCTACTCTTCGCAGAGGCGATGTCTCACTTCCTCAGGTCATGTGTGAGCGGACTACGCTGCCGCCGACTTCCAGTGAGAGAAGAGATTGAGGAGTTAGACTCAGAGTACGTAGACGACACAGACCTCTACATAGAGGACGATGAGGTGATGCTGGAGAGAATGAGGCTGGCTCTTGATGTGTTTTGCGTTGCAGCGGGTGCGAAAATCAACTGGCGAAAGTCGGTTGGTTTCCTTACAGACCCGGACTCCAGCACGGAGTGGAGCGTCCACTTGGGATTTAGATGGGTGAGCACAGGGCAAACCGTCCGATACCTAGGGTTCCAGGTGGGACTTGACATCTCTCCTGCCTAGCAGTTTCTTCCTGTCCTAGATTCTATTCAGAGGAAATTGATCTATTGGAGCACGGTTCGCCTCTCACTAGCCGGTTGAGCCCTGGTGGTTAACCAGGTCCTCTTAGCGATGGCTTGGTACATCACCTCGTGTTGGTGCTTCTCATTGTGCGTAGGGCAACTTCGCCGCCTAGTGCGGAATTTCCTTTGGTCTGGGTTTGATGGCTCCAGGGACTCCAGGGCCAAGGTGGCGTGGGCGACCATCATACGACATCGATCAGAGGGAGGGCTTGGAATCATAGACCCAGAATATCAAAGTATGGCCCTCTTGGGCAAGCTAGTTGTTCGCGGTCTCACACCAGGCGGGTAGACTTGGAAGGTCTTACTGCAGGAGGGCCTTCAAGACTGTAAATCGAGGCTTGGTGGTGAGTGGAGGCCATTCTTGAGATAGATCTTCACTTCAGCCCAGATCACCCCCCCCCCCCAGATCACCTTTCTTGCGGAGCCTACTTCGCGTGTGGCAGGGCCTCTGTAAGGCCCTAATCCAGAGCCCCCCAGGTTGCCAGGAGGAAATAGACCATCAGCCGGTGATCTCGAACCTCCAGGTCAAAGATAGAGAAGGGGTACAGATAGGTGAGCATCCCCACATCTAGTGGGCTGGGTGGGAGGTCGGGCCGGCTTGTTCCATCAGGACATGGCGGGAGGTGTATAGGATGGCAGACGAGGAGGTGCTGCAGCGAGTATCAGGGTGCACGAGAGGAGTGGAGTTGAGGAGAAGAGAGGCAGACACAGCAATACCTCCAGAGTGGCTTTCCCTCCCCGATACGAGAGCCGATAGAGGCCCATCCCCTGGTGCCTCCTGTAATAATCTCTGCGTGGCTGCAAGGTCCTGTCGGAGTGCTCTCTCCTCCTCCCAGCTCTGTTGCCTAGCGTGTATGGCTGCTTCTTGGCAGATTTTGCTCGACTCGGCTAGGGCCTCTGCAACCTCCTCTTCGATCCGGTCCCTCGTGCCCCACTGCTTGGTCCAAACCTGCTCTATCTGTCTCGTCACCTCCTACCTCCTATAGATCGAGTGAGGGATTCGACAGGCTCGTGTGTCTAGGGCAGATGCTGGGGATCTAGTGTCAGGAGAACTGGGCAATGCTTGGACAACGTGGTGCTAGCCAATTGCCCACCAATCTAGCCTCTACGAGAGCCACCCCACTCTCCCATATAAAACCTGCCCAACCGCTCCAGCAAGACTCCACCTAGCCGCTTGTATCCCCAAGAGAAGTCTAGCGACCTCTCCCTCCTATGGAAGGCAGGGTCTCTGCAGGCATTGCGTGCTCCTACTACCAGTAGAAAGACCTCCCGTGCCTCTTACTCCTCCCCAGCCATGCTATGATAGTTTCTCTCTTTGCCTTGCTAGTCCTCCAAAGCTTCCAAGTTGTTGAAGTCTCCTCCAACGATCCAGGAGTCCACCTCTGGGAGTCCATCCGCAATTTCCACTCAGAACCTGCTGTGTGCCCTAATCTCTGTAGGGGCATAGACATTGAGGAATCCAAGGCACGAGTCCCCAATATCCAATCTGATCCATAGAACCCTCCCTGCCACTATCGTCCCGTGCTCTCGAACACAGGACATGAGACTCAGGCCAATAGAGGTGCATATGCCTCCACTCTTGCTGTGGGCACCTATGGCGTGCTCCCAGTAGGTGTGCAAGCTGCCCGGGAGTACCTTCCCAACCTGCTGGGCCTGGGTGATAGTGAGCTTGTGCTCCTATAGAAGTAAGATGTTAATCCATCCGGCAAGGCTAGGCTGTAGCTCCTGCCGAACAATCAACTTCCTAGAACCCCGTGCCCCATTGTAGTGGAGACTATTCACATTCCAGGATGCAAGGTGTAAGCTCATGGGGAAACGTGCGATTGATTGAACAGGTGTGGAGGCTGTTGATAAGGAGGAACAACTATGGGGCATGCAAGTACACTTTGTTGCAGGTCTGGACGGTGAACTCTAGTCCCCCATGGTGGCCCTTGGCCGAGAACCAAAGGGGTGATAGATGCTCCAAGTGGTACTATCAATGCATCTATGAGCCATGCTGAGAGTCGTGACTTTCTACACTGGTAGAAACGGGCCGCCTGTGCTAGGGGCCACTTGATCACATCTCTCGAAGCTCTCCACAGTGGGGGGGCTCGAAAGATCATGCTCAAGTGTGGTATCTCGGCTCCAGCCCACCAGGTAATGTCCATCATGCAACCAGGCCTTTGCTGTGCAGATAATTCTAGTTCTTCTTCTCCCATCCACTTGGAGATATGGTCCGCCACAACTTCTCAATCTGTCATTGTCCAATCTCTTGAGTGAGAGGGCTGAAGGAAAAAGGCGTAGTTTGGTCCATCCGGTGGTGCTAGTAGATGGACCTTACCCCTCCTTGACTTATGAACCAGGAAGATCCCCACCTCTAGAGGTAGTGGAAACTCTCCGCGCTCCACAACTCTCAGATAGGATCATGGGTCATTGAGGAAGAACTCTTGTGGCAATAACTATGCCTGCCTCGGGAAAGTGTGACGGGCGGCAGGTGATGGGACCTAAAATGGGCCGGCACTGGCTATGGCACTAGCCGGACCTCATGCTCATGACAGACAAACACACCCTCACGGCCTCGCAGACCAGGAGTGCCTATTTGCTGCTAAAGGACAAACTGCCCTAAAGCCTAATCTATGCGTTTATAGTTTTTATAGTTTTGTAGTCCAACGTTTCCCTTTCTATAAACTCCACAAAGGGAGAAACCATACACATTGGCAATAAATACCACGATAATCACATACATGGAGGCAACCTCTCGGTAGAAACACCGCGGCCCCACTGCAGCTCTCGTACATCGCAGGGATTGGCCCCTTGATGCGCTGCTCAACATATAAAACAAACGAACAAACTCCACTCTTTCATTTCGAATCTAAGAGATATACCATGTTTCCTCACTAGATGATCCCACAAGAACCAACGTCTATCCTACGGCTTAGGATGCCTTACCACACTCAACGTGGGTCATTGTCATTGAAAGCAAGTGCCATGCATCCAGGTTTTATATTCCGATACCATGATCATCATGCACATGCAAAGATGAATAATTTTAAAGTGCTCAAACATCATTTTAAAATCAGCAACGTGCTTGTACACAATCAGGCTTTATAATGCATTATTCGCTAACCCGTTGCATCAATGGAAGGATAGCACCGAGATAATTCGTGCTACTATCCTCTTAATTCAAATAACACGAAACTCTATGACGTGAAATGCATCAGAAAATCAGCAACAATTAGCACGCAAATCACACCATACAAACCTCCCAACCCCCTACGTTTAGGTATTGCTTCGTTGCATAGGTGTAGAGGTTCATTTTGTGATTTTTTGATGTATAGAAAGCGACAAATCACCAACTTTAACAAAGAGATAGGGAAAACTGAGGCCAAACCTCATGCTTTGCCACTACCATACATCCACAAACAATTATTGTATTTTTCCTTATTTTTCCAAGTCGTATTTCTATTTTTTCACTCATTTTTTCCATTTTCTTGATTTATTTATTAATAAAATAGGCTATTTTCTGGTTTTTCTTATTCCACTCACTTCACCATATCAACAATCAATTTATCTTCCATATTCCCCCCATGGGAACATGTTTCCCTCACCCGAAACGGAAAAACTAGCATTTACAACTTAAAACCCGCTTTTCGGGCTTACGGGAATTAAATAAAGCATGTAAGTCATTGTAAAACCAAGATTTTCTGATATAAAGCAATTACTCATAATGCAAACAGCCCACAAACAAATTTTCATCCAATAAGAACATAATTATCATCATAAACTATCAAAATCCTTCATTTTCCTTCATAAAAATGCTCATACCGTGTTTTTCATAACCCGAGACGCTTTGAATGCATGCATAACCAGCAGATAGAGCCTCCATTGCTCTCAATCCAATGCTGCTCTTCATTCTTCAGCATCTTCATCAATCTTCATCATCACTTTCTTCATTCTTCCCCCCGGATTCCTTCTTCAAGATGGCACACATGAACAGCCCATAGGGAAGAGAGAGAGGGAGGAGAGAGAAAGACTAGAATCAGATTTCTTCATTTAGTCCATCATTCCACAAGCGAAGGGCGGCAAAATGGCCGGCAAAGAAGGAGAAGTTCAGCCTCCATGTTAGTTAGATGGGTTGCTCACAGCCAGGAATCTCCATCTCCATGGATGGAGCGCAAAAATCGGCGCCATCAGACGTCTTCATCTCCTCCACGATTCCACGTTTTTGTTTCATGCCTCTTCATAAAATTTTTTGGGGGGGGGGGGGGGGGGGTCAGGCTCCAAAGGGCACATCCAATTTTGGCCTCAAACTTGTCCACCTTTTCAAATCTTGACCATTTGTTGGCTCCTTCTTTGTCCAGTATCTGATTCAAGCTCTAAAAAATCCTGGGCATTCGGCTTGACATCCCGCATTGACTGGCAACTTTTGACAACCCGCACGGCAGTCTGAAAAATTATCAAAAATCCACAAGTGTCGCTCGGGCGCCTTTTAAAAGCCGTCTTTCACTTGGTGCTTAAAATCGTCCTAGCTGCAACTGTCGCCTTCGATGTTAAATATTTTTTCCCTAAATTCCGGATTTTTTGGCAAATTTTAGGCACATCTCGGGCTCATAACTCCGCTCTCATTGGCGACCACGGGATAGGGCGACTCAGCTCGTCGAATCCCACAATAGATCTGCACAAAACAACCAAAGGAAGCATCAAGCTGATACAAAATAGATACATATTAAAACACAGCACAATACTCACCCTACCCCCTGACAAAACCAAGGCATGAAATCCACAAGGAGTAGGCCTAGCATAATCTGATAGAAGGTCCGAAGCTAGTCACTAACCGACTGCTCCAACACGGCCAAACTAAAAAGAACTATCAAAGAAGTCGCCCTAAGTGGTGGTCTGAATTACCTACCTAACTAAGGACAACACAACCAAGAGCTCCTACTAGGCGAGGACTCCTATAGCCTGATCAAGAAGTATTTTCTTTTACCACATTTCTTCTTTTAAGGTTTTTATTGTTCCATACTCGGGCATGTAAAAAGGAGGGAACTGAGCGTAGTGACCCAAGGAGAACAGGGCATCGACCAGGTCCTGTCTCGGTACTCAAGAACCTACCAAGCCCTCGCAAGGCGACACTTAATTCTTTTCTGACGGTTACTTTTATTTTCGCTCCAACCTTCCTTACTTTCTTCTTTTCCAGCAAGGCGCTACCCCTAGGAAGACAAGGTATCGGCCCCGGGTCAGACTCGTCCCCAGGAACCTACCAGGCCTTCGCAAGGCAATGATCAACTGCTTATAAATTTTCATTTCTTTTCTTTTCTATTTTGATAGGGATTAGAACCTCTTTTTACACACCTTCGTATATATTTATTGTCTTTGAGAGACATTTTAGGGTTTCTTTTTCTATCATCATCAGTTTTTCCTTTGGCAGGCTTCTCTAACTGCCTCACAACTAACAAGAACTCCTAGAATGGCTGCCTAGCTGGCTAGCAGAACAGGGTCACTCGGACTACTTTCTAAAACAGGTCTTTTGATGTCTGGCAATGTCTTTACAGGAGGCAATAACTACTCAGACCCCCTTCAGACATACCTAACCTAAACCTGGGACTTCATGCCTTGGACGCCGGTCCTCAACAAGAAAAGAAAATCCCCTACAAGTACATAGACACATATAGCATAAAAAACGCGTTACTCGTAAAGGAGAGATATCACCTGGATAGGGCCACGAGAAGCTTCCACGCAACAAAGGCTCCTTCCAAGCTCTTCTTTGAACCTGTCTAGTACAGAACTAAAACAAGAAACCATTAACCGTACTTGTACTAAACAGACAACTGGCCCTCTTGGCCTAACGAAATATAGCATTTCACAACAAAAACTGATAAGTCCTCTTGGCCTAATGAGATAAAATATGTAAAATCTCGCAAAATTGGCCCTCTTGGCCTAACGAAATCAAATAGAATAGCACCTACACATCCCTCCCCGAAATAGTACAGATATACAATAATATGCTCCTTTCCAAGGAGGAAAAATAGGCTCACAGCCCTAAACTAAATGCATAAGATTATGACCCATCCCTCCTGCATATATAGCAAGAGGTGTACGCGTAACATGTTGTCTAATCAGTCTATGGGTCCAGGATAACAACGGTAGATCGGTCTCGGCTATTCTTTGCATCATCCATATCAACCATCGCCTGCCATATATTGTATGCTCTAATAACATTCCCCACAAGTGACCGGGTCCTATCTCATTATTGATAGCAATATCCAAACTAGGACCACAATTGAAGAAAATGTCTTCTTCATAAGCAAGATTTGCCAGTGAATTTGCAAACTGATTCCAGTAACGTGGAATCAGCTGAAAAGACACTCTCTCAAACTCCTCAAGTAGAGTCATAGCAGTTTGATGATACATACAAAGGATGGGATTCCGCACTGTGTACGTCCCATCTAGTTGATTCAGGATCAACTGGGAATCCCCTTTTACTAACAACCGCTGAATACTACCTTGTTTGGCAATATGTAGTCCCATAATCAAGGCTTTATACTCCGCCATATTGTTAGTGAATCCTACCCCGAGATAAGCAGCTAACTTCATCGTAACTCTACGTCGGGGATCTCGGATTACTACTCCAACACTTTTTTTTTTATTAGGACCCCTGGACGCTTCGTCAAAATATAATATATACGTCCACAATGGGTTTACACAGCCTGCCATCATGAACTCCTCTATTCGTAATTATAATAGTTAAAATTTAGCATGTTTAGAGGATGAACTGACGGCTCCATCCCACCTTCTTCATTAAACTCAACAGGGATACTTGTCAACATTCGTAAGCAGTGATGGCAGAAGACTTTGATCTTTCACACAAAGGTTCCCTCTTCTTGCTCAATCACTTTGTATCCTTTGCTCCACCAGATAAGTTTTCCATGATGGTATCTCTGCTTCAGATATGGGTGCTCCAAATAAGGAATTAACCGCCCCATCAACCAGCTTTAAGCTCTTTTGCAGGTCTCAAATCCCCAGCATGGACCTGCAATGCATTTTTTCGTATTAGCATACTTAGAAATAATAAGGTTTAATCTTATTAAGATTAACCTTATTTTTAAATTCTACTCCTTGCAGATCAGCTAGTAGAGCTGTAGACCTATTTTTTCCTATTCTGACAATCTTGTAGGGGCTATCCCACCTTGGTTCCAGCTTCCCTGGAAACAACTCCCTACGCGCATCATAGTACAGAACTAATTGCCCTTTTTTAAAGGTATACTTCTTTGCTTTAAGGTCGTGCAACTACTTCATCTGACGTTTAGCTACCTCTTGGTGTAATAAGCTCTACAATTTCAGCTCATCCAGGTGGGCTATGGTCGTGAAACGTTCAAAGAGTGAATCCTCATCTCCCAAGGAGTGGTTAATTGCAAACCGTATGGTTGGCAACTCAATTTCAAGGGGTAACACATACTCTTCCCCATAAACTAATTTGAATGGAGTATGGCCGGTAGCTCGCTTGAACATTGTATTGTATGCCTATACTGCCATATACAACTTCCTGTCCCAGTCTCGTTTCTTCTCAGAGACTATTTTAGACAAGATACCCACAAGCTGCTTATTAGTACTTTCGACTTGCCCGTTTGCTTGCGGATTATAAGGGGTCGTTTTGTTATGCTCGATTTGCCAAGCTTCAGTCAGACTTTTGATCGCTTTATTCAAAAAATGGGTTCCACAGTTCGACACTAGTTCCTTCGATGGACCAAAACAGTAGATAATCTGCTCTAAAAGGAAACTTGCAGTCTCTTTTGCATTGTCCTGCCTCGTCGCCTGCGCTTCTGACCATTTTGTAAAATAATCAGTTGCTACTATAATGTATCTCTTCTGGGTAGTAGTTGACGGGGTGATAGGACCCACAAAGTCAATGCCCCACTTCTCAAATGGAAGGATAGCCATGATAGGCGTAAGTGGACGTTTCCTATTTTCTCTGCTGTCATGTCTTTGACAAGTATCACACCTCTTAACGTACTCAAAGGAATCTTGGAAGATGGACGGCCACCAATATCCAGCTCTTAAAGCTTTCTGTGCCGTCAACTATCCCGTGAAGTGCCCTCCACATGCAGAGTCATGGCACTCCTCCAAGATGAAAGGAACCTCGTCAGGCATCACACATCGCCGATAGATATCATCAACACCTTGCTGATATAGTGTTCTTGCGATTAAAGAAAACTTCAAAGCCTGTTGTTTGATTTTCGTCTTTTCTGATTTGGATAAACTAGCTCCAGTCTCTCCTGTCGATAGATAATGCGTGATAGCAGCATACCAAGATGGGATAGAAGCTATATCAATTTTAAACATTTCCTCAATATCACTTCCTTCAGCCAAAGTCTCTTTCGGCTCCCCAAAATCCACAAGGCATTCCACAATACCCTGCAACCTCGGTGGCTTACTCTTAATCTCATAATCGAACTCCTGCAAAGTGATTAACCACTTTGCCAGACGATCAGGCGGTTGTAGCTTATTCATAAGCAATCTAAGTCCTTCCGCCTTCGTATAGAAAACTACCTTCTCATAGAGGATGTAGTGTCTGAATTTTTTAGTCGCAAAGACCATCGCAAGGCACAACTTCTCCATATAAGTGTAGTCAATTTCTGATGTGCCCAATTTTCGACTAGCAAAAGCTATCGGATGATACCACTTTTCCTCCCAGATTTGGGCTAAACAGTAGCTGATACTATGCATGGTGGCTGCTGAAAATATGTAAAATACCTCGCCTCTTTTAGGTGCTTTTAAAACGGGTGCTTTTACTAGCTCCTGTTTCACATCCTCGAAAGCTACCTTACAAGGGTCGCTCCATACAAATAGACAACTAAAGAATAATAAGTTCGTTAATGGCAACGTCCTTTCTGCCAAGGCATTTATAAACCTCCGATAGTACCCTATCGATGACAGAAAGCTATGTACCTCTTTCGGAGTGCGTGGTGGACTCATAGCAACTATAACCTTGATCTTTTCAGGGTCAGTTTGTGATCCCTACTGAACTGACCACATGGCCTAGCAATAGCCCATAAGGCACTCCAAAACACACTTCCGTGGATTAAGAGTGATACAAAATTGTCTGCAATGCTCAAAGCACTTTCTTAAGATAATCAACATCCTTTCCCTTACAGTGGCTGCCCCCAGGTCATCGATAAATACTTTCAACTCATCTGGGGAGATGCCACCAAAGGTCTTGTCTGCTGTTCGTTGCCATGATCTAGGTGCATTGCACAAACCAAAGGCCATCATATGGTACGCAAAAGTACCAAAGACAGTAATGAAAGTTGTTTTCAACTTGTCCTCTTCTGCAATTGCCATCTGGTTGTAACCCGCAAAGCAACTATAAACGAATATATTTTCCTACCCGCTAATTGATCCAAAATCTGGTCAATGATAGTAATCCTTAACCGTCTGCTTATTCAGCTCTCTAAAATCTATACATAGTCGGATTTGATTGTTTTTCTTCTTCCTAATGACAACTGGTGAACACCATTCTGTGTGCTGTACAGGGAAGATTAAACCAGCTTTCCTTAACTTCTGTAACTCCTCAAACAGCCCGTCCCTCAATTCAAAAGGCATACGCCTTAAGCTACCAGAGTGCAAGAGAGAGGAGGGTACTCGATCAAGCATCAAGGTAAGCTCACTACACTCGTAGGATCGATGGCGTGTTGGCTAGGTGAGAGATAGCCATTAGAGCTCACTTGGAACGCTTGAAGCAATAAGCGGTCCGTGGGTCTTGGCGGTTGAGCGAAAGCTCCCACATATATGCTCAAGGATACTATGAGGGCAATAGCTGGATCTGGGTACCCTCTGTAGTGGACCCCTCTTTAGATTCATCATTGGATGACGTCTCACTACCAGATGGATCATCTACTGTTTCTAATTCAGTAGAGGATAAAGGAGCTCTCTCACTTTGAAGAGACTCAGGGTAAGTATCGACTATTACTCGATTAGCGCCTCTACCTAGAACCACTCGACTGGCGGGTATATCGACTTGACAATCTGTTCCTAAGATCCAAGGCCTACCTAGCAAGACTCGATAGCTAGGACGTCTTGCAAATCTTATCATCCTAAAGTCCAAGAAGCATTCTACATTTGCAACTGTAACATGGACTTTAGTAACGCAACCTTCTGGTTGCCTTAGGCTATCATCAGCCATTCTAAGGAGGGTGGAGCTGTCTTTTTGGATGCCTAGACCCAGCCTCTCCATCAACTTTGAACTCATGATATTGACAGAGGATCTAGTGTCTACGATAGCATGCTCTACTAATATTCCATCCACGTATGCTGGAACCCTAGGGCGATTCTTTTCAGCATGATCAAACCAATCTTCCCCTACTCATGCTATGCCCAAAGGTTCTACAATGTACCCAATACGCAGGATCTTAAATTCCTTGCGTACTCTTGGAGATAATTTAATCAACTGTAAGAGGTTTACATCTGGTTTGACTTCGCAAAGAGAACTTGCTAAATCAAAATCATGATAGGTAGCCAAAGCTCTCTTTTCTCGCCACACCATCCTTTCTTTTGGTCTCGGGACCAGCTTTGGTGCTTCTTTTTTAGCTCTTGCCTTCTTTCTTGGCACTTCCTCATCCTTCTTAGGATCAAATTTTTTGTCAACAGGCCTTAGAGGTCCACCTTCCACGCCAGGATTCAGGACTTGCGTCCCCTTATTCCCTTGCTTAGGGTTTCCCTCAACCGGTTTTGCATTATCTTTATCACCCTCTTTAGCCTTTTTGCCTCTTGTCACGGCTCGTAGGTTAGAGGTTTCAGCGTCATTGATGCGTACAGCCTCGATAAGGCTGACTCCATTGCCTTGTGGCAACTCTTTTATAGTGGTCTTTTCCCTTTGCAGTATTTGTCTTGGTCCATCATTTTGCTGGAGATTATTATCCTGCGCTCTATGATTAACTGGACCTGGCTGTTTACTCCCTTGTTGGAGGGAACTAATCTTACTCCAGCAGGTAGCGGCTAAGTAGCCCGACTTCCCACAAATATCACATTTAACATTTGGACAGTTTCTAGGGAAATGTTGTCCGCCACACCACTTACAGCTGAATCTTGAGGGGCCACCCTCTTCAGGGTATCGACTCCCTATCAGATTCTGCTGCTTCTTCAAGAAATTGACGTCAACAGCTATTTACCGATATTGTTTTGAAATCATGTCAGTGTAATGCTTCATCGTATCCTTAACTTCGCCAAGGACATTAGAGGCACTCGACTCATAGCCTTGATTATCTATCCGTCGTTTCATTGGCCTAACAATTTGATTGGGCATTGGTTGTTGACTCACAGGAACAACATTAGGGTTCAACACTTGGCCTCCAATATTTGGTGGAGCCAACTGACTAGCCATAGGCATAGTCATATTGGGAGGAGCTGGCAGCAAAGGTGCATTTTGAACCATGCTTCCTCTCCCATTAGGGTTATTTATAGCCATCCCTTGACTTCCATTTGTCAATGGTAAATTGCCTCCAGGTACTAAACCCGCATTAAGATTTATTCGAGAGGAGTAGGCCGTTTGTAATCGTGTCTCTACTCCTTCTGCCCGCGTAATGGCGATGTCTATATCAGCAAAAGCCACACTGCTCAATTGTACCTGAATATTGAAATCCAATCCATGCAAGAAGTATTGCAATTGGACAGCCGACGGAATAGGAATGTAAGTAACTTACGAAACACTTCCTTAAGCTTCTTGGCATATGCTTTCACATTCTCATGGGGGTGTTGACGTGTTACATTCAAAACACGCAACCAGTATTGGCCACCTCTTTCAAGGGCATATTCTCCTCGGAAAGCTGCATAAAATTGGTCGATTGTGGTAATGGTTCCAGTCTCTATGCTATGATATCATACTGCAGCCCTTCCTTTTAACGTCATATTAAAGAACATCATAAGATGTCCCTCATCTTGGATGCAGTAATTAAACATTAATCTTTGGAATTTACAAATGTGAAACTACGCGTCTTCTTCGGCTAACCCATTAAAAATGGGCAAAGGAACTCCTAAAGCTGGCAGATCCGGCGTTCCTGCTGGAATTGCAATAGGTTGTGCCATGACGACAATTGGATTGACAATAGGAGCTTGGACTGATGCGATCACACCCCCACTTGAAGTGGGTTGACTTGGTGGAAGAGAGGAAGAACTTGCGCTTTCTCCTGCACCTAAAGGACTATATGCAGCAGTTGGGTCGCTAAGACCACTGCCTCTTATGCGTATCGGGCTACTTCTTTGAGGAGAATAGCGACTTACAATCTCCAACCGCCGTCTAGCCCTCTCAACACGTTTTGCTTTTTGTATTTCGGCTTGACGGTCCTTGTCAGAGGACATAAACCAATATTCTTTTGATCCCTAGAAACCCTAGATTCCAGAACCACCACTTGTTGGCAGCTCCGGGCAGACGCACCATTGATGGGACCTAAAATGGGCCGGCACTGGCTATGGCACTAGCCGGAACTCATGCTCATGACAGACAAACATACCCTCATGGCCTCGCGGATCAGGAGCATCTATGTGCTGCTAAAGAACAAACTGTCCTAAAGCCTAATCTATGCGTTTATAGTTTTTATAGTTTTGTAGTCCAACGTTTTCCTTTCTATAAACTCCACAGAGGGAGAACCCATACACATTGGCAATAAATACCACGATAATCACATACATGGAGGCAACCTCTTGGTAGAAACACCGAGGCCCCACTGCAGCTCTCGTACATCGCACGGATTAGCCCCTTGATGCGCTGCTCAACATATAAAACAAGCGAACAAACTCCACTCTTTCATTTCGAATCTAGGAGATATACCATGTTTCCTCACTAGATGATCCCACAAGAACCAACGTCTATCCTACGGCTTAGGATACCTTACCACACTCAACGTGGGTCATTGTCATTGAAAGCAAGTGCCATGCATCTAGGTTTTATATTCCGATACCATGATCATTATGCACATGCAAAGGTGAATAATTTTAAAGTGCTCAAACATCATTTTAAAATCAGCAATGTGCTTGTACACAATCAGGCTTTATAACGCATTATTCACTATCCCGTTGCATTGATGAAAGGATAGCACCGAGATAACTCGTGCTACTTTCCTCTTAATTCAAATAACACGAAACTCTATGATTTGAAATGCATCAGAAAATCAGCAACAATCAGCACGCAAATCACACCATACAAACCTCGCAACCCCCTACGTTTAGGTATTGCTTCGTTGCATAGGTGTAGAGGTTCATTTTGTGATTTTTTGATGTATAGAAAGCGATAAATCACCAACTTTAACAAAGAGATAGGGTAAACTGAGATCAAACCTCATGCTTTGCCACTACCATATATCCACAAACAATTATTGTATTTTCCCTTATTTTTCCAAGTCGTATTTCTATTTTTCCACTCATTTTTTCCATTTTCTTGATTTATTTATTAATAAAATAGGCTATTTTCTGGTTTTTCTTATTCCACTCACTTCAACATGTCAAAAATCAATTTATCTTCCATATTCCCCCCATGGAAACATGTTTCCCCTACCCGAAACGGAAAAACTAGCATTTTACCACTTAAAACCCGCTTTTCGGGCTTACGGGAATTAAATAAAGCATGTAAATCAATGTAAAACCAAGATTTTCTGATATAAAGCAATTACTCATAATGCAAACAGCCCACAAACAAATTTTCATCCAATAAGAACATAATTATCATCATAAACTATAAAAAATCATTCATTTTCCTTCATAAAAATGCTCATACCTTGTTTTTCGTAACCCGAGATGCTTTGAATGCATGCATAACCAGCAGACGGAGCCTCCATTGCTCTTAATCCAATGCTGCTTTTCATTCTTCAGCATCTTCATCAATCTTCATCATCACTTTCTTCATTCTTCCCCCCGGATTCCTTCTTCAAGATGGCACACATAAACAACCCATAGGGAAGAGAGAGAGGGAGGAGAGAGAAAAACTAGAATCAGATTTCTTCATTTAGTCCATCATTCCACGAGCGAAGGGCGGCGAAATGACCAGCAAAGAAGGAGAAGCTCAGCCCCCATGTCAGTTAGATGGGTTGCTCACAGCCAGGAATCTCCATCTCCATGGATGGAGCGCAAAAATGGGCGCCATCAGACGTCTTCATCTCCTCCACGATTCCACGTTTTTGTTTCATGCCTCTTCATAAAATTTGGGGGGGGGATCAAAGGCTCCAAAGGGTACATCCAATTTTGGCCTCAAACTTGTCCACCTTTTCAAATCTTGACCATTTGTTGGCTCCTTCTTCGTCCGGCATCCGATTCGAGCTCTGAAAAATCCTGGGCATCCGTCTTGACATCCCGCATTGACTGGCAACTCCTGACAACCTGCATGGCAGTCTGAAAATTTATAAAAAATCCACAAGTGTCGCTCGGGCGGCTTTTAAAAGCCGTCTTTCACTTGGTGCTTAAAATCGTCCTAGCTGCAACCGCCGCCTTCGATGTTAAATATTTTTCTTCTAAATTCTTGATTTTTTGGCAAATTTTAGGCACATCCCGGGCTCAAAACTCCACTCTCAGCAGGGACAGATGAGCTAGTGGCTGTGTGGGAGGAGGGGGGAAACACTGTTGGGATGTGGGCGTGTGTGGCTCATCGCCACCTACGGGAGGAGGGGGGGTGGGTCTGGGGGGGGATCTCCTGAAGTGGGTGCGGATCAGGGGGGGTGCTCGGCAGGGGTAGTGGTGGTGGGGAAGAGGATTGAGGGATGGTGGGATGGTCAAAGCTACGTGGCGAGTGTGGGGGAGGGCTGGTGGCCCTGGAGGGGGGGGTTGTGGGCTAGGGTCAGTGGAGGGAGCTTGGGAGGTGGGGGGGTGGGTGTGGGGGCTGTGGGATCTCAGGTGGGGTAGTCTATGGCGTGGGTGGTAGCTGTGGGGGACTGCGGTCTTGTCGGGTGGGGCGGGTAGAGGGGAGGGGTTGCGGAGTGTGCTGCCGAGGGGGCATCACTCGTCCTCCTGCTCTCTGCTGTCAGGGATGCGTCTAAGAAGCTGGCTGCGGTCCCCCCTGCCATCGCCCTCTCTGTCGTCTCTGGATCCATGTGAAGCCATCAGTATCTACCTGTGGGCCTGTCGGTGAAGCCGCCTTGGCTCCAAAGGGCGTACAATCTACTGCCTGATGCCCAAAGTCGTGGCAGCGCAAGCATTGCCCTGGTTGTCCAGTCACAATGACCTGCTGTCTAAAGGAGTGATCTCTTGTCTCGAACTCAAGGAACTTTGGGATACACTTTGTGTCTTTCACGGCCACTCGTACCTTTGGGACTCCTGCAGCTGTCATTGCATCTGCGAAGGAGGCAGGGAGAACTGTGCCGAAGAGTCGTCCAAAGTCCTCCACTAACTGGTGGTACTCTACCACCAGTCCAGGGAGAAGTAAAGTGACTGGGTGTCTGAGAAATGTGTTGTGGAGAGCAATTGACTCCATAGTGAAGCTGCTATACCAAGGAACCATGTAGATGACCCCCTTCATGGAGGCATAGGCTGAGCTCTCCACTAACTCATGAGCTGCATCCTCAGAGGTGAGTCGAACCATGAAGATCCCTCGGCCCATGAGGACTGTCTCCACAATCTGCGCTATGCCAATGCGCATCGTGGAGTGGAGCCAATCCTGCAACTAGGCGCTTGGTGGGGGGTGTTCAACGACCTGACCAAAGATTGTGGTTTCTTTTAGCTCCAGCTCTGTGGTAGGGACTGCTAAGAGCTATTCCTCGGAGAGGACGACGGGCAAGGTGTTTGACTAAGGGGCACTCGCAGAATGCGCTGGCGACTGACTAGAGGTTTCCATTGTGCGTCCCTATTGAAAAGCATGCTGATCACACTGCTGAACTGTCGGAGGGGGGGGGGGAGCATTGCTGCAAATGGAGGGAGCAACCAGGGTGGGGTGGGGGTGGTGTGCGATGTCGATGAAGGGGGGGGGGGGGGGGGAAGGGTTCTGTTTTCTGATGGTGATGGAGGCACCGGGCGCTACAAAAGATGTTTCCAGACTGAAGTCGCGCGGGTGAGGGGCCTGGAGCTGCCAGTTGAAAGGGACGGGGGACAGCGCGGGAGTTGGGGGGGGACTGGGCGTCAAATTTGGGAGGCACAGAGGGGTTAGAAAGGGGGGGACAACAGAGAATGTTAGGTTGGGCATCTGATTGGGGGTCAGCGCAAGATTGGGGGGGGGGGGGGGGGCTGGGCGTCAGATTGGAACCAGGGCGGAGGGAGGTTGGCGCGAAGAGGTTTTACTGGCAGAGCCAGAGCTGGGGGGGGACGGGTGTGGGGCAGTGCTGTTGGAAGCAGCTCGATGGCGTGATAGTCTGGCGGGGGGGAGAGGCACAACGCGTCGCGGGAGGGGACAGGCGGACGGAACGGTTGGGTCGCGGGGAGGTGTTGTGGCGAGTCAACGGGAGAGACGGGGGTTGCGGGAGCGCGGTGGCAGGTCAGCGATGACGGGCAACGGAGCGTTCTTCGATCAAATATCTCTTTAAGAATTTGAGAAACATATAAATGCATTAGGCAATATTTAAAAGCCCTCTACAATACTTTGTATTGTAGGCTAATTTTCTGAACCTGCGTTTTCCCACAGGTTCATGCCTCCATTTCATGTTGCATCAAATTGTTTTTTCTTTTATAATTCAGACAAAACAGATGAATATTTCTTCAAGATCTGTAAATTTGATGATGCACAATCTGTGTTTCTTCAGGATTGTGTAACTTGGGTGTTACTTTTTTTTTCCCCAAGAAAAGAGAATTCTATTAATAACACCTTAAAGAAAAATCCCTGAGGTAAATACAACGTGCAAGGAACTCTATGAAGAGTAACTAGGTACATCAAAGATACAATGATTGTGTGAACGACCAATCTGGTGGGCTAAAGTGCCAGACCATCTGAGGGGTAGTATGAAAGAAGGTGTCTGAATCCCAAATCCGCAGGAAAGCCTCTCTTTTCTTCCTCATCCTGTCAAAGCTGCCCTGCATCCTCTCCCATCTCCCATGGAGAGTGTGGACTATCTCTGTCCAAATCATCGATAAAGACTCCCCAGTGGGTATATCCTGAAGATCAATGACTTGGCTACATCTCGCAGTCCACATGTACCAAGCTATAATACTGGAAACCAGCTCCCATCTGTGACAATGTCTCTGAGTCCACTGTGTCTGTGAGTAGTCTGGGGTAGGGATCTTGCTTAGATGCTGTCCACTGATGAGAAAAGAAATGCTCCCCTGAGAGTCCTCATAGCCGCAAGCTGGACCTCTGTCTGTGACCCGAGCTCCAGCCCCCCATGTCGCCACCATGGACTCTGCTGTACCATGGAATACTATCCTAAGAGCTCTCCTCCAAATCTCCTGAGCTCTGGGACAGTCCCATAGGCAATGTTTCTGTGTCTCCTCTGGCTCACCACATCGCGCACATGCCATTGGGCCCTTGCCATATCCAAGCCAAGTGACAATTGCTAAACTCCTATAGGCTAGAAGCCATAGAAAGAGGGATATTCTCCTGGGCATGAAGCTGTCATGTAGCTGCCTCCAAAAGTCATATAAAAACTCACCTGAGATTTCCTCTCTATGCCAATGAGGGGTGGCTGCCGGCTGTGCTCTAATCTTGTTCTTCTGTATCCTCCATCCCAATCTAGTGGTGTAGCCAAAAAAGGGAATGTCACATGGCCTATCAGGGAAGGGATCCCTCCACACCCACTCTCCCGGATCCCATTGAAGTCTCTGTAGAGGCCTCCTCTGGTCTATGTGCCATTTCCTTTCAAAGTGTGCCACTACTCTAATTCTCTGCCTAGAGCAGCCACTGAGGGCTTTAAGGTCAATATCCTCTTGCTGGAGGCGGCCATCCTCCCCAACTATGAAAGTGAATGTCCTGTCTCTGCTAGATGCAATGACTGCTAGAAGGATATCCCCTCTAGAGAAGATACCAATCCAAGTCTGAGAGGAAGCTGTGTCAGTTTGCCAATCTGGTGGAACCCCCTCCATCACGGCCTCAATCATAGCCCTGGCTCCTTTAAGATCATAAGTCTCTGCCTTTGAGTCTCGTGTGGTAACTCCTGAAATGCAAACCACTCCCCCACTGATATAGCGACCTGCAAAGAGAATCTCCCCCATGATAAGTGTGTCCGCTGCCCAATGGTGTGTCCAACTTAGGTGTTACTTACCCCATGGTTGTTCTTTTTATATCAATGAATGATAAGCTGCGGAAATAATTATTTTTACCCTTGTAATCCACAGTCCACATATATCATAGTTACTCTCCACTTCAAGTTATGGTGCTGGAAAGAGCCTTGTCAAACTTGGATAAGACCCAATCAACTTCTTTGTATAGTGCATCCTTATTGTGCTTGTCTACAGCTTTCTAATGACTCAGTTGGGCTTTCAATGTAGTCTATGCTAACTAAAGGTGGTATCAAAAGCTTTGACTATCCCTCTTAAGTTTTTTTTGTAGTGCTAGCATTGTTTCAGTCTAGAATTTCCAATAGTAGCCCTCACTTTAAGTCAATGATCTCATCCAAAACTTTGAAAACTCATCAGTAGAAGAGCTTTCATCCTTATCACTATATAGGCAGCAATCTAGGCTTCCTGTAAATATACTCAAGAGTTCATTTTTGGTAGAAGTATCCACAGTACTATAGAAACAAATTCTGCCTTAGGCATATTTATATCTACCATCTCATTACAGCAATAATGCTTGGCAAATCTAGAATTTGAAACGTTTATTTTGTAGCCTGTCCTTGTTTTCAAGGGTGGTACAAAGATTGAACGTTCAGCTTTATCCTCAAATCATCAAAGAGGCCCCTTTTGGATGGATTTTTTGTCCTTGAATCGTTGTGTCTTTGGAAGGCCAAAGAGCTTGAAGATCTGTGCCACACTAGAGTTATTTAGTATACTTATCCACAATAATCCCCATGACATCATTTTGGTGGGGTACCCTTGCCAAGTCCATGAGGACTTCCAAGCAGAGCATAATTGATTTTGTCACTTTTCTTAAAGTTCCTTCGAGTGCATTGTGCATTGAGGAGCTCATAGGCCCATGATTCTGCAAGAATTAAAGGGTTGTAAAGTGTTTTTGAACACAAGAACTAATCATGGCATGTGCTTTTATATCCTGAAATTTAGTATGCTCATAAAAATGATTTCACTTAATATATTGTTGATATTTGTTCGAACTTTTGGATGCTTGTATTTTGCACAGCAAACTGCGAACTTGGTTCAGATTTTGAAAAATCTGCTTATAAGTGAATATAGAGCGGAGTATGATGTCTGTGGCATTATAGACCCGTTTTTACAAATTGAGGTCTTGAGACTGCTCCGGCTTGTCGGCAAAGGTGATACTGATTCAAGTGACATCATGAGTGACATTCTTGCACAGGTAATGGCAAGACTTGTAAAGCAAAGATAAGTTGTCTCACAGTGACTAATGATAAGATTTATAAACCAAAGATGCATAAGGGAGGAGACTCCCAAGTCAGAGATGCTTAGCCAATCTCTATTCAGCAGTAAACATGTGCTCACAAGGTAGTGTCTTGTGTTTGCTTACATCACATCCTTCTGTGAAGTATTTGGTAGAGGCCCTCTGCAGAGAAGTCTGCATTCCATTTTTTGCCTGTTGAAACCTAGATAGTAGCCCTTATTCTTGGCATATGTCTAACCCTTAGATGCCAAATGTCATAGACAATTGTGCAGGCAAAAAAAGGCATTCTAGTTACATTGTACTGTTATTACAACCTTCATAATAAAAATCTGGTCCACTATATCATGTGTATTTTACTTAATACAGAGTAGCTCCTATGAGAGTTCTGCTACAATCATGTGAACCACGTTCTGATGAATATGGATTCCTTCTCAAAGATGCATTATTTAGTCATTTGACAGTTGAACATGAGAGACTTTGATGAGCATGATTTGAATATTGAGGTATAATCTGAGTGTAATTGTAGTAACAGTGCAGCCTTGGTATATGTAGCTCACCTATGCTTGTGCTTTGTCTATAGGTGATGACCAACACAGATTCTAGTAAAATTCCAGGCAGTGCAATACTTTATGAATGTGTGCAAACTGTAATGATTATTGAGGCAACACAAGGCTTGCGTGTGCTTGCTGTTAACATCCTTGGACGTTTCCTTTCCAATCGGGATAATAATATACGGTAAAATTCTTTTATTGCACAAGAAACCATCATTCACATTAATTGTCTCCAAAGTTTTTCTGCCTGCATTAATCTCACTTTTTTACGCTTTCTTATATACATTTGGCAGTAGCTCAATGTGTCTGCACTTGCAATCAATAATAGGACATATCTTTTGGCCAAGTAAAAGGTTTGTTTTTTGTTTGTTGAACCTGCTGAAGAATCAAATAATAAATATAATAGGTATGTTGCATTGAATATGCTGGTGAAGATTATGTATATGGACTTACAAGCTATTCAGCGTCACCGTGCAACTGTAATGGACTGTCTGAAAGTAAGTTTTCGATGATTGATTGGAATAATTTTTATTCTGTTGTCTACTTGCACACAAACATGAAGAGCTTTGATTGCACACTACAAGACAACACAGTTTAGAGTTTTCATTTTTTAAGCCAAGGTGAACATTCTTACTTGAACATGATGTTGTCTCTTGGATTGCACCACCAAAAGTGTTAAGCACATGGGATGAGTTTCTTTGGTGTCTTTGGCGCCGTTTGAGGAAGGGGTGTTACACTTGTTTTGGATTGCCTTGTTTTCTTGAGAGTTCTTGCCACCTCTAGATTCCCCTTTGAAGAAGAGGATACCAAAGCCCCCTCTTCAAGTGAGAATGGAGTAGAGCTCTTTTGGTAGACTTGATCATGGAGCCTTGCATAGTACAAGAACTGATATTTTAACTTATAGAAGGTTGGAAATTGGTGTAACGAAATGATGTGTTGCATAAAGTGGAAGTATTTAGGAGGCAGCTTATTTAAGAAGAAAGTGATTTGATCATCCCTTGACTTTGGTGAGTCAATAGTAGGGAACTCGATGAGTAACCACTTGACTTTCGAATCATCCCCTTAATAGAAAACTCCTATAACTCATGATCGAGCTTAATATGTCGAGTATGATCTCATATTGTATAGTGGTCAAGAAGATGACTCCAATGATTGGATGCTAGGGGAAAGTGCTATATGTTGGGTTTCACTCACGCCTACGCTCACAGAGGAGTGTCGGTGATCAATAGGATACTGGGGCACTTTTTACTCTCCGTATGAGAGGTTTTTCCCCCCAGATTTATTCTCTTTATTTTATGTGCCTATGTTACACATTTTCAGGCACTTATCGTGTTGCACACACTTCAGGTGTGAACACCTTCTTACAACCCTAAGGTTTTAAGGATTGTACCTTGTACTTTCATTCTACACTTTCAGTCTATTGCATTGGGTGTCGTGCTTCACTCTCCACACTGTCTACTCCACTCTCAGCTGAGCTTCAATCCTCTCCATCTCTCACATTTGGTATCAGAGCTCAATGTCAGCTCAGCTGATTCGAGAGCCATTGTCTCCAGCTTCTTTGTTGTTGTCAACAACTCCATAGCGCCAGCAGCACGGCCAATCCACCAACAGGCATCAGTGTCACCTCCAAGCAGGCCCGCTACTTGTACCACACAGTCCATTACCTGTGCAATCCTGCGCTGCGCCCGCCTGCGTCTCCCTGCGCCCTTTGCCTGCCTGCGACGCCCCTGCCCTGTCTGTGCCGCCCTTGGTCTGGCTTCAGCAGCGCCGCCCCTGCCCTATCTATGCCTTGAGCCCCTTTCTAATTCACTGGAAGATGCTTGTGCCTGGGCAGCATTTCTCTGCTTTTGCAAGTGTCTGGGACACATTTCACACAGAGATTTTGTGAAACTTTGGGTCAAAATTTTGGGGCTTTTGTTGTCAGTTCAGAGATTGGCAAATGTAGAGCAGTTTCAGTCTGAGATAGACTGTTTTTGAGCATTTTGGGGCAATAAATTTTAGGGTTTTTGCTTCTACAGTGTTGCTGAGCATTGAATGCACCTTTGACTGCGTGCATTACAAACAGTTTTGACAGAGTGTACTTCAGTTTGCTAATTGCAGCAAGCTATTTGCAGTAATTTTTGGAAATTTTGAGATTTCGAGGTTGGTCTGCTAGGACATTGCTCTTTTATTGTTTTTTTTGGCATTGATTATCATGGTAAATCAGGGAGGTGATGTATTTACCCATGTATCCAAGGAGGACAGGTTGGATGGTAACAACTATTCACTCTGGTCCATGATGAAGAATGTGCTGATTGCGAAGAATCTTTGGGACTACGTAAGCGGAGAAGAAGTTAGGCCCGGAGTTGTGGCTCCTACTACTCCTTCTCAAGCAGGACGTGGACAACGGGCAACTTAGCCTGTTCAGCCTGCTCCACTTCAGCCACTTCCCCAAAGATCAGCAGCTCAAAAGGCATGGGATACACGAGATGCACAGGCTTTGTCTCTGATTGCATTGGTAGTTCAGCTGTCTATTATCCCTCACATTCGGTCTGCAGCTTCTCATAAGAAGCCTGGTTGACTTTGGAGCAGATGTTTGCTGGTAAGAAAGAGAACCACATCTCTTTCTTAAAGAAAGAGCTTGAGACATTGAAGATGGATGAGGGTGATTCTATGCAGGATCACCTAAACAAAATTCAAGACTTACGTGAGCAGCTTAAGAATGTCGATGAGTATTATTCAGATGCACAGATGATATCTACTACATTGAATTCATTGCCGCCCTTGTACTTGGCCTTTCATACGGCCTTGAACCTCACCATGAGGATTGCCCCATAGCCGATTACTTTTCTTCAGCTGGTCAGTTTGCTCTTAGAGGAGGTGGTGTGGATGTTATAGCCTTTGAGCAGGCTTTTATGGCACGATAGAAGGGCAAGGAAAGCCAAGTAAAGAATGCTCCATAGAGCTCTAGGATTTCACGCACTTCGCAGGGTAATCAGAAACAAGGGGGCATGCAAGCCAAGAAGGGAAAATGCCATTATTGCAAGAAGCCAAGCCACTACATCACTGAGAGTAGAAAGCGCATAGCCTAGGAGAATATGGAGTCAGGGATGTCTGTTTCTAATGCTCTTTCGACTGCAATGCTCTTTCCACTGCTACTGAGTCAGTGTCATTTGTGTTATGACAGAGAGCACGAGGATCGAGACATGCAATGCTTTCTCACGGAGTGCACAGAGAGAGAGAGAGAGAGAGAGAGAGAGAGAGAGAAAAGAAAGAAAGATATATTAATGTCTACATAAGGCCAATGTGGCCTATGAGACAAAATCCAGAGTACATCCATGTCTAATATCATCTCATCAATAAGGTAAAGATAACATTACAAATAAGTGGGTGGCCTATGAATTAATACTGAGAATAACTATACGATGGGACTATACTAGGGTTGAACCATGTGTAGTGTTGTTCCATCGATAGAAAAGAAAACGAAAGGAAAGGAGAACCAAATCTGATAGAGCCATGTACAAAAGTGTGGTGGAGACTATGGGCTGTAGCTGATCTCAAGATCTACGCATGATCTCAGCTATGATGCGGTCCCTAGCTGCTTCACTGATATGCCTGGTGGTGAGTCTTCGGTGTCTCGTGATAATGGCTCTAATCCGACTATGGTATGGCCTCCTTGGACGTGGTCTTGGTAGACAGGGTCGCCGTGCTCGACAAAGGGAAATGGCTCTATCCAATGTGACTCCATGGCATGGCTTGTAAGGTGTGTGGCGGGGTGGCTTTGTCTCTACTAGGCTGGTAGTGAGAGTGGGGTCGGCTCTGTAGAAGAAGTCTGTCATTGCTCTTTGTGTGTGTCCCTTTGTATGAGCTGGCCTCCTGTCTCGCAATAGTGCAGTTCGGCACCTCTCGAGCTCCAGGAGGAAAAGGCCTAGGCATCTCTGGTCCTCCTACTCCATGACGCGACAAAGGGGTCCACATCCATCACGGAAGAGGCAGTGGTACTGTCCTCGTATGTCATAGTATATTGCGCATTTTCATATGTAGTGCTCCTCCGTCTCACGCTCTCGACCACAAAGCTGGCAAGTCCTATCCTCTACTAGGGTATTTGTCCAAGTGCCTGTCTCCATTTGAAGCCTATGTGGAGAGGTGCGAATCTATCCGATAGCAACCTGTACGCTATGGGAGAGATGGGTGTCTATATATGCTAGCTGAATAGTGAAACCATCATCAGAGAGACACAAGAAATGACTCCTGTAGAACTCCATCCTCGATCCTAAAGGGAGTGATGGATGGATCCATGTCCTTGCTGTCTTAATCCTCAAGATATCAGCTCTAATCACCTGGTTCAACTTTGATCAGCTAAGAGAAAGTGTAGGGCAGTCAAGGCTATAATCCAAAGGTGAAAGACGGTCAATATCCAAATCATGTAGGCTCATCCAAATAGCCATTTGTGAAAACCAACATTTCTTCTCGCCTCCTGCTGCTAGTTGTCTAGATGAGGTTAGTGCCAATCTAGAGTATCTATGGTGTGGAAGTTCCCGGAGTTTGTGGCAAAAGGTCACTGCCCTGAAGAGTGCCTCCGTAACTATAGGTGTTTCCCCCAGCTCTGCTCTGACAATGGGATGTGGGGTGGAGGGCTTACTCCTAATCATGCATGCTATCATCATGATCAATGGCCTTTCCATGCTATCCCAATCATCATAATAATCCCTCTCTACTCCTATCTGATCAATGAGTGGGCTGACGCCTATGGTACAAGCTACAACCCCATCTCTCTTCTCCATATAGTGATGTAGGTGTGACTAGGGTGTCAAACAACTAGATTTTGGTGCGGGGCTCTTGGAACTGTATGTGAGCACATTGACTCTTGAGTGTCCCTAGTACTGCGTATCCACGTGCCAGACATGCCTCTGATGTCCCTCTCAACGAAAAATGTGGGCCAGAGAAGGTGACTCCCAAATAGACATATTCCCCCACATGCTCCATTATATCTCCCCCAAATGCGAATTGGCACATAGATCTAGTTACCCATGCTACTGAAGTATTGAAAACCATGGATTTGGTCTTTCCAAGGTTCACTATGAGGTCTTTATCTCTACAAAAGATGTGCAAAGAATCTAGATGGCACTGCAATCCCTCCAATGAATCTGAAATGAGAACAATATCATCTGCATACAGTAATATTGATATCAGTACCCCTGCCAGAGAGGCTGGCTCCAACTTCTTCTCCTCGGTCTATGTAATCAGGCACTTCATCTATATATAGAATAAACAATGTGGGTGAAACTGGACATCCTTGTTTCACTCCTATGGTATTTTCAATCCTCTCTGATAGCCCCCCAGGTGCTCGTACATGACCTGTCACTACCTCATATAATGCATAGACACCCCATCGTATACCCTTTGGTACTCCAATGTCCTACAATCTCTGCATGATGTGTGTACAAGGCATTGTATCAAAAGCTTTGCGAAAGTCTACAAAGCAACAATAGATCCTCTTGCCTCGGGCTCGACCCTCCTCAATAATGGCTGTAAGTGTGAGAATATGGTCTAGCGTGGTATATCCTCGTCTAAAACCTGCATGTCCTTGTGCTCTCTTACCTTGCTTTTCAGCCCACTCACTCAGTTCATGCTCCAATATAGATCCATATATCTTGCCCAAAGTATGACCGATCATGATAGTCCTGTAGTTGCTAGGAATCAAGGGATCACCACTTTTAAATAGCGAAATTATAGTATTGTCTGACCAACTCATAGGGAAACCTTCAGATACTGCTCTATTGAACATATGTGCTAATATGGGTGCTAATATGTCACAAGCATGTGGGAAATGTTCTGATACTACCATCCTCATCCTGTGCCCTCCCATTTTGTAATCTATAAATTGCATCCCTAACCATTTTCCATGTGAAGAAAGACCATTGTGTTGGCCTACAAGCTTGTGGGGGCTGCATAGGTGGCTGTCTTGGCAGGTCATACAGCTGTCTCCCATAGTCAAGCCAAGCATTTAGTGATGTAATCTGTATGGGGGGACTGTCTTTCATGAAACATCTTCCATGTGCTCTTCCTATCCCGCCCCAAAAATAGCTGATATATCTCTGCTTCTGCTTTCGCTAAGTAGTCTCGTTTCTTCTTCTGCACAAGGCATTTGAAGAACGCCTTTGCTCGGCAATGTGTCTGAGTGCCTAGCTTCACTTCTCTTTGTAAGTGAGCTCGGGTGACTCTACACTCATCATCATACCAGCTATTTTGGGGAGCAGTAGATCGTGTGGGTCTGCATCGGGGCAAGGTGTGTGGGAACGCATACATGGCTGATCCATGTATGGCCTCTGCTAAATCCCTTGTACATTCTTCCAATGATCTACTCAAGTCCAATGTATGTAAACTAGTATGCAGAGAACCACTGTAGATGTGTGAGGTGTCTTCTGTAAAGTAGTATTTGGGATGTTTAGGGAGGCATGGTGTTTCATGTTTCATATGTACACAAGAGAGCATAAATGTCAAAATAGCATGATTTGCTGATATGCCGATTGGTCTCTTAGATATCTTAAAGTTTTGGATGTCTGGTATCAATGTTGGTGAGCCTATCAGTTAGTCCACAGTACTTGACTCTCCTTTGTGATTCCAACATCTCAAATTGTCAAATCCTGGTCATTGTGGCAGACCATTAAAGATGGCTAGTCTATGTGCACTTTCCAAAGTCAATAGGTGTGTCCCATAGGTACTCACTTCTTTATCCTGGGCTCTCTTGCGTAGGCCTATTTCATCTATGTCGATCTCTTTGAACATGGCATTATCATGCATATAAAAGTCACTATGTCTATCTCCAGTGCGTTCATTG
Organism: Lygodium microphyllum; assembly: GCF_053477565.2. Taxonomy (NCBI): domain Eukaryota; kingdom Viridiplantae; phylum Streptophyta; class Polypodiopsida; order Schizaeales; family Lygodiaceae; genus Lygodium; species Lygodium microphyllum. The sequence continues at coordinate 97,572,573 of NC_141161.1, forward strand.
AAATCTCCTACTAATAATATGTCCCCAATGCTAGCATATCTCATGATATCCTCATAAAGTACATCAAAGGGAGATCCATCTTGTGTGGCATAGGTAGAATTTGCAGGAGGAAAGTAGCATATTGCGATGAATATATCCTGTGGTCTTCCTGCATGTATCCTAATCCATAAATATTATGCATCATCATCTCTTTTCATTACTTGCACTATCCCTTTGAGGCCTTCCCGGTATAGTATGGCCACACCTCCAAAAACCTTAGTGCTTCTTGGTTTTCTAGCTGCTGGAGGAAATGCACTTTCCCACTTGTATCCCCGCATGTCTGGTAGTCGGCGTCCTTTACATTGGTGTGTTTCTGTGTACATTGCTATATCTATGTTTCAGAAGCTATCTTCAAAGTAACCAGCATCCAAGCATAGGGCTCCATTACAATTCCATATTGACATCCGAAGTGTCTCATAGGCCTCGTACTATCATGAAGTCCTTTTGTCAATTATGATGACTTTTCCATCCCTGTAAACAGCCCACTTTCCCTCTTTGTGAGCCTCCAATACCTTGGACATGTGTTCTCTGCGATGTGTTATTTGTGCTGGGGTAAGGTCCTCATCCAAATAAATCTTCTCACCCTTGAGGGCTCTCCTCTTGGAAAAGGAAGGCCTTTTTTTTCTCTATGTCCCCAAAGCAAAGAATTAGAGCCTTGGACTTAGAGTTCTCTTTCCCCACTCTCCAAGCACTAACGATAGGTACGTCTGAAGCCCCAATTTTGTCAGCAAATGTCTTAGCATCTTCCTGTGGGCTGCTCTTCTCCTCCCATCCTACTACCTGTACATGTAAAACCCTACCCCGTCTCCTAGCCTCTTCTTCCAAGGAAGCATTCATTACTTCAGTCTTGTTCACTGATGTTCCCTTATTCTTTTTTACTACCTCAATCTATGGGTTGGCTTCTTCTATCTGCTTCTGTGTTGTCTTTGCCACTTCTGCCCATGAGTGAACCTCCCTTTCACATGCCTTTAAAGCCTCTTTCTCTTTTTGTAGTTCTTCTTGCACATTCATTTATTTTTTCTTAAATGTATTCAAAATTCTTCCCCTAGTTCTAAGATTTCAGATTTGTAGGCATCTACCACTTTCAGCATTTCAGTTTTCAGCGTGTGCATTTCGGACAGCATTTGTGCCTGTAAGTCATTCTTAATCTTTATCTGCATGTCTTGCATTTCTGCCCTTTGATTTACTATCAGTTCGGCTTTGACTTGCTCTCGTATTTCTTTCTCCAATTCTTGTCTCATAATTCGTAGTCCAGAGGAAATCATGAGATGAATTTCTTCGTATTTCTTTTCATTCATGGTGCGTGAGGTCTTTCCATGCCTGTCAGATGCTGGGGAGACGGTCCAATCACGGACCCTACGACCATACGTCTTGTACCGCGTGTTCTTAGAAGGGGTGTTGAACATTGCTTCCATGGACAGTTGTGTTAGTCCTTGATTGGATTCGTCTCCTAGATATTCATTTTCCACGGTTTGATGCTTGCATTTGTTTACATTATCCATCTCTCACACACTGTGTGCAAAGCCACTCAGCGCTAAACTCTCTCGAACCACTCCCCATCTTAGGGTTTCCACTGAACTCTCTCGAACTGCTCGCCGTTTTAGGGTTTTACTCTAAAAGAGCATTTTTTAGTGTGTTTTGGGGCTTTTTAAGATGCTAATCAGTAAGTAATGCATATTTTAGCTCAACACTATACCTGGTAGAAATTGGTCACTTGTGCCAGGGACCACTCGATCACATCCATCGGCGCTCTCCACTGTGGAGGGGCTCGAAAGATAATGCTCAAAAGAGGGACCTCGGCCCCAGCCCACCAGTTGATGTCCATCATGCAACCTGGCCACTGCTGGGAGAGAAGTGCCAGTCCACCTTCTCCCATCCACTAGGAGATGTGGTCTGCCACCTGGCTCTTTATCTCCTCTATCTGAGTGTCGTCCAATCTCCTGTGTGAGAGGTCTGAAGGAAAAAGGCGTAGTTTGGTCCATCCGATGGTGCTAGTAGATGAACCTTGCTGCTCCTAGACTTGCGTACCATGAAGATTCCCACCTCCAGGGTAGTGGGAACACTCTGTGCTCCGCAACTCTCATGTAAGACCATGGCCCACTGCGAAAAAACTCTTGTGGTAGCAGTTGTGCCTGTCTTGGGAAAGTATGACGGGTGGCACGGATAGATGAACTGTGGTTGTGTGAGGGGGGAGGGGGCTAGACTGCTGGTGGGTGGAGCATATCGGCGTCTGGGGCTCCTCACCTTCTATGGGAGGGGGGGGGGGGGGGTGGGGGAATGGTCACTTATACTGGGTAGGGATTAAGGGGGGGGGGGGGGGGAACTGGTTGGCGGGGGTGATAGTGGAGAGGGGGAGGATCGAGGGACGGTAGGGTGGTCGGAGGTACCCGGTGGGTGTGGAGAGGCAGGGCAGTAGCTCTGGGTGAAGGGGGGTGTGGACTAGGGTCGGGGGGGGAGCCGTGGGGAGGGGGGGAGGGAGTAGGGGCTGTGGGCCCTCAGGTGATGTGGCTTGTGAAGCCTTTGTGAGCGGTGGATGTGTAGACATGTGGACTTGTGGGATAGGGTGAGGAGGGGGGGGCCGTGCGATGCTCTGCTGGGGGGGCGACGCTTGCCCTTCTACTCTCTATTGTAGTAGTGTCTGAGGAGCTGCCTACGGCCCCCCTTGCTGTCTCCCTCTCTGTCGTCTTTGTACTCATGTGAAACAGTTTGCATCCACTTGTGGGCCTGTCGGCGAAGCCGCCCTAGCTCTGAAGCATGTGTACTCTGCTGCCTAGTGCCCAAAGTCATGGCATCATAGGCACTGCCCTAGCTGCCCAGTCACAATGACCTGCTGCTTGAAGGAGTGTCCACCTTTCTCAATCTCTAGGAACTCTGGAATATTCTTGGTCTCTTTCACTGCCACCCGTACCTTTGGGACTCCTGTGGCTATCATTGCCTCCTTAAAAGAGGCGGGAAGGATAGTGTCGAAGAGCCATCCAAAGTCTTCCACCAACTAGCAATACTCTATCGCTATTCCGAGGAAGAGAAGGATAACTGGGTGTCTAAGGAACTTGTTGTGGAGAGCAAATGCCTTCACTGTGAAGGGGGAGGGGAAGTTGTTGCAAAGGGAGGGAGCAATTGGAGTGAAGGGGGGGAGTGTTGGGCACCCAAGTAAGCTAGCTTGCAATGGCCATAGTGTGGGTGTTGGGCCTGTCGGACGGGGCCGGGCTGCAGTACGAAAGAGGCGGAGGACCTGGGCGGAGGAGGCTGGGGGGGTCAAGGCGGAGGAGGTTGGGGTTTAGGCCCTCAACCGGGAGGGGATAGGGCGAGTTCAGGCGGGGGTGAGTTGGCGGGGGGGGGGGGGGGGGGGGAGGAAACAGGTGGGTGTGGGATAGGCGAACACAGTGCTGGGGGGAGGTCGCGCCAGGGGACGGGCGGAGCAGTAGGTGGAAGGAGGCACAAAGCAGTAGGCGGAAGGAGGCGGGGTCAGCACTGGGGGGGAGGGGAGTCGTGCCAGGGACAAGGTGGGAGGGAGGCGGAGTAGAAGGCGGGGGAGTAGGCGGGGGAGTGGGCGCAACAGAAGGCGGGAGAAGACAGGTGCCATGGGGGGACGGAGCAGGAGCGCATGCGTCGGCAGGAGCGTATTTCAGTGGCAAGGCAAATACAGTTGATGATAAGGAGCCCGAATGTTTTGAGGATGCACAACATAGTGTGCATTGGATGGCAGCAATGCAAGCTGAGTTTTATTCCATCATTAAGAATCAAACATGGGATTTAGTGTCTTTGCCTATTGGGAAGGAAGCCATTGGAACAAATGGGTCTACAAGCTGAAAAGGAATGCAGCAAATACAAAGCCAGGCTTGTAGCCAAGGGCTATGCAGAGAAGAAAGGCATTGACTACGAGGAGACACTTGTTCCTACCTTCCGCATGACTGCCATCAGGTCTATGGTCGCTTTGGCTGCCCATTATGGATGGACCATGCATCAGTTAGATATAAAGACTGTATTTTATATGGGGAACTTCATGAAGAAGTATATGTACAGCAGCCCATTGGTTTTGCAGTTGAGGGATCCAAACACTTGGTTTGCAAGCTGAAAAAGGCTTTATATGGCTTGAAAGAAGCTCCTAGAGCTTGGTACGCAAAGATTGATGCCTTCTTACTCAGCCAAGGGTTTATAAACAGCTCATCAGAGTCTACTCTTTATCTATTTAAAAAGGGGGGATCCATGTTGATAATTTGTCTATATGTTGATGACCTTTTGCTTGCAGGGACTTATGCTGATCAGATTTCAGCATTTAAAGAAGATTTGCAGTAAACTTTTGAGATGTCAGACTCGGGGTCTTTGCATTATTACTTGGGCATTCAGTTCATACATGATGCTAGAGGTATCAGTTTATCATAGTCAAGATACATAAGTAAACTCCTTGAGAGGTTTGGCTTACAGGATTGCAAACCAGTCTGTATACCAATGGAACTTGGACCAAAGTTGTCATTGCATGATGACAGTGATTTGTTTGATACACACACATATGCTCCAACAGTTGGATGCCTTATCTACCTATACAACACTAGGCCGGATATATAGTTTGCAGTTTCAGCCCTGAGCAGATATATGCATCAGCCACGCATGTCATATTGGCAAGTTATCAAGTGTGTTTTCCGTTACTTGCAGAGTACTAGATCTCTTAGATTGCTTTATGACAAGGGGGGACTACTGCACTTACATGCTTACAGTGATTTTGATTTGGCTGGTGATTATGATTCATGTCACTCCACTAGTGGCAATTGTTTCTTTCTTGGCTCATCTTGCATATCTTGGATTGGCAAGAAACAATCCACTGTTGCCATATCATCATGTGAAGCTGAATACAAGGCATCTTTCACTACCACAGTTGAATGTGTATGGCTTAGACGCTTGCTAGATGATATGGATGTATTTATCACAGAGCCTATTCCTTTGTTCACTAATAGTCAGAGTGCCATTGCAGTGGCACAGAACCTAGTGTTTCATGCACGCACAAAACACATGAAGATCCATTATCACTTTGTTAGAGAGAGGCTACATGCAGGAGATATCAGCCTTGTCTATTGTCCTACCACCAGTAATGTGGCAGACATCTTCACCAAAGCTGTTCCTCGTGACAAATTTGAAGCATTTCGCAATGCTTCAAATTTGATCTCCTTTGGTGGAGGATGACCCTTGTATTTTGATCACTCTTTACTCCAAGGGGGTTTGTTGGGTTTCACTCATGCCTACACTCATAGAGGAGTGTCGGTGATTAGTAGGAAGCTGGGGCACTTTTTACTCTCCGTACAAGAGGTTTTTTCCCCTAGATTTATTCTCTTTATTTTATGTGTCTATGTTACACATTTTCAGGCACTTTTCGTGTTGCACACACTTTGGGTGTGAACACCCTCTTACAACCCTAAGGTTTAAGGATTGTACCTTGTACATTCATTCTATTGCATTGGGTGTCATGCTTCACTCTCCACACTGTCTACTCCACTCTTAGCTGAGCTTCAATCCTCTCCATCTCTCACACTATAACTATAAGTGAAACTTAGGAAGTAAACACTTGTAGCATTATGAGCCCTCCATTGACGGATATGGTAAGGGTGGACCAATCAAGGGTCAATAGGCTCCAAACCAACTACTAGGTCCCAAAGACTTCGAGACTCAAGCACTTATTGCATAAGATTAGAACAAGTTGTAAAGTTCCACTTGTAAAGGCATTCTTGGCGGTAGCAACTTGAGTATTAATGTTCAACAAACGAGTAGGGTGGATAGAGTGGGGGATTGCAATACACATGGGGATTAACCCTAGAGTGCCCACCATGCATGTGGGATGTGTGCATAGTCAATCCATAAGTGAAAGAATCTCCTTCTGTTTGAAATTGGATTTTCCAAACCTTTGAGTATCAAGCTATGTTCCATATTCAGATCCATTTCAAAACAATGTGATAGATTTAGAAGCTTGACAATCTTTTCATTCATTTTTGGATACGAGTTCTTCCTTGATGATGTTTATGAAATTTGGTTCTCCTAAAGTTCAATTGTTACATGATAAAATGCGTAAAAGTAACCCATTATCTCTATAGTAAAAAGCCCTAGGTCCACAAAAATCTGTTTTTTTATCCACTTCAATTTATGTGTCATGACCGCGGATGCATAATATTCTTCGTCCCACGGGTACAATACCAGGAGTTGCTGCTGCCGAATTCTCATTTTCAAATTTTTTCTTGGGAAGACGCAACTAGCTAATGCTAAAGTCATATTTTCCCAGATTGGTATAGATTGATTCGGCATGGGAATGGTAGCCACATGAGTAGCGTGAAGAGGATGGATAGGCACGTTGTAGATAGAGGATGGAAATCCTTGCATTGAAGTGGCCCATAGAGAGTGTGACACATGTCTAGGAGAAGTGAAGGTGATACTTACTTCTCCTAGACTTGGGTGGACTGCCCTTGGCCTTCGAGCGACACTCCTCGCCAAAGTGGCTAGCCTTTTGGCAATGCTGATAGTACCTATTCTAATTGAGGACACTTTGCCAACTTGGTTGAAATCCTTGAGGGGAGCTACTTTGCTCATCCCTATTCAACTTAGTCTTTGTGTTGTTCATTCCATCACCTTGCTGCTGAGCTAAAATATGCATTACATGCTGATTAGCCTCTTAAACAGCCCCAAAACATGCTTAGTTAACGTAAAAACCCTAAAACAGGCTGTGCTTCGAGAGTTAAAATTGGGAGAGGTCCTAGATTTTTGAGAACCCAAACTTTCTATAAATAGGCATGCTGCCCTCCATTCATCCTTAATCTTGTTTTTACAGATTGCATGTGATAGAGCTTTGCTGTCCACACCCCGTTTGCCAAGGATATCTCAACTAGACCTGCCCATCATCACCCTCCATCATCAGGCGCTTGTTGTCCAGCCATTCCTCACTGTTCATGACTGTTTCCAGCCCTCTATTTGCTGCTGTTTCCAGCCCTCTATTTGCTATTGTCAGCTAGGCGACCTCTTGCTGCTCACTTCCTAGCTATTGTACAGCCTGCCACTTCAGCAAACTACTGCATTTTCAGGATCCAGCCGCCTACTATGCCTCTTCTCCAGCTATCGCTATCAACACTACAGTTTGCATTTGCTATCTTCTCTCTCGTGACAGCTGCGTTTCTGGATACTCTCTCTCTTTTGCTTGTATGGCATCAAATCTGACTTTCCCAGTTGCGTTTGCTGGTGTTTGACAACTTCGGAGGTTGCCGTCTATGTTTTAGGATCTGTCAAGAGTACGACATAGTCTCCACCTCAGTACCTCTGCCTAAGTTCTTGAGACATGAGAGTTCGAGGTTTAGTATTCATTCCATTGCATGAGCATTGTATATTGAGTATTCACTTACATCTTTCATTCACTATGTTCATTGTCGTTGAGTTATCCTAACTCTAACTGTGTTCTTTGTTTAGTTTGTGCTTTGTTGTACAATTGTCTTGTGTTTTCTGTGTTCAAAGCATTTCTTCACATGGTATCAGAGTCAAGTACTCTTAAAGAAACCTTGACCTTGATGTGAAAGCTCCTCGCAGAAGACAAAACCACAGAAGGGAAGATGATTTCGAACACACCTTCACCACATTATGATGCTTCCAATCCTAGCACATCAAGATTCACACTAGAGTGGGTCACATAGCTTGCTCCACAAAGATCCGACATAGCCAGCGAGTCATCGGACTACCATGGAGTCCCTCGACCTTACGAGATTACATGAGCCAAGTATAATCTTATCTTGATGCATTGGGCTCAATAGCAGATTGAAGGTAAACTTGAGTTTTCCCCTTTAGATTTGGTGCATTGGTCTTATGATTTTGTAGGAAGGACAAAAGCTTCACAAAGAACAAGCCATCCTAACATGGAAACGGGCATGGAGTACAAACCTTGCATCTCTCTACCATCTTCATCTCTATCTCTATCTCTTCCATACACATCTCCACCTTCATTCACTCCTATGTCAGATACGCAAAACAACACTTCTCAATCTTTTGAATTTACTTCCTCTTTTCTACAAGATATAGATAAATGCTCAGGATGAAGGATCTCTTCAAACCAAGTATTGGTTCATAAGCCATGAAGAAGATAGGATTTCTCCATTTGAACTTAAGAAAAGGTAAGAAATAGTTGCAAGATTCATTGGTGAGTGCTCCTTCTCCATCTTTTCCTTCTACTTTTATATTTCATGGTCAATTTGGTTTTGGTGATTCATCATTTGCATTTAATGGACAAAAGGAATCTGACTTATTTTTCACTACTACACCAATTACAGATCCATTTAATCTACCACCCATCCCTTCCTCATCTTCCAATGCACACTCCTTTCTGTCTCCATTAAGTGCATCTCACATTACACTCCGTACACTACATCGGGGGATTCCTCACACTTAGAAATAGATTTTAGGACCTCTCATTTCTCTTATCCGGGTGGTGTATCCGTGAGGGAGATTCGTCCTCCCATGCACACACTTTCGGGCTATCCCCCCCATAGGGACGGCATTGAGTGTGGAGCATTTTGTACTATAGTTCACCTCTATGGTTTTACCTAGTGGACTACCTATTGAGCTAACATAAGCGTTACATGCTGAATGAGCCACTTAACCAGCTCCAAAAATGCTTAATGAATCAAAACCCTAAAATGGTGTGCAATTCGATAGAGTTCTAAAATGGTGTGTGGCAGGAGGTTCCAAGGCTTTCTATTAATAGGCATGCTACTCTCCATTCAGCCCAATTTGGTTTTGGTAGGTGTCAAGTGCTAGAACTTCACTGTCCACACCCCATTCGCAAAGGACATCTTGGCCGAAGCTGCCCCAAGATTTCTTCACCCATCTGGCACCTCTTTTCAATCTCTACCTCGTAGCCTATATCACTTCCTGCTATTTTGTTGCTTTCTTTTACTGTGGCATTTTATTGCTGCCATTTTATTGCTACTTTCTACTGTTGTGTTTTATTGTTGTGTTTTATTGTGGCATTTTGCTGCAGCATCTGTCATAGATCCGATATCTACTATTGCGTTTGTTGCTGCTAGACATCTTCGGAGGCTACCTCACTACATTTCTGGACTTATCAAAAGTACGACACACTCTCTCGCTTAGCATCTCTGCCTTGGTCCACGAGACACGAGAGTTTGGAGTACAATTTTCATTCTTGCATGGTTTGTTTGCTACATGAACATTGTATATTCATTATTTAGTCATTCATTCAGACTTGACTGTGTTCATTGTCTCTGAGTTACCCTAATCCTAATTGTGTTCACGGAGGAAATCTGAGCTGAAGCTACCTCAAGATTTCTTCACCCATCTAGTGCTTGTTTTGAGCCTCTACCTCACAGCCTATACCACTTCTTGCCATTTTGCTACTGCATTTTATTATAGCATTTGATAGCTGCATTCTGTTGCGGTGTTTTACTGTTCTGTTCTATTGCTATGTTTTACAATGGCATTTTTTGGTGTGTTTTATTGCTCTATCTATCCACAGATCCAGCATCTACTATCGTTTGATGCTGCCAGACATCTTCGAAGGCTGCTTTGCTGTGTTTCGGGATCTGTCAAGAGTATGACACACTCTCTTAATCAGCACCTTTGCCTCAATCCATGAGACACGAGAGTTAAGGGTGAAGTCTTTATTCGTGCACTGTTTATTTGCTGCATGAGCATTGCATATTTAGTATTCAGACATTCATTAAGACTTCACTATGTTCATTGTCTTTGAGTTATCCTAACCATAATTGTGTTCTGTTGAGTTTATACTTTGTCATACACTTCCATTTATGTTTCTGTGTTAGGGTATTTCTTCATGTGGTATCACAGCAAGGTTCTCTTCCATGAAACCTTTGCCTTTCATCTGAAAGCCCTTCACAAGAAGCCGGAACAATAGGAGGGCAAGATGACTTCAAAGATACCTTCACTACATCATCATGATGCGCTCGAGCCTAGCACATTGACAAACTTCCAATCAAAATAAAAAACAAACTCAAAATCAAAATCAAAATTATACTAGTGAGACCCAAGGAAACTCCGTGTAATCTCTAAAACTCGGGTGGTAGAATGTACCGAAGAAAAATTGTATTGTCAAAATTATCAGAAGGTTGGTTACTTTGATGATGAGTGTTGATCAAAGGCAAGAGATACAACACCAAAAGCTAAGACTCAAACCCTTGCCCCTTAGTTGGGCAACTCCCATTAGGAGAGTTAGGGTAGTAGCAACCCTCAGCACGGATAGTGGCGAGTCCAGACCTATGCTGCCATTGGTTAGCCATCACAGTTGACAATGTTCTCAACGGCAAAGGTCTTGTTTGACTGGTTTGTAGAGGCCCACATGGTGTCTATAGAGACATGTGAGTCTTATTTACATCTACGAGTTGCCTCCCAATGAGGTGACTGCAGAGGCCCACTAGTCATAGCCAACTACTTCAGCTTCTCCTTCGATTGTGGACAATGGAGCTACCCATTATATAATCCCCATTAAGGAAATTTTCATTTCTCGAGCCCTTGTAGCCGGGCATGTCCAAGTTGGAAACAACTCCTCGGTCATGATTTAGGCTCACGGCCGCATTAATTTTGCCTCTAACTAGGGCCCGAATTGCATTATGTTGGATGATGTGTACTACATCTCCTAGCCTGGGATGAACTTGTTATCAATTTAGTAGCTTTGCTGGCTAGGTGGAGCAATCTTCTTCACAGCGACCATAGTCAAGGTCCTTGACTCTTAGACTGGTTTAGTAATTTGAAACTAGCCTTTCTTCTCGAATAGAGTGGAAAATAACCTGATTTAGCATTAATTATAGCAATCATAAAATTCATACAAATTGAAAATGCAAATGTTACCACTTTAATCTTGAAAATGGATAGCCTATTGACCCCAAAACTAGCATCCCTTGTGGTATTTTTTTTACTTTTATTGTAAATGGATACAATACAAGTGAGATCCTCTAATCTCCTCTGCTAATCCAAGTATCACTTGCTATCAAAATTGACTAGCAAGTCTCTAAACCAATTTGCCCTTTGGTTTACTCAGGGATTGATCTTCACCTTGCTCCTTGAAAGACAAATTCAGGTCCAAATCTAATATTGACTGGTTGGCCTTTTGAATCCCTGAAATTTTTAATTTCAACTACTGGAATTCAAGTCCTAGGCCCTCAATTCTGAGTGTGCATCCTGAGGTGGCTATCAAACCCTAATTTCTACTGTTCTACTATAAATTAGGGTTTATATTAGAGATTGAAATCTCTTCCTCTGATGGCTCAAATTGTTGGAAAATGCTGAGATAACTCAAGAGAGATGGCTGGGGGATAAGAGAGAATTTTGTAGAAGAAAGTTTAGAGTTTATCTCGATAAATGCTGAAAAGCTACTGCTGCCCTACTCAAACAGCCATGGAGGCTATCATCTATAGCCTAGGACCACCAGAAAGACTGTTGCTCCCTTCTGTATGTTGTCATCTGCACAAAAAGGACCTTGGGCTACTGTCACTTGCTCTTGGAGGGCTCCAAACTACTGTCACATATTGTAAGACTAATTCTTGGTGGCTACAAATCACATCCACTACCTCTCCTTGCTCTCTAATAGCCTCCTTATCTCTCACAATGGCTGGAATAGACTTCCAACAACCCCTAAAAAAGTTTTTTCCACTTGCATGGGCAAGTTTTGCCAAGTGGCAACCTTCTAATCCCATTTTTCAGCATTATTGTGCTTATTAAATTAATTTTTAAATTTTTTATGAGAATTAATTCAATAATTATTCTAGTGCTTAGAAAACTAATTCTATCAACCAATAATTAAATTGGCTAGGCCAATTTGTCTTCCAAGTATCCTTGAGTAGTTATTGACCCTTAGACTTGCATTAATTAATTAATTAATGCCTAGTCTCTAATGTCACCATGACACTAGTAGCCAATAAATTGGTCTAGGCTCACATTTGACACCGGGTACCACCTAATATCTATCAGGCATAACTTATTATAACTTTTGCTTCAAGTATCAGTTGATATCTCGGGGTCTTGGTCCCACACTATGAAATAATTAACTTGCATCTCACATGTACAAGTGACATTAGCACATTTGATTAACTTTTAATCAAATGCTAAGCAAAGCAATAAAATTTCACATTCTCATGACAAATTGCTCATGGTGAGGCATAACCTAGTGGCCTATATCACACATGACAAAGTTTCTTTCTGAGCCAATAGCCTTGGGCTTTGAGTTCCACCACTTCCACACTTTAGCCGCTACAAGGGAGCCTACTAGCTTTGAGCATCTTTGACGTTTTCACTTAGGACATCTCGGATACGACTTTCTTTGTGAGTTGTCACGTCGACAGATGGTTGACGGCCTTCCCTGCTGCCTGAAGCTATTGTGAGATTTCTATTAAGCTTGTCATCTTGGGAAACAGTCTACACATAGAGCTTAGACGCCTCTTAGATTGATTCATGCTTATCTTTGTGGGCTGATATCCACCACCACCTTGAATAGCATATTATACTTATTTTTAATTGTGGATGATCATTCTGATTACATGTGGATGTACTTTCTCAAGCATAAGTCCGATGCCTTCACATGTTTTTTTCCTTGGGTGTTGCTAATGCATAACCAAATTAATCGTCATTTAAGATCCATGAGGAGTGTCAGTGGGGGCAAATTCACCTCCCACGAGTTTTTTGAGTTTCTACAGGTGCATGGTATTGCATGCCAGCTTATGTCTACCAAATCCCCTTCATAGAATGGAGTCGTAGAGTGTAGGAACCTAACCATCGTGAATATAGCACACTCTATGCTGTTCACAAGAGAGTTTCCTAAGTGCCTTTGAATCGAGGATATTAACATTTTGGTGTACATCCCCACCGATTGTGGCTGTCCCTAAGAGGACCTTGTATGAGGTATTTTTTGGCTCTCAGTCTGTAGTTTTTCACTTTCAAGTCCTTGGGAGTCATTGTGAAGGAAACTGCTAGGGTTTGCACTGAGGGGACATAGAGTATACGACCACGACAGAAACACAAACAGACAGACACAGACACAGAGGGCAAAACTCAAACCCTAAACGCAAAACTCAAAAACTCAAACCCTAAACGCAAAACTCAAAACTCAAACACAAACAGAAGAAGAGAGAGAGAGAACACAACTCTTAAGTGAATGAATGTTGTAAATGAATGTAAGAGTGTACAATGTGCTCAAGGGCAGAGCAATGTCGGAGTGTGACGTCCACTGAAGACGGAGCCCAAGTCTGTGACCACCAGTCGGAGTGTAGGAGTGCTGAATAGTGAATGGCAGCAGGCTGGTCACCAAAACGCAGCAGTCTAGAGGTTGAAACTAGTAAATGTAGCAGTGTACCACCAATCGGAGGCTGGAGACTGTGCACAGTCTGCTGTAAACAACAAGCTGAAACAGTGTCTGAGAGTGTCAAGGCCTGCAATGTTGAAACTGCAGGCTGGCTGACCCTAGAGATGATGGACAACAAGCTGAACAGTAGACTGGACCAGTCACTAGCAATTGAGAGCTGTCGCCTATAGCAATGGACAGGCTGAAGATAATGTGGCTGCTGTTGATGATGGCTGGACGGTAGATGGAGGCAGGCTGCAAGCTGAAAACTGGGCGCCAACAGCAGCAAAGGGTATGTGGGCTGGTGTAACTTGCAAACAAGGATGATCGTTGAATGGGGGCAGCTTGTCTATTTATAGATGTGGAAGGGCACCCCAAAAATTAGGGTTTCCACTAAACTCTCTTGAACCGCTCCCCATTTTAGGATTTCCACTGAACTCTCTCGAACCGCTCCCCGTTTTAGGGTTTTACTCTAAAATAGCATTTTTAGTGTGTTTTGGGGCTGTTTAAGAGGCTAATCAGCAAGTAATGCATATTTTAGCTCAACATCCCCTCTCAAGCCCAAAACTGAGATGAAAGGTTAGGCCAGCCATTGTGATGTTTATGTACCCCAAGGCATCCCACCCCAAAGCAGCCAAGGCATCGAACAAAGGGTGCACGCCAACAACTGCCCAGTGGCCTACCAAGACTACAGAGGTGATGGTTATCGTACCAAGGGAATCCAAGTAGTCACCCCATAGAGGATAGGGCATCGGACAAAGGGTGCGCGTCGGCTACCCAGTGGCCTACCAAGCCCTACAAAGGCGGATGGAACTATATGGAATGTGTTTTTTTTTTTTTTTTTTTTTTTTTGGAATAAGTGAAGTAAATTTGATGGGATGTGGCCGATTGAGTAAAAGTGACCCAAAAGACGGGAGTAGGGAGGGTACACCCAACACATCACAAAACAGTAGAAGCTAACCCATCCACGTAGGGTGTCGATGACGAGGAAAAATAGGTGATGAGGTATCCATGTGATGGAGGGTGGTGTGGTAACAACAGCCGCCGCCGGTGGAAATAGCTTAGGATCCACGCAACTGGTGCTCTACACAATGGGATGCAAAGTGTGCTACATGGTGAAGAATGCTCATGCAGTAGGTGCCACTTGGACAGTGTCCCTCGTGGGAAAAGTGTTCACTTGCCCAAGCACCCTAGTACAATGATCATGTAATCATGCAATGCAAAGGATAAGGTATAATAGAGGGAAGAAGCTGATGTCGACGACAAAGTGCTGGAGCCTATAGAATACCAAGAATGATAGGAACCCGCTCTCAACTTGGATGTAGATGCTGAAGAAGGAAGAGGAGCTTGATGTTGGTCTTCATATGGTGCTGAGAGCCATAAGGAATGAAAGAAGATGAAGTGGATAAAGCACCCTGCTAGAAGAGCAAGGTAGAAGTCACCGCCATGATAGCATCGAGAGAGATACTGCACTATCCGCCTCAGGAGGGGAAACCGCCATGTTGGAAGAAGAGCAAGCACTCCTAGGATGTTGAAACCATGAAAGGAACGGTGCGCATCCCTACGTCTCTAGCCCAAGGAGGACCAAAGCAATCTATAAGTTAGCCCTACACTGAAAGACGAAACCCTACAAAAGAGATGAGAATCTGCAAACATAGAGGTTAGTGGTGAGATGCTCCAAAGCAAAACAGAAAAGAAAGAAAATCTAACTCAAAATAAATGCAATGAATGTGTATGTGTGTGAGGAAATGCAGCGGAAGACAAAAAAATGAAAAAACTAAGGATAATGAATCCTATGGGCTGGACTCTAAGAGTGCGAAAGATGAATGCTAGATTGACCTAGGGTATCCGAAAGGACCTAGAGGCATGCGAGTCGAAGAAGATGGCTACCATCGCTTATGTCCAGTAATAAGGCTCTGCCAAGGGAATGCCTGACGAGGTGGAGAGGAAGGTGAGATGAATGCATGAAGTGCAACGGGATCAGAACTTGCAGACCAATCAGCCAATCCCTCAGGGGTAGTGAAAGAGATGGGCCGCTGAGGCTGTACTCGAGCCACATGTCCAACAGCAACAACAACAGGCACTGAAGGAGCAAATGAAGCAGGAGCGGAGGGCTTAGCCCCACTGGACTGTGCAGCCGTAGCGGTCTATTGAGGCTTTTTAGGTGGAAGACCTTGGGCCTTGGAGCGACACTCCTCGTCCACATGGCCTGCTCTTCTGGCAATGTGTGCAAAACCGGTTTTTCTTAGGGAGTTGCTACCAGATAGGTCTAGATTCGTTGGTTCCATCTGAGTA
Organism: Lygodium microphyllum; assembly: GCF_053477565.2. Taxonomy (NCBI): domain Eukaryota; kingdom Viridiplantae; phylum Streptophyta; class Polypodiopsida; order Schizaeales; family Lygodiaceae; genus Lygodium; species Lygodium microphyllum. Next base: position 97,588,234 of record NC_141161.1, read on the forward strand.
AGAGGAGTCACCCTTTTATTGGTTTGCCTTCGCATCTAGCAAGTTCTTGCCACTAGTGGTTGTCCCTCCCGAAGAAGAAGCAACCAACCCCCTCTACTCTGAATAAGGCTATGATGAGGATTTTTTGTGGACTTGATCATACAGCCTCACGTAACGCAAGAACTGGCACTCAAACTCGTAAAAGGTTAGCAATCTAGGTCGAGAGATGATGTGTTGAATGAAATTGAAGTACATTTCGGGCAACTTATTCAAGAAGAATGTAACTTGATCGTCATCTGACTTTGGAGAGCTAGTAGTGGCGAACTCGGCAAGTAACCGCCTATATTAAGCCACCTTGACTTTCAGATCATCCCCTTCCTTAATAGAGAACTCTTAAAGCTCAAAGTCGAGATTGATGCACCGGTACGATCACGAGCCACATAGCGGTCGAGAAGGTGACTCCAATGCTCTGATGCGAGCGGGAAGTGCTGCATTGAGAGTGAAACTCAGGAAGCAATTCCTGCATTAGCTCAATATTGGCTGTGGCATTGCGGGCTCTCCATTGACGGATGTAATCAAGGTGAGCTAGTCGAGGATCCTAGTCGAGGATCTGGCATAGGCTCTAGACCAATGACAAGCTCCCAAAGACCTTGAGACTCAAGCACTTTTTACATGAAATTAGACCGAGTGGTGAAATTTGACCCGTTGAAACGTGTCTTATTCGTGAAGGCATCCTTGGCCGTTGCAACAGGAGTGGTAGTGCTCGGAGATGGATTGTGTGAAAAAGTGTAGTGTGGCTAGGATGTTGGAGTGGAGTACACTTGGGAATGGACCCCAGAGTGCCCATCAGGCATACGTGTAGTGTGCAAGGTGGATCCATAGATAGGGATGGGTTGACTAGGCATGGGCATGGTAGCCACATGAGGAACCCAAGGAGGTGGGACGGGAACATGGTGAGCAGAAGATGAGAATCCCTGTGTAGGTGTAACCCAAGGAGAGTGTGAAGACGCACCATAAGTTGAGGATGGAAACCCATGCGTATGAGTAGTCATGGGAGATGTGAAGCTGGGGATAGTGAGAGGGATGCCTATCACAGTCGTCTCGGGAGTTATGGGTGTGCTCATGTGCTGAAAGGTGAGAGACACTGTATTAAAGGGTAGCATTTCCCCTAACGAAGTACCATGGTGCAAAGAGGTAGAGAATGGGGTGGAGATGGAAAAGGTGCTAGGAGCAGAGATGGAAGATCCAACCCCTAGGGGGTGTGATGCAGATGTGGAGTGTAATCCAAGGTTTTGGAAAGATGATGAGAGGTGTGATATAGAAGAGGGTGGGATGGTAGGGAAGTGAGAAGTGTGTGTGATATGCTCAAATGAAACAGAAGCTGTAGATGTACTTGAATTTCGTCTGCTTCGTGAGCCCCCTCTATTGAAGTTCACATACACAAAGCCATCCAAATCCTGTACCTCAAAAGAAGAAACAGGCGAGGGTTTTGATTCATGCAAAACGAAAGAATTGTACAAACCTGACATTAGACCTGACTGAGATGATGAAGATGGATTGCCAGACGTTCCGAATGCCGTATGTCCTCCATGATCAGAGAGGTGGCCGACCTCACCAACCGGTCCAGATGTGGTAGCGAAACTGGTAGGGGGGATGTAAACATCACCATACTTGTTGCAATAGTACTCCTCAAAGTCCTTCTCTGTCATGTTAGTGAAATTTAGTGAAGGTGGAGTGTCGTCCTCCTCACCGAGTCCATAATGCCGTCTCAGGGCCTCCAATGATGGTGAAGCCTGGTAAGACATCATAGGAACTGGAGAAGAAGGTGTCTCGGACATTGTGATTTGGTTACGAGTCGTATTGTGTGCCTTGCACACAGACTAGCTCTCCACAATATCCGTAGAATACTCTTTACAAGAGCATCGGCTTTGATACCATGGGAAGGAAACTGCTAGGGTTTGCACTGAGGACACATAGAGTGTCTGACCATGACAAAAACACAAAGAGACAGACATAGACACAGAGGGAAAAACTCAAACCCTAAACGCAAAACTCAAAACTCAAACACAAACAGAAGAAGGGAGAGAGAGAACACAACCCTAAGTGAATGAATGCTGTAATGAATGTAAGAGCATATAAGTGTGCTCAAGGGTAGAGAAATGTTGGAGTGTGACGTCCACCGAAGACGGATCCCAAGTCTGTGACCACCAATCAGAGTGTAGGAGTGCTGAATAGTGAATGGCAGCCGGCTGGTCACCAAAACGCAACAGTCTAGAGGTTGGAAACTGATAAACGCAGCAGTGTGCCACCGATCGGAGGCTAGAAACTGTGCATAGTCTGCTGTAAACAGCAGGCTGAAATAGTGTCTGAGAGTGTCAGGGCCTGCAATGCTTAAAACGGAGGCTGGCTGACCCTGGAGATGATGAACAGCAAGCTGAACATCAATCTGGAGTAGTCGCCAGCAGTTGAGAGTTGTCGCCTACAGCAATGGACAGGTTGAAGATAATGTGGTTGCAGTCGATGATGGCTGGGCGGCAGATGGAGATGGGCTGTAGGCTGGAAACTGGGCGCCAACAGCAGCAGAGGGTGTGTGGGTTGGTTGAACTTATAAACAAGGATGATCGCTGAATGGGGGCAGCCTGGCATTTATAGATGTGGAAGGGCGCACCAAAAATTACGGTTTCCACTAAACTCTCTCGAACCGCTCCCTGTTTTAGGGTTTCCAATGAACTCTCTCAAACCGCTCCCCGTTTTAGGGTTTTACTCTAAAAGAGCATTTTTAGTGTGTTTTGGGGCTGTTTAAGAGGCTAATCAGCAAGAAATGCATATTTTAGCTCAACAGTCATATCTACATGCACACCTCTCATGATGAGAACTTTCCAAGATGATCTCTTGATTTTTGTTGGATACTCCTTCGAAGGGAAAGCCTATCATCTGTTCGATTCTCGGACAAACAAGGTAATCGTTAGGAGAGATGTAGTGTTTGGTGAGAGGGACATTGTTTAGGCTTCTATACTGGATTCCGAGTTCTTTTCTCACATTATTCCTTTGGAGATTGTGCCTTCTAAGCTGGGTCTACTACCTACTCTTGACCCGTTGTAGATTCGAGCTCCTAGGCCCCCTCCACTTGCTGGTACCAACAGACCATGTGGGATTCAAGGATCCTTCCATTGGATTTCACTCTAGAGGGCCCTAGAAGATCTACCCGGCTTGCATCTCATGCATCATTTGCATCCCAGATCCCTATGCCTCATTCGAGAAACCCTTGGGAGGTAGGGCAACCAATCTTAGGGGAAGTGGAGAAATCAAACTCACATTACCACCGGTCAAACATCATAGTTGACAACGTTCTCAATGCTAGAGGGGTTGTTTGACTAGTCTGCAAAGACCCACATCATCTTCGTAGAGACATTTGAGAATGTGAGCCTCGTCCACATCTGCACATTACCTCACAGTGAGGTGACTGTAGAGACCTACTCGTCACAGCCAAGTAGTTTAGCTACTCCTTGGATTGTGGAGCTACTCATCATATGACCCTTGTTTCGGACTTTTCATCTTTCGAGCTAGTGCAACGGAGATAGCCCATGTTAGGAACAACTCCTTGGTTGAGATTTAAGCCCATAGTCACACCAAATTTTTCATTGACCAAGGCCCGGATCGCACTATGTTGGATGATGTATACTATGTCCCTAGCTTGGGGTGAACTTGTTATCCATTCAACAACTTTACCAATTAGCATGAGCACTCTTCTTCACAACAACCATAGTCAAGGTCCTTGACTCTTAGATTGGTTTAGTGATTGCTCGTGGTGAGGCACAACCTAGTAGCGTGTATCACATGACTCAATTTCTTTTTGAACCAACAAGTGAGGACTCTGAGTTCCTTTGCTTCTAGGCTTTAGCCATTGCACTGGAGCCTATGAACACTGAGTGTCTCTGGCATTTTCACTTAGGCCATCTCGAATATGACTCTCTTTATGAGTTGTCACATTGTAAGATGGTTGAGGGCCTTCTACACCTCAAGCTAACTACATATATCTGTAAAGCATGTCAACTCAAGAAGTAGCATTGTACTCCCTTTCCTCAAAAGCCCACACATAGAGCTGTGTCTCCTCTAAGATTGATTCACATTGATCTTTGTGGACCAACAACCACTATTGCCTTGAATGGCGTGCTTTATTTCTTTTTGATTGTGGATTATTTTTCTAGATACATGTGGGTATCCTTTCTCGAGTATAAGTTAGATGCTTTCATATATTTTTCTTTGTGGGTACTATTGGTACATGACTAGACTGGCCATTGTGTTGGTTGTGTGAAGAGTGATAGTGATGGCAAGTTTACCTCCCATGAGTTCTTCAAGTTTCTATAGGAGCATGGCATCTCTCACCAGCTCACCTCTACCAATTCCATCTTGTAGTAGAATGGAGTCATAGAGTGCAGAAATTGGGCAGTCATGAACATGGCCTACTCTATGCTAGTAGCAATAGAGCTCCCTTGTCGTCTATGGGTCAAGGTTGTCAACACCTCGGTGTATATCCTGAAGTGATGCACGATTGCAGTTGTCTCTTAGCGGACTCCCTATGAGGCATTCTTTGGCGATTGGCCTGTAGTGTGTCACTTTAGAGTCTTCAGGTGTCATGCCTACATGCAGACTCTTGATCATCACATAGCAGAGCTCACCCCTTGAGCTAATCCCTTGACCTTCATAGGTTACTCCCTTAAAGCGAAGTCTATTATTTGTTCAATCCTTGGATGGGCAAGGTGATTGTTAGGAGGGATGTAGTTTTTGACATTGGGAAACTTCTTTGGTTGATTCATACTAGGCTAGATTTAGCTTACTCAGACAGTCTGTTTAGTCAATATTTCATTGCACCTTGCATATCACATTGGATTGCTTGTTCATGTGTTTTGAGATATATTTGGTGTACCTTTACTTGTGGTTTGACATATGGCTTTGGTTCATGTTTGCAGGGCGACATTGATTCAGATTGGGCAAGAGACCCCAATACGTGGTGTTTCCATGGCGGGTACCTCTTTACCTTAGGCTGCACAACTCCCATTTCTTGGTCAAGTCATAAGTAGGAGACAGTGGTGGCTTCCATGGCCAAGGCTAAGATCGGACATTGTTTGATGGTACCACACCACCTGTCCCTTGGGCCATTTCTTTATTAACCAAGAGTTGCATCCAGGTCAACATGTTGCTAGCATCAACTTTAGGCATGGAGGCTTGGGTGGTTATGGTTGTAGGGGGTGGTGGTGGGCACTAGGAGAGTAGGGATGGGATCAATTAGGCCCTTGCCCTTGCCTTCTTTCACCGGAGGTGGCATGATCTCTGGAACTTGGGTACTTGAGCTTGGGCCTTCATCTCGTGGTGGGCTCATAGCACCCAGATCGTCTTGTCTGCACTATTGTTCTATTGACATGCGCGTTGCTAGCACGATGTCCTCTTCTTCCTTCCTTCTCAATTCTTACTTCTTTTCAGCTACCTTCCTCCTCTCCTGTTCGGTTCTCTTTGATTCTTCTTTTAACCTCTTTGGCTCCTCCTTTTCATTGAGGCGGTAATGTCTCCTCAAGGCCTCTAGTGATGGAGAAGCTTGAGAAGCCACTATATATCCCAAGAGGAAGGAGTCTGAGCATTTGTGAATTGGTTGTTTCATTTGTGTATCTTGCACAAACCAAGCCTACATGATAGCTATAATATACTCTTTGGAAGAGCACTGGCTCTAATACCAAGTGAAAATATGCTAGGGTTTTCACTGAGAAAACATGGAATGTATAAACATGACTAAAACACAATAACTCAAACAAAAACTTAAAAACGCAAATGCATGTGGCTATGAGGATATTTAGGGGAGCTAATTCTTTTCTCATCATTGGACAATATTTGAACAAGACTCCTACTCTAGATTACTCACAAGTGTAGTGGACCTAGGGACATTGCCATGGATGGGAGTTGATTGCCAGTATCATAGGCTGATATATTTGGACTGCGAGATAGAGCCATGCTATTGACCTTCTGGATATATCCACACCAGAGACTCTATCAAGGATCTGGATAGAGATCATTCACACTCTTCATGGGAGATGGGAGAGGATGCAAGGCAAAATGAGGAAAAGAAGAGAGGTTTTTTTGCGGACATGGAATTTAGGCACTTTTTTCCATATTGCCCCTCATATGGTTTGGTATTATAGCCCATTGGATTGGTTGTTCACATAACCATTGCATTTGTGATATACTTAGTTACTCTTCATAGAGTTCCTTGTATCTCATATTTTACCTCAGGATTTTCCTCAAGATGTTATTAATAGATTTTTTTTCCTTGAAAAAAGAAAAGAGAAGAAAGATAATTCAGAAGTAAATGTAAATGAATGAATGTATGTACAAGATGGTCAAAGATAGAGTTGTCCAACAGCTGATGACTCTTGTGAGAGCAGATTGAGTAGTTGGAGTGTGATGTCCACTAAAGACAGATTCCCAGTGTTGTGACCACTAGTCGGAGTTGAAAAGAGGCTGTAGTTGATAAGACAGTAGGCTAGAAATCAAAACCCCATAGTGTACTACCTAAAAAATGATGGCATTTGCCACATCAGGCAGTCTCGAGCTACGCAGAGAAGGGAAAAGAGAGAGAGAAACATTATGATTTGCTAAGACCACGATGTCTTTTTTTTCCAAGAAAATGTGGCTAAATATATTACTCAAAAAGCTGATTACAGCAAAGTGCTCAAGCTCAACAGAATAAACTGGAGCTGATGCAAAGTCACCACTACATCATGTATACAAGCCTCTCAGGGCAGTCTAGGGGGGATGGGGGACAAGGAGCCATGGGGGAGGGGTATATCGCCAAATGGGACTGCCTGCCTGGAGCACAAAGAATAGGCCCTGGCCGCCCCAGGTACGCATGAAGTGACCACGGAGCTCCTGACGAGCCCTAGACTCACCCTGCACCTGCTCCCATCGGCCGCGGAGGGAGTGAATGATGGAGGTCCATAGCTCTGCCAAGGTCACAAGTGCTGAAAGTCTCTCTCCGCCTTCCAAATATGCCATCCAGTAAGACTCCCTATGATCTCCCATATCTCTGAGCGGTCTGCTGTGGGCTCTAGTACCTGGCGGATGGGTAAAGCCTCCAGACCAACCACTGCACATGACCCTGCCTCGTGTCAGCAGTCATGTTTGTCATGCCTTGTCATCTCCTGCCTGTGAGTCTCAGTTTGAGTCAAACGAGGACTTTAGGAGCTCTGACTTGTCTATCACTTGTTTTGACGGAGGAGGTAGCTTATTCTAGAGCACTCAGTTTATTGCATTTCAGTGCATTTTCTCCTCCAGTCGGGATTTTATGTGCATTTCCCGAGCAGTTTCTGCGTTCTTCAGCCTGCCTCACTTGCCGGACATTGTCCACCCTTTCAGGGATTTTTCTGAGCATTCCTGGCATTTTTACTAGCATTAAATGCTGGTCGAATCAGCATTAAATGCTGGTCGGACATATTTATGGCCTCAAATTTCAAGTCGGCCAGTTTTTGGGTTTTTTGGCTATTTATAGCCATTTCCCACTTGGCAGTCAGTTGTATTATCATCTTCCCTCCTTCTTTGGCAGGTGCACACTCCGACTCCGTCATCTTCCTCTGTCTTCGGTGCTGCCGTCATCATCAGCCTGATCTGGTGCCCTCACTGACGCTTCGGGTTGCGTGCAGGGACTGATCAGTCCACAGTTTTGTATTCAGCATTCATTACAGTCAGTGCAGATTTTCTTCCTTCATTTTCTGCTTTCTCTCTCTCTTTTTTTTTTTTTCATAAAAGGTAATTGTATTAATTACGAAAAAAAAGGGTATAAGATTACATGATTACATGATTACAAAATACACGAGGGCCCTAGGCCAACGTGTGTAAAATCCTAGTACTAAGCCACGAAAAAGTTACACAAATCATGGCAAAGACCCAGAGGAAATTGCCATATGCCAGGGAAGCAAGTCCTCCCGAGGGAGCAAGTCCGCGTGCCGAATGAGATCTATCTGCCAATGCAAGAGACCTTTAAGCCGGGCAATGTGTATCTGTACATTAGAGGCCGAATCAAAAAGAAATGCATTCCGCGTGGTCCAAATGTGCTAGCATCCCCAGTATCTGAAAAAGTGGAATAAGATCTTCATATGCAACTGTGGCGGTGTGGGGTAGTTTGGGCGCACAAAAACCCAATCGAAAGGAGTTAGAGAGGACCCCACCACTGCGCACCAAACTTGTGACAAGAGTGACCAGATCTTCTTGGCGAGCGGGCAAGAAAGAAATCGATGTCGGGATGATTCCACAGTAGTGGTATAGAAGAAACAATTGCCATTCGAGATTCTACGCTTGGAAAGGGCCGAGGCAAGAGGAAGATGCTTTCTCTCTCTCTCTCTCCCTCTGTGTTCGTGTTTCTTCTTCCGTTGTGCACTCTCACACCTCGATCATGAAAATCGTGTCCTGCATCCCGGCCTCATACAAAAGGTGACGGCCCTGGCTAACAGCCTGCCAACAGAAAGCTCCCCATGAAATACACCCAAGGCTGGGGGCTATACGTCGAAGGATACGGCATGGTCCTCTCCATACAAGTTGCGCCTCCTCACAAGACCAAAGGCAATGCTTTGGGATTTCTAGAGGCTGTTGTGTGCAGTGCTTACAACCTCCTTCCTTCTGCATCTAGGCAAGCCAGCTTCCCACCGCCAAACCTCCATGTGCCACCAGCCATAAAAAATACGACGCCCTCCTCGGTCTCCAGCTATCCCATAGGCGGCGCTAGAAGGTCCGTCGGAAGGGCTCTTGATGCTGCGCTCCGCCCAGTGTCTGCTGCGTGACGGCGCCCAATCCATATCCTCCTGCATCAGTACATGTCTGCCAATCCTGGCAGTGTATTCTAGGAGCCCGGGTGGCTTTTTTGCAACCGCAGAGGCCGGCCATAGCCACTCTCCTGGGTCTCACTCCAGCTCATCAAGTGGTCTACCCTCCCAGATCCAAAGGCGCCACTCTTTGAGCTCCATCCAGAAGACATAGGGGTCCAGTCTCCAGGTCTTCCCCTGAAGACCCACGACCCAAATCCTCCTCCATGAAAGGGTTGCAATCCCCTCATCCTATTGCCCTCTGTCAAGGGCCAGACGTCCCCCCTCCTGAATGGTAAAGAAGGTCTCCTGGGGGGCGCTGCCCACTCTACCTGCCACTTGAAGAGGGATGCCTGCTGGAGAGAACTTGGCTCCCCTTACCTCCCCGGCCTCTATCGGTTCTCGTATCGGGGGGGGCAAGCCACTCCGGAGGTATTGCTGCGTCTATCTCTCTTCTCCTCAACTCCACTCCTCTCAAGCACCCTGATACTCGCTGTAGCACCTCCTTGTCTGCCATCCTGTACACCTCCCGCCATGTCCTGATGGAGCAAGCCGGGCCGGCCTCCCACCCAGCCCACTGGATGAGGGGGCGCTCACCTAATTGTGCCCCTTTCCTGTCTTTGACCTGGAGGTTCCAGATCACCGGCTGACAGTCTATTTCCTCCTGGCAGCTCGGGGGGCTCTGGATTAGGGCCTTTCGGAGGCCCTACCACACGCGGAGTAGGCTCCGCAGGAAAGGTGATCTGGGCGGGGTAATCTGGGCTGAAGTGAAGATCCATCTCAAGGGCGGTCTCCATTCTCCGCCAAGCCTCGGTTTACAATCCTGAAGGCCCTCCTGCAGTAAGACCTTCCAGGTTTGCCCACTTGGTGTGAGACCGCGGACAACTAACTTGCCCAAGAGGGTCCTACTCTGATATTCTGGGTCTATGATCCCAAGCCCTCCCTCTGATCCATGTCGTATGATGGTCGCCCACGCCATCTTGGCCTTGGAGTCTCTGGAACCATCAGACCCTGACCAAAGGAAATTCCGCACCAGGCAGCGAAGCTGCCCTATGCATGATGAGGAGAAACACCAACACGAGGCGATGTACCAGGCCGTCGCTAGGAGGACCTGGTTAACCACCAGGGCTCAACCGGCTAGTGAGAGGCGATTCGTGCTCCAATAGGTCAGTTTCCTCCTAATAGACTCTAGAACAGGAAGAAACTACTGGGCAGGAGTGATATCAAGTCCCACCTGGAACCCTAGGTATCGGACGGTCTGCCCTCTGCTCACCCATCTAAATCCCAAGTGGACTCCCCACTCCGTGCTAGATTCCGGGTCTGTGAGGAAGCCAACCAACTTTTGCCAGTTGATTTTCGCACCCGCTGCAACACAGAACACCTCAAGAGCCAACCTCATTCTTTCTAGCATCACCTCATCGTCCTCTATGTAGAGTCCTGTGTTATCTGCGTACTCTGAGTCTAGCAACTCAGTCTCCTCTCTCAGTGGAAGTTGGAGGCCGCGTAGTCCACTCACACGTGACCTGAGAAAGTGGGACATTGCCTCTGCGACAAATAGGAACAGGTATGGGGCCAAGGGGTAACCTTGTCGGACCGATCTCTCCATTCAGACCTCCTCCCCTCACCTTCCGCCTATGAGAACCCTGCTGGTGGCTGATCTCTACAGGCCGGAGACCCCGCGAATCCAAGCGTGGGGAAATCCTAACTTCACCATGGTACCCTCTAGGAAATCCCAGTCCACCCTGTCGTAGGCTTTCTCGAAGTCCAATAGTAGTACTGCCAGTCTTTACCCACTGTGCTGAGCCCTTTCTGTCGCCTCAAAGAATGTAAATACATTGTCTAGGATGCTCCTATCTTGTACAAAGCCTGTCTGTGTGTCATGAATGATGCCTGGAAGCACATGGCGTAATCGTCTACCAATCATCTTTGCCAGAGCCTTATAGGCCACTGACAAAAAGGTGATCGGTCTCCACTGGGATAGCTCCAACCGGTCTTCCCCTTTGGGGAGGAGACTGATAAGGCCTGCCGATAGCCTCCCTGGCATCTGTCCTAAGGAGAATATCTCCTGGAAAGTCCTCAGTAGGGGATCCTTCACCACCTCCCAGTATGTAGTGAAGAAGGCCTTAGAGAGGCCATCCTCCCCCGGGCATTTTCGCCCATCCTGTGTATGGAAAGCCTCCTCTAGTTCCTTCTCTGTGAAGGGGACTAGGAGGGCGTGTCCTATCTCCTCTGTGATGAGAGACGGGGTGTGATCACATACCTATTGTGTGCATCTCTTTCCTCTAATTGAAGCTGTCTCCTGCTAGAAGAGGCGTGTGTAATAGTCGGTGGCAATCTCCATCACCTCATCAGGGCTAGAACGGGTCCTCCCATACTGATCCCTAAGGTTGCGTATCTGCTCTCCCGCGGTGCGGGGCTGGTGCACCTGGAAGAACTCCTTGCACATCGTGCCTTCCACGCCCAAAAAGCTGTTGAATTGCGGAAAGAGAACTCTGAACGCTTGTCCTCTAGGCCAGCAATGGCTGCATGCGCGCGCACCTCGTGTGCGTGGAGGATGGGGTCCCCTGGTGCCTCCTGCAACAATCTCTGCGTAGCTGCCAAGTCCCACGGGAGTGCTTTCTCCTCCTCCCAGCACTGCTGCCTGGCCTGTAGGGCTGCCTCTTGGCAAATTCTACTTGATTTGGCTAGGACCTCTGCGACCTCCTCTGCTATCGTGTCCCTCCTCTCCCACTCTCTAGTCTAGATCTACTCTATCTGTCTCGACACCTCCTCCCTTCTATAGATCATGTTAGGGATTCGACAGGATCGTGTATCTAGGGCGGATGCTGGGGGATCAAGTGCCAGGAGAACCGGGCAGTGATCGGATAGTGTGGTACCTGCCAAGTGCTCAATCTGGCCTCCGTGAGAACCTCCCTACTCTCCCACATAAAACCTGTCCAACCGCTCCAGCAAGGCTCTGCCTAGTCGCCTGTATCCCCAAGAAAAGTCCAACGACCTCTCCCTCTTCTGGAAGGCAGGGTCTTTCCAGGCATCTCGTGCTCCGACTGCAAGCAAAAAGACCTCCCATGCCTCCTGCTCCTCCCTAGCCATGCCCTGGTAGTTTCTTCCCCTGCCCTGCTGGTCCTCCAAAGCCTTCAGATTGTTGAAAACTCTTCCAACAATCCAGGAGTCCACCTTAGGGAGTCCATTTACAATTTCCCTCCAAAACCTGTTGCGTGCCCTAACCTTCGTAGGGGCATAGACATTGAGGACTCCAACACACGAGTCCCCAATATCCAGTCTGATCCATAGAGCCCTTCCTGCCACTATCGTCACGTGGTCTCGTACATAGGTGGTGAGACTCGGACCAATAGATGTGCATACGCCTCCGCCCCTGCCGTGGGCACCTGTGGCTTGCTCCCAATAAGTATGCGAGTTGCCTGGCAGTACCTTCCCAACCCGCTGAGCCTGGGCAAGGGTGAGCTTGTGCTCTTGCAGTAGCAAGATATCTATCCGTCCGGTGAGGGCAGGCTGCAACTCTTGTCGGACAATCAACTTCCTCGAGCCATGCGCCCCACTGTAGTGGAGACTGTTCACATTCCAAGATGCAAGGTGTAGGCTCATGGGGAAACTTGTGACTGACCGAACAGGCATCTATTCGGCGTGGAAGCTGCAGATGAGGAGGAGAGACTGCGAAGCGTGCAGGTACGTTCTGCCGCTGGCCTGGATGGTGAGCTCCAGTCCCCCATGGTGGCCCTCGGCCGGACCATAGGGGTGATAGATGCTCCACGTGGTACTATCAATGCATCTATTAGCCATGCTGAAAACCGCGACTCTGTACACTGGTAGAGCCGCCTGTGACTCAATCGCCAGGCCAGGGAAGAGGAGGGTGACCGAGTGCCAAAGAAACCTGTTGTGGAATGCAAACGCCTCCACCGTGAAGCCACTGTACCAAGGGACCATGTATATGACCCCCTTCGTGTATGCATAAGGTGAGCTGGCGAGTAGCTCGCGAGCTGCGTCTGCCGAACTGAGGCGGACCATGAAGATCCCTTGGCCCATTAGGACCGCCTCCATGATCTGCGCCAAGCCGATGCTCAGCGTGGAGTGGAGCCAGTCCCGAAGCTGGGCCCTAGCTGGGGAATGTCCTACTACCTAAACCATAGATTTCTGTTTCCATTAGTTCCTGCTCCTTAGCTCGGACGGCTAAGAGCTGCTCCTCAGAGAGGACTACGCGCAAGGTGTTCGACTGGGGGGCACTCAGTGAGTACGCCGGCATCTGACCAAAGGTTTCCATTGCTCGTCCCTACTGAGAGAACCTACCTATCGCATTGCTGTGTCGCTGAATGGGGAGTTGCTACAGGGGGAGGGAGCAACTAGAGGGGAAGGGCAGAAAAAAGAGGGGGAGGGGGTTTCGTTTTCAATGGTGGTGGTGTTGCAGACTGATCACGGGCCAGGCCTCTCGTCAAGGCGGCACTCGGGGGGGGGAGATGGTCAACCCGGGGGACAGGCAGGCAAGAGGGGGAATAGGCGGCCGTTACACACCTTGGGGGCGAGGGTGCGCGAGCCGAACAGAGAGGCGCGAGCAGTGCTAAGACGGCCACGATCAGTCGGATGGCGCGACCGTCGGACAGTGGGCGAGACGAAATGGAAGGCGCAATCGGACGGGCGACCAATCGGATGGCGCGTGTCGGGCGGGGAGACAGCAGCGCGACATGTAGGCAGAACTTTTCTCTCTCAATGCCTTTCTTTTCTGCAAGACCACAATGTCTATAGACTGTGCTGTTGATTTGGATGCACAAAGAGGCTGCTTATGCTAAAAACGACTTATCTTGATGCATTTTTGTTAGTTGGGTTGCTCACACCATTTTTCCACCTTTTTTAATGTTTTGGAAGCTACAGAGCATCTATTTAATCATAGAGACCTTTCTATAAGGTTCAAACATTACTTGGCAGTGACTAATTCGCACTTGGAGGCTCCCAGATTACTCTTGCCTTTGGATTGCACACAATTTTTGACAAATTTGCCATCATGCAGATTTTCTCATGCTGGCTTATGCCCATCTTGCTGTTATTATTCAGGCTAAAATTGATCTGTGAAGGAAGTTTGCATGTTCTTGGTCTCCATGACTGTTTTATGCTCGGAAGATAGCCAAAATACTTTGGAAAGCTTGCAGAAAACTCAAATGTGAGTTTTATGCTGGTTTGATATTTGGATGGCCATTGTTTGGTTTCATGGGGAACTTTGTTTGCAATCAATTGGTCTGTTTTGAGCTTGCAGTTGGGTATACCTTGTTGTTTTCGGTGTGCAAATATACTTTTTTCATTAGGGCTTCATTGAGTTCAGAGAATGCATCATTCAATATTGAAAGGCTTGATGGAGCTAGAATATCTTGTGCTGGGCAGCCTGCACAACTGCAAAAGGTAGGCAGGACAGGTCATGGATGAGGGAAGCTCATACATAGTAAATGCAGTAGTAGTGTGACTAGGAAGGGGGTTCGAAGCTGAAATTAGGGTGCTAGGTGCTGGAGAAGAGGGCAGCAGTCGGTCAGTGAGGCTGGACAACCACATGCTGATGAGGGATGATGGCTAGAGTGAACGGGATGGCTAAATGGCTGAGCACACTATCTATTTATAGATGAGGAACCAACCAAACTAGGAGAGTTTGCTTATGGGACATAGAAACTGTTTGTAGCATTAAAGTTTTGAGTTTTGGGGCTGTTTAACTGAACTAATTAAGGTTTGATGAGAATCGCTCCCTCTTTAGCTTAACAATTCATAGCCGTTCCTTCCCACTAAGAAGTATTAGTAGGCCAAGTGTGATTAGAGTACACATTTGAGTAAGCTTTTAACTTTGACTGGTGTATAATGCCACATGATCCTCCTCTTGAAATGAGGTGACTCTTCGATAATATTTGCAGCTTGTCTTTAGGGAGCTGCAAATTTTCTCACATGTTAGTCATGCGTAATTTTCTACCATGCCTGCATATTTGAGTACAATCATAGATGCAGATAATATGAAATGGAGATTATTACCACTATCAAGAAGAATCCTGCTCATGAATTAATGAAGTGTTGTTAGATACACCCCTGAGAAGTCTGAATAAGAAGCATATATGCAACCTCCTAGAAGAAATGACAGCCTTTTGTTACCAAGATGGCATTAAAAACTAACAAGATTGATGGATCCAAGAGCCTTTATTTGTAATTCATCCTGCATACCCATTTTTCTTCACTCCTGATATTTCCATTAATTAACTTATTGTAACCGCTAATTTACATCTTGCATTGTGGAATTTCCTTGCTTAATCACTATGTTCTTAACATTTTCGCTCATGCAAAACTCTTCATGTGTGGTTTTGGGAGTAACCTACATTGTGCATTGTCACTCTCAAGGAAGCATGAGATCACATTTGAGAACATTAATGCATCAATGGTCGAGTATGTATAGGTCTATTGGTTTGCTAGGAAAGGACTAATTTAGATTTTTTCCCATTATTGTTCATCTCAAAATCATTGATGCAGGATCCAGATGTGTCAATTAGAAGAAGAGCACTAGATTTGGTCTATGCTTTGGCAAATGATAACAATGTAAAAAGTTTGACCAAAGACCTCCTTGAATATTTGGAAATTGCTGACCGTGAAATTAAAGGCGATCTGACAGCCAAGATCTGCTCTGTTATTCAGAAGTATGAACCACGACCCTCTTGAAAACATGTAGACTTACTTTCTTAACACATGATGGACTTTTTTAACTTGAACGATAAGGTCAATGATTCTATTTTATCATCAAGGTAACTAATGAGATTAGTTCAATTTTGCAAAATGACTAGAACACAGTCCAAGCTAATCAGCTGTGCAATATTTCTTTTCTTATTCCTAATTTCTATGGTTGAAGCTCCTTTGGACATGCGAGCTAAGAACTTTGGGTTGGCATTCCATGAATCAGCAGGTAAGTAAAAGCTGAATGGAAAAGGCTCGTAGACTTGCCGGTAAAGGGAAATTTAAAATAGCATATTCTTGATGTGTGCACATGGGAGCAAATCTGCTGAGAACCTTCAAGCTATTACGATATCTTGATAACTCGAATTCTTCTGCACCTTCCTAGCTTGATAGCACTCTTCTAGCCTTATTTTTTCTTAGATCAAACACGCACACATGTGCACCCGTGTGCACACGCACGCGCACACGCGCGCGCACACACACGCACACACACGCACACGCACACACGAATGCCCACAAGGGGGAAGGGGACACTTCCCATAAAAATATTAGCCAAGAGAGCAGGCAAGAACCATAGTGGCGTTCTCTTATGGGCAGATAGGATAACTTGCAAGCTGAATGAATAGCGGAGCTTGATCACACTGGGACCCTCCATGGAGGAGGACCAACCAAGTGTTCGAGTGGGCAAGGGCCCAGACTTACTTTAACATCCCATGTGAATGTGTGTGTCCCAACCAAGTAATGCACCTAGTGAGACTTGAACCCACAACCGTACAATGTTAAGATTACTTGCCCAAGTGCTGACTGCTAGGCTGTCACCTTTGGGACTCTTCTAACCTTTTCCTTGCATTAAACGACTTTATTTATTACTGGTCAATTTTCTGCTCTGCCCTATATCGTAGCTTCTCATTGCATGTCTTCTTATGATGAGCTGTTCCTCAAGTCCTTTGTGCCAAGTGGACAGAGGTAACGATGTTAGTCGACTCTAATGAAATGTCTTGCAAAGTGGTTCCACGAGATAGACTTTAAAAACTCATGCTTTAGAAAACATTTAGAGTGTATGCACCTGGGTAAGAAGTTGAAGAAGGTCAAATGGCAAGGGTAAGGATAATGGGCCACCATGATAAGCACATGCGAGAGTAGTTTTAATGTGATACTTTCAGCTCTCTTGATGCAGTGAACACTTCTGTTCTTAGGACTTGGCCATATGAGATGGAGGATTTAAGTGGCTATGGTTGATTGTAACCCAACAATAATAGAGCATTAGAGGGGTGGGGAGTCACTCGTCTTTTGATTTTTGGTTTTTTTCTTCTGCAAAAGTTCAGGCATAGGACCTAGCACACTTTGAAGGCTTAAGTTTGGGAAACACATGGGCTAACAAGAGAACATGAAGTGCAAACAACTTGAACAACAAATGAATGCTTAAATGAAGGGAAGGAATGAACACAATAGCCGCCCCACAAGTGAGATAGGAGATACAATGTATGAATACAAGTGGTAGGATTGGTGCCAACTGCAAGGAAAGCCAAACCAAAGGTGAAGACTCGAAGTAAAGGGTGGGAGAGAAACATTAACAGGCCTCTCTCTGTCTGGGAGCAGGGTGAACGGGAGCTGATGGCGTTGTCAATGATGCTGTGAACAGCAGTGAGGAATTGTCATACTTGAATCAATCCCAGATGTGGGCATGTGATCAACAAACACTTGATGCCAGACATGCTGGGAGGCAGCACAATTGCATTTGGTGCTTCAGAGGATGTAGCACAGCAGTGGCAAGTTGAGACTAAAACAGAGCTGATGGGAGCAGATCTGGTGATGTGGCAGCCTACTTTGTAGGACGATAGCGTGTTAGGTGGAGATAGCAACAACAGCAGCAGGAGCATCAGCTGAAGCAGCAGGGGTTGCACTTTGATGCAGAAAATAGTAATGCAACAGGCATGGACGTCAAATACATGCAGCTTGACAATCTATGCTGACATCCCATGCTTGGTGGTGCAAGAGCAACAACATGCTGATCTAGAGATAGCCTAGAGGATAGCAGAATACTGCGTTTGAACAGCCACCAGGTTGAGCATAGCAGGGTGATGAAAATGCTAGTAGAGCTGGAAATCAAGGGCTGAAGATGCAGTATGTGGAATAAGTTGGATGAGAATGACAATCCTTGATGACCCCTTGTATAAAAGTATTTGTCCTACCAAAGACTTAATGAAAGGGGTAAATTCTTGTTTCCTTTTTGGTGCTGTGTGAGAGGGCAATAAATTGGCCAATATCATGATAGTACTCAAGGCCCAAACTTTGGTAGCTCAACACCTGCTCTCGGCCCCAAAAAGGGAACCTAAGTAAACACAATAACAGGTGTCTTGCCCCTTTAAAAAGAAAAGAAAAGGGAAGCCAAGGAGCTAGTGAACACCTTCAAGGGTCTTGACAATGAACAAAGATTCCATGAGTGAAGTCACTGCTTCAGATCATGATTGTAGAGATGGGCAAGGGAGCTCATCAAATACTGCCCACTGAAGAGGAAGGATGCTACACACATGCAACAGTTTTTTCCTGGAAGGCTGCCCCAATCAGTATTTTCAACCCGGCAAGCTTCCAATTTATAAGACACAATATAATGCCAGGGATATTTCAATTAGGGCATGTAGTTCAGCAGGTTTTCACACAAGTTGTGCCCTCGTTTACTCAAGTCCCTTTTACAAAAATGAAAGGGTAAATGTACAAAAGGAGATCAATGCCACTGAAAGAAGAACAATCTTAATCTATATGCACATGGAAGGAAGCAATGCCCTTTCACTGTTCAGTCGATGCCAAATGGAGGAGGAGCATGCATCCTCTCTCCCTGCCATCTCGAGGCAGAGGGGGAGGAGAGGCAAGGGTAGTGACTTTAGGAACAAGAATGCTGAGTATTGAATGAAAATATAAGGACGATCTCAGCTAGATACCAGTGACAATAGGCAGCCTTTGTACTTGAGATCAGGAGAGTGCTAAAAATCCAAGTCTCAAGTGTAGTCAGAACATGGTAGAGTTTGTCCAAAGACAAGTTTGATTAACAATAATTGCAAGGTCCACCTGACTTGATTATTGGTAATTACACTATCGTCGCGGCTGCTACCGCTGTCCTGCCCCCACCCTGCCCCCGTTTCTCTCGCCCTGCTCCCATGGCACGCTGTGTCCCCCCTTCTCGCCAGGAAAACCGCACGCCCTCTCCCTCCTCACCACCGTTCCCCTATCACTCAACCTCTCCTTGTCTCCAAACTGCCCCTTGACCTCCCTCTCGCTGAACTGCCACCAGCATCCAGTGAGCCGCCTCCACCTGTGACAAACATCGCTTCCATTCTTCCATTCCGACGTTTGCTACCTTGCTTGCTCCACCACCAGTGCCTATAAATAGCGCCAGCCCAAAGTAATCGATCCCCCTGCTGCTCCCTCCGTCTGCAGCAACATTCCAGTGGGTGGTGCCCCCTATGGGATTTTCTTCACCATGTAGGATGGGGGGTGTTTGGGCCTTGACAGAGGGCAGCAGGATGAGGAGATTGTTGTCCTTCCTTGCAAGAGGATTCTTGTGGTTGGTCTCTAGGGGAAGACCTGGCGTCTGGACCCTTATGTGCCTTGGGAGGAGTTCCAAGAGTGGCGCCTTTGGATATGGGAGAGCAGACCCCTTGATGAGTTGGAGTGGGACCTTGAAGAGTGGCTATGGCCGGCCATTGCGGTCGCCAAGAAGCCAATAAGGCTCTTGGAGTACATAGCCATGATTGGTAGACATGTACTGATGCAGGAGGACATGGATTGGGCGCCTTCGCGTAGCAGATACTGAGCAGAGCACAGTATCACGAATGCCTTCCGTCAAACTTTCTGGCGCCGCCTGTGGGACGGTCGGAGGCCGAGGAGGGTGTCGTATTTCCTTTGGCTTTGGGCACATGGGGGTCTAGCTGTTGGGAGTTGGCTGGCCCAAATGCAACAGGATGGAGGTTGTAAGCGCTGCCCACAGCAGCACTTGGAAACCCCAAAGCACTACCTTTGGTCTTGCGAGGCGGCACAACTCGTATGGAGAGGAGCCTGCCATATTCTTCACTGTGTGGCACCTAGCCTTGGATGTATCTCGTGGGGGGCTTTTTGCTGGCAGGAAATCAACCATGGCCGTCACCTTTTGTATGAGGCCAGGATGCAGGACATGATTTTTATCATCGAGGCTGGGTCTTGTGCAGTGGTCGGCTTGGAGGCTTTACTAACCAGCCGCCAAGTATTGGAGCCCACAACTGAGCGCTCAGAGGTATGGGAGATCATAGGAAGTCTAACAGGATGGCACATTTGGAAGGCACGCTGTAAGGAGGTTTTTGGCGGGGAGTGCCTTTCAGTACAGGCAACTTTGGAAGAGCTTTGGATTTCCATCATCCACTCCCTCCACGGCTAGTGGGACCAAGTGCAGGGCGAGTCTCGAGCTCGTTAGGAGCTTTGTCAGGAGCTCGAGTCAACAGCAATAGTGACAACAGCTGACAGAAGAAGATAGAGAGAGAGAGAACTCCACAAGATCACACACCAAGATCTATGATACCTTAGTATATCCACTACAAGATTATTCCCTAAACGTTGTCTATGATTAACAAATTGCCTTGCTGTGTGTTGGGATTGAACGAAAGAGATTAAGAAATAAACATGATAACGTTAATGCACCTAATCTAATGAGAGTGGATAGCACAAGGACTACATCTTGATAAGATTCCATTAGATCAAATACGTATAGCTCCTTAAATAGGAGTGATACTTTCTTTACAAGGTGTGCACATGTGTTTGCCACTGTACATGCACATGTGATAGGTTGATGCCAAGTGTCTTAAAAGGTGTCACACTTAAGGGCATCGACATTCATAATATCTCATAAAGGTGGGTCACTTGCAAAGAAAATTTCCTTAACAATTGTTTACACACAAGACCACTGTATTTGATGCTAGATAATTAAACCATTTGGATGAAGGCTGTTGCAAGAAAGGGAGTGGTGACATAGCGCACTCAAATGTGAAAGGAGCACGGAGGAAGTGACAGAAGCTAGAAACAAGGACAAGATGACACTGTGAGCAAAAACATGAAGAAGGTGGCAAATGTTAGCAATATGGGGGGAGAAATGGGACACGAAGGAACAAGATTCATTCATTCATACATCCATTAGCATTCAACATTCCTTAGATTGTGTTCTTCGTGTTATCGTACACTTTTTGTTTTTGTTTTTGGCATATCATTTGTTTACAAGGATTTGTGATGAGAAGCATTGATAACATGCTCAATCGAAATAAAAGTATGAGGTGTACTTGTATGTGTCCTTCTACCTCTAGAGTCTCCTTTGTTTGTGTTCATGTAATGGTATCAATCTTCTCTCTATGGTCAGGTACGGCCAATTCTTGCATAAATACAAGGAGCAATAGAGAGGGGTTTGGCCCATTTAAATCAAATGCAATATGTGAACTTGCCATTGGGCTTGCCTTCAATGAGGACGATGGATTGCCAATTATCCAAAAGTGGTTTGTACCCTATAGTTGAGAGGTGGCCATCCTCCTAGCTGAATGCCTTGACTGATATGCACCTCTTGATAATGTGCCTTTAGGAAAGTAGAGGGAAGTTAGAGGTATTTTTGGAGGGCTTTGCAAGGTATCAATGTACACCTTATCCATTGTTTGCTGAAAATCTAATTTACTTGGAGAAGGAGATAATGTGTTCTCCTCTAGATTGAGAGATAGCGCAATCTCGATTCTCAAGGCCTTCAAAGTAGGAGAAGCTTTAGTAGACTCCATGGCATCCCAAGATGCTATCTAAGATATATTGAGTTAGTAACATGTGTGTCAATTGTGCAAAGAAAGCTTCTCATTGTTCACAATAGCCTTGTAGGATATTCATTTAGAAGAGCAATGGAGGAGTCTAGGCTCCCTACCGACACGCCACTGCCCTTGCCCCCGCCATTGCCACCCGTCGAACTCCCCCGCTGATTGCCCCCCCTTCTTGGCACTACACTGCCCCACCCCCTCGCCACTACGTTGTGCCCTGCACCCCTCCTTCCCACCATTACGCTGCCCCCTGCCCTGTGGCCCCCCGTCACCTACCTCCTCTACACCGCCTCCTGTACCCCCCCCTGTTGGCACCCCATTCGCAGGGTGACTCTGCCTGCCTGCAACCATCCGCAATGCCCCCCTTCCCTCCCCGCTCTGGTTTCTCTCCTGTGTTGACCCTAGCGACGCCACTCTAACCCCCTAGGCACTTGTTGGCCTTCACCCTATGGATCCAGGTCCTCCCACCCGTGCGGCTCCAGCCTAATGCAATCACCCATGGCGCCTAGTGCCTCTACTGCCGTTAGAAAATAGACCCCCTGGTTCTTGCTATCACACCTCCCTCCCCCCCCCCCCCCCCCCGTTGCTTCCTCCACTTGTAGCAACAAGACCCCCTCCTCCAACAGTACAACAGTGTGTTGGGTAGGTTCTTAGAAGGGACATGCAATTGAAACCTCTGATTAGACGCGAGTGCATTCTGCAAGTGCCACCCAGTCAAACACCTTGGTGCATAGTCCTCTCTGAGGAACAACTCTTAGCAGTCCGTGTCACAGAGATGGAGCTAAAAAAAAACAACAATCTTTGGTCAAGTCGTAGGGCACTCCCCGGGACTAGCTTCATTCCACGCTGCGCATCAGCACGACGCAGATCGTGGAGGCGATTCTCATGGGGCAAGGGCTTCATGGTACGACTCACCTCGGCAAACAAAGCTCGGGAGTTAGTGGCCAGTTCACCCTATGCCTCCACGAAGGGGGCCATTTACATGGTCCCTTGGTACAGTGGTTTCACAGTGGAGGCATTCACGCTCCACAACAGTTTCCTTAGACGTCTGGTCACCCTACTCTTCCCCGGACTAGCGATAGAGTATCGTTAGCTTGTGGAAGACTTTGGATGGCTCTTTGGCACTGCCCTTCCCACCTCTTTTGCGGATGCTGTGACAGTTGCAGGAGTCCTAAAGGTATGGGTAGCAGTGAAAGAGAAAAAGAACATACCACAGTTTCTAGAGATTAAGGCATATGCACACTCCTTTAGGCAGCAGATTATTGTGATGGGGCAGCCCGGGCAGTGCTTGCATTACCATGACTTTGGGCATCTGGCAGCAGAGTGCACGCGCTTCGGAGCCAAGTGAGCTTCTCCGACAAGCCCACAGGTGGACATGGACGGCTTCACACGGGTCCAGAGACGAAAGAGAGGGAGACGGCAAGGAGGGCCTCACCCAACCCCTCAGACATAGCCACGGCAGCAAGGAGCAGGAGGGCAAACGTCGCCCCCTTGGCAGAACACCACACTGCCTCCCCTCCTCGCCCCACTCGGCAGGACCACAAGCCTACACATCCCCCATCCCCTAAAACCCCCCCCGCCTCCCCATGGCTCCCCCCCCCACACCCGCCGTGTACCTCCGACCATCCCACCACCCTTCAATCTTCCCCCTCTCCACTATCCCCCCCACCGACTAGTACCCCTGATCCCCACCCAGCACAGGTGACCCCCCCTCTCACCCATCCCCCCCTCCCCATAGGAGGCGAGGAGCCCCATACACCGACATCCTCCACTCACAGGAAGTCTAGCGCGCCCCCCCCCTCCCACAGCCACTAGCTCTTCCGTCCATGCCGCCCGTCACACTTTCCCGAGATAGGCGTAGCTGCTATCACAAGAGTTTTTTCGCAATGGGCCATGGTCTTACCTGAGAGTTGCAGAGCGGGGAGAGTTCCCACTACCCCTAGAGGTGGAAATCTTCATGGTACACAAGTCAAGGAGTGGCGAGGTCGATCTAGTACCACTAGATGGACCAAACTACGCCCTTTTTCTTCAGACGTCTCGCATAGGAGATTGGACGTCGACCCGAATAGAGGAGGAGGTGAAGAGCCAGGTGGCAGATCACATCTCCCAGTGGATGGGAGAACGTGCATTGACAAGTTTCTCCCAGTAGTGGCCAGGTTGCATGATGGATATTAACTGGTGGGCTGGGGCTGAGGTCTCACATTTGAGCATTATCCTTCGAGCCCCTCCGCAGTAGAGAGCCCCGATGGATGTGATCGAGTGGCCCTTGGCACAGGCAGCCCATTTCTACCAGTGCATAGTCTCGCCTCTCAGCTTGGTTGATAGATGCCCTGGTGGTACCACCAGGCGCATCCATCACCCCTATGGTCCACCCGAGGGCTACCATGGGGGAATGGAGCTCACCGTCTAGGCCGGCAGCAAACCGTATCCGCATGCCTCATAGCTCCTCTTCCTTGTCAACAGCTTCCACACCAGAGGTATCCCCATGAGTTTACATCTTGCATCTTGGAATGTGAATAGCCTCCACTATACTGGAGCACGTGGTTCCAGGAAGTTGCTTGTTCGGCAGGAGCTACAACCTATCCTTGCCGGACGGATCCACATCTTACTTATATAGGAGCACAAGCTCACTCCCGCCCACGCCCAGCGGGTAGGGAAGGTACTCCCAAGCAATTCACACACTTACTGGGAACACGCCATTGATGCCCATGGTAGGAGTGGAGGCGTATGTACCTCTATTGGCCCAGGCCTCGCTGCTTGTGTATGAGACCACGAGACGATCATGGCAGGGAGGGTTCTATGGATCATATGGGATATTGGGGACTCATGCCTTGGAGTCCTCAATGTCTATGCCCCTACTGAGGTTAGGACATGCAGGAGGTTCTGGGTGGGGATCGCAACAGGACTCCCACAGGTGGACTCCTGGATCGTTGGAGGAGATTTCAACAACCTGGAGGCCTTGGAGGACCAGGAGGACAAAGGCAAAAACTACCAGGGCATGGCTGGGGAGGAGCAGGAAGCATGGGAGGTCTTTTTGCTTGCAGTCGGAGCACGCGATACTTGGAGAGACCCAGCTTTCCATGGGAGAGAGGTCGCTGGACTTCTCTTGGGGATACAGGCGGCTAGGCGGAGTCCTACTAGAGCGGCTGGACAAGTTCTATGTGGCAGAGTGGGGATGCTCTCGCGGAGGCCAGGTAGGGCAGGTGGCGGGCACCACTTTGTCCGATCACTGCCCGATTCTCTTGACACTTGACCCCCCACCATCTGCCCTAGACACACAATCTTGTCAAATCCCTAACTTGATCTATAGGAGGGAGGAGATGAAGAGACAAATTGAGCAAATTTGGACTAGGGAGTGCGGCAGGAGGGACCAGATCGTAGAGGAAGTTGCAGAGGTCTTAGCCAAGTCGAGCACTATCTACCAAGAGACAGCCTTACAGGCTAGGGAGCAGAGCCGGGAGGAGGAGAGAGCACTTTGACGGGACCTAGCAGCCATGCACAGATTACTACAGGAGACACGATGTGCAAGGAATTTTCCGAGGTGCACCAGCCCCACACCTCAGGAGAGCAGATACGCAGTCTTGGGGGTCAGTATGGGAGGACTCCTTCTAGCCCAGACGAGGTGATGGAGATTGCCACGGACTACTACAGGCACCTTTTCCAATAGGAGACAACTTCAGCAAGAGGACAGCAATGTAGACAGTAGGCCTGGGATCACATCCCGTCCCTCGTCATAGAGAAGATGGGACTCTCCCTCCTAGCCCCCTTCACAGAGGAGGAACTAGAGGAGGCTTTCCATACACAGAATGGGTAGAGACTCCCGGGAGAGAATGACCTCTCTAAGGCCTTCTTCACTACCTACTACGAGGTGGTGAAGGACCCCTTACTACTGGCCTTCAAAGAGATTTTCACTATTGGAGGGATGCCAGGGAGTCTTTCGGCAGGTTCTATTAGTCTCCTCCCCAAAGGGGGAGACCGGTTGGAGCTATCCCAGTGGAGACTGATCACCTTGTTGTCATTGGCCTATAAGGCACTGGCAAAGATGATTGGTAGGCGACCCCTCCTTGTGCTTCTAGATATCATTTATGACACATAGACATGCTTTGTCTAGGATAGGAGCATCCTTGACAATGTCTTCACCTTCTTTGAGGCAACAGAGTAGGCCCAACACAGTGGTTAGGGACTGGCTGTACTACTCCTGGATTTCGAGAAAGCCTATGTTAGGGTGGATTGGGACCCCTTAGAGGGGAAAATGATGAGGTTGGGCTTTCCCCAGGCATGGATCTGTGGGGTCTCAGCACTTTACAGATCGGCCACTAGCAAGATTCTCATAGGTGGCAGGCGAGGGGAGGAGTTTCGACTGGAGAGATGGGTCCGGCAGGGCTGCCCCTTGGCCCTGTACTTATTCTTACTCTTTGCAAAGGCGATGTCTAACTTCCTCAGGTCACATGTGAGCAGGTTATGCGGCCTCCGACTTCCAGTGAAAGAGAAGAGGGAGTTGTTAGAATTAGAGTATGCATATGATACACCACTCTACATAGAGGACGATGAGTTGATATTAGAGAGAGTGAGACTGGCTCTTGAGGTGTTCTGTACTGCAGCAGGAGCGAAAATCAATTGGCGAAAGTCAGCTGGTTTGCTTATAGACCCGGACTGTAGCACGGAGTGGGGTGTTTACTTGGGATTTAGATGGGTGTGCAGAGGGCAGACCGTCCATTACCTAGGATTCCAGGTGGGACTCAACATCACTCCCGCCCAGCAGTTTCTTCCAGTCCTTGACTCTATTCAGAGGAAGCTGACCTACTGGAGTACCGCTCACCCTTTCCTAGCAGTGGGTAGTGAACTAGGTCCTCCTAGCGACGGCTTGGTACATCGCCTCGTGTTGGTGCTTTGCCTCGTCCTGTGTAGTACAAGCTCGCCACCTAGTGCGGGACTTCCTTTGGGCTGGGTCAGACAGCTTTAGGGATCCTTGGGCCAAGATGGTGTGGGCGACCATCATCCAGCATCGGTTAGAGGGAGGGCTTGGGATCATAGATCCAGAGTATGAGAGTATGGCCCTCTTGGGCAAGCTAGTAGTTCGTGGCCTCACACCAAGAGGGCACACCTGGAAGGTCCTATTGCAGGAGGGTCTCCAGGAGTATAGACCAAGGCTTGGCAGTAATTGGAGGTTGTCTGAGATGGATCTTCACAATAGCCCAGATCACCCCCCCCAGATCCTTCCTACTTAGTTTGCTTCGTGTGTGGAAGGGTCTCCGTAAGGCCCTAATTCAGAGTCCCCCAGGCTACAGGAGATAGATTGTGAGCCGGTGATCTGGAACCCCTAGGTCAGAGATCGAGAGGGGATATAGATTGGCGAGTGCCCCCACATCCAGTCGGCTAGGTGGGAAGCCGGCCTGGCTTGTACCATTAGGACATGGCGAGAGGCGTATAGGATGATGGACGAGGAGGTGTTGCAGCGCGGGCATCAGGTTGCCAGAGAGAAGTTGAGTTGAGGAGAAGGGAGATAGACACATCAATACGTTAGGAGTGGCTTGCGCCCCCAAGACAACAGCCGGTAGAGCCCAAAGAGGTATGGGCTGCCAGGTTTCCACCACCAAGTATCCCCCTACAGGTGGGAGGTAGAGTGGGAGGTGCCCCACATGGGACTTTCTTCACCGTACACGAGGGGGGGCGTCTGGCCCTTGACAGATGGCAGCAGGATGAGGGGATAGTTATCCTTCCATGGAGGAGGATTCGGGTGGTTGGCCTTCAGGCGAAGACATGGCGACTGGATTACGCGACATGGGAGGTCTTTCTACTGGCAGTAGGATCACGCGATGCTTGGAGAGACCCAGCTTTCCACAAGAGGGAGAGGTCGTTGGAAATCTCTTGGGGATACTAGTGGCTAGGTGGAGTTCTGCTACAATGGTTGCACAGGTTCTATGTGGGAGGTGGGGATGCTCTCGCAGAGGCTAGGTAGGGCAGTTGGCGGGCACCACTTTGTCTGATCACTGCCTAGTTCTCCTAACACTTGATCCCCCACCATCTGCCCTAGACACATGATCTTGTCCGATCCCTGACTCAATCTATAGGAGGGAGGGGGTGAAGAGACAGACTGAGCAGATTTGGACTAGGGAGTGGGGTAGGAGGGACCGGATCGCAGAGGAGGTTGCAGAGGTCCTGGCCGAGTCGAGCAGTATCTACCACGAGGCAACCCTACAGGCCAGGTAGTAGAGTTGGGAGGAGAAGACAACACTCCGGCGGGACCTAGCAACCACACAGAGATTACTACAAGAGGCACCAGAGGATCCCATCCTCCATGCACAAAAGGTTCCCGCGTGAGTAGCCATTGCTGGCCTAGAGAACAGGTGCTCGGCGTTCTCATTCCGCACCTTAGCAGCCTTTTGGGCGCAGAAGGGAGACACGATGTGCAAGGAGTTTTTCAAGGTGCACCAGCCCTGCACCTCAAGAAAGCAGATAGGCAGCCTTCAGGATCAGTATGGCAGGACTCGTTCTAGCCCAGAGGAGGTGATGGAGATTGCCACCGACTACTACAAATGCCTTTTCTAGCAGGAGACAACCTGAGCTAGAGGAGAGCGATGTAGACAGGAAGTTTGTGATCACATCCTGTCCCTCGTCACAGAGGAGATGGGACTCTCCCTCCTAGCCCCCTTCACAGAGAAGGAACTAGAGGAGGCTTTCCATACACAGGACGGGCAGAATGCCCATCCTGTGTATGGAAAGGATGGCCTCTCTAAGGCCTTCGTCACTACCTACTAGGAACTAGAGGAGGCTTTCCATACACAGGACGGGCAGAAATGCTCGTCTTGTGTATGAGAGGATGGCCTCTCTAAGGCCTTCGTCACTACCTACTGGGAGGTGGTGAACAACCCCTTACGGTTGGCCTTCCAGAAGATTTTCACTTTTGGAGTGATGCCAGGTAGTCTTTCGGAAGGTCTTATCAGTTTCCTCCCCAAAGGGAGAGACCGGTTGGAGCTATCCCAGTGGAGACCGATCACCTTACTCTCAGTGGCCTATAAGGCACTGGCAAAGATGATTGGTAGGCGACTCCGCCCTGTGCTTCCAGACATCATTCATGACACACAGACAGGCTTTGTCCGGGATAGGAGCATCCTCGACAATGTCTTCACCTTCTTTGGGCCGACAGAGTGGGCCCAGCACAATGGTCAGGGACTGGTTGTACTACTCATGGACTTTGAGAAAG
Organism: Lygodium microphyllum; assembly: GCF_053477565.2. Lineage (NCBI taxonomy): Eukaryota > Viridiplantae > Streptophyta > Polypodiopsida > Schizaeales > Lygodiaceae > Lygodium > Lygodium microphyllum. The sequence goes on from NC_141161.1 coordinate 97,616,772, forward strand.
CCTATGACAGGCTGGACTGGGACGTCTTAGAGGGCACCACGGTTAGGTTGAGCTTCCTCCAGGCATGGATCAGTGGGGTCTCCGCACTTTACAGATCAGCTATTTACAGGGTCCTCATAGGTGGCAGGCGAGGGGAGGAGTTTCGACTGGAGAGATCGGTCCGGCAGGGCTGCCCCTTGGCCCTGTACCTGTTCTTAGTCTTTGCAGAGGCGATGTCTCACTTCCTCAGGTCACATGAGAGCAGGTTACGCGGCCTTTGATTTCCAATGAGAGAGGAGACGGAGCGGTCAGACTCAGAGTAGGTAGATGATACAGTACTCTACATAGAGGACGATGAGTTGATGTTGGAGAGAGTGAGACTGTCTCTCGAGGTGTTCTATACTGCAGCAAGAGCAAAAATCAACTGGCGAAAGCCGGTTGGTTTCCTTACACACCCAGACTCTAACACGGAGTGGGGCGTCCACTTGGGATTTAGATGGGTGTGTAGAGGGCAACTAGACCGTCCGTTACCTAGGGTTCCAGGTGGGACTCAACATCACTCCTAGCAGTTTCTTCCAGTCCTTGATTCTATTCGGAGAAAGCTGATCTATTGGAGTACTGCTCATCTTTCCCTAGCAGGTTGAGCCTTGGTGGTTAACCAGGTCCTCCTAGTGACGGCTTGGTATATCGCCTCATGTTGGTGCTTCTCCTCGTCCTATGTAGTTCAGCTTTGCCGCCTAGTATGGAACTTCCTTTGGGCTGGGTGAGACAGTTCCACGGATTCCCGAGCCAAGGTGGCATGGGCGACCATCATCCAGCATTGGTCAAAGGGAGAGCTTGGGATCATAGACCCAGAGTATTAGAGTATGGCTCTCTTGGGCAAGCTAGTAGTCCGCAGCCTCACACCAATAGGGAAAACCTGGAAGGTCCTATTGCAAGAGGGTCTCCAAGATCGTAGACCAAGGCTTCCCCTTCCTACGCAGCTCAAATCACCCCCCCCCCCCCCCCCCCCCCCTCCCCCCCCAGCTTCCCCTTCCTACGCAGCCTGCTTTGTGTGTGGCAGGGCCTTCATGAGGCCATAATTCAGAGCCTCCCAGGCTGCCAGGAGGAGATAGACCGCCAGCCGGTGATCTAGAACCCCTAGGTCGGAGATCGGGAGGGGGTATAGATTGGCGAGCACCCCCCCATCTAGTGGGCTGGGTGGGAAGCCCTCTCGGCTCGTACCATCAGGACATGGCGGGAGGTGTACAGGATGATGGACGAGGAGGTGTTGCAGCAGGCATCAGGTTGCAAGAGAGGAGTTGAGTTGAGGAGAAGGGAGATAGACGCAACAATACTTCAGGAGTGGCTTGCTCCCTCGATACGAGAGCAAGTAGAGCCCGGGGAGGTATGGGCCGCAAGGTTTTCACTAGCAGGTTTCCCCATAGAGGTGGCATGTAGAGTGGGAGGCGCCCCACATGGGACTTTCTTCACCGTGCAGGAGGAGGGGGGGGGGTCTGTGGCCCTTGACAGAGGGCAGGAGGATAAGGGGATAGTTGTCCTTTCAAGGAGGAGGATTCGGGTGGTTGGCCTTTAAGGGAAGACATGGCGGCTAGATCCCTATGTCTTCTGAGAGGAGCTCAGGGAGTGGTGCCTCTGGATTTGGGAGGGCAAGCCACTTAATGAGCTGGAGTGGGATCTGGGAGAGTGGCTATGGCTTGCCATTGCGGTTGCCAAGAAGCCACCGAGGTTCCTGGAGTACATAGCCAAGATTGGCAGACACGTACTGATGTAGGAGGATATGGATTGGGTGTCCTTGCATAGCAAGTACTGGGCGGAGCAGAGCATCACGAAGGTTTTTGGACCGACCTTTTGGCGCTGCCTATGGGATAGTTGGAGGCCGAGGAGGGTATCGTATTTCTTATGGCTGGAGGCACATGGAGGCCTGGCGGTGGGGAGTTGGTTAGCCCACATGTAGGAGGGTGGTTGTAAATGCTACACACAACAGCCTCTGGAAACTGCAAAGCTCTACCTTTGGTCGTGTGAGGCGGCGCAGCTCGTGTGGAGAGGAGCATGCTGCATCCTCTGCCGTATAGCACCCAGCCTCGGATGTATCTCATGGAGAGCTTTCTGCTGGCAGGCAGTCAGCGAGGGACCTTCTGTATGAGGCTAGGATGCAGGACACAATATTCATTATTGAGGCAAGGTTGTGCGTAGTGGTCAGTTTGGAGGCTCTACCCATCCGCCAAGTACTGGAGCCCACATTAGACCGCTTTTAGGTATGAGAGATCATAGGGAGTCGCACTGGATGGCATATCTCGAAGGCGGAGTGTCAGGAGATTTGAGAATTCCCCTCTCCCTCTAAAAAATGATTTTTCTTGCCCAAAATCTCTTCTTATGTCATGTAGAGTCAAAAAAATCATTTTTTGGTTTCTTTTTGCAAGTCATGCCTCCGTTTTCTCTTACCTCTATTTCACAAATCTTCTTAGCTTTCTATGCTCACATAGCCATAGCCACATAGCCCCTAGCTTCTCTCAGTCGCCATAGCTACATAGTACCAAGATTCTCTCTTTCTTTCATTGTCATTCTCTTACCTTCATTCCACAAATCTCCTCATCTTTCTATTTTTACACGGCCATAGCCACATAGCCCCTAGCGTTTCCCAGCCATAGCCACACAACACACAGCTTCTCTCTTTCTTTTGAGTATAGCCATAGCCATATAGCCCCCAACTTTTCCTAGCCATAGCCACACAACACCTAGCTTCTCTCTTTCTTTTGAGTATAGCCATAGCCACATAGCACCCATCTTTTCCCAGCCATAGCCATACAACACTACTAGATTGGGACGGAGGATAGAGATGAGCAAGATTAGAGCACAGCTTACAGCCACCCCTCATTGGCATAGAGAGGGAGTCTCAGATGAGTTTCTATACGACTTTTGGAGGTGGCTACATGACAGCTTCAGGCCCAGGAAGATATCTCTCTTTCTATGGCTTCTAGCCCATAGGAATTTAGCAATTGGCACTTGGCTTGGATATGGTAGGGACCCAGTGGCTTGTGCGCTATGTGGTGTGCCAGAGGAGAGACAGAGACATTGCCTATGGGACTGTCCTAGAGCCCAAGAGATTTGGAGGAGAGTTCTTAGGATAGTATTCCATGGTACAGCAGAGTCCATGGTGGTGACATGGGGGGCTGCAGCTTGGGTCACAGATAGAGGTCCAGCTTGCGGCTATGAGGACACTCAAGGGAGCATTTCTTTTCTCATCATTGGACAGCATCTGAGCAGGATCCCTACCCGATACTATTAGCAGAAACAATGGACTCAGGGACATTTTCACTAATGGGAGTTGATTTCCAGCATTATAGCTTGGTACATAGACTGTGAGATGTAGCTAGGTCATTGATCTTCAAGATATACTCACTGGGGAGTCTCTATCGGGGATTTGGATAGAGATAGTCCATACTCTCCATGGGAGATGGGAGAGGTTGCAAGGCAACTCTGAGAGGATGAGGAAGAAAAGAGAGGCTTTCCTGAGGATTTGGGATTCAGACACCTTCTTTCACACTACCCCTCAGATGGTCTAGCACTTTAGCCCATCAGATTGGTTGTTTACACAACCATTGTATCTTTGATGTACTTAGTTATTCTTCACATAGTTTTTTGTACTTTGTATTTACCTTAGGGGGACTTTCTCTGAGGTGTAATCAATAGAATTCTCTTTTCTTGGAAAAAAAAACATCCAACTTCTCTCTTTCTTCTGAGCATAGGCATAGCCACATAGTCCCTAGATTTTCCCAACCATAGCCACACATCACCTTATTTCTCTCTTTCTTCCAGGGTCATTCTCTTATCTGGATTCCATAAATCTTCTCATCTTTCTATACTCACACAACCATAGCCACACAGCCCCCCTTCTGCTAGCCATAGCCACACAACACCCAACTTTTCTCTTTCTTTCATCTTCATATCTACCAATATTCTGAAGTATTCATACTCAATTCCTCTCTTTTTAAGAAGAGCAATGGCTTTGATACCATGTGAAGAAATGCTAGAGTTTGTAGAGAGAACACTGTGTATGTTCAGATTGTTTTAAGCATGAGAAGAACTTGGCAAGAACTAAAACTATTTCTTGTGTAGATCTCACATGAATGTAAGATGATTATTCGAGGGAGAATAGCAAGATTGAATACAAGACAATATATCTTGGTTACAAGGTTGAAGTACAAAATTGATATCCAAGGATGAGATACATTAAAAGACTTGGATACAAGATATGATTGGAGTAGAGGCATAAAGTAGAAGAGGACTCACAAGAGCCCCACAATTGACTTTGGTAAGATTGAAGGGCTTGTGGTTCAAGACACGTTTTTTTATTAATTGGTCGGAAGCTTCTAGACAAGCGTTGACATAAGCAATGCCACAAGCATTGATGACATAGGAAATTTTGTAAGTCTTAATTATATCAGAAATTACATAAGCACTGTTGATATGAGTAATCTTAATGTTGGAAATATGCAGATTCTAAAACCTAAAACTTCTAGAACATTCTAGAACATTCTAGAAGAAAGTTTCTTGAGAGTTTGCTTATTGTGGAAGCTTATCCAGAAGGGGTGAGTTGGAACATTCCAAATTTCTTTATTGCTACTTATTTGTTTTAGTTGTCTTGTATGGAGACACACTTAAGAATGTCTTGTTTTGAGTATTATTTGAAGACCTTGTTGCTACGAAAGAATTTAACATTATCGGCTTCGAAGGGCTCCGTAGGGCTCTCCTTTGTAAGATCCAAATTTTCTTTGCATTCAACTAAGGAGTGATTTCTCTACTATAGATAACTAGTTAACCTAGGAGATTTACATAACTGATATTGTCTCCTTTATTAACTTGAAATAGCTTCTCTATATATTCACTGATGAAGTGACTTTGAAACATTGAATTGGACTTGGCTAGTGCTTTTATCCAATGATCCGAAAACTTTAGGACAAAGCCAATCATATCCATCATTGCTACAATGGATGTCGTGTTGAGTATCACCTTGTACAAGAGACGCTCATCATAGCGTTGTAATATTTAGAATAGGCTCAATTTGTTTGATTTGTGGGCTTTGAAGTCATGCAACAAACCTTAGATAGGGTAGGGTTTCTTCCGTCCCGAAGACTTGATGATACGTCCTTGGACGCTAGTAGCATCTGGGTCGTGGTGTTTTCTTCCATCCCGAAGACTTGACGAGGCTTTAATTCAATTGTGGTACTTTGCACAGAGGCAAGGTCTTTCCCAAGGTCTTTTGTAGAAAACAATTTTTGGCTTCAAAGTTGAAACCTTGTGAGGCCTCCAAAATGAAAGAAAACCCTACCATATATCAAGCTTGTTATATGGCCTCACCCCACATATCAGACTATTGGAACCCATGGGGAAATGTTGTAGCACTACGATGAGTGTTTGTTGTATAATAAAATGCTTACACAACACCCATTGTAGCAATGTTGGATGTGATTGGCTTTGTGTTGAAGTTTTTGGGTTATCTGATAAAAGCACTAGCCAAGTCCAATCAAACCTTTCAAAGTCATTAATGAATGTTGTAGCACTATGATGAGTGTTTGTTGTATAACAAAATGCTTACACAACACCCATTGTAGCAATGTTGGATGTGATTGGCTTTGTGTTGAAGTTTTTGGGTTATCTGATAAAAGCACTAGCCAAGTCCAATTAAACCTTTCAAAGTCATTAATGAATATGTAGAGAATCCATTTAGAGATAGTAAAGGAGATAATATTAGCTATGTCTGTCTTCTAAATTCGCTAGTTATCTAGAGCAAAAATATCACTTCTTAGTTAAATGCACCAAGTGTAACATCTTGCAAAGGAGGTCTTGTGGAGTTCTTCAAAGCTAGGGATGTCTAGTTTTGTGGTGGCAATGAGGTCTTCAAACAATCCTTGAGACAAGGACAATCTTGAGTATGTATTCTTTTAGGAAGACTATAGGAAAATGAGTAGCACCAAAGAAATTAGATATGTTGCAACTCACCCCTTTTTTCATTTTACTACTAATATACTACAACTAGCCTCTAGAAGACTAGAATTTGGAGGACAACTTTTTTTATTTCAATAATCATTACTTCAATAATGAATTCTTGGGAAAATTGATGATAAGCTTAAGTGATTTGGAAAAGAGGTTTGAAGAGGGAAACTATGGGTAATATTTCATGCAAGTTTCACTTGTAGAATTTCTATTGATAAGCTTTTTATCAAGCCTCTCCAAGCGCATGAGAGAGATGTTAGTTGGCATTCATTAGCTCCAAGATTGTAGGGTAAGGTTTTAAATTAAGTTAAAGTTCTGCTTGGGCAAAAAACTTGTGCAACTGCTGCAGATCAAACAACTCCTTGAAACTTATCTTAACTTGTGAGTAGACTCTATTATATACAACTCTTTTTGTGGATTCTGCAAGATACTAGATTTCCATAGTTGCTTCTCGAGCATTCTAGTAGAAAGTTCTAGAAGTTTGCTCCGAAAAAATCTCTAGATGGTCAATTGCACGATTGTCTCTTTGGTTACAACTATGTAGATTATAAAAGGTTCATAAAAATTTCTAGAATATTCTAGAAGAAATTCCAAAAGTTTCCTTAGAAAAGGTGTCTAGAAGCTTCCCTACCATTCTAAAACCTTCTAGAATTTACAAATTTGTAACATGAACATGACTAATATACACAGTTAATTACCTTGGTCATGTTAATGAAGCTCACAAGGTTGCCATTTTCGAATTCTCGATGCGAAAGAAGGCCGCAACTTGGCCAAGTGCAAAACATGGCCATCATGGAATGAAGCCCTAACTGCTTTCCATATCTGGTTTCAACCAAACTGAATGGATGTGCAAAAACTTGAATGACTCTGCCACCTCAAGCGAGGTGATGGATCAATTCAAGCATATACTGCTAAGTTCACAATATTGAATAGCCACATTGATCCAAATGCGCAACCGAAGGATGAAATGCTGGATACCCTGTATGTCCAAGGTTTTACATGACCAGCATTTTTCCCTCATAACCCAGAGCATTTACATGACCAGCATTAATACCACGAGTCCCAAACACAGTGGACTATGTGTATGCATTGCCAAACTTGCCACTTTGTGCCTCAGCATCATACCAACAATGCTATACATGGGACTATGCACATTTCCAACCATACCTGAATATATTAGGCCTTATATACCATGCATTGGCTGTTCCATACCATAGGGATTTGTGACATACATTCCCGTATGTAATCCTTGTCCAACCATAGCATGAAAAATCGTACTTCCACCAAAGTATCCTAGCTATCCCATCATAGTATGCATGCTATCCCAAAGGTGTAGAAGATGACTTCTTCTTGTTCCCTTTGTTGTCCTTCCTTGGAGCATTCAAAAATTGGGTGAACTGAGAATCCTTTGCCAATTCAGCAAAGAGATTTGTTGCTGTTCTCATCTGATTCTTGAAGTGGTCATCAAATTCCTCTTCGTTTAGTTGGTCATCAGCCTTATTATGCCTTGAAAGCCCTGCATCTTGCCCAACAACAACATTTTCAGCTTGCTGTCCATGGTTTGAGCCTTGTCCAAGGTCAGGCATTGCATTTCCTTCATTCCCTTGTGAATATTCATATTGAGAGGCATCACCACTGCTTGATTACATCTCATAGTATGAAGACATATTGCTATAATCTCTTAGCTGAGAGCAAAAATGAGCACTAGCATAAAGCTTTTCCTTGCAATCAAGTGCCTCGAGAAAGAGAGATGCTGCCTGCTATGACCTGAGAGAGAGAGAGAGAGAGAGGCGCTCGAGTTTTTGCGCGGCCCAAATACCCCACACCGGCACAATTCCATATGAAGATCTTGTTTCACTTTCTTAGATACTGGGGCTGTTGGCACAATTGGACCATTCGGAATGCTTTTCTTTTTGATTCTGCCTCTAATGTTCAGGGATATATTGCTAGGCTTAAAGGTCTCTTGCATTGGCAGATAGATCTCATTCGGCACTCTGACTTACTCCCTCGGGAGGACTTACTTCCCTGGCATATGGCAATTTCCTCTGCGTCTTTGCCATGACTTTTGTAACTCTTTTGTCGATTAGTACTTTATAAATATAACATCCATTAAAAAAAAGAGAGAGAGGCTCGAGCACACTGCACAGCCTGCAGGTAGGACCCAGGTGTTGGACAGGTAGCGTGTTGCATGATAGCTGGCTGTGTGATGGGGAGGACAGAGTTACACAAAGCAGGCAAATGGGGTGGGCAAGGTCGTAGATGGAGCAAGAGAAGCCAATGGCGTGGGAAAATGGTCCAAACCACCGAACGGGCATGCGACCAGTAAGTGCTTGCTGGAACGTTCCATTCCAACATGGAACAGCCCTGCTGGAACATTGTGACACAGCGCACAAGGAACGTTCCAACTGCAGTGAACACGATTTCTGTTCCGGTCCGTTAGGGGATGGCATTCCTGCATTCCAAGGCCCCATTCCGCCCCTTCCATGTTGCTATGGCTGATGATAATAGTTACGCAATAGGCTGCCTACTACTCTCTCTCAAAGGAATTAATTGGCTTCTACTCCATGATCTGCAGCCTTTGGCATTTCAATAGCTACTGACTGCAGCATATGTTCTTCATACGAACTTTTCCCTGATGATCAGCCTTCTATACTGTGGACTTCCTGCAAGGAAAAAAACCTCCATTCTGATGAGGACCTCCAAATTAGAGACAACCAGCCCATTAAACTTAAGCTATTGTTTCACTGTGATATACCCTGGCCCCTTCAAGGTTACAGAATGACCCCTTCAACAACTGCAGCTCCCGAAAATGACGCCAATCAGTCTCCCCACGATATCAGCACTACAATTCACTGCTGCCTCTGATGATCATGCTGTCCTCCTTATGTGCTTCTTCAACCTCAAACACAAGCCGACCTCTCCCTTCTCGCACAGCTTCCTGTAGTTGGATTCTGTCAGTTCCTTCAGCATACATAGGCAGTTTTATACCGTGCACTGATAAGGCAGTCTCTCTGTAATCCAATAATCATGCTGTAACCCCCGTGAACTGCACTGTTCACAATTAGCACTGCTGATCCTCACCCCATAGATGCAATAATAACAATGCAGTACACCCTCATGATCATCAAACTTGGCTTCACCCTTACTTCTCTTGGGCAGCAAGGCACTCCTTTCTGATAAGCGCAGCAATCCCCCAGTTTGATCATTTCAATGAACTCCTCTGCTGCATGAAATAAGGACCACAAACCCCCTTTGATATCGACGGCCTATCCTTTCCCCCACCATGCAGTTTTTTCAGCCATAGCTTCCACTTTACTCCTCTTTTCCATGCATCGATCAATGTTATGCTAACTTGTCATCTCATCCATTCAATACCCCTTTCTTTTCACCATCCTTTAACCTTAGTCCCTAATCCTTTTAATTATTAACCCATGATGCCCTTCATATGGTAGTATCAACAGTTTCTTGTCACTTGACCCAACATGAGGCCCTGTCATTAAGTGGATTTACCATTGTATATTCATATGAAGAGTTCATCTGCATACTTAGATATGTGTTCCTGTCTGTGCTATCTTCACATTGTCTAGGAGGAGTTTTTCGACTCATTTAGGGTACAGAGATGTGTCGAAAGACGTGTGACAACGTCTATGATTAACAGATCGACCTGGTGTGTGTTGGTACAATTGAGATTTAGCAAAAGGGGTAATTATTAATAGTAGGCAAAGAGATTAAGGAATAAACATAATAGGATTAATCATAACACAATTTCTTTAATGGGAGTGGAGAGCACAAAGGACTACATCTTGATAAGATTCCATTAGATTAAATATATATAGCTCCTTACATAGGAGTGATGCTTCTTGTACAAGGTGTTTGGACATATGCCACATGTCACAAATATTGATGCCAAGTGTCCTTAAAGACTCACCAAGCTTTGAAGGAAATGCTATTTGAACCCATCCATGTATATCTTCAAATGTAGCCTCTATGCACCTGATCCTTTGAATCTGCTGAAGTAGGATTGAGACCACAAACCTTCCTTGCATTGAACTTCTTCCTAGTGAAGAGGAAAGAAAGATTGACAAGATGGATTAACTCACTTTGGGAATTTACAAAGAGGAGGCAGAAACAAGTTGTGGACTCCAAGGTGTTATTGGCAGAATTTCTTTTCTTGGGAAGAAAATTAAGAAGTTATGGGTAATTGACCCTTACATGGTAAAATAGAAGATATCTAAGCCCCTATGAGCTATGGCCCTATGGGATTCAATGGAGTAGATGCCAAGAAAGATACAAACAAGTTGTGGACTCCAAGGTGTTGGCAGAATTTTCTTTTCTTGGTTATGGGTAATTGACCCTTACATGGTAAAATAGAAGATATATAAGCCCCTATGAGGTATGGCCCTATGGGATTCAATGGACTAGATGCCAAGAAAGATACATTGAGTGTTACCATGAATCAAGATCAATAGTATTTGGCAAGAACTTGGTCCAAAATGGCCACAAGATGTGATGTACTATCTCCAGTAGGGTATGAGACTAGTTGAATAAGATTGTCAATCAACACGAACAATGAACTGATAGTGGCTTAAAATCTGGATAAGAAAGATACTGGAGTAAGATTAGCAAGACTAGTGTGATCCATCATGCCATTGGACGGTTGTGATTGTGTTTATTTGAAAGAAGAGATGTATTGCGTAATTACATTATTGTGTAAACAAGGCTACTGAGTCATCTTCTCGCCGTAGAAAGATCTTTTTCTAACAAAGGATCAATGACCTGCTAGATGAAGTGCTTCCAACATCACAGAAACGATAAGACATGATCTTGCAATGGAGTTCTCATGGGCAGTCATTGCCCAAGAATGGCACTTGCCACATGTGTCTTTTGCAACCAATTAGTGCTTGCATGCAGGATTTGTGGGAAAGGTGGGTTTTGTGTATCAGTAGATAGACACTGATTGAGAGGGTAAAATCAGAAGGTCCTTTGTGAGCAAGTGTCTAGAAGTGGCTGTAAGTCATTTCCAATTGGCTATCAGACCCAAAACTTTCAGAAATACAAATTATTTCAAGTGTATGATTAGCATGGATTGACATTTGGGGAGGGGACTAAATTTGACATGTGGAACAGAGTATAAGGATGTATTTTGTGCATGTACCTGCATCCCTGCACTTTCATATCCCCTTTTATGGCATCAATCTCCAGCCAAAATCTTTGCACTACCCATTCTGAAATGCCTGTAGCAACCACACTTCACCTAGCACAGTGGCTTGCAGCAATCCACCTCACAGTCTACCTTCAGATCAGCTGTCAGTTCTGTTCATGTCAATGACCTGCTACTTATACAGCAGCCCTTGCTTCAATCCCCTACTTCCCAATTTGTAGACAACAACCCTGTTTACACTAGAGCCACCTTGACAGGTTTGGACATGGCAGCCAATTGTTTATCCAGCCTTCAGCCCTGCTATGCAGCTGTTCCCCACAGTGTTCCCAGGCCCTCTAACGACCCTCTGGCCTTGCCTCTTCACCACTTGTCAACATTGTGAACACAAGAATACCACCGGTGACAAACGGCAGCTCTTCACAAGGCTTGCTACAAAGATGGTGGCATTGGAAACACTGGTTATGGCAATAGTGGCCTCATGCAGTTCACAACCAATGATTGACCTGTTTTTGAGGTTTTTCGTGCTGAAGTTGATGGTCTAGAAGTAGAAAATGGAGGAATACTGCCTTGTTAACAAATGATTGTGTCATAAGGACTACAACTTGAGAAGGTTTCATCAAAATATACATATCTCTTTATATGGGAATAAGGCTTCCATTACAAGGTGTGTGCATGTGTTGCCACCACACAGGCCACATGTCACCAAGATTGATGCCAAGTGTCCCAAAAGGTGTTACACTTGTTTTACAATATGCCATAAACCATTTGGAGGATGTTCTCACACATAAGACTCCTTTACATTGACATTCCCATCTCTTCTAAAATTGTGGGGGCCATATCCTATTTAAAAATAAATATATTTTCCAAGTGTATTTCATGAAATTCTAATGTTACTTGACCCTTCAAACCCTAGGTCTCCCTAGCAATTTAAATGTATGTGATTGATTGGCCTTCTGTTTGAAATGTAATCTCTGTTTAGCTTCTGATCATATGCCAAATTGAAATGTTGTTTTTGGAGCTTTTTTGGTATTTGGCATCCTATCATATAACTTCTGGAAAGTTCTTAGGTAAGGTACTATTTTCAAGCAGGGTCCTCACTATTGAGGCATAGGGGTCCTTTTCCATACAACTGGAAATTTAGTTTTTTGATAAGCACTCATTATATGAATTGATGAGACAGTTTGGATTTAGAAACTTGTACTTTTAAGAGTTTTTAGAGTTGGCTTTCATGAAAGCCCCTTTCTTTTATATGTCAATGTGGATCTGACATGGGTGTGACTATCCTTGAAAATTTGGGGAAACCCTTTATTCTTTCTCCTTAAATAACATCTAAATTGCAGAGCTGCATTCACTCTATCTCCTTTCTACTACTTGAGCTATCACCCATCGATGATATCCTTAACCAATGGAAAAATCTCACATCTTTGATTCTTTGTGCCATTCATTGTAACACCATACACTATTCCCTTTATCCACTTCAAACAACCTCATGAGAGGTAAATTTGGTAATGAGATAAGAAAGTTTGCATAGCTTGTTAGTTATATGTATGATGTGTCTTTTTAAAACCTTCCAATTAGACTATCATCATTTTACAGTAATTGTAGGCTTGCAATATCTTTTTACATCTAGAGCAGATACACAGTTGAGAAAAATAAAAGTTGTTCTATAACCTTTCCTCCAGGAGCTGTTATTGAAACCTTTTTGTTTTCTTTTTGGTAGACAAGTTTAACAAACAATATGCAACTCAAATGTTAATATGAAGTGCAACTCAAGTGCTAATATTAAGTGAAGTAGGTACAGATTGGATGTGTTATCTGCTACATTTTGTTTGTTTAAATTTTCTGAGCATGTGTATTTTCTTTTATGAAATGTCTACAGATTTGCATCAAGCAAGCTTTGGTACATCAACCAAATGGTGAATCTAATCCTCAAGGTAAACCTTCATAAAATGCTGTTTTTAAATATTTCTCTTTTTTTTTTGGTTGGATATTTGATGCTGGCAGTGGATTTGGTAAACTTTAAATGTTCCACTTGCAGAGAGCAATGGATCAGAGGTGTATCACCTCTCTACTCATCAGCTCACAGACAAGTCCTCATTGGTGGGGCCATAGGTACTAGATGTAGGATTCAGAGTTTAGTGAGATAGGGGTGCCCTCTTGCACTTCTTCTTTTCTTATTTGTTGCAGAGGCCATAAGCTCCTTCCTGGGGGATAGAGTCAGAGGTATTCAAGGCATCAAACTTCCCATCCCAGAGTTTGAGTCATTGGATGTAGAGGTTGCATATGAGACATCTGTTTACTTGGACAGGGACGAAGAGAATTTTAGGGCCTTTGTAGCTGCAATGGAGGTCCTTGTAGTGGTTAAGGAGCTCCTGTTAATTGGCACAAATCCTACAGCTCCTAGAGAAGGCCCAACAAGAAGTTATGTACCACATAGTGGCTAACAAGACTTGGTTTGCCACTACCACCCTGCCCTGCTAGAGATGGTCTCAATATGGTACAATATAATAGCTTCTTCCTTATGCTTAGTAGGGGTGCCAATTGCAACTTTGAAGAAATATCGATGCCTACATCACAGCGTAAGTATCTAATTGAAGTGTCCTGGGGACCCAAGTGAAATCTGCATGTGGCTTCCAGTATAGCTGCTGAGTATCACAAATCCAACATTATACATTGTCTAGGTGAAGCAACTCATGAGGAATTTCATTTGGTCTAGTAGAGATGGTGGCCCCGTAAGGGCTAAGATAGCTTGGGATGTTATTTTCCAGCCTATATTTTGGGGTGGCTTGGGGATTGTTGACCTGGACAATTAGAGCAGAGCATTGATAGGAAAGTTCATTGTGAGGGGCCTTCTTCTAAAGAACGAGCCATGGAAGAAGCTACTATTCTGGGAATTGGAGACCATTACATACAAGTGGATATAGACCTTCATCTTTTTTCTTTCTATAAACATTGGAAAGAACGTGAGAATGGCAATATTTTGAGCTATTCAACTTGATCAATCATCACCATGAAATTAAAAGAATGGGAGACACACGTGCGCGCGCATGTGCATGCGCATCTATATGTATGTATATATGTCATAGTAACATGGAATGTTCATTTTCTAGTTTCTTGTCCCCGCATCATCCCACAGTCCCATCCCCGTGTTAGAGCTCTCTCTCGTGGTGATAGGAAATCACAATTCTTGTCTTCATCCCTATTCCCCTTACCATTTCCAAAACTCATTCCATGTTACTATGATCAAAACACACACGTGTGTGTCAAAATGTGTATCTATATATAGCTATGTATGTATTGTGAGAAAATGTACCAACTATGGAGTAGAGAGAAATGAGAGATAGTGACAATGAGTGAGCTGAGCAAAAGCAAGAGCTAGGGTGGAAGGAGCAAGTGCAAGAGAGAGAGACACACACAATGTGGAAACTTCAAAATAGTGTGATGACGTCTTTCCTCATCCTGTTGTACTTGCATACATTTGTACTTTGTCATTTTTTTCTTGTTCTCTCCTCACCATGGACACATTTGTGGGAGGTTGTTAGGGGTAAAGGCGCATGTGCCCAGCCGCCCATATATTAGTTACACTGATAGTATCCGCATACTTGCACACCTGTACATTGCAGGTGGCGGCTGCCCATCACTATCACTTCATTTTTTATTCTTTCAGTGACATTTGAATAAAGGGAAGGCTAGTCACACATCATGACTATCACCCATCTATTTCCTAAGGAAGGAAAAACACTCCACTAATAGACTTTTAGAGATCAGATCTACAGGATTTGGGTCAGTTGAGATCTTGACAAGATCAATCGACCTGTCCTCAATGACCTCTATGATGAAGTGATAACACATCTCAATGTGTTTTGTCTTTGCATGAAAGACCGGATTCTTGGCTAACTAAATAGCACTCATAGAATCCGAATGTAGTCTAGGGACCACATCACTAATGCCAAGGTCTACCACTAGACTGCCTAACCAGAGAGCCTCCTTGCAAGCCTTAGTGGTTGCAACATACTGTGCCTGTGTAGTAGATAGGGCCATGCATTTCTGCACCCTAGACATCCAAGAAACATTACCTCCAGCAAAGGTGAAGACATAGCCAAAGGTGGACTTCCTATTGTTTGCATGTCTTACATAATCAAAGTCAATGTATCCCATAACTCCTGTATCCTGGCTACCATAACAAATGCACATAGTTGTTGTGCCCTTCGGGTACCTCATGATATCCTTGATGGTATCCCAATACCATCGGCCAGGTGTAGGCATATAGCGTGCCACAACTCCCACTGCAAATGCTATGTCAAGACAAGTGGCTATCATGGATCTTGGCCATCTTGGCCTTTTCCTCATCAGATTGCAAACCGATCGGCCTGACTAACCTCCACGTGAGAAGGGAAAGGACAGTCAATAGGCTTAACATCTTGCAAATGAAACCACTCAAGGACCTTTTGGATGTACTCCTTTTTTGACAAGTAGAGGAGCCCTTTAGAGTGATCACACATAATGTGCATCCCAAGAATATGTGAGGCCTGTCCCATGTCCTTCATCTCAAAGCTTTTCTTGAGGTGACCTTTCAAAGCATCCAACGCATCATGAGCACTCCCAACAATCAACATATCATCCACATAGAGGATCAAAATCATAAGGGTGCCAACACAAGCCTTCTTCGTGTATACACACGGATCCATATCACTGCGAAAATATCCCTATGAATGCATAAAAGCATCAAACTTGTGGTACCATTTCTTGGGTGCCTACTTGAGGCCTCAAGCTAAGCAACCAAAGCCAATATCAAGTGTAGGGTAGTCATATTCACAACAGGAGAAAAGACTTCACCAAAGTCCACACCATGTTCCTGCTTGAATCCTTTGGCAACCAATCTGGCCTTCTATTTCAGCTTGGGTTGTCCAAGGATACTTCTCAACTTGTACACCCACTTGCATGGCAAAGCACGCTTGCCACTAGGCAAAGGAACCAAATCCCACGTATGATTTTTTTGCAGTGATTCATACTCTAACTGCATGGTCCTCTCCCAAGAGTGACTATTAGCTCTGCACATGGCCTCATCATAGTGGATCACCAACATCTATCACCATAACATAATCCCTAGAGGGGTCAAACCACGTAGGCCGACGTCTATCTCTAGTAGACCGCTTCAATGCTGGTTGTGGGGCTTGTACATCCTGTGGAGCATCAAGGACCTGGGCCACTGGGGCATCAGTTGCTACTGCAAACTATCTAGCTAGCTATACAATAATAGGAGGTTTCTCCTGAAAGATCATCCTACATATCTCAACCACATACTAAGGCTGCTTATGCATTTTCTCCTCATGCAAAACAACATCATGGTTGCGGATAACCTTCCAAGCCTGCAGATCCCATAGACGATAGCCATCTCATCTACATTCCCATAATCATGAAAGATGTATTTCCTAGACTTAGGGTTGGATACATGGCAGAAAGCCTCATAACCAAAGACACGCAAATGAGCATACGAGGGAGGTTTTCCAGACCATATCTTATTTTCAACTTGATAGTCAAGAGCAGTACATGAGGACAGATCTATCAAGTGTACGGCAATAATAACTGCCTTAGCCCAAAAATATTGTGGTAAGCCTGTCTGGCTAAGCATATTGCGAACTCGCTCCTGAATTGTCCTATCCATACGCTGAGCCATACCATTCTAAGATGGGGTGTACGGGGCGGTCAACTAATGCTTAATATCCCTCTCATCACAAAACTGCTCAAGGCTTTAGAGACATACTCACCCCCATTATGTGACCTTAGGCATTTCAACCTCTACTCAAACTGGTTCTCAACCAAAGCAAGCCAACGTTGAAATGTAGCCAAGTCTTCCGATTTCTACTTAATAGGTAATGCCCAGACCTTACGCATATAGTTATCAATGAAAGTAATGAAGTACTTTGCACCACCTAACGACTTGTAGAGCATGGGACCATGTACATCCAAATGAACGAGGGCCAAAGGCTCACCCATGCATGCCATACCAAACTTTTTATGCATGTTACGTATCTGCCTGCCATATAAACAATGATCACAAGACTCAAAGCGCTTATAGTCAGGGATGGAAGATACTGCAAACAAGTAAGCATTTTCATTTCTTTCAAGGACATGTGCTTAAAGTGACGATGCCATAAAGATGTATGTGGAATTGCATCCGCTGCCAAAATATGGTCAACTAACCCAAATACAAGGGATAGAGAGGGTTAGACTTAGCACCATGTGCAATGACAAGATTTCCACGTGTAATCTTTCATGAGGAATGACAAAAAGAAACCACATAACCTTTATCATCCAAAATGCTAGCAGAGATAAGGCTCTTTGTGAGAGATGGTACATGATATACATCACAAAGAGTAAACATATAGCCTAAACCAAACTGCAATTGGACATCATCAATACCAACTATCTCCAATGCTAGGACATCATCAATACCAACTATCTCCAATTCTAGCCAAAACTTATGAGACATTCCCCTGCTTTTTCAACATACAACAAGTCATCTCCATAAGTGTCTGATTTTTCCTTTCAGCAACATCATTTTGCTGAGGCGTCATTCTAATAATGGCTCGATGCGTAATGCCATCGTCAAGCAAATATGTCTCAAAAGCATGAGACATGTACTCCCCCCTTCTATCCATGTGAAGTATCTGCACTTTCAAGCGAGCTTTAGCGTCAAGCTTTGCAACAAGATGTTTGAAATACACAAACACATCAAATATTACTTTCAGCCCATACACCCATGTATATCGAGAGTAGTTGTCAATAAAGGTGACAAAATAAAGATGATCCCCAACTACATGTGTCCTCATGGGACCACAAACATCAGAGGGGATAAGCTGCATTTTCTGGCAGCACACATTGCACCACCCTTCTTGAAAGCAAACATGTGTATTTTTCCCAAAATACATCATTCACATGTATGAGGAGGTGGGGTCTCCACTGGGGGCAATACCTATACCATCTAATACCTCCAAAGGGTTATCAAACTACCAAAACTCATATGTCCATAGTGGGCATGCCATAGCTCCGCATTTTGCATTGCGGGCAAAAGAGTAGTAATTGCCAAAGCATCATGAGATTGTCTATCATACATATTCAACAAAAACAAAACCTTACAAAGTACCAGATAGTCTAAGTGCATAACCCTTGTACAAAGTGCCGGATAGCCTAAGTACAAAGGACCTTGATTGAGGAGGGACAATCACAAAGGCAAAGCATCTACTGTTGTTTTGTGGACCTCCGCAAATCCTTTGATACTGTGCCACATGCAAGGCTCATGCAAAGGTTGCGAGCCATTGGGGTCCTAGAGGATATGCAGTGGTGTATTTATGCATTGTATGAAAATGTGACAGGGAGAGTATGAGTGCTTGGAGGCACAACAGACTCAGTCTCTAGTACGGTGGGCATAAAGCAAGGCTGTCCCCTCTCTCCTTTGCTGTTTGGACTGTACATTGACGAGATCTCCAACTATATGCAGAGATGGGGTGGTGGGACTACAACGGCATCTGGATGCATTGCATGTGTTCTATGAAGAGAAAAGTCTCAAGGTTAATCTCGGAAATATTAAAATCATGGTCTTTAACGCCTCAGCAGCTTGGATGACATGCTCAGATCAATACTTTATGTATGACGGCCAGCCTGTGGAAATGGTTAGACAATATATATACCTTGGGGTCACTTTCAAGGGGCTACAGTTTTCATGGAAGGAGAGTTCAGAGGCTAGGCTTGCACGAGCATATGCAGCTTTGGATACTCTAGAGTGGCAATGCACACACATATAGTTTCAAGAGCCTCGTACCAAATTGTGGCTTTTTGACACTTTAGTTAAGCCCACACTGCTCTATGGGGCAGCAATTTGGGGCCCAAGCCTTTATCATACTAGATGGATGCCACTTATGGACTGTGATGGACTGGAAGCACAACATTATGATTGCTGGGAACACATGGAAAGACCGCTAGTCATGATGATAGCACATATGATAAGGGCAAAAGCCTCAGTACCACAGGAGATCATCCGGGCAAAATTAGGCACTGCACCCATGGTAGTTGAGGCATTATTTCAAGCAATTACTTTCCTTCAAAGGATATGGCAGCTCCCTAAAGACCGATATCCTAGACTAGCGTTGGAGTCTTCAAGACAACTTGCAGCAGAGGGAGATAAATAGTGTTGGTATGCACACATGAGCACGTGTCTGAATTTGCATGGCATGAGTACTGATAGACTACCACTGTTTGATTACAGCCTCAACTGCCCTACTTTAAGCCTTAGTCGTGCAAAGCTGAATAGTGTGATCAAGGCAGACATCACTAAAGTGGAGATAGAAAGGACTTGGTCCAAGCCCCCTTTCCCATTAGGCACGAAAACGGCACAATACCAAAGTCACTTTTTGCAGCTTTCTCATGACGGTTTCATAGTGAGGCCTAGATACATGGATGCTCAATTGTCCCACGGACTCCGAGTTGCTATTGGTTAGATCCGCACCTCATCGCATCAGGTGATGATTGAGACAAGTCGATGGAGCCATATTGCAGTCGATGAGAGGATGTGGCAACTTTGTGGATGGGAGCCAGAGATGGAGGAGCACTACATTTGTAGATGTACTGTATACTATGATATCCGAGGCCGCTATCATTGCCTCTTGAAGGACTTTGGACCACTAAGATGGGTGATGGACTATGAGGACCAAAGATGTCTGGGCCTTTTCTTGCTAGAGCTCCAACGATGCAGAGCATTATTGTTACAAGATAGGAGGCGACCCCAGCATCATCCACCCCTCCAGAGAGCAGTTACAGACTACTTTAGCATAGTTGAACCCCAGCCGCAACCACCCAAGACACTACATCTCCTACTGATAGGTGTTGCTGAGATACAACATCAGGAGGCATCACAGTTAACAGAGCTACAACGCTACGCAGAGCACGATGCCCTAGAGTACCTACACGGCAACATAGGGGTGCCCATATGTGCCACATTCGCATCACGATTGCTTGGTACACAGGCAGATTAGCATGATGACTCAGTTGGAGGTAGCTTGCAGAGTCTTGGTGGATTCCATTGATTGAGGGAGAGAGACCCAACACTCTTAATCTTTTTAAACTTAGGTCTTTTTCCAACTTTTTCAATTTTTTCAATTTTTTCAATTTCCATACATCTCATTCCAATATACCATGTAAACTTACACATAAATTTTATCTCTTCTTATTTGATGAGAGATGATGATACCACTTGTATTGGTTATGGTCTCATAGGTCACTCTGGCCTTTTAGAGACATTAACAAATCTTTCTTTCTTTCTTTCTATCTCTGACAATGCATTTATCATCCTCAAAGATGACTTGAAAGCCATACTTGTGAAAAGCAATTATAGACAATAAATTCTTTGCAATGCCAAGTACAAATAAAACATCTAGAGGCATGAAATCGGAACCATCTGCAGCAATAATCATGATAGAACCAATGCCACATACATCATAACTGCGGTTGTTCACACATGTAACGTATTTCCATTAGGGGCTGAATGCAAAGAGGTAAATAGACACTTCCTAGAAGTAATATGCTTTGACACCCCACTATCAAAATATTATGTGTGTTGTGTTTCAACAGTATTAAATGTTGAATCAACCATGGAAGAATCATAACTGCATGTAAGAAATGCATAGTCCTCCACAAAGTTTGTGAAGCATCACCATTAGTGGATTTTCTGGCTGATGTCACCTGGACAGCCAAATTGGAGTCCTTCTCTTTGGCCAATCGCTTCCTACGTTCATGAATATAGTGACCGGGGTTCTTACAGTAATGACATTTCCTCTTTTTCTTGGACATTTTTGTGTCTTGGGCAGCCTTATCTGATGGTTGTCAAGCATCAGCCTTTTGCTGATTTTTCACATTTTTCCTAACTTTTCCTTTGCCTTTGTACTTTGAAAGCATAGCCACATCATCCAAATGCAATGCAACATTATTTTGAGTATGTTTCTCTTTGTAGGAAGAGGCTTTTCAACTCCACAAATGTTAGGGGCTGCTTCCCTTTCCTCAAAGACAACATCAAAGAGATGCGGAAACCAAGATTTGACTCAGGAAGAGAGTTCAATGTGATGTTTACCAATTGTGCATCATAAATGGCCTCATCAACATTGAACAACTGCTCACGTAAATCCTATATGTGTGTAAGGTGATCTGTCATACTATCACCTTCATCCATGTTCGCATTCGCTAGCTCTTTGTAGAGATAGGATATCCTAGTCTCATTGCATATTGTAAGCATGCACTCAAGTACATCCCAAGCAGCCTTTGAGGTTCCACAAGATCAAATGTTTGGAATAATTGCCCTTTTCACTGACAAGGCAATCAAAGATAGTGCATGTGCATCCTTCGAGTCCCACCTCTACTGATCCTCAGTAGGAACAGGTGGAGGGGCAGCACCAGTAGCGCTAGCAACCTGTCCTCAAGCATTATAGTGAGGTGTTTGAGGTGCAAGATCTCCTAGTCATTGTAGGTCACTAGTGACATAGTCCCACAAGTCCTTTGCCATGAGAAGATTGTGCACCATAAAACTCTACCACGGGTAGTTATTGCAATCAAGCTTGTCCTCTTGAGTGAGGACACCAAGGATGTTGCTCTAATCATTAATCTAATTTTGGTGCCATACTGTCAATGATGCTCAAAAATCAACAGCCAAATGCTTAAATGCTGAAGTATAGAATGTACTCTTCTGAGTACCAAAAATCCCCATGGGATTAGAATGCAAGTACCAAATTGTCGCAAATCTTGCCAAATGTGCCCAATGGCACAAAAATCAGCACTCAGCTTGCAAATGACAACAATGCACAGCTATATACACTTGCCTCAAAATGTGTGCCCAAAAATATAATTTATAGCAATTTAATTCTGAGTCTCATCAAATTTCTATTAAAAATCCCCAAATTTTGCTACCAATTTGACTATTATAGCAATTTAATGTTATTGTACCACTTGTTATCTACCTTGGAATGCGCATCGGGCAAAAGCCCCAAATTTCTTCACAAAATTTTAAAGAAATTGAAGAAATTTATACCTTACAGTCTAAATTTCTGCAAAAATGTCACCTCATGATGTGTACCAATAGTGAACAACAGCTAGAATCCACCTCATGATGCATGCCAAAGCCACCAGACCAAAAATACCCCAAATTTCTTGCACATATCTAAAAGAAATTGTGCAATGTCAGGTTGTTCGAATCGATGAAAAGGCCCAAATTTTGGGCACCTCAAGAAGCACACACAATGATCGGGACCTTCAATTGACTCGGTGGCAGCGGTGACGTTTGGTGTTTCATGTCAAGCAGTCATCGAAGACACTGGCATGGTGAGATAAAGGGCTGAATAGGCAACAATGGTCGATGACGGAACGGGTTTGAGCAGGCGCTACACTGAAGACAATGTGGGCACTGCAGAGGCAACACAAGTGGGTGAGACAAGGGTAGCACTCGATAGCGTCATGTGGAGAAAATGGCGTGGCAAGATGTACAGAACGTGTTGACGATTGGGCGCAACAAACTTGATGGCAATACCAGCAGGTGCAATTGCATGTAGAAGCACGAGATGAGGCAATTGCAAGGCAGCGCTTGTGGGTGGAACAAGGTGGACTAGTGTGAGCAAGTAGAGGAGAGGGCAACGTTGCAGTTGACCAAAATGGCGAGTAAGGCTAGTGTTCCTAGCGAGTAGAGTTGGTGCAAGCGGTGGGCTTGGCAACTGGTTGTGACTAGTTGTGTAGGTGGGAGCAGCTGGTGGTTTTGGTGGTGCTGGAACTACTTAGATGGCACCAATGGATGGAGCTGGGCAGCACGTGGTCTTTGGACAGCCAAAATTTTCCTCGCACGAAGAAGCTGGTGGTAGCATACCTCAGGTGGAGCAACACCAACTTTTGTTTTATGGAACCTGTGGGAGAGCTACTCTGATATCAAATGTGAGAAAATGCACCAGCTATGCAGGAGAGAGAAACGAGAAACAGTGATAGTGAGTGAGCTAAGCAAATGTGAGAAAATGCACCAGCTATGCAGGAGAGAGAAACGAGAAACAATGATAGTGAGTGAGCTAAGCAAGAGAGTAGAGTATATATACTGAATTGAAAAGATAGAGTGAAGGTACAACCTAAGTTAGTTTTGATCTAACCAGCCGAAACCAACTAATTAGAGTTAGGCTAACTTAGTCTAGTCCTTAGTGTCACTACTTTAATGTCAAGACACTAGGTACACACACACAAAATTGGCACTTATTAAAGTGTCCACACCACATAAATTACATGGGCACTGCTCAGAATTGGCAAATTCTAGCATATGTGTATATATACATATATGAACACACACACACACAAAGTCATGGAGACATGTATTTCTAATGTTAGCTTTGGCATTAATAAGTTGTTCACATGTGAGGTGCACGTGTTAAGTGTAAGTCAGTTAAGTTACAGTGAGAGCCTAAAGGCCCTAAGTATGCAATGAGTGACTTGGCAAAAGTTGTATTAAGTTATGTTGGATAAGTACTTTTGGGTGCATGGTGTCAGTTTGGGCCTAGGGTAGGGCCTTTAAAATGTCATGTGCTGGCATTAGGACTAGGCATTAATGAACTAATTAATGCTAGTATAAGGCCATTTAATGTTGGGAATAGCTTAAAGTTCCAAAGGGGTTAGCACATTAAATGTGGATGAACGCCAACCGAATTCAATGGGTACAATCAAATGGATAACTAATTTAATTTCAGGAATTAAATTCTGAAAATTAATTACTTAATGTTTGAAATTAATTACCACTTTGCAAATTGCCCATGCAAGCTAAGAGAAGCTATTTGGCGCTGACCGAGTGTGGAAACAACCATTCTGGAGGTGGAGAACAATTGAGAGAGAGGAACCAGCCATCAAGGAACACCTAGAATCAGGCAACTGCTGATCACATAGTATGACAAGATAGGGGCAATAGGATTCCTTCCTTGCCTTAGTGAGAGGCAGCCACAGGGAAGGAGGGCTCAGCAGACGCACAAGTGTTTAAAACCCCCCCCGCCTTTCGAAGCTGTTGGCACCATCAAAGCTTTTGTTTCAAAAGGTTCTCTCTTCGGCTGACTCTGTGTGTGTGTGTGTGTAAAAAACAAATTCTCAGCAGATTACAACTGTTGAAGGTGGACATCAAAAGTATTTGCTGTCAAAACCTTCACTTACAACTGAAATTAGGGTTTCTTAGCCATCTCAAAGACAATGCCCATTAATTGAAGACTCTTGATCAAAGTAGCAGCTGTAGTCGAAGAAATTACAGCTGATTTGAAGGGTTTGTCCATTGATGATTGTTGTTACTAGTAATTTATGGCAGCTCATTGTATTGAAGTTTATAGGAGATCTGTCCATATCTTAGCGTACTTCAACTTAGTGCAATACAAGCAGGAGACACAGAGACAATGCGTATGGGACTGCCCTAGAGTTGGGGAAGTATGGAGGAGAGCCCTTAGGATGTTATTCCATGGCACAACAAAGACCATGGTGTCAACTTGGCGGGTTGTTGCTTGGGTCAAAGATAGAGATTTAGCATGTGCCTATGAAAATGTTTAGGGGAGCTTTTCCCATCATTGGACAACACCTAAGTAGGACACTCCTGATTACTTGCATGCGCAATGGATATAGGGACATTGTCACAAATGGGAGATCATTGATAGTATCATACCTTGGTACATATGGGCTGTGAGATGTAGTCATGTTATTGACCTTTAGGGTGTATCCACATTAAAGACTCTATCAAGGATTTGGATAAAGATCATCCACACTCTCAGTAGGAGATGGGAATGAATGCAGGGGATCTTTGAGAGGATTGTTGGGTATCTCACACGCCTTACTTACGCCTACGCTCATATGGGAGTGTGCGGGTGATCACTAGGACACTGGGGCACTTTTTACTCTCGGTAGGAGAGGTTTTTTCCCCCAGATTATGTGTACTATTTTGTATGTGTTTGTGGTGCACACTTACGGGCACTTACTATGTTCGGGTGTGAACAGCCCCTTATAACTCTAAGGTATAAGGGTTATCATTTGTACTTTCAGCTTACACTCTATTCAGTACTATTGCATTGGGTGTCGTGCTCAACTCTGTCTCTCACTCTCACACTGTCTACTGCACTTCAGCTGCACCTCGATCCTCTCCCATCTGACATTTGGTATCAGAGCTCAGCTCAGAGCAGTCTTCAGTCTGCAGTCTGCAGCCCCCGCCAGTTCTGCCCCAGCCGCCTGTTCCTGCCCAGTCCTGCCTGCGCTTGTCAGTCCGTCAGCGCGCAGCACCAGACGACTCCTCTGCCCAGCGTGCAGCTCCAACAATCAGCGCGCCACCTGTACCTGCGTGCTGCCACCTCTGCCCGGCGAGTCCTCTGCCCTGTGTCTGCCCAGAGTGCCCCTTCGCCTGTCAGTCTGCCTGCGCAGCCTCCCTGCGCTGAGCTAGCCTGTGCCGTCAGCTCCAGCTGCCAGCGCGCCACCTGTCTCCACCAGCCAGTCCTGGGTGCCGCCTCCTCTGCCCAGCGCGCGCCCAGTCCTGCCTGCGCGTGTCACTGGACCTGCACGCCTGTACCTGTGCGTCAGTCCGACTGTACCCAGCAGTCATTACCTCGGGAATCGTGCCCGTCGTCAACACGCAGAGGTAACATTCTGCACTTTTCTTTTACACAGGAGTTCGTGCAACAGGTTCAGGTTCAGCATTGGGAAACGTGCTGAACAGCAGGTTCAGTTTTCAGCATTGGGAAACGTGCTGTGTCTGTCTGTGACACATTGAATGCACATTTTGGGGCTTTTGTAACAGACATTTGTGACAGAAATTTTGGGCAGAAAATTTTGGGGCTTTTGATGTTTTAGTGCTGCTGAGCACTAATTGCACCTTGGGAAGCGTGCATCAGTGACAGTTTTTTTTGACAGAGTACCCTTTGCACATTAATTGCAGACTTGTGTTTGCTGCGATTTCTGGAAATTTACAGATTTCCAGCCCGTACTGCATTGACATTGCTCTATTACCTTTTGGGAAATAATGGCAAATCAGGGAGGAGATGTATTCACCTATGTGTCCAAGGAAGACCGATTGGATGGGAACAATTATTCCCTTTGGTCTTTCATGATGAAGAATGTATTAGTGGCCAAAAATTTGTGGGATTATGTCAGTGGAGAGGAAGCACGACCGGGAGTTGTGGCTCCCGCTACTCCTCCTCCAGGAGGACGTGCAAGAGGGCAACCTCAGCCCCCTCCACCTCACCCCGCTCAGCCACTTCCCCCAAGAACTGCAGCTCAGAAAACTTGGGATACACGGGATGCACAGGCTATGTCGCTGATTGCATTGGCAGTTCAGCGTTCTATCATTCCTCATATTCGTTCAGCAGCTTCTTCACAAGAAGCTTGGTTGATATTGGAGCAGATGTTTGCAGGAAAGAATGAGACTCGCATCTCTTTCTTGAAGAAAGAGCTAGAGACTCTAAAGATGAATGAGGGTGATTCTATGCAGGATCATCTCAACAAAATTCAGGACTTGCGGGAGCAACTCATGAATGTGGATGAGTACTACTCAGATGCGCAGCTGATTTCTACGACATTGAATTCACTGCCTCCCTCTTACTTGGCTTTTCATACTGCCTTGAACCTCACTATGAGGATTTCGAAAGAGCCCATCACTTTCATTCAGCTTGTCAGTTTGCTTCTAGAGGAGGAACAAACTAGACGGAACAGTGGTGTGGATGGTATAGCCTCTGAGCAGGCTTTTATGTCAAGGCAGAAGGGTAAAAACAGCCAAGGGAAAAATGCTTCGCAGAGTTCTGGTAGTAGTAACACTTCACAGACAAGTCAGAAACAGGGGGGCACGCAAGCCAAGAAAGGAAAATGCCATTACTGCAAGAAGCCTGGCCACTACATCACTGAGTGCAGGAAGCGCATCGCCAAAGAGAAGAAGAAGGAGTCAGGGATGTCTGTTTCTGCAGCTCCTTCCACTGCTAGTGAGTCCGCGTCCTTTGTTGCAGACAGGGACTATTGTTTTTACACTTGCAGTTATGATGTCTCTTGGGCTGATAGAGCATTTAGCTCTACAGAAGATGCTGACACTTGGTTCTTTGACAATGGTGCTTCACGGCATATCACATCTCGTAGAGATTTGTTTGCTTCTCTTGGTGCACCTCCCGTTGGGAAGTCTGTTCAGTGTGCTAATAATGCATCATACCCTGTTCGTGGTATTGGGGAGATTCAGCTTACAGCCATTGATGGCTCTATTCTCCGCCTACAGGATGCTTTGTATGTGCCTGGCATTAAGAAGAATCTGCTTTCCATTTCTTCTATGGCACGTTGTGGTTTGCAGGTCACCTTTGATGATGACCGTTGCATGGTCCGTGACAAGGAACACACGACATTGGTCTTGACAGGTTCTTTGTGTCATGGGTTATATGAGTTGGATGCTCTTTCGGTAGATCAGTCTGCATATTTGACATCCACTCTTACTCCTGCTATGTTAGAGGCAGAGTTATGGCATGCTCGTTTGGGGC
Organism: Lygodium microphyllum; assembly: GCF_053477565.2. Taxonomy (NCBI): domain Eukaryota; kingdom Viridiplantae; phylum Streptophyta; class Polypodiopsida; order Schizaeales; family Lygodiaceae; genus Lygodium; species Lygodium microphyllum. The sequence continues at coordinate 97,644,447 of NC_141161.1, forward strand.
ATGTAAACTATGGCAGCTTGATGCTATTACAGCGTACTCAGATGTTGGATGGATTACCTCTCTTGGAGAGACCTCCTGAGCATTTATGCGAGGGTTGCATTTTGGGGAAAATGCATCGTTTCTCTTTTCCCCGTGATGTTGCTTTTAGAGCAACAGCCAGATTGCAGCTTGTGCATTCGGATGTTTGTGGGCCCATGCAGACACAGTCATTGGGTGGTTGTTACTATTTTGTAACATTTATTGATGACTTTACACGTTTGTGCTGGGTCTACTGCTTGAAAAAGAAGTCAGAAGTGTATGATGCATTTTTGGCTTTCAGTGCACTTGTGGAAACTCAGTCTGGTTGCAAGATTAAGACTCTCCGTTCGGACCGAGGGGGGGAATACATGTCCTCTATGCTGAATTCTTATTTGCAGCAGAAGGGCATTATCCATCAGTACACTACTGCATATACTCCACAGCAGAATGGGGTAGCAGAGAGGAAAAATAGGTCACTCATGGAGATGGCCAGATGTATGCTGAAGGCAAAGAGTTTGCCTCATAGTTTTTGGATGGAAGCCGTCATGTGCGCTTGCCACATTTTGAACAGATGCCCTACCAAGGCCTTGAAAACCGTCACACCTTTTGAGGCTTGGCACAGCCGCAAACCTTCTGTTGGCCACTTCCGTACTTTTAGGTGTCTTGCATATGCCCATATTCCACAGGTACTTCGAAAGAAGTTGGACAACAAGGCTGTAAAATGCATCTTTATGGGATATAGCAGCGAAAGCAAAGGCTACAGACTCTATGATCCCGTGACCAAGAAGGTTTTTGTCAGCAGGGATGTTGTATTTGATGAAAAATCAGAATTATCCTTGGCTGGTTTTGATACATATCAGGCTGCCCGTGATGTCTTTGAAGGGCTGCTGCCCATCACATTTGGTGATTCAGCTGGTACTTCAGCAAATGAACCTAATGTTCAGCCAGCTGCTCCTATGGAACATGCAGTAAATCAGCACATTGCTGAAACTGAAATTCAGCAGGAACTTGTACACAGTCAGGAAGCAAGACAGGTGCCTAGATGGTACACGCAGACTATGAGAGATAGTCATTTGGAAACACCCTTGGCTGGTCGTACTCGAAGGCAAACTCGACTGCATGATTCAGCACATTCCATGGAGTTTGTTATGGCAGCATGTACTCATGATAATGAGGAGCCTGAATGTTTTGAGGATGCACGACATAGTGTGCATTGGATGGCAGCCATGCAAGCTGAATTGGATTCTATTCATAAGAATCATACTTGGGATTTGGTGTCTTTGCCAGTTGGCAAGCGTGCCATTGGTACGAAATGGGTCTACAAATTGAAAAGGAATGCAGATGGATCCATAGATAAGTACAAGGCACGGCTGGTAGCTAAAGGGTACGCACAGAAAAAGGGCATTGACTATGAGGAGACCTTTGCTCCTACCTCCCGTATGACGACCATTCGGTCTATGATTGCCTTGGCTGCACATTTTGGTTGGAAAGTGCATCAGCTGGATATAAAGACTGCATTCTTACATGGGGAACTTCAGGAAGAAGTGTATGTACAGCAGCCCATTGGTTTTGCAGTTGAAGGCTCAGAAAATTTAGTATGCAAGCTGAAAAAAGATCTATATGGTTTGAAACAAGCTCCACGAGCTTGGTACGCAAAGATAGATGCCTTCTTGCTTAGTCAGGGGTTTGTAAACAGCCCATCTGAGTCTACCCTTTATGTACATAAAGAGGGGGGATCCATGCTGATTTTGTGTCTATATGTAGACGACCTTTTGCTCACTGGAACACGTGCTGATCAGATTTCAGCATTCAAAAAGAATTTACAGCAAACTTTTGACATGTCTGACTTGGGTATTTTGCACTATTACTTGGGCATCCAGTTTGTACATGATGCTAGAGGCATTGGATTATGTCAGTCAAGGTACATTGGGCAACTTCTTGAGAAGTTTGGCTTACAGGATTGCAAGCCAGTTTGTACACCCATGGAACCTGGGCTCAAACTGTCATTACATGATGACAGTGATTTGTTTGATATCCATACTTATGCTCCAGCAGTGGGATGTCTCATCTATCTATGCCACACTCGGCCAGACATACAGTTTGCCGTTTCAGTTTTGAGCAGGTACATGCATCAGCCTCGTATGTCGCATTGGCAAGCTGTGAAGCGTGTGTTTCGTTACTTGCAGGGTACTAGAGCTCTTGGATTGCTTTATGCCAAGGGGGGACCACTGCAGTTACATGCTTACAGTGACTCTGATTGGGCTGGTGATTTTGATACTCGTCACTCCACTAGTGGCAATTGTTTCTTTCTTGGCTCGTCATGCATTTCTTGGCTTAGCAAGAAACAATCCACTGTTGCCACGTCGTCATGTGAAGCTGAGTACAAGGCAGCCTTCACTACTGCAGTTGAGTGCGTATGGCTTAGACGCTTACTTACTGATTTGGATGTATCTGTTACGGAGCCTACTCCTTTATATACTGACAGTCAGAGTGCCATTGCAGTGGCACGGAACCCTGTGTTTCATGCTCGCACGAAACACATAGAGATTCACTACCACTTTGTCAGAGAGAGGCTACATGCAGGTGATATCAGCCTTGTCTACTGTCCTACCACCAGCAATGTGGCAGACATCTTCACCAAAGCTCTTTCACGAGACAAATTTGAAGCATTTTGCGATGCTTTGAATTTGACGCCCTTTGGTGGCGGATGATCCTTGTACACTTGATCACTCTTCACTCCAGGGGGGTTTGTTGGGTATCTCACACGCCTTACTTACGCCTACGCTCGTATGGGAGTGTGCGGGTGATCACTAGGACACTGGGGCACTTTTTACTCTCGGTAGGAGAGGTTTTTTCCCCCAGATTATGTGTACTATTTTGTATGTGTTTGTGGTGCACACTTACGGGCACTTACTGTGTTCGGGTGTGAACAGCCCCTTATAACTCTAAGGTATAAGGGTTATCATTTGTACTTTCAGCTTACACTCTATTCAGTACTATTGCATTGGGTGTCGTGCTCAACTCTGTCTCTCACTCTCACACTGTCTACTGCACTTCAGCTGCACCTCGATCCTCTCCCATCTGGATGAGCAAGAGGAGAAAACTTCTTGCGGACATGGGACTCAGGCACCTTCTTCCACACTACCCCAAATGGTTTGTCATTATAGCCCACCGGATTGGTTGTTCACTAAAACATTGCAGTTGACGTGTACTCATTTACTGTTTAGAGTTCCTTGCACTTTGTATTTTGTCTCAAGGTTTCTCTGAGGTGTTGTTAATAGAATTTCTTTTCTCTGAAAAAAGAAAATCGCAAGGGGCATGAGTTGTTGGGGCCAATCGGGTGTTGGCTATCCAAGATTAATTGGTAAAGTATAAATTTCAGATTTGTGAATTTTATTGCTTGCTGTAAATTGTATTAAATCAAGGCACATACCACCCTATCCAGGAAGGCAAGCTGGTTTTATGGTTCCATTGCCAAGACACATCAACTCTCTTGAGTAGCTGAGCATGTGGCACCTGATTGCAAGCTGGTATTGTTGCACATTGCTGAATTTGTGATTAGCGAGTGCGATTCAGCAAGCATGTGATTATACTCTAGTGAAATGCGTTCAAGTCATGATGATGCTTCACAATTTGAAAGTTCACAAAGCATTGGGGAAAATGCAATGTCTAATCTTGGAATGGGCATGCAGCATGGGCAGCATGCTGAGAATGTTGGTTTTAACCAAGAACTAGGTTCCTCAAGGCCTCAAAATGTTGGTGACCAGCAAGAAGAAGACGAGGTTGATGATTGGTTAAGGCATAGTTGAGGATGGCAGCTGATCTCTTTGCAGAATTGGCAAATAATCCTCGATTCATGCAATTCTTGACTGCTCCTTTGAAGGGCAGCAAGGACAACAAGAAGAAGTCATCTTCCAAAGCTTTGAGATAGCATGAGGTTCCTAAACAAGAGCCACCATAGCCTCAAGATGCACCAAATGTTGGTAATGACTAAAAGCAAATGATGCCAATGGGGCAAGTACTGCAAATGCAAGGCCAAGTTGGCGTGCCAATTTGATGTGTTTTGGACACCAATTCATATATCTAATGTGGGGCACTTGGGATACTTTGGAGGTGGATCTATCTTCATGCAATGGTTGGTGAAGAACCATCTATGGGGATGTATCACTTAAATTCTTATAGTATGTAGCAAGCAATGCATGGAATGCAAGGCCCAATGTATCCGGGTATGAAATGTGGTATGCAAAATCCCATGTATAGCAATGTTGGCATGATGCCTAGGGCACAAAGTGGCATTTATGGTAATGCATGTGCCATGAAAAATTCCATTTTCTTTACTTCTAACCTTCATTGGATTGATTGAAAAAATTGGAGAGGTATGTATGGGACTCAAGGAATGAATGACGGTCATGATAATGCTTCTTATGGTGTTGGTCATGATGTAAATACAACAAATGTACCCTCATCAATTGCTAGTTTATGACAATAAAGGACAAAGAAAAAGACTTTGGGAAGGGTGGCAAAGGGGTGAATTTCAAAGTGTGTAGTGGTACACAAGATAGATTGAAAGCTTGACATTCATGTGGCCTATTTGGGAGGAAACTTCACCGAGTCATATACTTTATCTCAATGTGCTTTGTCTTTGCATGAAAGATAGGATTCCATGCCAACTAAATGACACTTTGACTAGCACAGTGCAATGTGTAGGCACCTCTCCTACAATATTCAAAGTCTCCCACTAGACGAGTAAGCCATATACCTTACAGGCCTCAGTGGCTACAACATACTTAGCCTCAGTGGTAGATAAAGCCATGTATGCTTGCAATTGAGAGGCCTTGGGAACCTGTTTCAAACCATATAAGCTTTTATGTAGCTTACATACCAATTGTTTGTTGCTTCCACAACAAATTCTTCAAGCTATTACATATAAATGTTCTCATGGAAATCTCCATACCAGTGAGCCGTCTTTACATCCGTTTGAATAGACTTAATGTTTTCCTTGTAATGTTATTGAAAATGGAGGAAGAGAGAGTATGGTGTGAATATTGAAGATGGAGATGGCAGCTCCAAGCTTAATACACAGAGTGAATAGTAGAGAGAGAATGAGTGTAGACACACCTTGACACACAATATATTCACAAGTGTGTAAGTCAAGTACTAAGTACAACCCTTAGACCTTAGGGTTATGTAAATGCCTTAAGGTGCGTTCACACCCGAAAGTGCGATAAGTGACTGAACTGTTTAACATAAATACACAAATAGAGAATAATGTAACTGGGGGGAAAAACCTCTCTTACAAAGAGTAAAAAGTCACCTGTGTCCTACTATGGATCACCAACGCTCCTATATGAGCATAAGTGTGAGTCAAATCCAACAAACCCCCTTGGAGTGAAAAGTAATCAACATACAAGGATTATCTACCTAAGGAGATCAAATTTAAAGCATTGCAAAAAGCTTCAAATTTGTCGCAAGGAAGAGCTTTGGTGAAGATGTCTGCCACATTATTGTTGGTAGAACAATAGACAAGGCTGATATCCCCTACATGTAGCCTCTCTCTGACAAAGTGATAATGTATCTCTATGTGTTTTGTGTGTGCATGAAACATGGGGTTCTGTGCCACTGCAATGGCACTCTGACTATCAGTAAACAAAGGAGTAAGCTCTGTGACAAATACATCAAGATCAGCCAATAAATGCCTCAGCCATATACATTCAGCTATAGTGGTGAAAGCTATCTTGTATTCAGCTTCACAAGACGATATGGCAATAGTGGGTTGTTTCTTGCTAAGCCAAGAAAGAAACAATTTCCACTTGTAGAGTGACGTAAGTCTAAATCACCAGCCCAACCAAAATTACTGTAAGCATGTAATTGCAGGGTCCTCCCCTTGGCATAAAGCAATCCAGGAGTCCTAGTGCCCTATAAGTAACGAAAAACACGCTTCATAGCTTGCCAATGTGACATGCGTGGGCTGCGCATATATTTGCTTAGGGCTGAAACTGCAAACTGAATATTTGGCCTTGTGTTGCATAACTACTGGAGCATATGTATGAATGCCAAACATATCACTGTCATCATGGAAAGACAGCTTGAGTCCACTCTCCATTAATGTGCTAACTGGCTTGCAATCATGGAAGCCAAATCTCTCAAGGAGTATACCAATATATCTAGACTGTGACAATCCAATGCCTCTAGCATCATGAATAAGTTGAATGCCCAAATAGTAATGCAAAGGCCCCAAATCTAACATTTCAAAAGTTTGCTGTAAATTTTTCTTGAATGCTAAAATCTAATTAGCTTGTGTCCTTGTGAGTAGAAGATCATCTACATAAAGACAAATGACCAACAAAGATCCCCCCTCTTTGCATACGTAAAGAGTAGACTCTGGTGGGCTATTAAGGAACCCTTGGTTGAGTAAAAGGGCATAAATTTTTGCATATCAAGCTTGTGGAGCTTGCTTCAAACCATATAAAGCCTTTTTCATCTATAATACCAATTGTTCCGATCCTTCAACTCCAAAACCCATGGGCTGTTGAACATACACTTCTTCCTGAAGTTTCCCATGTAAAAATGCAATTTTAATGTCAAGCTGGTGCGCAATCCAACCATAATGGACAGTCAAAGCAACCATACACCTAATGGTGGTCATACGGAATGTAGGAGAAAATGTCTCCTCTTAATCAATGCCCTTCTTTTGCACATAGCCTTTTGCCACAAGCCTAGCTTTGTACTTATCAATGGATCTATCCACTTTTCTTTTCAGCTTATAAACCCATTTAGTACCAATGGCTTTCTTTCCAACAGGAAGTGTAACTAAATCCCATGTTTGATTCTTCATGATAGAATCAAATTTAGCTTGCATTGCTGCCGTCCAATGCACACTCTGTTGTGCATCCTCAAAAGAATCAAGCTATCATCAAATGTGTTTGCTGCCATAACAACTCCATTGTATTAGCATGATCATGCAGAGGTGCTTGTCTTTGAGTATGACCAGCAAGAGGAGCATCCAAATGATTGTCTTTTGAAGTCTGCAAGTACCATCTAGGCATTTGTCTAGCCTCTTGATTATGTACATGCTTTTGATGAACCTCAAGTTCAGCATCTTGCTAAATATTTAGATCAACCATAGGCTGAATTTCTACATTGTTTAATGTAGCAACTAGCAAAACATTTTGTTCATTTAATGAAGCTCCAGTTGTATCACCAAAAGAAATAGGCATCAGCCCTTCAAACACATCATTTGCAGCCTAATATGTGTCAAAATCAGCAAGAGATAATTCTGATTTTTCATCAAAAATCACATCCTTACTAACAAAGTCTTTCTTTGAAACACGATCATACAATCTATACCCTTTGCTTTCACTATTGTACCCCACAAATATGTGCTTGAAAACCACCTTATTGTCTAACTTCTTTCTCAATAATTTGGGAATATGAGCATATGTAAGACACCCAAAAGTACAAAAGTGACCAACTGAAGGTTTATGGTTGTTCCAAGCCTCAAAAGGTGTGACATTTTTCAATGCCTTAGTAGGTCACCTATTCAAAGTATAACAAGCACACATAACTGCTTCCATCCAAAGACCATGTGGCAAGTTTTTAGCTTTTAGCATATATTTGCCCATCTCCATGAGTGATCGATTCCTTGTCTAACATAATGGTAATATACCTCAATGTTTATCTAGCCACTCCACCATAGCGCGAGCCAATCCACCCCCATCCCCCCCCCCCCCCCCCCCCTACCGAGCACTTCCCCTGATCCGCACCAAGGTCAGGTGAGCCCCCCCAGACCCACTCCCCCTCCTCCCACAGTAGGAGATGAGCCACACACACCTACCTCCTCTACACACCAGCAGTCCCCCCCCGTCCACACAGCCACTAGCTCATCTGCCCCTGTCACCCGCCTTACTTTCCCGAGATAGGCACAGCTACTGTCACAAGAGTTTTTTTGCAATGGCCCATGGTCTTACCTGCGAGTTGCGGAGTGCGGAGAGTTCCCACTACCTCTAGAGGTGGGGATCTTCGTGGTTCGTAAGTTAAGGAGGGGCAAGGTCCACCTAATAGCACCATTGGATGGACCAAACTACGCTTTCTTCTTCCAGTCATCCTTCTCAGAGGAGTGGACGACTACACAGATTGAGGAGGAATTGAAGAGTCAGGTGGCAGATCATATCTCCCAGTGGATGGGAGATGAAGGACTAGCACTGTTTGCATAACTGGTGGGCTGGCGCCAACGTCCCGCATTTGAGCATTATCTTTCGAGCCCCCCCACAGTGGGAAGCACCGAGGGATGTGATTGCGTAGCCCCCGGCATAGGCAGCCCGCTTCTACCAGTGTACAGAGTCGCGGTTTTCAACATGGCTAATAGATGCATTGATAGTACCACCTGGAGCATCTATCACCCCTATGGTCCGGCCAAGGGCCACCATGGGGGACTGGAGCTCACCATCCAAGCCAGCGGCAAAACATATCTGCACACTTCACAGTCTCTCCTCCTCATCTGCAGCTTCCACGCCAAATAGATGCCTGTTCGGTCAGCACAAGTTTCCCCATGAGCCTACACCTTGCATCCTGGAATGTGAACAGTCTCCACTACAGTGGGGCACGTGGCTCGAGGAAGTTGATTGTCCGACAAGAACTGCAGCCTGCCCTCGCCGGACGGATAGACATCTTGCTACTGCAAGAGAACAAGCTCACCCTCGCCCAGGTTTAGTGGGTTGAGAAGGTACTGCCAGGCAGCTCGCATACTTATTGAGAGCAAGCCATAGGTGCCCACGGCAGGAGCGGAGACGTATGCACATCTATTGGTCCGAGTCTCACCACCTGTGTACGAGACTACGGGATGATAGTGGCAGGAAGGGCTCTATGGATCAGACAGGATATGGGGGACTCGTGTGTTGGAGTCCTCAATGTCTATGCCCCTACGGAGGTTAGGGCACGCAGCAGGTTTTGGGGGGAAATTGTAAATGGACTCCCTGAGGTGGACTCCTGGATTGTTGGAGGAGATTTCAACAATCTGGAAGCTTTGGAGGACCAGCAGGGCAAGGGAAGAAACTACCATGGCATGGCTGGGGAGGAGCAGGAGGCATGGGAGGTCTTTTTGCTTGCAGTCGGAGCACGGGATGCTTGGAAAGACCCTGCCTTCCACAAGAGGGAGAGGTCGTTGGACTTCTCTTGGGGATACAGGCGACTAGGCGGAGCCTTGCTGCAACAGTTGGACAGGTTTTATGTGGGAGAGTGGGGAGGTTCTCACGGAGGCCGGATTGAGCAGTTGGCAGGTTTTATGTGGGAGAGTGGGGAGGTTCTCACGGAGGCCAGATTGAGCATTTGGGAGGTACCACACTATCCGATCACTACCCGGTTCTCCTGGCACTTGATCCCCCAGCATCCGCCCTAGATACACGATCCTGTCGGATCCCTAACTCGATCTATAGGAGGGAGGAGGTGTCGAGACAAATAGAGCAGATCTGGACCAGAGAGTGGGAGAGGAGGGATAGGATTGCAGAGGAGGTCGCAGAGGTCCTAGCCGAGTCAAGTAGAATTTGCCAAGAGGCAGCCCTACAGGCTAGGCAACAATCCTGGGAGAAGGAGAAAGCACTTCGGCGGGACCTGGCAGCTACGCAAAGATTGTTGCAGGAGGCACCAGGGGACCCCATCCTCCACACACAGGAGGTGCGTGCGCGTGCAGCCATTGATGGCCTAGAGGACAGGCGCATGGAGTTCTCTTTCCGCAATTCAGCAGTTTTTTGGGCGCGGAAGGGAGACACGATGTGTAACGAGTTCTTCCAGGTGCACCAGCCCCGCACCGCGGGAGAGCAGATATGCAGCCTTAGGTATCAGTATGGGAGGACCCGTTTTAGCCCTAATGAGGTGATGGAGATTGCCACCGACTATTACACACGCCTATTCCAGCAGGAGATACCTTCAATTAGAGGAAAGAGATGCAGACAACAGGTATGGGATCACATCCTGTCCCTCGTCACATAGGAGATAGGACACGCCCTCCTGGTCCCCTTCACAGAGAAGGAACTAGAGGAGGCTTTCCATACACAGGATGGGCAAAAATGCCCGGGGGAGGATGGCCTCTCTAAGGCCTTCTTCACTACATACTGGGAGGTGGTGAAGGACCCCCTACTGAGGACTTTCCAGGAGATATTCTCCTCAGCACAGATGCCAGGGAGGCTATCGGCAGGCCTTATCAGTTTCCTCCCCAAAGGGGGAGATCGGTTGGAGCTATCCCAGTGGAGACCGATCACCTTATTGTCAGTGGCCTATAAGGCTCTGGCAAAGATGATTGGTAGACGATTACGCCATGTGCTTCCAGACATCATTCATGACACACATACAGGCTTTGTACAGGATAGGAGCATCCTAGACAATGTTTTCACATTCTTTGAGGCGACAGAGTGGGCTCAGCACAGTGGGCAAAGACTGGCAGCACTACTATTGGACTTCGAGAAAGCCTACGACAGGGTGGACTGGGACTTCCTAGAGGATAATACCATGGTGAAGTTAGGATTTCCCCACGCTTGGATTCGCGGGGTCTCCGGCCTGTACAGATCAGCCACCAGCAGGGTTCTCATAGGAGGAAGGCGAGGGGAGGAGGTCCGAATGGAGAGATCGGTCTGACAAGGTTGCCCCTTGGCCCCATACCTGCTCCTATTTGTCGCAGAGGCGATGTCCTACTTCCTCAGGTCACGTGTGAGTGGACTACGCAGCCTCCGACTTCCAGTGAGAGAGAAGACTGAGTTGCTAGACTCAGAGTACGCAGATGACACAGGACTCTACATAGAGGACGATGAGGTGATGCTGGAAAGAATGAGGTTGGCTCTTGAGGTGTTTTGTGTTGCAGCGGGTGCGAAAATCAACTGGCGAAAGTCAGTTGGCTTCCTCACAGACCCAGAATCCAACACGGAGTGGGGATTCCACTTGGGATTTAGATGGGTGAGCAGAGGGCTGAGCAGAGGGCAGACCGTCCGATACCTAGGGTTCTAGGTGGGACTTGATATCACTCCTGCCCAGCAGTTTCTTCCTGTTCTAGAATCTATTAGGAGGAAACTGACCTACTAGAGCACGGCTCGCCTCTCACTAGCCGGTCGAGCCCTGGTGGTTAACCAGGTCCTCCTAGCGACAGCCTGGTACATCTCCTCATGTTGGTGTTTCTCCTCATCATGCGCAATGTAGCTTCGCCGCCTGGTGCGGAATTTCCTTTGGTTAGGGTCTGATGGCTCCAGAGACTCCAGGGCCAAGGTGGCATAAGCGACCATCATACGACATCGGCCAGAGGGAGGGCTTGGGATCATAGACCCAGAATATCAGAGTAGGGCCCTCTTGGGCAAGTTAGTTGTCCGCGGTCTCACACCAGGTGGGCAAACCTGGAAGGTCTTACTGCAAGAGGGCCTTCAGGATTGTAAACCGAGGCTTGGCGGGGAATGGAGGCCGTCCCTGAGATGGATCTTCACTTCAGCCCAGATTACCCCGCCCAGATCACCTTTCCTGCGGAGCCTACTCCGCATGTGGTAGGGCCTCCGTAAGGCCCTAATTCAGAGTCCTCCGGGCTGCCAAGAGGAAATAGACTGTTAGTCGGTGATCTGGAACCTCCAGGTCAAAGACAGGGAAGGGGCACAATTAGGTGAGGGCCCCCACATCCAGTGGGCTGGGTGGGAGGCCGGCCCGGCTCGCTCCATCAGGACATGGCGGGAGGTGTACAGGATGGCAGACAAGGAGGTGCTACAGCGAGTATCAGGGTGCTTGAGAGGAGTGGAGTGGAGGAGAAGAGAGATAGACGCAGCAATACCTCTGGAGTGGCTTGTCCCCCCGATACGAGAACCGATAGAGGCCGGGGAGGTATGGGCAATCAAGTTCTCTCCAGCAGGCATCCCTCTTCAGGTGGCAGGTAGAGTGGGAGGTGCCCCCCAGGGGACCTTCTTTACTGTTCAGGAGGGGGGACGTTTGGCCCTTGACAGAGGGCAATAGGATGAGGGGATTGCCACCCTCTCATGGAGGAGGATTCGGGTGGTGGGCCTTCAGGGGAAGACTTGGCAACTGGACCCCTATGTCTTCTGGATGGAGCTCAAGTAGTGGCGCCTTTGGATTTGGGAGGGTAGACCACTTGATGAATTGGAGTGGGACCCAAGAGAGTGGCTATGGCCGGCCTTTGCGGTTGCAAAACAGCCACCCAGGCTCTAGAATACACAACTAGGATTGGCAGACATGTACTGATGCAGGAGGATATGGATTGGGCGTCGTCACGCAGCAGACACTGGGCGGAGCACTGCATCACGGAGCCCTTCCAACGGACCTTCTGGTGCCGCCTATGGGATAGCTGGAGGCCGAGGAGGGTGTCGTATTTTTTATGGCTGGTGGCACATGGAGGTTTGGCGATGGGAAGCTGGCTGGCCCAGATGCAGAAGGAAGGAGGTTGCAAGCGCTGCACATAGCAGCCTTTAGAAACCCCAAAGCATTGCCTTTGGTCTTGTGAGAAGGCGCAGCTTGTATGGAGAGGAGCATGCTGTATCCTTCGACGTATAGCCCCCAGCCTTGGGTGTATCTCATGGGGAGCTTTCTGTTGGCAGGCAGTTAGCCAGGGCCGTCACTTTTTGTATGAGGCCGAGATACAGGACACGATTTTCATGATCGAGGCAGGGTCATGTGCAGCGGTTGGTCTGGAGGCTTTACCCATCCGCCAAGTACTAGAGCCCACAGCAGACCGCTCAGAAATATGGGAGATCATAGGGAGACTTACTGGATGGCATATTTGGAAGGCGCGATGCTAGGTGGCGTTCGGCGGAGAGAGACTTTCAGCACTTGCGACCTTGGCAAAGCTATGGACTTCCATCATTCACTCCCTCCGCGGCCGATGGGAGCAGGTGTAGGGTGAGTCCAGGGCGCGTCAGGAACTCCGTGGTCACTTCATGCGTACCTGGGGCGGCCAGGGCCTATTCTTTGTGCTACTAGCAGGCAGTCCCGTTTGGCGATATACCCCTCCCCCATGGCTCCTTGCCCCCATCCCCCCTAGACCGCCCTGAGAGGCTTGTATACATGATGTAGTGGTGACTTTGCATCAGCTCCAATTTATTCTGTTGAGCTTGAGCACTTTGTTGTAATCAACTTTTTGAGTAATATAATTAGCCACATTTTCTTGGGAAAAATGACCCTCCACTAGCAAAAATCGGAACCAAGGGAAAAACCCACATAACCGCAGGTGAACTCCCTCTTGGGAGGAGGTCAAGAGAATAATTGATAGATTTATGGCAAAAATTTTTAATTACCTTCCCCCAGCCGAAGCGTGGCTGAGGGAAGGGGATGGGCTGAATTGGGAAGCTATGGAGGTGGAAGGGGGGATAGCCATGCAAGGCAACACGTGGGAGAGAGCCCTCACCCCCCCTCCCTTCCTATAAATACTCCCCCCCCTCTAAGGGGTGAAGGAGGGAAGCTGAGGAGAGTCGTGAGGCTGACAGAAAGGAGAGAGGTGAGAAGTACTGCGCGCTGCCGTTGTCGTGAGAGGAGGGAGCTGAGAAGGCACCGTGTGCCGTGCTGCTGCCGCCTGTAGCTTGAGCCGCCGCCAGCACCGTCTGGATCTGCTGCTGCTGAAGACTATGGCTTCCATCAAGCTCCCGTCCTCTTCCCTCCACGCCACGTTCACAGCCCAGAAGCTTCCAAGAAGCTTCTTGGAAGCTTCTAAGGGGGCTCTCTAAGCCCCCTTTTCCATTGCTCCCTATTAAGCGGGTTTTACAACCCCGGGAATTAAGGCCTTTCTCCCCTTGCATTCCACAAAGCCATTTTAAACTCCCTTCCCGTGGATTCACACTAGCCGGTCTTAAACCCCTTTTCCATTGCATTATTACACAAGGGGTTTTTACCCCCGGGAATTAAGGCCTTTCCCCTTGCATCCCCCAAGAATCCATTTACCCTGGTTGTAAACCCTTCCCGTGGATTCTCCACCCAAGTCTCTATAAAAGCCACCTTAGCCCGGTTTTTAAAGCCCTTTCCATAGCATTTCCACAAAGCCTCTTTACCCCCGGTTTCCTTTTAAAACCCTTCCCACACAAGTCCTTTTAAAAGCTACTTTATCCCTTCCCGTGGAGGCCATTTTATATCCGGAATTTAAAGGCCTTTTTCATTTCATCCGTCACAAGGCTTATATCCTTGCCGGGTTTAAGGGCGTTCCCATTGAACCCTCCTAAAGATAGCTTCTCTTTCCTCTGAGCTTCGAGGAGGAAGCCTATAAGGCCTTCCAAAGCCCAATTCCGCAAGACGGTGCATCGGTCAAGGAAGCCGAATCTCAAAGGGAATTGCGCGTGCGAGGGAGACGGGCCAAGATCATAAGTCTGCGGCCAAGGCAAGAAGGTCGAATTCATGATGGCCCCTAAAAAGGCACAAAGCGCAACCGTAGGAGGATCATCTCCTAACATTCATGTGGACATTTCACCGAACTCACAAGTCTAGGTTTTCTTTCTATTTCTTGATTTATGTCAAGGTATTACAAACATGCATGGTTAATTCATGGAATTAGGTTGCGCTTATGCTTGTCAAATCCACCTAGTTTGATAAGATGCACTTTTGCGATTGAATTACATTGGCTATTTTAAAGGAAATAACTCGAATGAAGATTTGTCAATTGTATTTTTTTTAATGGAATGAACGAAGGATGTTTATGCATTTTTAGTAAGTTGCTTCTGTGCATTGCAAAGTAACGAATCTAGAACAACTAATGATTTCATTACAAATTCGGAATTATTGTAGTACACCTTCAACTATGCATGGAAAGATTAAATTGCATGTCGCATTATTAAATGAATCTTTCTTTATAATGATTCATTAAAAAATCATTATCAACCATAGGAATCTACAAAGCTTGGAATGATTCTAGAGTTGCATGAAGTAGGATAACTCTAGTTTTAAATTGGCCTAAATATCATTTGATTGCGGTGTAGTTTAGGAAAGGCTGCATGGTTCATAGTAACCAAAAACCCTAGAAGCTTAGTGGCATGAATTGTGAAGGCATGTCTTAGTAGGATCAATAGAAGTTAGGCGAATTTTAACATGTGCTTGGTCTTAACAAGAAAAGTTAGGGATTGCAAATCTAGAGGAAATGAATTGCATGCTTACATGAATTATGGTGTAACGCAACTAGTTTTTCCCTTCTTCGATCAAGACAAAATCTTTAGGAATAATTCGTCCTTGCCGTATGACGAGTAATCTGGATTACCCAAAATACCTAAACTACAAAGGATTCGCTTAGGAATGGTTAAATCGATGCAACATATCCCAAATGCTAATTAGGGTTTAGCACGTTGAGGACGTGATCTAGTCGCACTTATTGCCAAGTTGAAACTCTCATACCCGAAAGACCTGCCCACATTCACGGAATATAGGGACAATAGGACATACTTGCCAGAAACGATCTAGGATTTTCTACCCTAAGGATCGCTCGTTGAAAAGATGAAACTCGTATGGAGTTGGAACCTTAGGACCGACGATGTCGGCCCAGTGCAATCAGGAACGAATGAGATATGAAGATACCCTAATCCTGTTTCCTATCTAATCATGATTCCGTGATTAGAAGACGCCGTTCGATGGGTAAAATAGTCCCATGGATTAGATGCGACACTTGTGCAACAAGTTGCAGAGTCGCATGATCTTGTGGTTTGATCATACGAGAATGGCCAATTCCTCGGAATGAGATTGGCAGATTCTTGCGCAAGTTTATCTTGCAAGAGGATGAGTAGTCGTCCTGATATAGTACCTTTCTTGGGAAAAGTGACCAAGATAAGGGAATTAGATATTTGCTTGGAAGCAAAGGACCAATCAATAATTTGGAGCAACACATTTTCTATTAATAGAACTTAAGGTATTGGTTAAGTTGGGTTAATAATGTACAGCCCTAACCCAAGAACATAAGGGTTAACAAACAATCCCTTGGGGATCTTGCCAAGTTGCAATTGATCCCGGATCGAATGCTGGATGCATTCGGAGAGAAGGATTCACTCCTTAGCAATTGGCCAAATAACGACCACTGGAAATGATTGTGCTTGTAACAGTTTAAAGAGCACTGTTTGCTTTGTTTGCTCAAGGAATTAAAGGATGAAAAGATATCTAATGCTTGAAGTTGAAGGCTTGAAGGGAGAGGCAACCTCAGTTACCCCCGACTGTCTGCCTGACCCTAACCAAGGGGGGTTGTTAACCGCGCTGGGAAGGTGGATCAAACCCGCCGTGAGAGGTCTCTCCGTTGAGCACTACTTGGAGTAGGAGGACGCTTGGGTGCCAGGGGGGGCTCTGGCCGTAAATCCCTCACCTTCCGGGCCCTGCACAAGAGGCCAACATGACTTGGGATTGGATCTCAAGGCCCGCATACTAGTCTACGGGCGGAATCTTAGATTAGTAATCCCTGTGGATTGCTGGATAGCCTTCGGGCGGATTATGGATAATAAGCCTACGGGCTGGACTTTATAAATGTATTCCAAGGATAAATATGATAACCTATTGAAAAGAAACTTGTTTGACACTGTTTTTCTATGTCAAGTGCTAAGATTATGTGAAGGAACCGGTGCCTAACAGGCTAATTAAGGAAGCTGCTTGATGCATGTCCAACTAAATGTGGTAGGTAATTAGACAACTAAAACAACCTGAGGAAACTGCGGTGGATGTGGCCATGGGTCCGTCCTACGGATGGGTGGTCCCGGTTGGCCAGGAACTTTTCTCAATCATAATGGACAGCAAGAAGATCGTTCAAAGGAAATGAATAGCAAGGGCGTTGATCTAGAGTCTAGGTTACAATAATCCCGTTTTATGCTGTTTTAGGGGAACGGAATTGGACTATGCCTTATGGCAGAGAGGTCAAGTCTTGCATCCCTCTCGTTTCCCATTCTCCTTGAACCAAGTGCAGCGTGAATCCACTTCAGCCTTGGCGTTTCTGCGTAAAGTAGTTCGCTTGGGGGTTCGACGCTAGTTGCCGTCTAGGAAATGACCATTAGGGAAAACCCTGATTCAGGTCGGTCCTAAGTGGAAACGGCCATATTACTTCCGCTACATGGCAGACGCGGGAAGTCCTAGATCGCAAACCCGGTGACATTCCATGGGAGTGCCGGGCGGAGCTTTTTAGACCTCCTTTTCGATGGACTACTAATACGTGTCATTTTTTTTTTCCCAAGAAAATGTGGCTAATTATATTACTAAAAAAAAATGATTACAACAAAGTGCTCAAGCTCAACAGAATAAACTGGAGCTGATGCAAAGTCACCACTACATCATGTATACAAGCCTCTCAGGGCGGTCTCGGGGGGATGGAGGCAAGAAGCCATGGGGGAGGGGTATATCGCCAAACAGGACTGCTTGCCTACAACACAAAGAATAGGCCCTGGCCACCCCATGTACGCATGAAGTGACTACGGAGTTCCTGACGCGCCCTGGACTCACCCTGCACCTACTCCCATCGGCCGAGGAGGGAGTGAATGATGGAGGTCCATAGCTCTGCCAAGGTCGCAAGTGCTGAAAGTCTCTCTGCCGAAGGCCATCTGGCATCGCGCCTTCTAAATATGCCATCCAATAAGACTCCCTATGATCTCCCATATCTCTGAGTGGTCTGCTGTGGGCTCTAGTACCTGGCAGATGGGTAAAGCCTCCAGACCAACCACTGCACATGACCTTCTAAGACGTGTCATGAAGGGGAAGGTGGACATGTTACAATGGCACCGGTTGAGTGGTTGAGAGACGAAACCCATGTGTCTAGCTTTGATACCACATGTTGGAAATGGAGAAAGAGTGTGTGTGGTGTGTGAATACAAGATAGTGAGCAAGAGTGAGCAACAATATCACACTCCAAAGATGCAAGTGCTAGAATGATAGAATGAAAGCATAATGTCTTAAATAAGTTAGACCTATCCCTAACTCAACTCAAGTTAGCTAACTCTAGAACTAACTCTAAAAGTGGTGACATAACTTATTAATGTTGTTATACTTACACTACAAACCAACTAACTAAAACATTGGGCATTAGCCATAAAATTGACAAACTCTAACAAATGTAAATACCATACGAAGGGTGGCCGTCTTGACTCCTAGTGAGAATATCTCATCAAAGTCAAATTCCTTCTTCTGCTTGAAACCCTTGGCCACCAATCTTGCCTTGTACTTGGGCAATGTATTAGATGGAGATACCTTCAACTTGTAGACCCACTTGCATGGTAGTGCATATTTTTCCCTTAGGCAAAGAAACTAACTCCCAAGTTGCATTTTGCACCAAAGAATCCATCTCTGACTACATAGCCTTTTTCCACTTCCACTTGTGACTATCACTAGTAATCATAGTAGCGGCATAACAAGAAGACTCACCATGATCCATAACCATGACATGCTCTGGAGATGGAGTGTATCTATTTGATGGTCTAGAAACCCTTATAGATTGTTGAAAAACTAGCTCAATTAAGTTTACAATGATCTCTATAGGACTAATGGAACTTCAAGTTGGAAAGATGACACCTAGAGAAAATTCCAAGTTTTATAAATTGCATCTCAATGTTGGGTTTTACTCATGCCTATGCTCATAGAGGAGTGTCGGTGATCACCAGTAGGACACTGGGGCACTTTTTACTCTCCGTACAAGAGGTTTTTTCCCCCATATCTATTCCCTTTATTTTATGTGCCTATGTTACACAGTTTCGGGAACTTATCGTGTTTCACACACTTCGGGTGTGAACACCCTCTTACAACCCTAAGGTTTAAGGGTTGTACTTTGTACTTGCACCTCACACTTGAGTCTATTGCATTGAGTGTTGTGCTTTCACTCTACACTTTCTACTCCACTCTCAGCTGAGCTTCAATCCACTTCTGTTCTTGCAGTTGGTATCAGAGCTGAGTACAACTCAGTCTGCTCTCCCTTTGCTCTGCAACCAGCAGCTTGCATCAGAGGTTGCCACCTGCTCAAGGACTCCCCATCAGCTTGAACCGCCTTGTATCAAGGACCTGCAGCTTGCACCACCCAGTGCCCCTTCAGCTGGAACAGCCAGCCAGCCGCCAGTCAGTAGCCCCTCCTATAGCAGAAACGCTGCCCCAGCCAGCACCTCCTCCAGCTCCTGCGCTCAGGGCGCAGCCCCTGCCTCCCACCTGTGAGCTAGCGCCCATCCCCCCTGTGCCACCAACGCCCCGCCTGTCTGGAGCTCCAGTGCCTTTGTCTGCGCCCCTGGCCAAAGTCCGCCTCAAGCTGCTGCTTCCTGCGCCGCTGCCTGCATCGCCAGGCCCTGGTTAGCTTCCGCCCGCCAGTCTCTTTGACTACCTGCCTTGTGGCTTGATCTCCAACGCCGCCTGCTGCTCCAACTCGCCCGGCAGCTCCAGACTACGTGGTTCTCCTCTCAGCCCCGCCAGAGCAGCACCAGGCCTACCAGCTGACGCTGCCCTGTTGATGCCAGCTCCACCCACAATCCGTCAGCCTCCAGCTATTACAAGGCTTCCCAAGACCTGAATCAACTAACTCTTGAGGTAAAGGAAGCATTTATCAAATTTTTAATTCAAACATTTGAGTTAGAGCAGCAGGATTTTGCATGGCAATGGATCTGTAGATATTTCTTGGCAAGTGGGTCAGGAAATTTTGCGGCTCTTAGGTTTTTGAAGACATTGGTACGTGCACTACAGTTCAGTCTGAAATAGACTGTATTTGAGCATTTTGGGGCAATAAATTTTGGGGTTTTTGCTTCAACAATGTTGCCGAGCATTTATTGCACCTTGGACTGCATGCCTTACAGACAGTTTTGACAGAGTGTGCTTCAATTTGCTAATTACACCAAATTAATTGCTGTAATTTCGGGAAATTTTGAGATTTCCAGGTTGGTCCAACTTGGGACATTGCTCTTTTGCTCTCTAATCGGCATTGTTTATCATGGCAAATCATGGAGGTGATGTATTTACCTATGTATCCAAGGAGGACAAGTTGGATGGTAACAACTATTCACTTTGGTCCTTCACGATGAAGAATGTTCTGATTGCGAAGAATCTTTGGGAATATGTCAACAGTGAAGAAGCTAGGCCCGGAGTTGTGGCTCTTGCTACTCCTCCTCTAGTAGGACATGGACAATGGGCAACTCAGCCTATTCAACCTGCTCCAGCTCAGCCACTTCCCCAAAGATTAGCAGCACAAAAGGCATGGGATACACGGGATGCACAAACCTTGTCATTGATTGCATTGGCAATTCAGCGGTCTATCATCCCTCACATTCGGTCTACAACTTCTTCACGAGTAGCTTGGCTAACCTTGGAGCAAATGTTAGCCAGTAAGAATGAGACCCGCATCTCTTTCTTGAAGAAAGAGCTTGAGACACTAAAAATGGATGAGGGAGATTCTATGCAGGATCACTTAAATAAAATTCAGGACTTGCGTAAGTAGCTTATGAATGTTGATGAGTATTACTCAGATGCACAGATGATATCTACTAGATTGAATTCATTGCCGCCCTCGTACTTGACCTTTCATATGTCCTTGAACCTCACCATGAGGATTGCCCCACAACCACTTACTTTCCCTTAGCTAGTTAGTTTGCTCTTAGAGGAGGAACTGACAAGAGGAAACAATGGTGTGGATGTTATAGCCTCTAAGCAGGCTTTTATGGCACGACAAAAGGGCAAGGGCAGCCAAGCAAAGAATGCTCTGCAAAGCTCTGGGACTTGAGGCACTTCACAGGGAAATAAGAAACAAGGGTGCACACAAGCCAAGAAGGGCAAATGCCATTATTGCAAGAAGCCAGGCCACTACATCACTGAGTCTAGAGAGCACATAGCCAAGGATAAAAAAAAGGAGCCAAGGATGTCTGTTTCTGATGCACCTTCCACTGCTACTGAGTCAACGTCCTTTGTTACAGAGAGGGACTATTGTTTTTATACATGCAATTATGACTCTTCTTGGATTAATAGAGCATTTAGCTCTACTGAGGATGTAGGCATATGATTTTTTGATATTGGTGCTTCTAGGCACATCACATCTCGTAGAGATTTATTTGCTTATGTTGTTGCAGGCCCAGTTGGTAAGTCTGTACAGTGTGCCAACAATGCATCATACCCTGTTAGAGGTATTGGGGAGATTGTGCTCACATCCATTGATGGCCATATTCTCCGCCTACAGGATACCTTGTTTGTGCCAAGGATAAAGAAGAATTTGTTATCTATTTCTTCTTTGGCACGGTGTGGTTTGTAGGTCACCTTTGATGATGACAGATGCATGGTGAGAGATAAGGAACACATAACTTTGGTCTTGACTGGCACTCTATGTCATGGGTTATATGAGTTGGATGCTCTTTCAGTTGATCAGTCGGCCTATTTAGTATCCACTCTTACTCTTGCTATGTTATAGACAGAGTTATAGCATGCTCGCATGGGGCATATAAACTATGGTAGCTTGATGCTTTTACAGCGTATACAAATGCTTCATGGATTACCTCTCTTGGAGAGACCTCCTGAGCACTTATGCAAGGGATGTATTTTGGTAAAAATGCATCGGTTTTTGTTTTCCCGTGATGTTGCTTTTAGTGCCATATCCAAGTTACAGATAGTGCACTTACATGTATGTGGCCCTATGCAGACAAAGTCATTGGGTAGCTGTTACTATTTTGTGACTTTCATCGATGACTTTACTCGCTTCTGTTGGGTCTACTTTTTAGTGAAAAAGTCAGAAGTGTATGATGCATTTTTGGCTTTTGTAGCACTTGTTGAAAACTAATCTGGATGTAGGGTCAAGACTCTCCATTCGGACCGAGGGGGGGAATAATGTCCTCTATACTTTTTTTTAATTTTGAAGCAAAAGGGCATTGATCATCAGTATACTACTGCTTGTACTCCACAGCAGAATGGGGTTGTAGAGAGGAAGGATCGGTCACTCATGGAGATGGCCCGATGTATGCTGAAAGTAAAAAGCTTGCCACACAGTTTTTGGATGGAAGCAATTATGAGCGCCTGCCATGTTTTGAATAGATGCCCCACCAAAGCATTAAAGAATATCACCCCTTTTGAGGCTTGGAACAGTCGGAAACCTTCTGTTGGGCACTTTCTTACTTTTGGGTGTCTTACATATGCACACATTCCCAAGGTACTTAGAAAAAAACTGGATAACAAGGTTGTCAAATGCCTTTTTATGGGGTGCAGCAATGAGAGCAAAGGATATAGATTATATGATCCTGTCTCCAAAAAGGTATTTGTCAGTAGGGATGTAGTTTTCGATGAAAAATCAGAATTATCCCTTGTTGGTTTCAAGCTGCTAGTGATGTATTTTGAAGGGCTACTACCCATTTCATTTGATGATTCAGCTGGAGTTTCAGCAAGTGAACTTAATGTTCAACCAGCTGCCCCATTGGATAATGCAGAAAATCAGCCCATGGCTGATCTGAATATTCAGCAAAGTGCTGAATCTGAAATTCAGCAAGAGCTTGTGCACAATCAAGAGGCTAGACAAATGCCTAGATATTATTTATAGACTATGAAAGATAGTCATTTGGATGCTCCCATGGATGGTCGTACTAGAAGGCAAGCTCATATGTATGATAATGCACATACCATGGAGTTTGTTATGGCAGAAAATACAGTTGATGATGAGGGGCCTAAATATTTTGAGGATAGATGGCAACAATGCAAGTTGAGTTTGATTCCATCATTAAGAATCAAACATGGGATTTAGTGTCTTTGCCTATTGGGAAGAAAGCCATTGGAACAAAATGGGTCTACAAGATGAAAAGGAATGCAGATGGATCCATTGACAAATATAAAGCCAGGCTTGTAGCCAAGGGCTATGCACAGAAGAAAGGCATTGACTATGAGGAGACATTTGCTCCTACCTCCGGCATGACTACCATCAAGTCTATGGTTGCTTTGGCTGCCCATTATGGATGGATTGTGCCTCAGCTAGATATAAAGACTCCATTTTTACATGGGGAACTTCAAGAAGTATATGTACAGCAGCCCATTGGTTTTGCAGTTATGGGATTTGAACACTTGGTTTGTAAGTTGGAAAAGGCTTTATATGGCTTGAAACAAGCTCCTCGAGCTTGGTACGCAAAGATTGATGCTTTTTTACTTAGTCAAGGGTTCATAAACAGCTCATTAGAGTCTACTCTTTATGTATGTAAAGAAGGGGATCCATACTCATCATTTGTCTATATGTTGATGACCTTTTGCTTATAGGGATACATGCTGATCAGATTTCAGCATTCAAACAAAATTTGTAGCAAACTTTTGAGATGTCAGATTTAGGGTCTTTGCACTATTACTTGGGTATTCAGCTCATTCATGATGCTAGAGGTATTGGTTTATCACAGTCAAGATACATTGGTAAACTTCTTGAGAGGTTTGGCTTACAAGATTGCAAGCCAGTCTATACACCAATGGAACGTGGACTGAAGCTATCATTGCATGATGATAGTGACTTGTTTGATATACACACATATGCTCCAGCAATTGGATGCCTTATCTACCTATGCAACACTAGGCCAGAAATACAATTTGCAATTTTAGCCCTGATCAAATATATGCATGAGCTACACATGTCACATTGGCAAGTTGTCAAGAGTGTTTTCCGTTACTTGCAGGGTGCTAGGACTCTTGGATTGCTTTATGCCAAAAAGGGATCCCTGCACTTACATGCTTACAGTTATTCTAATTGGGCTGGTGATTATGATTCTCGTCACTCCACTAGTGGCAACTGTTTCTTTCTTGGCTCATCTTGCATTTCTTGGCTTAGCAAGAAACAATTCACTATTGCCACATCATCATGTGAAGTTGAATACAAGGCAGCTTTCACTACCACAGTTGAATGCGTATGGCTTAGACACTTGCTAGTTGATCTGGATGTATCTGTCTCACGGAGCCTACTCCTTTGTTCACTGACAATCAAAGTGCCATTGTAGTGGCACGGAACCAAGTGTTTCATGCACGCAAAAAACACATTGAGATCCTTTATCAGCCTTGTCTATTTTACTACCACCAGTAATGTGGCAGACATCTTCACCAAAGCTCTTCCTCTTGACAAATTTGAAGCATTTCGCAATGCTTTAAATTTGATCTCCTTTGGTGGCAGATGACCCTTGTATTTTGATCACTCTTTACTCCAGGGGGGTTTGTTGGGTTTTACTCACGCCTACGCTCACAGAGGAGTGTCAGTGATCTCCAATAGGACATTGGGGCACTTTTACTCTCCGTACGAGAGGTTTTTTCCCCTAGATTTATTCCCTTTATTTTATGTGCTTATGTTACATAGTTTCGGGCACTTATCGTGTTTCACACACTTCAGGTGTGAACACCCTCTTACAACCCTAAGGGTTATGCATTGTACTTGCACCTCACACTTAAGTCTATTGCATTGGGTGTTGTGCTTTCACTCTACACTATCTACTCCACTCTCAGCTGAGCTTCAATCCACTCCTATTCTCACACTCAAGGATTGTTTGATGCATTGGAAAAGATTTTTTGTGCTTGGGCATTCTACTTGGGGTTTGTATTAAACCAAGTTGAGCTCAAATATGCACTACACCTTTCCCAAGGATAGTCGCGAGAGCCCTTCACCAAGGGGCTATTCTTGTCCAATCTGGATACTAGGACCGCTGGCTCTGGATGCAAGAGGTCTCTACATAGGGATCAAAGGTTAGCTAGGAGATGACAAGGATGCCAAGGGCTCTGGTTGTATATCCCATGGACATTGAAAACTAGTCTAACCCCCTACGAGGCCCTGATTGCTTTCTCATAAGGCCCTAATCCTAGCTGAGGTTGAATTGGTTGCTACAAGGCCAGCTCTTTCACACTAAAAAGGTTGATGAGGCAAGGGTATCCCTTGACCCCACTATTGTTCACACTAATCACTAAGCCACTGCTGAAGTATCTTGAACTCAATGTGAGAGAAGTAGCCATCAATGCATTGTCACTGCTGCACGGCACCAAATTCATAGCACAGCTATTCACAGGTATAACTCGAATGTGTTGGCAGTAGAGTGGAGCTTATTGAATGCCCTTCTTGAGGCCTATTACCATTTTTCCAACTACTGGCATTTCTCTTACTAAGGCGAGAAAGTGAAAAGACTTCAATAAGCCCAGCTCCATGCCGATTTTCTAACAAGTGGAGCAAAACCATGCATGTTGCCTCGTTCAAATTCTGGGGCAAAAATTTCTTGAGATTTTGAGTGCCACCCTCTCACTGAGTCTTAACCTGCTCTTATGGAGAATACTGTTCCCCTGTGGTGTTTTTTTTGCCAACACAAAGAAGAGAACCTGCTACATCTTTTCTAAACCTGCCCAGAAGCCAAACAGATATGGAACAAAATCTTTGGAGTCACAGATAGAGTGGGTCTACACAAGAGGTTGAACATGAAGCAGGTAATACTAGGGGTCAAAAGGAAATTTCAATGAAGATTCAAAGTACACTTGGGATGTGATCAGAGTGTTCATAGTTGTAAGTACATCTGATCTACTTGAAACACTGTAATGGCAGGACACAAGGGAATGCTGGCCAACTGTCGTGACATGGTGATACAAGACATCCTGCTTTCCAAAGATGCCAAAAGCAGAAAGCATAACTGTTGCAAGGTTGCACATAATCTCATCAAGAGAAGCCTCTAAACTGTTTTGATGTGTTTTTGCTTAGTGCTACCAGCTGATCCTTTAATATGAATATTAATTTTCACACATTTTAAAACAACAATCTGACAGCTTTCACGAAGCTATGTCAATGACAACCTACCAGTGGAAGTAGTGTAACTTGTTTTTGTCTAAATGAACTCAAGCTTCCTGCCCCCACAGAGCAATTGATCTAGCTGGTTTAATAGTACTGCTGATGCAGCATGCTGTACATAAGCTGCCTCTGATCCTTATTTTCCCCCTCAGTTAAAGGGAAACATGAAAATACATCTTTATGCAACAGCAAGAAATTCATCACAATAATCAATCATCTACTTACCTAGTTCATTTCATAGCCTAGGCTCATATGACTTTGAATAAATTAAGAAATACAACAAATAATTTATAACAAATAAAAGGGAGCATTGATGGTATTGATAGTAATTTATTAATTCTATCAAGAAAGAAAAGAGTATCTGGTTGTGTAGGCTCTTATTAATCACAAGAATCCCAAAGCTAATTTGATTGCATGAGTTTTTACGTGTATTTCATACATTAAGAAGTTGGATACTTTCATGTATGTGTCAAGGTTTTTTCCATGTATTTTTAGGCTGGAGAATACATCTCAAATGAATCAGTCTTTATACTAATTGTCATAATAAGCAATACTCCTGAACTTCAAGGCTATACTGTGAGATTGTTTTATCGAATGGCTGAATGCTGGAGTGGTCAGGTAAATTCAGGCAACACACCAAGATAAAACCACCAAAACAAACAGGTTATTTTCTTAGATGTCAGAAGTTACTGAGGTTTGTTAAGCTCGGTGTTTACACTTCAAATCTTCAGATCCTTTCTAACAAGCATTGATACATTTATTGTAATTCTTGGTCTGTTAAACTTAAATTGTCAGGTCATGATCCATCTTGCTATGA
This sequence comes from Lygodium microphyllum, assembly GCF_053477565.2. Classification (NCBI taxonomy): domain Eukaryota; kingdom Viridiplantae; phylum Streptophyta; class Polypodiopsida; order Schizaeales; family Lygodiaceae; genus Lygodium; species Lygodium microphyllum. The sequence continues at coordinate 97,670,972 of NC_141161.1, forward strand.
TATTCAAGGGTTTGATTCCACTTTCTAGGAGCCATACACAATGTTACAAAGAGATGGAGGCTGAAACTTATTTCTTTGTTGCTTCTTCTCCATGACAAGAGATGAAAGCGGGGTTCTCTAACTCTTGAGATATATGTTAATAGCAGATGGATCCCTCATGGGTGGTCAGGTGGCCACAGATTACTGTACTGCCTTGTTGGGTCTGACAATGAGGTCTCCAGACTTTGAGAGGGATAGAGAGATTGTGTGGGAGAGCACTAGGAGAGTGGTCACAAAGAGCATGAGGAGACATTTAATGGCCCCATTTTCAGAGGGGATAGTGGAGGCTTTGTTGGCACTACCATTATGGAAGTGTTTGGGAGAGGGAAGTTTGGACAAGGCTTTCTTTTTGAGCTACTGGGATGTGATCAGGACAGGACTCTTAGCAGCATTTCAGGAACTTATGGCATTTGGATATATGCCAGAGAGACTGTCTAAGGGATTGATTCACCTTATTCATAAAGGTAGTGGGAGAGACATTGGAGATCACCCGATGGAGATTGATCGCTTTGCTTGGAACAGCATATAAAATCCTAGCCAAAGTGATCAGTTTTGGATTCTCTCTCCTGATATTAAACATTATTTCCCCTACCTGGGCTGGTTTTGTTTGGGGGTGCAACATCCTGGGCAGTATTTTCACCTTTTGAGAGTCCATAGCTCCTGCATGATCCAGGGGACAAGATCTCATTGTTCTGCTTCTCTATTTCAAGAAGGCTTATGATAGAGTTGATTGGGGCTTGATTACCATGCTGAGGATGATTTTTCCAAAGCAGTAATTCAAAGGTGTATTGGCTCTTTACTAATCAGCTCACAGCCAAGGCCTTATTTGTGGAGGCAAAGGTGACAGATTTAGCATTCGGAGTTCAGTGAGACATGAATGCCCCTGCGCCTCTCCTTTTCTTATTTGTTGCAAAGGCCATGAGCTACCTTCTAAGGGATAGAGCTACTGGCATTCCAGGCATCAGACTTCCCATCCCAGATTGAGGAGTTGCTGGATGTAGAGTTTGCAGATGACATAGCTGTTTACCTGGATGAGGGTGAGGAGAATTTTCAGGCCTTTCTTGCTGTGACGGGGATCTTTTATCGAGCCTTAGGAGCTCTTATTGATTGGCACAAATCCTATTTATGGATTTTGGGTTTGTGATGCTTAACAACTAGACTGGAAGCCACATGAGAATTTCACTTGGGTCTTGCATGGCACTTATACTGAGATACTCAGGCTGCCGCGTACGCATTGATAGTTCTTCAGAAAGTGGTTGGCACCCCTACTACTTAGCATAAGGCAGCAGCTATTATATTGGAGCACTACAAGATTTTCACTCGGAGGAAGGGTAGTGGCAGATTAAGTTTTGTTGGCCACTATGTGGTATATTACTTCTTGTCAGACCTTCTCCAAGGCATGTATTGGCTAGGTGAAGCAACTTCTCAAGAGTTTCATTTGGTCAAGCAGAGATGGTAGCCCCACGAGAGCTAAGGTAGCCAAGATCTCTAGCTGCCATGTGTCAATGCCCAGTAATTCAATCATAGAGATAGCCAGAGAAGAAGCAACTAAGGATCCAAAGCATTAACATATACGAAAGGAGATCCTATCCCGAGAGATAAACCCTAAACTCAAGCTCAAGTATTTGAACTTCTCTATAGATGGACTTGTCTACTTCAAGACAAGACTGTGCATACCCTCAAGTCAAGCACTCAAAAAGAAGATTCTATGGGGAGCCCATGATTCCCCATTCTCAAAACATCCATGCTGTGCGTAGACTCTCAATGCTGTCTAAGAAGAAGCTATCACTGGGAACAGCTCAAAGGAGGCGTACTTAAATATATCACTAAATGCTTGAGCTGCCAATGGGTAAAAGCTGAACGTGTCAAGATGCTGGGAAAGCTGGTCACAAAGAGAGGCCCAGCTTGTGGACATGAGAATTTATAGTAGTTTCATGGCTATCTTATGGCAGGTCAGCTTGTGAGCAGGACTATATGTCAGATTTCTCACAAGCAGTGTGGAGTCAGGGACATTGTCATAGATTGGAGCTCATAGCTAGCATTGTTGCTTGGTACATATGGACAGCCAGATTTAGATAGGCTATTGATTTTCTGGGCATATCTACTATAGAGACTCTCTCCAGGATCTGGACAGATATTGTGCATACCCTCCATGGGAAATGGGAGAGACTACAAGGTAGTTTAGAGACTATGAGGAGGAAGAGAGATGCTTTTCTCAGGACATAGAATTTTGGGACTTTCTTCCTGTTCCAGACCTAGATGGTTCTAGCATTATAGACCTCATGAGCAAATGCCTGCATTTTCCTGTTTCTGACCTTGGGTGGGTTGGACGACAGTACTTTCGAGCTTTTCTCAGTGTCGACTAATTGTAATCTTCGTGGTTGCTCAGACTTTGGCTGCGTTTGATCAGATTTTCCCTCTTTCAGTAGTTGTTTTTGTGATCAGCTGTCTTTACACTACATGTGAGCTCTTGACAGTGCGGTCTCTACTGATACCAGTCAAGTATCAGTGCCAAAAGGCAAAACACATTTCAAGTTTTGGTCAATAAAGCAACCAAACCTCACTCCAGCTTGGCACTAAGAAAGCAAGGAAGAATAAATTAACTCTAAGCTTGGAATTCTCAATGCAATAGTTAGGTATTACACTTTTATTGATGTTGAAATTGTGGGCTCTATGGTTGGCTTCTCCTCTCAATCCCTTCAGTCTTAGTGCACATGTCAAAGCTGCTTTGTTTTTTCTCCTCCCGTAATGGGGGATTATATTATATCAAATCACATGGAATACAAAAAGTCACTTCAAAGAAGCAAAAGAAATTGCTGTATGCTAAGGAACCAAATCCTTCCTAGGGAGAATGTTTGCATGTTGAAGGAGATCTAACTACCAATGTAGAAGACCCTTGAGTCTAGATATATGTCCGTGGACACCAAAGTCCGAATCAAAAAAAATTCAGATGACCCAATCATGCCAACAGCCCCAAATTTTGAAAAAGTGGAATAGTATTTTCATATGTGGCAGCGTGGGTCCAGACTGTGCTTATGTATTCAATTTTTAGATACTTACACTTTACATTATAGCAATAATCTCATTTATGACTTGAGATTCACAATCAGGAGTTTTATCCAGGTTCTCATGCTTAAATATTTTCTTAACTGCTGATTTATGTTAGGAAAGCCTAGCACTAGCAACAATATGGTGCATTGGGGAATATGGGGAGATGCTTATAAACCATGGTGGAGAGTTGGAGACGGAAGATCCAATTACTGTGAGTAGATTGTGACCAGTTGGCATGGTCTATTTTTCCTTTTTAGTTTCAATTAACATTATGTCCTCCTCCTCCAGGTTACAGAGCTCGAAGTTCTGGATGTGTTGGAAATGTTTGCCGGTGATTTACAGACTAGCCCAACAATTAAGGCATTTTGTCTGATAGCTTTACTAAAACTATCATCTCGTTATCTCACATGCACAGAGTAATTATTATCAACCTCTATCTCAATTGTTAGAGTGCTTATTATCATTCTCTCTCATTTCCGGAAAGTAGTCAATATAAATCTTCTGACTTTCCTGTAGACATTAAAATAAGTATATAACATGCTGACTGTTCTCATTGTTGTTTTAATGTTAGACAAATTCAGGAGTTCATTTCAAAGTACACAGACAATTCTCTTCTAGAGCTGCAGCAAAGATCTGTTGAGTTTAATGCTTTAATCTCGAAACATCAAAATATCAGGTCTAGAAAGCTTCTCCCTTGTAGTGTCATTTCACGTTCAAATAGAATTGAATTACTTCAGGATCTTTAATAAAGTGTCTATCTTCAGGAATGCACTTGTGGAGAGAATCCCTGTGCTAAATGAAATAGACTATCAAGGCAAACGACCAGATCCTGCAGTTGCAGCACTTGGTCCTACAGCTAGGGTTGCATCCCCACCACCCCTTAGTAAAAGCAGTTCTCCCAAAATAGATGATAAAATGGACACTTTGAATCTCATGAATCTTTTTGACTTCAACTGTGAGAAGGGAGTTTCTAAAGCTGCAGAAAGCAATACTCTACAGGATATGCTAAATGTAGATTCCAAAGCTGCAAAATCCTTACCAACTGACAGCTCTTCTTCAAGTAAAATTCTTTTTAGCTGTTGTCAAGACCGGAAGGATTTCATGAATCGCTCTTTTCAAAGCTCATCTATTATATGCAACTTGAGTATCTTAGGGCCAAATCATTGTATTTTTGAAAATTTATCATTCTTAATAATTTGTCTTATTTGCCAGTTCTATTTTTATAGTAGACCCTTTTTTACTTTGGTTTTGGTTCCAATACTTCATACACTTCTTTACAAACAAAAATGTGAGATGCCTTAGCCATAACCCTAAACGTTTGAAACAAAGATGCTTACAAGATGAACTTGAAAAAAGAGGTTAAAATAGTGGTCCAAGCACAGGGGTTCTTGTTCACATCCGAAATGTCCATTCATGCACCTGCCTATCCCCATCAAATCTATGGCCTTCTACTCCCAACACATGCTAGCCTCACAATTTGCTCCCATATCTTATTTCCAATGTCAAGTGCCCCTTGATCCACCTATTTTCCCATTTCTTGCTCCTGTAATTTTTGTCGTTTACTCCCTTGGTTCTACTCTTGCTAGCTTGACTCTTGCCATGTGCTCCCTTGCCTTCGCTACACCGTCTACCACTTGCTCTCCTTACTAGCATTGTAACACGCCCAACCCCACCCTTGCTAGTGTGTGTTGCATCATGGCTTCTCCTTTCTTTGGCATCTTGCAGCTCCTTCAAGAGGAGGTAATCAAAGAAGAATGCGCAATGGCCAATGCTAGTGCAACCCACGGTTGCACATAGTCTTTTATCTTACATGTTCATCTTTTTTAGGAATATCTCCAAATGGTCAAGGCTATAGAGGAGTATGAGGAGACTTCCTGTCTTCGTGCTAGGCCATGGGTCACTTAACTTAGCAAGCACAACTCCATGATTCTCTTCATTCTCCCCTTCGTATTGACACCTTGTGCATCACTGAGGCTATATGGCTATTTGAGGGGTTAATATGCCCCCTCTCCAATAGCCCTATTTTTTTTTGCATAGAGGGCCAGTGTCACAAAAAGAATGTATCTTTAACTTAATGCTCTTTGGATACTTAGGTTGTGACACTTAAGTTACACACATGTGAGATTAAGTTAAATGTGTGTCATAGTGACAAACAATCCTGGCTTTGGCAGCAAGGGATTTTAGTAAAATTTGTGATGGATAGGGGCTGGAGGGGTGCCTAAATTAGATCTTGGTCAAGGAAATTGAATTTCCCCTTGAAAATGGCTTTTGTTGTCATGGAGTTTAGAGATTTAAATGAATTAACGTCCTAGACTAAGGTTTGTGGAAAATTTCAACATTTTCAAGTTCAAAGAGATTAGGAAAAACTTGTTGAATCTTGTTCAAGCAAAAAAATGGACCCAACAGCTCCTACCAATGCACCGCTGCTCCCTCGCACCCCGCCATCCAACTAGAGTGTCCCCCCGCCACTGTCCCGTGGCACCCTGCTCTCCCGCCCAAAGCCCCTCCTCCCTCATGATGCGCTTGCCCCTATGGAGCACAGCCCCGACCTACCACCCCCCCCCCCCCCCCCCCCCCCCCCCCCCCCCCGCCTCGTCCGCCTATCCCCCCCGCCTGATCTACCGCATCCTCCACCTGACCCCCCGCCTGACCACCCAGATCCTCCGCCTGACCCCCCCTTCTCCTCCCCCACCTGACCCACCGCCTGATCCTCCACACCAGCTCCTCCCCCCCTCCTGATCCCCCCACCTCCTCCGCCTAATCTCCCCCCCCCCCCCCACACCTCTTCTATCCTGCGGCCCTAACTCTCGCAGACTCACCACTTGCACTGTGCCCGTGGCGAGCCGGCCGTCAGTGGGGTTCAGCACCTCCCCCACTGTCAAAAAACAGCATTCCCCCCTCCCCTCCTCGCCATCGTTCCCTCGCCCCTCTAGTAGCACAATAGCGTGTTTGGTAGGTTCTCAGCAGGGACGCACAATGGAAACCTCTAGTCAGACGTTGGTGCATTCTGCGAGTGCCCTCCACTCAAACACCTTGTGCATCTTCCTCTCTAAGGAACAACTCTTAGCCATCCGTGCCACAGAGCTAGAGCTAAAAGAAACAGCGATCTTTGGTCAGGTCATAGGACACTCTCCATCTAGGGCCTAGCTTCGAGACTAGCTTCACTCCACGATGTGCATTGGCACTGCGCACATCGCTGAGGCGGTTCTCATGGGTGAAGGGATCTTCATGGTACGACTCACCTCAGGAAACATAGCCCGTGAGCTAGTGGATAGCTTATCCTATGCTTCCACGAAGGGGGTCATATACATGGTTCCCTCGTACAGTGGCTTCACATTGGAGGCATGCGCGCTCCATAACAGGTTTCTTAGACATCCGGTCACCGTACTCTTCCCCGGACTAGTAGTAGAGTACCACTAGTTAGTGGAGGACTTTGGACGCCTCTTCAACACTATCCTTCCCGCCTCCTTTGCGGACACAGTGACAACTATAGGAGTCCCAAAGGTACGGGTGGTAATGAAAGATACAAAGAATATACCACAATTTCTCGAGATTGAGGCAGGCGGACACTCTTCCAAGTAGCAGGTTATTGTGACTGGGCAACCAAGGCAGTGGCTGCGTTGCCATGACTTTGGGCATCAAGGAGCAGATTGCACGCGCTTTGGAGCCAAGGCAGCTTCGCCGACAGGCCCATAGATGGACACTAATGGTTTTACATGGGTCCAGCGACAACAAAGAAGGAGATGGCAGGGGGAGCCCCAGTCAAAGACCCCTCAAACACAGCCATGGCAGCAGTGGCCAAGCTGCATGATGGACATTAACTAGTGGGCTAGTGCCGAGGTCCCACATCTGAACATTATCTTTCGAGCCCCTCTATAGTGGAGAGCTCCGATGGATGTGATCGAGTGGCCCCTGGCATAGGCGGCCCATTTCTACCAGTGTACAGAGTCACGCTTCTCAGCCTGCTGGCTGATAGACTCCCTGGTGGTACAACCAGGTGCATCTATGACCCCCATGGTTCGCCCGAGCGCTACCATGGGGGAATGGAGTTCACCGTCCAGGCCGCAGCAAAGCGTATCCGCATGCCCCATAGCTCTTCTTCTTCGTCAACAGCTTCCACACCGAACAGATGCCTGTTCGGTCAGTCATAGGTTTCCCTATGAGTTTACATCTTGCATCCTGGAATGTGAATAGCCTCCACTACAGTGGGGCACGTGGTTCCAGGAAGTTGATTGTTCGGTAGGAGTTGTAGCCTACCCTCACCGGACGGATCAACATCTTACTTCTATAGGAGCACAAGCTCACACCCGCCTAGGCCCATCAGGTGGGGAAGATACTCCCAAGCAGTTCACACGCTTACTGAGAGCACACCATGGTGCCCATGGCAGGAGTAGAGGTGTATGCATCTCTATTGGCGCGAGCCTCACTGCCTATGTACGTGACCACGGAACGATTGTAGCAGGGAGGGTTCTATGGATCAGATTGGATATTGGGGACTCGTGCCTTGGATTTCTCAATGTCTATGCCCCTACTGAGGTTAGGGCACGCAGCAGGTTCTAGGTGGAGATCGTAGTAGGACTCCTAGAGATGGACCCTAGATTGTTGGAGGAGACTTGAACAACCTGGAGGCCTTAGAGGACTAGCAAGGTAGAGGTAGAGACTACGAGGGTATGGCTGGGGAGGAACAAGAGGCATGGGAGGTCTTCCTACTGGTAGGAGGAGCACGAGATGCTTGGAGAGACCCAGCTTTCCACAAGAGGGAGAGATTGTTGGACTTCTCTTGGCAATACAGGCGGCTAGGCGGAGCGGCTGGACAGGTTTTAAGTGGGAGAGTGGGGATGCTCTTGCAGAGGCCAAGTAGGGCAGTTGGTTGGCACCACTTTGTCTGCGGGTTCTCCTGACACTTGATGCCCCAGCCTCTGCCCTAGACACACGATCTTGCCAGATCCCTAACTCCATCTACAGGAGGGAGGAGGTGAAGAGACAAATTGAGCAGCTCTAGACTAGGGAGTGGTACAGGAGGGACCGGATCGCAGAGGAGGTTGCAGAGGTCCTAGCCGAGTCAAGCAGTATCTGCCAAGAGGCATCCCTACAGGCTAGGTAGCAAAGCTGGGAGGAGGAGAGAGCACTACGGCAAGACCTAGCAGCCACGCAGAGACTACTACAGGAGGCACCAATGGATCCCATTCTCCACACACAGGAGGTGCGCGCACGAGCAGCCCTCGCCGGCCTAGAGGACAAGCACTCGGAGTTTTCCTTCTGCACCTCAGCAGCCTTTTGGGCGCGGAAGGGGGACACAATGTGCAGGGAGTTTTTCCAAGTGCATGAGCCTCGCACCTCAGGAGAGCAGATACGCAACCTCCGGGATCAGTATGGGAGGATTCACTCTAGCCCAGATGAGGTGAAGGATATTGCCACTAACTACTACAGACACCTTTTCCAGCAGGAGACAACCTCAACCAAAGGACAACGATGCAAACAGCAGGTCTAGGACCACACCCCGTCCCTCGTCACAAAGGAGATGGGACGCTCCCTCCTAGACCCCTTCACAAAGAAGAAACTAAAGGAGGCTTTCCATGCACAGGATGGGCAGAAATTCTCGGGAGAGGATGGTTTTTCTAAGGCCTTTTTCACTGCCTACGAGGAGGTGGTGAAGGACCCCTACTACTGGCCTTTTAGGAGATTTTCAGCTCAGGACGAATGTGAGGGAGTCTATCAACAGGTCTTATCAGTCTCCTCCCCAAAGGGGGAGACTGCATGGAGCTATCCCAGTGGAGACTGATCACCTTGTTGTCAATGGCCTATAAGGCACTGGCCAAGATGATTGATAGGCGACTTTGCCTTGTGTTACCAGACATCATTCATGACACATAGACAGGTTTTGTCCAGGATAGGAGCATCCTAGACAATGTCTTCACCTTCTTTGAGGCGACAAAGTGGGCCCAGCACAGTGGTCAGGGATTGGCTACAGGAATTGGCAGTACTACTCCTGGATTTCGAGAAAGCCTATGACAGGGTTAACTGGGACTTCTTAGAGGGCACCATGGTGAGGTTGGGCTTTCCTCAGGCATGGATCCACGGTGTCTCCACACTCTACACATCGGATACCAGCAGGGTTCTCATAGGTGGCACATGGGGGGAGTTTCGACTAAAGAGATCAGTCCGGCAGGGCTGACCTCTGACCCCGTATATGTTCCTACTCCTTGTAGAGGCAATGTGTCACTTCCTCAAGTCGCGTGTGAGCGGGATACGTGGCCTCCAACTTCCAGTGAGAGAGGAGACAGAGCTGTTAGACTCAGAGTATGCAGATGACACAGCACTCTACATAGAGGACGATGAGTTGATGCTAGAGTGAGACTAGCTCTCGAGGTGTTTTGCACTGCAACCGGAGTGAAAATCAACCGGCGAAAGTCGGTTGGGGACCCGGACTTTAGCACGGAGTGGAGCATCCACTTCGGATTCAAATGGGTGTGCAGAGGGCAATAGACCGTCCGTTACCTAGGGTTCCAAGTGGGACTCGACATCACTCCTACCCAGCAGTTTCTTCCAATCCTCAACTCTATTTGGTGGAAGCTGACCTACTGAAGCATTGCCTGCCTTTCCCTAGTGGCCCAAGCCCTGGTGGTCAACTAGGTCCTCTTAGCGGCAGCTTGGTACATCGCCTCTCGTGTTGGTGCTTTTCCTCGTCCTATGTAGTTCAATTTCGCCGCCTAGTTCGGAATTTTCTCTAGGCCCGGTTAGACGGTTCCAGGGACTCTCAAGCCAAGGTAGCATGGGTGACCATCATCTTGCATCGGTCAAAGGGAGGGCTTGGGATCATAGACCCAGAGTATCGGAGCTTGGCCCTTTTGGGCAAGCTAGTAGTCCACGGTCTCACACCAAGAAGGAAAACCTGGAAGGTCCTACACCAGGAGGGTCTCTAGGAGCGTAGACCTAGAAGGTCCTACTGCAGGAGGGTCTCCAAGAATCCTGACCAAGGCTTTGTGGTGATTGGATGCCATCCTTGAGATGGATATTCATAACGGCCCAGATCACGTCCCCCAGATCCTCCTTCCTGAAAGGTCCTACTGCAGGAGGGTCTCTAGGAGGGCAGACCTGGAAGGTCCTACTGCAGGAGGGTCACCAGGAGTGCAGACCGAGGCTTGGCGGTGACTGGAGGCCATCCTTGAGATGGATCTTCACGACGGCCCAGATCACGTCCCCCAGATCCTCCTTCCTCCGCAGCCTACTTTGTGTGTGGCAGGGCCTTCGTAAGGCCCTAGTTCAGACCTCCACAGCTTGCCAGGAGGAGATAGACCGCCATCCGGTGATCTGGAACCCCCAAGTCAGAGATCGGGACAAGGTACAGATTGGCAAGTGCCCCCACATCCAATGGGCTGGTTGAGAGGCCGTCCCTGCTCGTACCATCAGGACATGGCGGGAGGTGTACAAGATAGTGGACTAGGAGGTGTTGCAGTAGGCATCAAGTTGTCAGAGAGCAGGAGGAGAAGGGAGATTGACGCAACGATACCTCAGGAGTGGCTTGACTCCCTGATACGAGAGGCAGTAGAGCCTGGTGAGGTATGGGCTACTAGATTTTCACCAACAGGTATCCCCCTACAGGTGGCAGGTAGAGTAGGCAATGCCCCACATGGGACTTTTTTCACCGTTCAGGAGGGGGGCGTCTTGTCCTTGACAGAGGACAGCAGGATGAGGGGATAGTTGTCCTTCCATGGAGAAGGATTCGGATGGTTGGCCTTTAGGGGAAGACATGGCATCTGGACCCTTATGTATTCTAGGAGTTCCAGGAGTGGCGCTTCTGGATATAGGAGAGCAGGCCACTTGATGAGTTGGAGTGGGACCCTTGAGAGTGGCTATGGCCAACCACTGCGGTCGCCAAGAAGCCACCGAGGTTCCTGGAGTACACAGCCAGGATTGGCAGACACATACTGATGAAGGAGGACATGGACTAGGCGCCTTTCCGTAGCAGTTACTAGGCAGAGCATAGCATCACGGATGCTTTCCGGTGGACTTTTTGGCGCTGCCTATGGGATAGTTGGAGGCTGAGGAGGGTATCATATTTCTTATGGATGTTGGCACATGGAGGCCTGGCAGTGGGGAGTTGGCTAGCCCAGATGTAGAAGGATGGAGGGTGTAAATGCTGCAGGCAACAGTTTTTGGAAACTCCAAAGCACTGCCTTTGGACGTGTGAGGCAGCACAGCTCGTGTGGAAAGGAGTATGCCGCATTCTCCGTCGTCTTGCGCCCAACCTTGGATGTATCTCATGGGGAGCTTTCCGCTGGTAGGCAGTCACAAGGCCGTCACCTTTTATATGAGGCCGGGATGCAAGACACGATCTTCATCATTGAGGCTAGATAGTGCACAATGGTTGGCTTGGAGGCTTTACCCATCCTGCAGGTACTGGAGCCCACAGCAGATCACTTTGAGGTATGGGAGATCGTAGGGAGTCTTACTTGATGGCACATCTAGAAGGCGCATTGTCTGGAGGTTTTTGGCAGGGAGAGACTTTCAGTATAGGCAACTTTGGTAGAGCTCTGGACCTCCATCATGCACTCCCTCCGCAGCCGATGGGACCAGGTGCAGGGCAAGTCTCGAGCTCGTCAGGGGCTCCATTTTCACTTTAGGTGCACGTGGGCCGGCCAGGACCTATTCTTCTTGATGCATGCAAGCAGCCCCCAGATGGCGATACCCCCCCCCCCCACCAAAATGGCTTCTTGCTTCCATCCCCCCTAGACCGCCTTGAGAGGCTTGTACACATGATGTATTTATGACCTTGCACCAGGTCTAGCTAATCTATTGAGCATGAGCATTCCGTTGTAATCAGTTTTTTTAAGTAATATAATCGGCCACATTTTACTTGCAAAGAGATTAGGAATTTAATATTGAGACTGCACGGCATTAAATGTTATTAAAAATGAGAGCATGGACAAAAGGCTAGGCACAACTTGTTTTTGCATGTGGAAGCCCCAATGAAAATTTCTTGTCATAAGAATAAGAAGTGAACTTAATGATTTAATTAAACTTCACTAGGATTTTTAACTGAAATTACTTTAATTTTGGTATCCTTAGCTATTGCCATGGTGACATGACCATTGTATTGACAATGAAGGATTTGACACTGGTCATGCAGTGGACAAGTGTATAGGATATGTGGTATGAGAGCAAGGAAAATAACAAGATACAATGTGAAACTTTCATTAAATTAAAAGTTAGCACCTTACAAGTGAGTTACATTGAAAGGTTCAACATGTAAAGAGCTTATTTAGGGCACTTAAGTTATAAAGCAAGGGTCAATTTTGGGCTGCATGCAAGTGTATCTTCTATGTTGGTCTATTTTTCTCCTATTTTGGGCCACTTGGGGAAGATTTGAGGGTGGAAAACTCCGTTGTGAGTAGGGAGAGACATGCTGAAGATTTAAAACAGCAGGGCAACCTGATCTGGAACTGATTTTGGGGCTGTAAACAGTAGGAAACCCTCAAAACAAGGTCATTGATAGTTGCTGGTGCAGAAATTAGGGTTTCAGATAGCAGCAAAACCCTAAAAACCAGTCGGTGACCTGAATCTCTCTTTAAGATAGGGGATTGTTGTTACAACACTTTCTTGGCATCGGATTGAATGTTTGTCTCTCTTCTGTCCTTCTCCATCATCTCAGCGGATCTGAAGACATTTAGTATTGTTTTGCTAACTTCAGACCTAATTACAATTGTAATTAGGGTTTATCAAATGTCTCAAGTGGTATCCATTGAATCTCAAGCATTCTTAGTTTTCTCAGCTATTTGAAGGTGGACAGCAGTGTTTATGCTGTCAAGACCCTAATTTACATAAAAAATTAGGGTTCCTCAGCCACCTCGAAGTGTGTGCCCATTAAATAGAAGCCTAAAGATTCAATCAGCCACTAGAGTATAACCAATTACAGCAGATCTTGTAGAGATTGTTTATCCACGTTGAAGTTGACCCACATGCATTTGTTTCTATTCAATTTGTGCCCAAATTGTGCTAGAACCAAGGAGAAAATTGGATCATGATGATATTGGTTATTGGTGACAACCCAAAATATTGGAATTTGTTAGAGAGATCAATCCACATCTCAGTGCATTACAAATTCATAGCAATACAAGTTAAAGAAATACCACAAGGGGCACCAATTTTTGGGCCAATTGGGTGTTGATTGTCCAAGATTTTTGTGGTAAAGTTTTATTTCAGATTTGTGAAGTCATTTGCTTGATGTAAAGTGTTAAATTGGGTTATCTATCACCCTTTCTGTGAGGAAAAGATGGTTTCATGGTTCCATTCCCAATACATTAATTGAAGGCTTTGACTTTTATTTAGTAGTTTGATGCGGCATACTTAGGAGGGAACTTCACTGAGTCATCAAAAGTGTGGTAGGGAGTCACATTTTCCAAGGGTAGTGCATTGTAGTGGTGGACATTACTTTTAATACAAGGTAGAGCGCCGTCAACATGGGTATAGTTTAAGCAAGTGTTTGATTCTACATGTTTGACGAGTACTTTGAAGTGGGTGTAGGATTGCTTGGCATAAGTTGGATGCTTCTCAATGCAAAGCAATACAATAAGAAGTTTTGGGAGGCATTGCTTCTTGCTACTTCCTATTATGTTGTCTCCCTTTTGGAACAAATAGAGAAACATTGTATAAGAGAAAAAGTCCCAAGGATATGTGTGGTCTCCAAAAGAACAAATGCATAAAACCTAGTGGAAGTTTCGAGACAAGTGAAGTTAAAGGTGAAGTTTCCATGTGCTACTTACTTAGATTTCAATACTATTTTACCTATAGATGAATACAAATGGATGGAGGAGTGTTTTAGTTATTTAGATTTGGTAGAGCATAGAAGGTTCAGAGTATTGCTTGATACTCAAGGGGGATGTTGCACCTCCACTTCCCTAGTGATGGACAGCTTAGTTATATAGTGGATCTTGAATGTACTTGGTTTGCATCCAAGGTACTATATGCTGATAGTATTTCTGCCATTGGGATCACTATTTTGTGTACTAGTCATTGTGGTTTGGAATGCAAATGAGTATAGTTTGCACCTAGGCTCTAAAACTATACATTTGCAAGGTTGCTAGTATACATGGAATACATGGAATCATGGCTGTCAAGTACAAAAGTTACAATACTGTACGGTACATTAAAATATAGTACTAATGAAACTTTAAGATTTTGTAAGGTATAGTGCGATATTAGTATGAAAAAAAAATCAATTTGATTATTTTAGACTAAAGATGATAGAATAGATGTTAAAGTCTGACTAGCAATGCTATTAGAGTATACAAGATGAATACTTGATAGTAAGATGCCAAAACCTTATGCAACATATGTAACATGCACTATTATTACCTACAACTTATAAGTATATAGATGGGAGTGAATATGTCATACATGAATGATCATACAAATAAGAGAAGTGTAAGCTTTAGAAAGAAAGAAAGAAATAAATAAAGAAATATATATTAACGTCTACATAAGGCCAATGTGGCCTATGAGACAAAATCCACGAGGCCTGTTAAGGTCTCCTTGTCTTTTCTCCTTTCTCCTTTGATTGCATCCTAGCAAGAGATGTCACGTTTTGCAGTTTGGCGCCCTTCTGATTTTCGTAAGGAGTGTTGAGAAACCCTTCACCCGCAGTTTGCATTTTGTGTTTAGGGTTTGCAGCCCCAAAAAGGGGTGCCATCCTAGACTAATTGTGCCTATTTATAGGCCACTCTCTCATTCATTCCTTACGGCTAATTCATTCAGTCTGTCACCTCTTCTCTCCAGCCTCTCCACTACCCTCACACCCCTTCAGGAGGACATTGCGGTTCGTGGTTCGTAGCTGTCTTCATTATCTTCCTTGTGCTACGGCACCCTTGTTCCCTTGTATCACTTTCACTCCATGATTCAGAACTTCATCCTTCTATTCATTAGAGTTTCTTCTCTCTTCTCTTCTCTTCTTCATGTTTGCCAAGTTCACTCCGTGTTCCTCCCCGCAAACCCTATTGTCTCACTGGTACGTCATCTTTTGACATGGTATCAGAGTTGGATTTACTCACCTAGCAGTGAAGATCCTCCACTCCAGTGAAGGCAAACACCGGTGGTGGGTTCAACATCCACTTCTCTTCTTCTTCCGCTGCATCAAAATCTCGTTTTTGCAGATTTCAAGTGTTTTAGCTTGCTCCCCATACCCCGTTCGCGGAGGACATCTCAGCCGAAGCTGTCCATTGCTATCTCCATCAGTTGGCGCTTGATTTCCAGCCCTCTTCACGCAGTTTGGAGCTGATTCCAGCAAGGCGACTGCTATTCCTGTGCAGACCTACTGCCGTACAGCCTGCCACATCATCACAGTCTTGTTGCCTGCATTTTTAGTCTTTCTCTCACCTCCTGCTTGCGTTTTTAGTCTTTCTCTCTCCTCACCTATGTTTTTCTACTGGTTGCAACCTCATACTGTTGGTCGCATCCTCCTCCCACTAGCAGCTCACTTCCAGCCCTTCCACTATCTTCCCACCCCTTGAGGCAGACATTGCGGTTCGTGCTTCACATTGCCCTCACACCCCTTGAGGCGGACATTGTGGTTCGTGGTTCGTGGTGGCTGACCTCTTCCTTCTTTAGCAAGGCACACTAGTATCCATGGCTTCTTTACCGACAGATTGCCTTTCTACTGGGTGTTCCTACTACGGCACGAATGGTCATCCCACCGAAGACTATCGACATCGACCTTTGCTCCCCACACCTCCGGAGTACATGCATCTTCCACCAGGCACTCCTTGTGCCACCTCTCCTTTCTGGGCCACCGAGATCGTTCTGCATCGGGCTATCACAGTACTATGCTCAAGGCAATAAGACCCATCCAATGCCCACTAAGTCCTTTCGAGCACATGGAGGATCGATTGGCGCTACGACCTCCTAGAGATTGTCGCAATGCCAGCGGTAGTCTTCTCCCACTTATTTTCAGGTGCAGTGGCTTCCACGCCCTACAGATCTGCAGTCCGCTCCATCGAGAGACAGTGATTGTTTAATACCGTCTCCTCGTCAGTCTGCTTCTTCGAGAGACAATGGCTGCTCGACTCCTTCCTCTTCTTTGGCTACCCAATCTGCTCCACTGAGAGACAGTGACTATTGCCCACCTCTTGCTCATTCTGAGCCCCACCCTTCCCCACCCTCGACTACTCAAGTTTAAGAGGCTACCTCTGGGAGCTCTTCAGCACCCCAGATACCTTCTTCAGCACGATCGGCGGTACTTCCTTCATCATCAAACATTTTGGAGTCCGTGATCCATGAGTTTTTGGATTCCCTATCTACTTCAGAGGGGGATGTTATTTCTTTGTCCTCAAAGCATCTACTTCTTCTTTGACTGTAGCAGTGACCCCTCCACCTCCCAACTCAGAGAGGAAACCTACTCCACATGAAGTTCTTCACCCATCCTCTACTTTCTTAGGGTGGTTGTCTTTGACTAGTCATCTCTTTTATTGATATCCAAGATCTTCAGGTACCACCTAGATCGGGACCTCGGAGGTTCAGCCATGATTGGGTGATGAGGCCTTCGTATTCCTTTCAACATGGATGCACGGAGCTAGTGGCTTCTCTCCCGAGGTTAAGTTTCGGGTTCTCCAGTTCACTCTGTCTACTGTTCTTTACTGTAGGTTCCCTTTCCGGTGGAAATCTTGGATCTTCGGGATCCTCTACATCTTCTTCCTTCTCTTCTTCTTGCCTTCGTCCCTTGGTCAGCATGGAACTACCTCCCGAGATCGAGTACGGGCATATCCTTATGGTTCTTGGCACTACACAAAGTCTGACATTCCTCCTATGCATTGCATGATTTCATCATCTTTGTACTAGGGCGCTTGGGCAAGTGAACAATTTCCCCACGAGGGACACTGTCCCAATTTGCGTTTTTGCGTTTCTGCGTTTTGCGTTTAGGGTTTGCATTTATGGTTTGCAGACCCAAAAAGGGGCGCCATCCTAGACTGATTGTGCCTATTTATAGGCCACTCTCTCATTCATTCCTTACGGCTGATTCATTCAGTCCGTCACCTCTTCTCTCTAGCCTCTCCACTACCCTCACACCCCTTCAGGAGAATATTGCGGTTCGTGGTTCGTGGCTATCTTCATCATCTTCCTTGTGCTACGGCACCCTTGTTCCCTTGTATCACATTCACTCCATGATTCAAAACTTCATCCTTCCATTCATTAGAGTTTATTCTCTCTTCTCTTCTCTTCTCCATGTTTGCCGAGTTCACTCCGTGTTCCTCCCCGCAAACCCTACTATCTCGCTGGTACGTCATCTTTTGACAAGGAGGAGAATTCACTACAAGGAGAGGTGCTGGCTACCTCTAGGTTGTTGGATTGGCTTGATTAAGACTTGCAGCAAGATAAGTTTAATCAGATGGCTCGTTTGGGGTTGCAGACAATCCATGATGGTGTTATTCCTGGGCAGCCCTGACTTTACTCTTTCCAGCGCATTCATTAGCACTTTCAGGTGCCTCGTGGTTATCATGATATTTGGTCGTCCTTACACGACAAGCTTCTGAGGTTCTCTCCTTTGCGTGCTTATTAGCTAATCAGATCTATCATCAGATGGTCAAGGCCAAGAGATGGGTCACTGGAAAGGCTAATAAATTATGGCATATTCGAGACAGCAAAAAGAAGTGGCAGGAAAGATTCCTCCAACTTTGGAAGTCTAAGGTTCCTTATCACGGTAAAGTGTTCATGTGGACGTTGCCTATTGGGGGTCTTCCAACTGGGGATGTGTTGCGTGCTCGCAAGATCTCCCATGGTCGCTATGTATTTTGCACTACATGTGATGAGACATTGCTTCATCTCTTTATCTCTTGCCCTGTTGCTCAACAGATTTGGAGTTTTGTTTCCTGTGTGTGGTCCTCCATGACTCAGCAGCAAATATCAGCTCATTCATGGATTATGGGAAGGATGCCTTCTATGTCCACCTTGCAATCAGATTATTCCTACCTTTTCCATTTCCTTCGATGGACAGCTCTATGCAATGTTTGGCATACTCAGAATGCCTTTATTTTTTATTCTACCTCGGGCATCCAAGGTCATGCGTCCCATGTTCGTGGTTTAGTGTTGTGGCAAATCTCCTCTCTGGTTTTAACTGATCTAGTTCTTCTTGACATTGTTGCTCCCTGGTTGGATATTGTTCGCTCCAATCCAGCTGTCCTTTCTGTGTGATATTTATGTGATAGGGTCTTGGTAGCCTTTCACCTTGATTTGTATTTGGTCTGATTTCTTAGCTGACCTGATGGTCTGATGTAAATATTGCTACTTAATTCAATTATTTTCACAAAAAAAAGAGAGAGAAAGAGAGAGAAACAAACAAACAAAGAGTATATTAGCATCTCTAAAAGGCCAATGTGGCCTATGAGACCAAAGTGATACATACAATGATGGTGTGTTTCTCATCTCGAACGAGAAAATATGAAAACCATGCCTATGAGATTGAAAAGTGAAATAGTATCCCATAAAAAGAAAACATGTCGATGATCTAAAAGTAAAAGTAGAAAAAGGAAACTCTCCATCAATGAGATGTCCATCTTCTAAGGAGATGTATCTCTGCATGTCTGAGGTCTCTTAGCATCTATCTCATGTGGTACTCAATGATGGCTCTAATTTGTCTGTGGTGTGGATGTCTAGGCCTTCATCCCGGTGGATGTGGGCGCCTAGACGCTGAGTGCCACTAATCTATCCAAAGGGACACCTACAAAAGATGAGGTCCAATGATGATGTACTCCTATAGACTGTGTGGCAGTAGTAGTGGTATGTGCCATACTCAGTCGTGTAGCAGTGAAAAATTCAGTGACCTCTCTCTATCTATGTGAGACTATGGGGGGCTCCTACTCTGTAGAATACCTACTGAGCACCTCTGGAGCTCCAAGAGGAAGAAACCCAAGCATCTCTAATCCTCAAACTGCACGAATCGTCTCAATGGTCCAAAACCCTATCGGAACAAACAATGATATGTGCCTCGTATATCATAATACACCATGCATTGGCAGATGTAGTGTTCCTTTGTCTTTGGCTCTCTGTTGCATAATTGGCATATGCATTCCTCTGTCTGTATGCCCTCCCATCTGCCTATCTCAATCCTCAAGTGGTGGGATGAGGTGCGGGTCTGACCAATTATTGTGCACAATCCATGAGGCAACTATGTATTCATCTAACTGGTTCAGGTGATGAAACCATCATCAAATATGTAAAGAAAATGGATCCACTCATGCCATGGGGAGAGGGGGTCAGTCTCTGTATCTAACCTCAGTATGTCTACTCTAATCACACAGTTCAGCTTTGATCAGCTTAGGTCAAAGGTAGGGTAATCCAAGCTATGGTCAAAGGGGGGCAATGTGTCAATCTACAATCCATGTAAACTCATCCATGTACTCATCTGAGCATACCAACAATGTCTATCACTATCTGTTGCTCGCTGTGTCTAGAAGAAGCCAGGGCTAGCCATGGATATCTATCTTGGAGTAGCTCTCATAGTCTATGTATGAAAGTCATTGCTTGGACCAAGGCCTCAACCACCATGGGTGATGCTCCCAACTTAGCTCTAATAATCTCATGTGGGGTTGAACTCTTCACTCATATTATACGTGAGAGAAATGAAATGATATATTAACATATGCATAAAGGCCAAAATGACCTGTGAGAACATGAGTTACAATCATATGTATGATGATACAACTATCTAAGAACAGTAAATGAAAATGTAATAAATAGTACAAGAAGAATAGAAACTATAAATAAGGGAAACTCTAGCTGACAAATAAAAGAGCTATAGCTGATACAATCTCATGGGAATATAGAGGGTCTAGCTCTAGCCTGGGCAATAATCTTCTATATCTGTCTATGAAAGTGCCTCGATGCCTATGTCAGGGTCTAGGAGGTCTGGATCTGCCAAGTTGGGCGGCTTGATCAATACCCCCGGTATATGTGTAGATGACTAAGACTGTGGCTATGCTCAAAGAGAGAGAGAAAGAAAGAAAGAAGAAAGAAAGATCTATTAATGTCTCTAGAAGGCCAAAATGGCCTATGAGACCATAACAAATACAACTAGCATCATCATCTCTCGTTAGAAAAGCCTCTCATCACACACACACACAGAGAGAGAGAGAGAGAGAAGACGCGTCGCGATGGTGCTCCTGCTTCGTGCCGCCCTGCCATCGCCTGGTCTGGCGCGCCTTGCTGTCGCCGTGATCTGTGTCGTCGCCGCCTGAAGACCTGTCTGTCGTCACCCCCCGTTCGCGTCAGCCCCGTCGTCGCCTCTGTTCGTCGGTCGTTCGCGTTTTGTCAACATAGTCGAGGGCTGCATCTCCGCCTGTTTCTGCCAGTCGCGCCTGCTCCCTGCGCTGCCAGCGGAATCCCTAGCGCCATATTTCTGGCGTCCTGCTCCTGGAGCCATCGGGAGCAGACGCCCTGCTCCTGGAGCCGCCAGCGCGTTCTACTCCTGGCGCCCTGTCCACGCCCAGACACCCTGTCCCTGACGCCCGATCCACGGTCGCCTACCCCTGACGCCCTGTCCCCGGACGCTGCTGACGGATCCCTGCCCGGCACCCCAGCCTGTACCGTCCTATCGTGGAGACCGCCAGGCCTTTGTTTCGCCCTTCTGCCCCTGCACGGTGACAGGTAAACCTCAGTTTTCATTAGCTCTCCTTGCAGAGTACACCCCTGGACAGCGCCTCTGTACAGAAAAGAGGGAGAGCGAGAGAGCTGGCAAGAGAGAGGGCCAGTCCTCCTTCGAGATCAAATCATCATATACGATGGCTGGTTTGGATCTGGATTTCATAGATCAAACAGTGGCAGCAGTGGGCCCGGATTCTGATGCGGAGGAACCTGAGGATATGGTTCCGTGCAACGAAGAGATGCCCCCTGGTCCCGACATCCAGCCTGCGGGTAAACGTACCAAGCATGCTTCGGAAGAGATAGGCGTTTCTCAGGATCGGTCCTATGCTCAGGTTGCTTCGGATTTTGTAGACTCTCAGGAAGTGGACTGGGAGCATTTGCTGGAATTTGCAAACACTTTGCTTGGCGATTATGTTCAACATAATCAAGAAGTCTTTTCTGACTCTGCACCTGACGATGTTCTGGACGCCACCCTGGACCCAAAAACTGTCCTGCGCTCCTTTTCGGTATTTTATGATCGCGCTGTGATACTCTTCTTCACTGGTCGAATCCCGTTGCTTTCCTGTATTCGCCAGTGGTTGCACCATCTGCTACAAGGGGAATGTGTTGAAGAGATTTTTGTTGGCTCCCGGGGCTTTTTTGAGGTCCTGTTGAAATCCGAGACGCACCGTGCTGCTCTCCTGTCTAAACTGCCTTTGTTTTTTGAACGCCGGTTGGTTCATGTGGTTCCATGGCGTCCAATGGCAGATTTTCAGCGTATGCTGCAACGTGAATGCCCTGTGTGGGTCGAGGTGGAAAATTGTCCGGCTGTTTATTGGCCACTATTGAAGGATGCTATGGCCGCTGTGGGCACTGTTCTGGTCCCTCCCAGTCTCAGGGCTGTGAATCGCAACCGCTTGTGTATGCTATGGGACACTGCAAGAAAAAGGCCTGCCTGGTTACGCCTCAATTGCTCTGGCATGCACCCGTTACACTTCCGTTTGAAATGGGGCAATTTTGCAGGGCATTGCTTTTCCTGTGGACAGTTGGGGCATTTTATGGCCGAATGCCCGGAACAGCAACACACTTCCAATGATGGCCATGCTACGCCGCCCATGGAAGATATGGTGTGTGATGCCCCGTCACTGGATGCTACCCATCAGCCCCAAGCTCTGGCCAAAGGTAAACAACAAGTTTCGGGTCTGGATTCCAGCGCTACTAATTGGGTTGAAGTACGTGCAAAAAAAGGCAACAGGGTTGTTGCTGCCATGGAGAACAATGTGCCTACTACCTCACAAGATTCCATGCGTACATATATGCGCAGGAAGGAAATGTTGTCTTCCGAGCGCTCTGCTCCTGCTATGGTTTCCTCTGCCCCCCTTCATCAGCCCGCCAGGAAAATGTATTCGGATCGTCCAAAGGGTCCCCCTGCTAAGCTGGCATTTGATACCAGAGGTAATGTCATTACCCCGTGGGACCGTCGTTATCCCCGTTCCATCCCCAAGCCAGCAGATATGCCGTCTACTTCCAAATTTGGTCCGCAGAACTCTTTTGCAGTGTTGGCGGATTTCTTGGACGAGGGAGTCCTGGACATTCTCGCTGACAAAGTCAAATCGAGGCAAGCTGTGCCTCGTACCTGATTTTGTTTTGAATACACATGAAAATAGCCACGTGGAATGTGCGAGGAATTTGTTCTCGACACAAGCAACATGCCATGTGGACTGTATTGCATGAAAATCAGTGGGATGTCCTGTGCGCTGTTGAGCACAAGAGTCACGGTGAAGTCGGAAAAGTGGTAGATTGCCATGGCTTTCGATTGTTTTATGCAGGGACACAGGCCATGCATTATTCGGGTGTACTCATGATTGTCCATGACAAATATCAGCCTGTTCTTATTAAAAATGATGTTCATGGCCGTTTTTTGGTGATTGAAATTTTATTCGAAGGGGAAATCTTATGGCTACTTGGCCTCTATGCTCCGAATGATTCCTTATCTCGTCGGGCGCTTTGGCAGACTTTGCAGACCTCCTTGTCACTTGGCAGACAGGGCTTCTTCATGGGGGATTTCAATGTGTGTTGATTCCTCCCAGTCCACATCGGAGCATTCGGTGATGGATGCGCCGGAAAGTCGTATGTGGCATGCGTTGGCGCTTGCTGTTCTTAAGCAAGACCTCTGGTCCTGGCTACACCCGTCTTCTACAGGGTTTACTTTCCATTCTGCCCAGTATGCAACAACATGGTCGCGATTCGACTGTATATATATCATGCAGAATGATGATTTTCTTCCTGAGCTACTCGAAATAAAAGTGCTGCAGCAATATGCCTTGTCGGACCATTTCCCTCTGCAGCTTGAGCTGCTTGCACAACCCATTGCCCCTTTCAAGCAATTTCTGGAGAGACTCCCTTTGCGTTTCAATTCGTCTTACCTGAAGCATGCAATCTTTCAGGGCTATATGCAGCAATTGATTGACAGATTCCTCTTCGACTTCTCTTCTCAAGGCACTGCGTCATTTGAAAGACTGCTCTCTAATGTGCAGCGGGTTGCTAGGTAGTATGGGATCTATCATGCCTCTCTTTGTCGGCAGCGTCGCAAGGCAGCCAAGGACATGCTGGCTTTGGTTCGTTCTCTGCTGGTGGACACTCCGGATGATGCATTTCTGCTCGCACTGGCCATGCGAGTGGCTGATCTTATTAAAGAATTCCACTTGAAATCATATCAGCAGGCCAAACTGCAACATCTGACAGAGACTTTGCAAGATAGTGCATGTCAAACCCATAAGTTCTTTCGAGCTCTCCATGCCTCTCCTGCTAGGGAGAATATGACCAGACTCGAGGATGCAGAAGGCCACCTTATCCTGGATCCGCAGACTATTGTGCATATGTGCAGGAATTATTTCCGTGACCTTCTCGGCTCCACTTCTCCATCTTCAGACCAAATCACTCAGGCCCGTTCGGGTTTTTATGACCTGGTCCGCAATCAGCTACCACAGGACATGCAAGCTACTATGGAGTCCGATATTTGTGAGGCAGAGGTTATGGACGTCTTGTTACATTTGCCCAAGGATAAAAGTCCGGGTTGGGATGGTCTCACCAATGAGTTCTTTGAAGCTTTTGCTACCCAACTGGCGAAACATTGCAGGCTTTGTTTCAGCAGGTGTGGCAAACGGGGATCATGCCTTCCTCATGGAAAGAAGGCCTTATTAAACTGCTTCCAAAAGTTCCTTCGCCATCTAAGTTGACACAGTGGCGCCCCATTTCTTTGATGGGTTCAATGTACAAAATCTTTTCCAAAATAATGGCGAATCGGCTTCATAAGCATCTCCCGGCCATTGTGCACCCTCTACAGTATGGTTTCATTAAGGGCCGAAATATTCTGCACAATGTATTGAATGCTCAACTGGCTATTGATTATGCAAGGCATTCTAACCAGGAGGTAGTACTGATTCAACTGGTCCTGGAAAAGGCTTTTGACTATCTGGATTGGTCTTTCGTTGCTGAACTTATGTCTGCTATGGGCTTTGGTCCCCGGATGTCTCGTCTAATCTACACCATTAGCGCTGCAGCGTCTTCGCGAGTCATGCTGAACGGAGGTGTTACTGAGCCATTTGTACTTGCCCGCTCTGTCAAACAAGGATGCCCTTTGAGCCCGCTATTCTTTGCCCTCGCGACACATCCAGTTCTTTCCATGTTATCCCATTTAGCAGCCTCTTCTCAGTTGGCCAGTCTGTCGCTTCCTACAGGACAACACTTCATTAGCCAATCCCTGGCGGATGATACTTTTATGATTTTGCGTGCGGACAAGGACAACCTCAGACGAGCATTGGATGTTTGGGGCATCTTTGGTCAAGCCTCCGGCCTTCGCATCAATGCGCTCAAATCAGCCATTCTCAGCTGCATGGAGTCGGACTTGCAGTCCTTGGACTGGCAGGGTCTGGTTGTTCCTCGTGGCTCCATTGTCAGGCACCTTGGGTACCCTTTGGGTGTCGACGTTCCACCAAAGCAGCTTCTGCAGTGGATTTCTCAAAAAATGGTAAGTGCCGTACAAATCTTATCGTTCGAATCAATCCATATTATGTGTAGAGACAACTTGAATGGAATGTACATTTGAATGTGATGTACATTTGCAAGGCATATATGGGATATATGGATGGTATGGAACGTACATTTGTAGGTGATGCAAGAGAAGTGCATTTGCATGAGTTACATCAGGTTAATAGCTTATGTATGTTGTACATTAGTATCATGTGGTACATCATTGCTATGAGCCACTATTTATGCCCATTTGATGCATTACTTTGCCTTGATTGTCAAAGAAATGTTGAGTTTTGACATGTGGATGCACCTCTTATGGTTCTAACTAAAGTCATGATTCATGTGTGTGAATCATAATTAGTGATTGGACTTTAGACATCCAAAGGGTATGAGCATCGTTAAGCAATAGATGTACATGTTGTTTGACTATGATTTCAGCATGTATTCCCAGTAGTAGCAATGGATGCTTTTAACAAGTTGTAGTGCAATCTAGGGTGATTGCAAGGATTTCAAGGGTGAGATCTGTCATGGGGATGTGAAACTTTGATGCTTTGCTTAGCATTTGATTAAGTTGTTAATCAAATGTGCAAATGTGAGGTACACACGTGATGTGTAAGTTGGTTATTTCACAATGACAGGTCAAGGGCCTTCAAAAGTTAGTGGGCAATTAGACTTTGGCCTAGAAGATTTTGGCAGCCATTAATGTCAGTGGTGACATTAGAACTAGGTATTAAGTAATTAATTAATGCCAATTTAGGAACTAATAAATACCCAGCATTGCTCGAAAATTAATTTTTTGAGCAAGAATTAATATTTAGTTTAATTTTCAAATTTGATATTCTGAAATTTACTTTAATTGGGCTGAAAATTATTGAAAAATGCATTTAGAAGGCTACCGCTTGGCAAAACTTTTCCATGCAGGTGATAGAAAGGCTATTAGAGGTTGGTGGAGCATCATTCCAACACTGTGGGGGTTGGGAGAGAGAGCTGTTGTTGCAATTTTCCAGCCATTGAAGATTATCAAAGAATTTCCCCCAATTTATCAAAAGGCCATTGGAAGCAGGTGATAGGAGTATAGGCTATCTATAGGCAGGTGATAGCAATTTTGGGGCCTACAATGGCAAGATACTGCATGTGGAGCTCTTGTTGATGGTGAGCTACAGTCAATTAGCCATTCATAGCAGGGCAGCATTAAATTTCAGTCATTTTTGGCAATGAAGCTTTGAAATTTCTCTCCAATTTTCTCGCAACCAATTCAAAGCTTCCCTCAAGATTCTCAGTCAAATTTAATCCGAAGAGAGTGCAATTGAAGAATTTCTGTTGCTAAACCCTAATTTAGCAGAAATTAGGGTTTTCCAATCACCCTGAGAAGAGTGCTCAAAATTTGGGGCCTAGTACTTGATACTTAGCAGCTGAAATTTTGGGATTTCAGAGAATTTTGAGAGGCCAGCCAGCTATATTAAGTTTGGGGAAAATTTTGTCTTCCAAGGAGCAAATGGAAGGCCAATCCCTAAGCAAACCAAGGGGCAAATTGGTTTGAAGACTTGCTAGTTGCTATGGACAGCAAGATATATATTCAAGATTGAAGGCGATCAGGCTAGATCTTAGCATACTTAAATCTTTAGTAATACAAGTTTAAAAAATACCACAAGGGTCACTTTTGGCACCAACCGGGTGTCCAATGTCCAAGATTTAGTAGTAACATTTGCATTTTCCATTTATGTGAATTTTATGCTTGCTGTAATTAGTGCTTGGTCAGGTTATTTACCACCCTTTCCAAGAAGGAAGGCTGATTTCATCAGCCCCCTTTGCAGCAGCTACTCAAGCCCTTGTTAAGTTTTCAGCTACCACCCTATACTAATCACGACCTGATGGACTTACATTAGAACAGCACCTAGAGGTCATGCACATTGGTCACATTGCGAAGCATTTTTTGGTGACCTGAACTTGAGGACTTGTTGTGGGATTTTGGGAGTATACATACTTGGATGAAGTATTGTGATGGACTCCTAGAGGATCGGTACATGTTTGTGATGGGTTCTTGTTATGATCAACATGAGGGCAAGGATAAATATGCTGGTCAAGGTATATGATTGTGTGATGGTCATTATAGTCCAACATGACAACCTTTTCTTTAAGTCAACATGTCCACAAGGAATCACATCAGTAGCTGTATATAGTGCTGATCAGTGGAGTATGCATCTATTGGTCCTGAAACAAGGATGACTTGGAGTGGTGTTGATGATGCAACATTGTAGTAATGATGGAGGTTAGGCAGCTGTCCCAAAAACACCAGGTATGACACTAAAGGTGACAAGCAGGATATGGGCTGCAGTAACGTAAAACCAGCTGCATAAGTTTGAGTAAATGAGGAGGGTGACCTAGCCATGAGGACATGTGATGCTACCTCTTGGGGGGGTATGGACACGTGGGCAAACATGACACCAAAGGTGACAAGCAGGATATGGGCTGCAGTAACATAAAACCAGCTGCATAAGTTTGAGTAAATGGGGAGGGTGACCTAGCCATGAGGACATGTGATGCTCCAAGAGGTACTGTGACTGTGCTTTGACGCACAATGGCAGACTACATATAGAAAAATCATAAGGTAGGTAATTTTAGCTATAGCCAAAGCTGAAAAGAGACTCTAGGTGACATCAGCACTTATGTAAACCTGAAAAAGCTTCATCATCCAAATTAAAGGAAAGCTAGCCCTCATGGAAATCAATATAAGGAGCCCAGTGGTTGGGCGTGGAAGGGGAGGAGCTGGATGGTGTAACAGGAGGCAGCCTTAAAGAGAGTAATTGTCAACGAAGAGGACAATAAAGGTGAGGTATTGCTTGCATTGAAGTCCATGGTGGAGTGTGTGTGAGAGTTGAAGCCAAGTTGGTAGCGATGTTGTGTTATTGTTCAAGGAAGGAGTTTGTGGAGTTGTGGAGTTCAAGAAGTCCATGTGTGCTCAGTTCAAGGCTCAGTAACTAGAAGCGTGCTTGAGGAAGTGTGCGAGCAGCTCATGGAGTTGATTCCTTACGATGTGGAAGTACCTTACAGTTGAGGCCTCCATGAATGCAGTCTGAGAGTTTCAACTTCTACTTTGCTTGGAGTTACAGGGAATTGTGATGCTGATGCTCTTGGTGTGTGAGCCTTGGGTTGAGAGCTTGATTTTCTTGCATGAAGTCTACAAGAATGAAGGCGCTATTTTGTTGGGAATGGAGAGTTGTTTTACATTTACTATGCTTGAAGAGAAGACTTTGCCAAAAGCATTTTCATCCTAGAGTGGTAGACATCAAGTTCGTGGAAGAGTGAGTGGTAATGTGGACATGCCCTTATACATCATGTTCCACTGATCATGGTCATAACATTTGTGATGTTGTACCCTATATTAGGCTACAAGAGGCTATGATTGCATGTATATGGTTTCTATATACATTATGAGCACTACCCCTTATTTCATTATCTTTTTGGCTTGACTTGCATGGTGTTCTTCATTGGGTGTTGTATATTGGACTGTCTCACACTGTCGCCTTCTAGAGCTGCACTCTTTACACCACTCCCTCATCCTCGCCTAGTTGCTGATCTACTCCTGGTGACTGCTGATCTTCCTTGACTGCCATGTCATCATCCGTACGGTCAGCTGCTGCATTCTGAGTTTTTCAGCACTTTTCTACATTAGCCTGATCTGTGTTTCATCTACAGCAGGTCGGTTTCAAGTTTTCAGCACTTTTCTACATCATCCTCTGCTCTGGATGGTGGTTACTGCACTTGGGATCTGGCTCTGGTAGGTGACACACTCTAACACCTCCCTCAGCACGCTTCCACGAAAGCCATGGGGTGTGAGACTGCTTTGACTTTGAGCATTGTGTACATTCATTAATTCAACATACTTTATTCATTCAGTTTCATTTTCATTCTTCCCTATTTGCCATCTTGTAATTTTGTCTAACTCATTGTAGTTTAGTTGTGTTTGTGTTTATGTACTCTGTGTTTTCTCAGTGCCAACCCTAGCATATCTTCACAACACGTCTCTAAATGGCTCCCTATCCCGATGAGCATTACCAAAGTTACCAATGTTACTTTTTTTGCAAATAAAGTGTGATTAATTATATTACTTCAGAAAAAAACCCTGAATACAAAGAAGTGCTCATGCTCAACAGACTCTAGCTGGAGCTGATGATGAGTCAAAGATATATCAAGTATACAAGCCTCTCAAGGCAATCTAGGGGGGATGGGGGCAAGAAGCCATGGAGGGGGGGTGTATCGCCATCTGGGGTTGCCTGCTTGCATCATGAAGAATAGGGCCCAAGTGCGCATAAAGTGAAAATAGAGCTCCTGACAAGCTCGAGACTCGCCCTGCACCTAGTCCCATCGGCTGTAGAGGGAGTGGATGATGGAGTTCCAGAGCTCTGCCAAAGTTGCGTGTACTGAAAGTCTCTCCCCACCGAAAACCTCCTGACATTGCACCTTCCAAATGTGCCATCCAGTAAGACTCCCTATGATCTCCCATACCACAGAGCAGTCTGTTGTGGGTTCCAGTACCTGGCAGATGGGTAGAGTCTCCAAGCCAACCACTGTGCACGACCGAGCCTCAATGATGAAGATCGTGTCCTGCATCCCAACCTCATACAAAAGGTGACGGCCTTGGCTTTGACTGCCTGCTAGCAGAAAGCACCCCATGAGATACATCCAAGGCTGGGTGCTATATGACGGAGAATACGGCATGCTCCTCTCCACATGAGCTACGCCCCCTCACACAACCAAAGGCAGTGCTTTTGAGTTTCCAGAGACTGTTGCGGGCAGCATTTACAATCTCCATCCTTCTATATCTGGACTAACCAACTCCCCACCGCCAGGCCTCCATGTGCCAATAGCCATAAGAAATATGATACCCTCCTCAGCCTCCAGCTGTCCCATAGGCGGCACCAGAAAATCCGCCGGAAAGCATCTGTGATGGTGTGCTCCGCCCAATACCTGCTATGCAAAGCCGCCCAGTCCATGTCCTCCTACATCAATACATGTCTGCCAATCCTGGCTGTGTACTCCAGGAACCTCAATGGCTTCTTGGCGACTACAATGGCCGGCCATAGCCACTCTCCAGGGTCCCACTCCAGCTCATCAAGTGGCCTGCTCTCCCATATTAAAAG
Organism: Lygodium microphyllum; assembly: GCF_053477565.2. Lineage (NCBI taxonomy): Eukaryota > Viridiplantae > Streptophyta > Polypodiopsida > Schizaeales > Lygodiaceae > Lygodium > Lygodium microphyllum. The sequence continues at coordinate 97,700,842 of NC_141161.1, forward strand.
GTGCCACTCCCTGAACTCCTCCCAGAACACATAAGGGTCCAGACGTCATGTCTTCCCCTAAATGCCAACCACTCGAATCCTCCTCCACGGAAGGACAACTATCCCCTCATCCTACTGCCCTCTGTCAAGAACCAAACACCCCCCTCCCTGCACGGTGAAGAAAGTCCCATGTGGGGCACCGCCCATTCTACCTACCACCTGTAGGGGAATACCTGTTGGTGAAAACCTAGCGGCCCATACCTCACCAAGCTCTACTGGCTCTTCTATCAGGGGGTCAAGCCACTCCTAAGGTATCGCAGCGTCAATCTCCCTTCTCAACTTAGCTCCTCTCTAGCAACGTGATGCCCACTGCAACACCTCCTTGTTTGCCATCCTATACACCTCCCGCCACGTCTTGATGGTACGAGCCGGGCCGGCCTCCCAACCATCCCACTGGATGTGGGGGTGCTTGCCAATCTGTACCCCCTCCCAATCTCTGACCTAGGGGTCGAGATCACCGGTTCGCGGTCTATCTCCTCCTGGCAACCTGGGGGGCTCTGAATAAGGGCCTTACGGAGGCCCTTCCACACAGGAAGTAGGCTGTAGAGGAAGGAGGATCTGGGGGGCGTGATCTGGGCCGTCGTGAAGATCCATCTCAAGGACGGCCTCCAATCACCGTTAAGCCTGAGTCTACACTCCTGGAGGCCCTCCTGCGATCACCGCCAAGCCTCGGTCTACACTCCTGGAGGCCCTCCTACAATAGAACCTTCCATGTCTGCCCTCTTGGTGTAAGACCATGGACTACTAGGTTGCCCAAAAGGGCCAGCAGACTCTGATACTCTAGGTCTATGATCCCAAGCCCTCTGACCGATGTCGAATGATGGTCGCCCATACCACCTTGCCCTAGGAGTCCTTGGAACTGTTTGACCCGGCCCAAAGAAAATTCCGTACCAAGCAGCGAAGCTAAACTACACAGGATAAGGAAAAGCACCAATACGAGAGGCGATGTATCAAGCCATCACTAGGAGAATCTGGTTGACCACCAGGGCTGGCACGCTAGGGAAAGGCGGACAGTGCTTCAACAGGTCAACTTCCGCCGAATAGAGTTAAGGACTGGAAGAAACTACTGGACAGGAGTGATGTCGAGTCCCACCTAGAATCCTAGGTAACGGACGGTGCCCTCTGCACACCCATCTAAATCCCAAGTGGACGCCCCACTCCGTGCTAGAGTCCGGGTCCGTAAGGAAACCAACCGACTTTTGCCAGTTGATTTTCACTCCCGCTGCAGTGCAAAACACCTCGAGAGTTAGTCTTGCTCTTTCCAGCATCAGCTCATCGTCTTCTATATAGAGTGCTATATCATCTGCATACTCTGAGTCTAGCAACTCCGTCTCCTCTCTCACTGGAAGTCGGAGGCCACATAACCTACTCACACGTGACCTGAGGAAGTAAGACATTGCCTCTGCAAAGAGTAGAAACAAATACGGGGCCAAAGGGCAGCCCTACCGGATCGATCTCTCCAGCCGAAACTCCTCCCCTCGCCTGCCACCTATGAGAACCCTGTTGGTAGCCGATCTGTAAAGTGCTGAGACCCTGCAGATCCATGCCTTGGGGAAGCCCAACCTCACCATGGTGCCCTCTAAGAAGTCCCAGTCAACCCTGTCATAGGCTTTCTTTAAATCCAGGAGTAGTACTGCCAATCCCTGACCACTGTGTTGGGCCCACACTATCGCCTCAAAGAAGGTGAAGACATTGTCTAGGATGCTCCTATCCTAGAGAAAGCCTGTCTGTGTCATGAATGATGTCTGGATGCACAGGGCGGAGTCACCTACCAATCATCTTGGCAAGTGCCTTATAGGCTAGTGACAAAAGGGTGATCGGTATAGCTCCAACTGATCTCCCCCTTTGGGGAGGAGACTGATAAGACCTGCTGATAGACTCCCTGGAATCCATCTTGAGCTGAAAATATCATGGAAGGCCAGCACTAGAGGGTCCTTCATCACCTCCCAATAGGTAATGAAGAAGGCCTTGGAAAGGCCATCCTCTCGCGGGCATTTCTGCCTGTCCTGTGCATGGAAAGCCTCAGCCATGCAGAGATACACCTCCCTAGAGAACAGACATATCATTGATGGAGAGTTTTCCTTTCTCTACTCTCACTTTCAGATCACTGACATGTTTCCCTTTTATAGGACACTATTTCATTCTTTTTCAGTCTTATAAGCATGTTTTTCATCTTTTTCTCGTTCCAGATGAGAAACACACCATCATTGTATGTATTGCTTTGGTCTCATAGGCCACATTGGCCTTTTAGAGACATTAATATACTCTCTCTCTCTCTCTCTCTCTCTCTCTCTCTCTCTCTCTCTTCGTAATAGGTAATTGTATTAATTACGAAAAAAAAGGTACAAGTTTACATGATTACATGATTACAAAATACACGAGGGCCCTAGGGCAACGCGTGTAAAATCTCAGTACTACACCACAAAAAGGTTACACAAATCATGGCAAAGACCTAGAGGAAATTGCCATATGCCAGGGAAGCAAGTCCTCCCGAGTGAGCAAGTCCGAGTGCCGAATGAGATCTATCTGCCAGTGCAAGAGACCTTTAAGCCAGGCAATATGTCTCGGTACATTAGAGGCCAAATCAAAAAGAAAGGCATTCCGCGTGGTCCAAATGCGCCAAACTTGTGACAAGAGTGACCAGATCTTCTTGGTGAGCGGGCAAGAAAGAAATCGATGTCGGGCCGATTCCACAGTAGTGGTACAGAAGAAACAATTGCCATTCAAGATTCTACACTTGAAAAGGGCCGAGGCAAGAGGAAGGCCACCAATCATCACCCGCCAAAGAAAGACCTTGCATTTGAAAGGTGTCTTATTCAACCAGCCCTCCATCACAGTTGCCTTCCACCATGACTGAGATTTCAGCAATCCCCATACAGTATTAGCTTTCACACCCAGCCATTGATGATCTTTAATGAGAAGATGATACACCTGATTAGCAGAGGCCTTTTCCAGACTCAATCGGCCTGCAAGGTCCCAGTCCTACCAAGGACGATCCACAGCCAGGGCAGGAAAGGGTTGCCTACCCCGAAGCACTGACAAAAGTTGTTCCCATAAATCACGGTATCCGCACAGGATCCTGAAAAGTCTCCTTGCAGTACGAAATGATGCGAAGACGTTGCGAGTGGCAAGGGTAGCATCCGCAACTGAAGTCACACCCAAACGGGCCATGCGGTTAAATCTTGGTCTGAGCTCATGTTTGTCTTCCTATGAAAGTAATCTCGAGACTGCCAACAATTCCAGTTGAAAGGAGTTAGTATGTAAGCGGTCCCCCACTGGATGCCAACGCGCCTTTTGGAGCACCACTTTCCAGGAGCCAACCAAATGCAGTAACAGAGAGGAGGAGGGACTGGAAAATCGAGAGTCTGCATTAAGGACATGCCACCAGGAGGCCCGAAGTCGTGTATTACCATGGCGTAGGCCGCTGTCCTCAAGAAAATAACGGGCTATGATGGTCCACGGGTGATGATCCATGCGTTTAGGGGTACATGTATGTGACCATGAAATCCACGAAATACCTGCTTGCAATGAATCCTTCTTCCATAACATGAAACGAATGGGGCGAGTGAGAGCCTTCAAAGTAGTAGGAGTCCACGGCAGCAATGGCAGGAAATATGTGAGCATTGGCAGTATAATTGTCTGAGCCACTTTGAGGCGGACATGGAATGGCCACGCCTGCGACTTCCAATACATGAACTTCGTTGCCAGTTTTTGCGAAATCCAGTCCAGTAGTTCCTTTGGCTGAACATCCACCCCCAATGGGTATCCAAGATAACATTGAAAGAACCGGGTGAGTCGCCAGGGCAAAGAAGAGAGGACTCAAAGGGCAACCCTGTCTGACCGAGCGTGCAAGGACAAATGGCTCTGTAGCCCCGCCATTGAGCATAACTCAAGAAGAAGCCGCAACACTAATGATGTAGATCAATCGGGACTAATGGATACCCATTAGTGCTGGCGAATCGGCTCCATTGTCAAGCATCTTGGATGCACAATAGCTGGAAGGTACTTGTGAAGCCGATTCGCCAGCACTTTGGAGAAGATTTTATACATCGAATCCATCAAAGAAATTGGTCTCCAGTGTTGCAGCATTGACGGCGAAGGGACCTTTGGAAGCAGTTTGATAAGGCCTTCTTTCCATGAGGAAGGCATGACCCCTGTTTCCCAAACCTGCTGAAACATAGCCGCCAATGGCTTCACCAGCTGGGTGGCCGAGTTCTCAAAGAATTCATTGGTGAGACCATCCCAACCCGGACTTTTATCCTTAGGCAGGTGTAACAAAACATCCATAACCTCCTCCTCGCAAATATCTGCGTCCAAAATAGCTTGCATATCAAGTGAAACCTGCTGGCGGACCAAATCATATAAGACGGAGCGTGCATGCGTAACCTGGCTAGAAGGCGACGGAGAAGAACCAAGAAGATCCATAAAATAATTTTTGCACATATTGACAACGGTCTGCGGATCAGTGATCATGACACCTTCTGAATCCTGGAGTCTAGTCATATTTTCTCGAGCAGGAGAAGCATGCAAGGCGCGAAAGAACTTGTGAGTCTGACAGGCACTATCTTGCAATGTGTCAGTCAAGTTGTGAAGCTTGGCCTACTGATAAGATTTCAACTGAAAAACTTGAATAAGATGCGCCAAACGCATCGCCAGTGACAGCAGAAATTCATCATCTGGGGTGTCCACTAGCAGCGAACGTACCAGAGCCAGTAAGTCCTCCGCTGCATGGCGACGCCGCTGACAAATAGAGGCATGATGGATCCCATACTGCCGAGCAATCCGCTGCACATTAGAGAGCAGCCGTGCAAAGGAAGGCAAGCCCTCAGAGGCGAAGTCCAATAAGAACCTCTCAATCAATTGCTGCATATAGCCCTGAAAGATTGGATGCTTCAAATAGGACGAGTTGAAACGTAAAGGGAGTCTATCCAGCAACTGCATAAAAGGTACAATAGGTTGTGCAAGCATCTCAAGCTGGAGGGGGAAATGGTCCGACAATGCATATTGCTGTAAGACTTTCATTTCCAGCATCTCGGGAAGAAAATCATCCCCCTGCATGATATACATTCGGTCCAACCGTGACCAAGTAGTTGCATATTGTGCGGAATGAAAAGTAAACCCTGAAGAAGAAGGGTGGAGCCAAGACCAGAGATCTTGCTTAAGTACTTGAAGAGCAAAGGCATTCCACACCCGGCTTTCCGGAGCATCCATTACCGAATGCCCTGAAGTGGACTGAGAAGAGTCAACACACATATTGAAATCCCCCATCAAAAAACCCCTTCTGCCAAGCGACATGGAGCTCTGCAAAGTCGTCCAAAGATCCCGTCGGGATGCGGGGTCATTCGGAGCATAGAGGCCCAGCAACCATAAAATCTCTCCTTCAAATAAAACTTCGATTACTAGAAAGCAGCCTTGTACATCATTTTTAATAAGAACAGGCTGGTATTTCTCATGGACAATCATAAGCACGCCCGAATAGTACATAGCATGTGTCCCTACATAAAACAGGCGGAATCCATGGCAATCCATAACTTTTCCTGCTTCACCGTGACTCTTGTGCTCAACCGCACACAAGACATCCCACTGGTTCTCATGCAAGACAATCCACATGGCATGTTGCTTATGACGAGAGCAAATGCCTCGCACGTTCCACGTGGCTATCTTTATATATCTTCAAAAAAGAGAATCAGGAACGAGGCACCTGTTGCCTCGATTTCACCTTTTCCGCGAGAGCGTCCAAGACGCCCTCATCCAGAAAATCAGCTAACACTGCAAAAGAATTCTGGCGGCCCGCTTTAGAGGTAGATGGAATATCCACTGCCTTGGGAGTGGAACGGGGATAACGACGATCCTAGGGTGTAATCACATTACCTCTAGTATCAAACGCCAGCTTAGCCGGTGGGCCCTTTGGACCGTCTGTATAGACTTTCCTTGTAGCCTGATTATGGGGGGCTGAAGGAGCCATAGTACACGCGGCATGCTGGGAAGAGAACATTTCTTTTCTGCGCATATACGTGCGCACGGAATCTTATGAAGCATCAAGCCCAGAATCCGCCAGGCCTGCATCCGATTTTTTTCCTTTTTTTGGACGCGCCTCGTGCCAATCATTGCTATGGGAATCTAAACCCTGGACCTGTTGTTTACCTTTATTCACAACATTAGGTGGCTGGGGGGCCTCCTGTGCCGGGGCATCAAGCACCATGTCATCCTTAGGCAGCACAACATGCACATCATCTGAAGACGGTTGTCTCTCTGGGCATTCGGCCATAAAATGCCCTAGTTTACCACATGAAATCCAGTGTCCTGCAAAGTTGCCCCATTTCAAGCGAAAGTGCAAAGGATGCATGCCGGCGCAATTGAGGCGAAGCCACTCAGGCCTTTTTCTGGCCATGTCCCATAACATGCATAAACGGTTTCGATTCATAGCCCTTAGGCTTGGGGGAACCAGCACCGTTTCCCCAACTGCCATCGCATCCTTTAACAATGGCCAATAGACCGCCGGACAATTTTCCACTTCCACCCACACCGGGCATTCTCGTTGAAGCAGACGCTAGAAGTCTGGCATTACTACCCACTCAATCATATGATCAATGTATGGCAAGGGATAGTGATCTTGCATTGTTGTCGCATTCATCTTTTTATAATTAATGCATACCTTAATATTGTTGTTTTTCTTGAACATGACAACAACCAAAGAGACCTAGTTGGTATGTTCAATCTCATAAATGAATCCTGCTTTCTACAGTTTCTCAATTTCCTCCTTCACACAATGTGTGTAGCAAGGATTCATAGGATGTGGCCTTTGTTTCATAGGTTTGGCATAATGGCAACTTGGACAGGAGCTCAGCCCGATGTGTCTCTGATTTCAGCAGCACCTCATAACAGCCGCGGGGTCCAAGAAAGATCTCCTCAACACACTCCCCTTGTAATAAATGATGCAGCCACTGGCAAATATGGGAAAGCACTGGGATCCTGCCAGTGAAGAAAAGTATAACTGCACGGTCATAAAACACTGAAAAAGACTGCAAGACTGATTTTGGGTCCACCGTGGCTTCCAGCACTTCATCAGTTCCCGAGTCAGAAAAAGCTTCATGATTATGCTGGACATAATCGCCAAGCAGCATATTGACAAAGTCCAGCAAATGCTCCCAGTCAATCTCCTGCGAATCCACAGGATCAGAGGCAACCTGCGCATAGGAACGTTCCTGAGGGCCCATTGTCTCGTCAAACGTATGCTTGGAGCGTTTGCCCGTAGGCAGCAGGTCAGAACCAGAAGGCATGTCCTCCGGGCACGGCACCATCTCCTCCGGCTCCTCTGTATCAGAATCAGGACCAAGGGCGGCCACCGTGCGGTCGATAAAATCCATATCCAGGCCAGCCATCCTAGTGTCCTCTCTCTCTGTTAGGGCGCGCAGCCAAGGGCAATGTCGCAGGTCCGCGGGGCAGGTCAGCCAGGTATTCGCAGCCTCTGGGATCAGTATGGGAGGATTCACTCTAGCCTTGATGAGGTGATGGAGATTTCCACTGACTACTACAGATGCCTTTACCAGTAGGAGACAGCCTTAACCAGAGGACAGTGATGCAGACAGCACGTCTGGGATCACATCCCATCCCTCGTCACAGAGGAGATGGGACGCTCCCTTCTAGACCCCTTCACAGAGAGAGAGAGAGAGAGGGGGGGCGGGGAGTGATCTCGGATCCCTACTCTGCGACTGTCGTTGCTGCGTCCGTCGCACGTCCTCTGCCCGCTCGTTGCTCGTTTGGCCCGTTGCCGCCTGACTCGTCTGGCCCGCTCGTCGCTCGATTGGCCCGCTCGTCGCTCGACTGGCCCGTCTGGCCCGTTACCGCCATCGCCAGACCCGTCCGCGCTTCTGCGCGCCCGTCTGGACACGTCCGCCCTGGTTCGCGCCATTCTGGTCAGCCCTGCCCCGCGCCCGTTCACGCCTGATCACGCCTGTTAGCCCATGTTCACCCCATTCGAGCCCGTCTGGGAGACCCCGCGCGCACAACTGTGCCGTTTTCCTTGTCCCGCGGTCCCTGCGTCTGCACAACCACCTGCCCCGCGATTCCTTGTGTCGGTGCGCCCGCCTGGTCCTTCGTCTGACCCGCCCTGCTGAACCTGTGACGTCGGCTGACTTGCCCTTCGGACCCGAGACGTCTGCTAACTTGAGACGTCAGCTGACCGCTCTCTTGAGGTGCAGGGCTGATGCAAGTGGAAGAACTCCCTACACATCATGTCTCTCTTTGGCGCCCAAAAGGTTGCTGAGGTGCGGAAGGAAAACTCTGAGTGCTTGTCCTCTAGGCCAGCGACGACCACTCGTGCGCGCACCTCCTGTGCGTGGAGGATGGGATCCCTTGGTGCCTCCTGTTGGAGTCTCTGTGTGGCTGCTAGGTCCCGCTAGAGTGCTCTCTCCTACTCCCAACTCTACTACCTGGCTTGTAGGGCTGCCTCCTGGCAGATACTGCTCAACTCGGCTAGGGCCTCTGCGACCTCCTCTGCGATCCAATCCCTCCTGCCCCACTCCCTTGTCCAAATCTGCTCAATCTGTCTCTTCACCTCCTCCCTCCTATAGATCGAGTCAGGGATGTGACGATCGTGTGTCTAGGGTAGAGGCTAAGGCATCAAGTGTCAAGAGAATGGGGCAGTGATCAGACAAAGTGGTGCCTACCAACTGCCCTACCTAGTCTCCGTGAGAGCATCCCCACTCTCCCTCATAAAACCTGTCCAGCCGCTCTAGCAAAACTCCGCCTAGCCGCCTATATTCCCAAAAGAAGTCTAGCGACCTCTCCATCCTATGGAAAGCAGGGTCTCTCCATCCTATATTCCCAAAAGAAGTCTAGCGACCTCTCCATCCTATGGAAAGCAGGGTCTCTCCAAGCATCGCGTTCTCCTACTGCCAAAAGGAAGACCTCCCATGCCTCCTGCTCCTCCCTAGCCATGCCCTGGTAGTTTCTGCCTCTGCCCTATTGGTCCTCTTGGTCCTCTAAGACCTCCAGGTTGTTGAAGTCTCCTCCAACAATCTAGGAGTCCAGCTCTGGGAGTCCTGCTGCGATCTCCACCCAAAACCTGCTGCATGCCCTAACCTTAGTAGGGGAATAGACATTGATGACTCCAAGGCACGAGTCCCCAATGTCCAATTTAATCCATAGAACCCTCCCTGCCACAATCGTCACGTGTTCCCGTACATAGGCGGTGAGGCTCGGGCCAATAGAGGTGCATACGCCTCCACTCCTGTCGTAAGCACCGATGGCGTGCTCCCAGTAAGTGTGTGAACTGCCTGGGAGTACCTTCCCTACCCATTGGGCCTAGGCGGGAGTGAGCTTGTGCTCCTGCAAAAGTAGGATGCTATTCACATTTCAAGATGCAAGATGTAAACTCATAGGGAAAGGTGTGGCTGACTGAACAGGCATCTGTTCGGTGTGGAAGCTGCTATGGGGCATGCGCATACACTTTGCTGCAGGCCTGGACGGTGAACTCCATTCCCCCATGGCACCTAGTGGTACCACCAAAGCATCTATCGGCTAGGCTAAGAGGCGTGACTCTGTACATTGGTAGAAACGGGCCGCCTTTGCCAAAGGCCACTTGATCACATCTATCGGAGCTCTCCACTGCAGAGGGGCTCAAAAGATAATGCTCAGATGTGAGACCTCGGCCCGGGCCTAACCCAGCCCACCAATTTATGTCCATCATACAACCTAGCCACTGCTGGGAGAAGAGTGCTAGTCCTCCTTCTCCCATCCACTGGGAGATATGATTTGCCACCTGATTCTTCACCTCCTCTTCTATCTATCATCGTCCAATCTCCTTTATGAAAGGTCTGCACAAGAAGAACACATAGTTTGGTCCATCCAGTGGTGCTAGTAGATGGACCTTGCCGCTCCTTAACTTGCGTACCACGAAGATTCCCACCTCTAGAGGTAGTGGGAACTCTCCATGCTCTGCAACTCTGAGGTAAGACTACGAACCACTGGAAAAACTCCTATGGTAGCAGATGTGCCTGTCTCAGGAAAGTGTGACGGGTGGCATGGATAGATGAACTGGTGGCTGTGTGGGGAGGGGGAGGAGGAGGGCTAGGCTGCTAGTGAGTGGAGGATGTCGGCGTATGGGGCTCCTCACCTCTCGGGGGGGGCGGGGGGGGGGGGGGGGGGGGGGGGACCCGTGGAGGGGAGGGTGTGGGGGATGTGGGCCCTCGGGTGAGGTGGCCTTTGACGCCTCCGTGGGAGGTGGATTCTGTTTTCTGACGGCGGTGGAGGTGCCAGGCGCCACGGATGACGGCGTCAGACTAGAGCCCGCACGGGTGGGGGGCCGCCTGCAGGCCGGTGGCCGCAGGGTGAAGGAGACAGGAGACAGCACGGGGGGGACCAGGCGTGAGGGCAGTGCGGGCGAGGCAGCACGATGGAGAGGCTGGTGGGAGGGAGAGGTGCAGTGCGCCATGGGGAGGGATAGGCGGGAGGAACGGGGGGGTATCGGGGGGGGTTAGTGGCATGACAGGCGGGAGCATAGACATTCCATAAGTTACCAATGTTACTGAATAAGAAAATCATGAACTGAGTTGATTGTCAATCTAAATGTGTGCACTGTACAAACTCCATGGAAATAATTCAAATAGGACTGATTGCAAAGCTCCTAAAGTGGCAGGATCAATGATTGGATGGGGTGGGATTGCAACCAATTGCTCTCCATATTGGACATTTGCTGCACCTAATTCAGATTCCAAACTAGCTACTGTTGTCTTGAGTTGTCTTGAGTTTAGCTTCAGTGTCTTCTAAGGTAGCTTTGCCATCTGGAAGGTGAGGTGAGTACTTCAGAGGAGCTCTGTGAAGTATTGATTTTGTCGAGAGAAAGTTGAGGCTTGCTCCTTGAGTCCTTGGCAATTCCTTTGTAAAACATGTAAGGAATGCTTTGATCTCTGATCCTGCCTTGCCATTGAGCACTCCTGTGGAGATCAAGAATTTCCCTATCTATGGATTGGACAAGAGGGAGAATCCACAATAGGGGGAGGGAAAGGGTATGGTAAGGGGCCCAAGATGGAGCTTGAGTGATGGAGTTGGGGTTGTGTCATGGATGGGGAGGTAGTTGTTGAAGAAGATGAAGGCACTGAAGAAGTGAGAAGCTTTGTGTTGCCAGTTTGTAGGCTTGATGTTGGAGAAGGAAGAACTGGGGAAGGAAGAGATAGATGGAGGAATCCAGAGTCGGGTGGAGGAGGGGGGGGCCTCAAGATCTGGCCAAGAGTTGCTAGGGATGGAGAAAATTAAGGGAGGGTTAAAGATAGAGTAGGCTTGAGAAAATTGAGACGAAAGGGCATGGAGCAGAGCTGAATGTGGTTGCAAATTGGTTGGGAATGCTGCTAAGAAGACATCATGGGTAGGTGTTCAGATGAGTCTGATGTCCATCCCCTTTCTAGATCTACATCATGGGTATGGCTTGTGTTGTGTATCATGTTGCAAGGTGGATGCTACAGGAACATTATGGGGACTGTGATGGTCCATGCCTGATTGGTGTGCTTTTATCTTGAATAGGGTGGTATGGGACACCACTAACGAGAGGATCATACATGGGGGACAGTGTGTAGGTGTACAACAAGTTCGGTACTTGTGCTAGCGATAGTGCAGGTTTTCTTTGCATGTTCTTTACATCTTTGACTGCCATTAGGTGTTGTTTACAAGTAACAAAAGTATCTTTTTTTAGACAAAGCTTGAGGCAAGAGGTCTTATATTCTACAAAGCATGCTTGCAAACATTGAAAGTTAATTGAGATGTTATACCATGTTGACTTAATTGTTGCTTCAGCCAGAGGGAGCTTGTTGGAAAGGTTTCCAATCATCAATATACCACGTTCATCTGCTCTTATGGAATCTGCAAGTTCCTCATATGAATCAAGTACTTAGTAGATAACGCCTTAATTTCCTTGCCCAGTTGAAGTTAAGTGCAGAAAGAAAGCTGCTTATTTAACATGTCTTCCCTAAATGTCAGCAGTTATCAATAGCTCATTGGCATCTAAATGTTAGTTCTAGGAAACAGTCACGAATGAGAATGCCCTCAAAGTATTACACTTTCCACATATCATATGGTCTCATTTAAGGAAGAAAATAATTAATTGAGCATTTATGTATGTCCAAGGTCTGGTTTCCTTATCTCTCTTTCATGTCTTGTAATTGCAGCACAAACATCAAGAGCTCAAGCAGGAAACGTTTTAGATCTCTTATCTATGAGCATGAGCGCAACATCTCTCACAGATTCTAAATTTGCTGCAACAAATGCACAACAAGATGACTCCATGATGCCAACCAGGTTTCAGAAGCCTGCCCATAAATATGGTCAATCTCTATCGCAAGGGTCGCATGGACTTATTTCTAGCCCAGAGGTTCAAGTAAAGAGGAAAAGTTTAGATCTTACACAAAGTACATCTTATGGAAAGCAGATGCAAGTATCCTCTGATGCTGACCAATATGGGGAAATGTCCTCTGCCAGCAGTCTCCCAGGTGCACTGTTGTGACTTGTGTATCTTGAATTAAACTTTTTGCTTTATGGTTTCCTTTTCAACTTCTATGGTACATGCTTTTGCAGGTTCCTTTATCCCATCATTGATTGTGCTCCAAAGCAGCAGACTGAGAGTCTCCTTTGGCTTCTCAAAGACAGTTCAGAGTCCCCAGGCCACTTTCATTCATGCAACTTATGTGAACAGCTCATCTGATCTATGTACAGATTTCATGCTTGAAGCTGCAGTTCCAAAGGTACAGTTGGAACTATACCACTGTCTTTGTTTCATTTCTATTAAGCATATATGACTATTTCCATGTACAAAAGGTGTATAATCAATATGTAAACATTTATTGGGCTCCAGAAATTCAAATCAGAGTTGGTTTAAATATGGAAGTTAAAATGAAGAACATGAATCACTAATTTAGACCATGTGTTCTTTTCCCCATCCTTGACAATCATATGCATGCACAGGTGCACTCTTTGGGCAGTAAAGGGCACTTTTCATTCAGTCATGTAAAAATTTAGGATCACCTCATGTGGAGAACTCATTACATAAAAGTATAGAATATTCACATGCATGCACACTATGCGTTCACACTTGTTCACACGCCACTCTACAAAAGATAGATTTCACTGTTCTTTTGCTGTAATATAAAAGACGTGTGCATAAAACACATTTACACTATTGCATATACCAGTCTGTACAGAGGAATGGTCCCCACCTCTATCTGGATATCTGGCCACTACTAGCCAGGTCACTCTCGTCTCTCTCTGAGCACCCCTGGAAGTTCAATCTGAGACTGGGATGCTCCTAGAATCATGACCTTTTACCTTGAGACCTCAGAGGTCTACACAAGTCCTCTATATAGTGTCTTTGCCACTGGTGCTCGGAAAACACCAGCTCAAGTGGATACAATGAAACATGTACATGCCACACACCAAAGAAGGAGAGTAATCTTCATAGGCTTAAACTCTCTTCCATAATTCAGAAAATTGTGGAAAATACAAATGCCTTGTGTACCTTTGTTGTCTAGCTTCTTGGATTGCACAAAAGCCTAGTTGTTGCTGTGAGCAGCGCTAATTGCACAAGAGCCTAGTTGTGCCTGTGAGCAGTGCTAGGTTTTCTGCCAAAAGCTAGGAACCTAAGGTCAAAACACATTTACAAACACTTCTTCACTCTCTGACTATGGGTAGTCAATAGTGTTTTTATTGTCTTCCGCTGGTGTTTCAACATGCCATTTTGATGTAACTGATCAACCATCTATAGAATAGGTTATGATGTTTTGCAAACTGTACATGTGCTCTTTTGAAGAGCTTTTGTCAAATATATAAGTGATTCATTTCATATGTATATAATATAAGTCATTCCCCCTCACGTTCCCATTCCTTCTGTGGCCCCATTCCCATTCCGGGTTACCCAGGACCTCCCATTGCTGTTCTAATTTCCGTTCCCTCGCTACTATCAGTCCTGCACAGTCTCCAAGTTGAGGATGAGGGGGATTTCTGGATAAAGCAACTCCCTGTTGACATTGTGTGGCAGTGCCAGGTCTATGTTACACAATTCATCACTTGCTCCTGAGACTGGCTGACTTGTGACTGCCAGATTTTCTGTTATTTGAGGAGTGAGGCAGGCTGTGGGCCTGAGGGCTTTAGGTTGTAGGGGAGGCTTATGGCTTGACCATCCTGTCTGCATGGTGGCAAGAGGCCACCCAGCACACCTAGTGCATTGCTTTATCAGTGGATTAATCGTTTTCCTTAGTCTACTTGCCTTTGCACTACTGAAATATCTTCTCCTTGTGCATGCTGCTGTCAGCTTGCTGGCTCCTTTCTCTGTCCGACTACTTTTCTGGCGACTGATTTTTGGCCAATTTGTTCTAAGGTAGGCTCAATTAGCATTTGCCTTGCTGCTAAGACTTGTACAGTGCTTGCCAAATATGCCCATAGTTCTATAGCTTCTAGCATTTCTCCATTATTGTTGGCATTTGGTTGTGCATGGCCTCTACCATGATCTTTGCTGTATGCCCATCCAAGATGTCCAAGGATGTAATGCTTGGTCCTCCATTATTCACTCTCTTCATGGATGTTAGGAGCAACTTGAGGGAGACTCAACATTTACAGGAGTTTTAGTAATTGTTCCTTCACACCTAGAGTGGAAAAAATACATGGTGCAACAGACAGAATCTGAGCAAGGAGTAGAGAATACACAGCAAATATGAGAAGAACAAAAACTGCTTTAATTTCAAATAAACTGATACAAAGATAGCTCTATCCACCCCTGTACTTCCACTGTGAAGTTTAGATGGCGATCCAGATAGATGATAGGCGAAGAGCTTAATACTAGTTGGAAAAACTCTGATTGGATGAAAGATTAATTGACAATGGCTTTGGAGGGTCTTCCTTTTATAGCTCAAGAAGGTAGTCTGGTCGGCCTGTCCAACCACATTATGAACCTGGCCAAGGATTATTCTAGGAAACATTCCCTTTACCATCAGCACGAGGGTGTTTCCCTTGGATCCCTGTCAAGGGGGCTACTGGACCCCTTGAGACCCCCAGCCAAGGGTTGCTTCCATGGCCCTTGACCCCAAAATAGGGGTCCATGATAACTCCCGCACCTCGCAACTTGATGACTTGTGCCTCGAGTTGCTACCAACATAACTACTCTATCCAAAGGCTAGATCCACAAAGATCACTTTTTTGCCATCCGATCACATTGACCTCGAGTTGCTACTAACATAACTACTCTATCCAAAGGCTAGATCCACAAAGATCACCTTTTTGCCATCTGATCACATGGACCTCATCTAACATACAAGTCAGAACCCAACCAATATTTGGGCGTACATATGGCTTCTCCTCATAATGGGAGCCTTATAACTTAGAGCCCCATGGATCATTGGTGGCACCTTACGAGGGTGGGGCATTGAGCATATGTGACACCCCCCTTCAATGTCCACTTGCAAATAAACTACATCCTTGGTCCAACGTTGAGTCTCTGAATATGAACTCAAAGCAAATCCTTTGTAAGAGCTTTGGTGAAAACATTTGCTTCATTCTCCTCTATTGAACAATAGACAAAAGCTCTACTATCCCATCCTCGATCAAGTCATACATATAGTGATACTGGATCTCAATGTGTTTAGTACATACATGAAAAAACTAGATTTTTGGCAATAGCGATACAACTCTGATTGTCAAATCTTAGCATTGTTGGATCTTCATCCTATGTTAGATATGCTCAATGCCCCACCCTCGTAAGGTGCCACCAATGATCCATGGTGCTCTAAGTTTTAAAGCCCCCATTATAAGGAGAAGCCATGTGTGCGCACGGTCTTGACTTGTATGTCAAATAAGGTCTATGTTGAAGGAAAGCGAAAATGCCCAAGTGGTGTGCGCAGCAAGAATGGAGTGTGTTCAGCAGTAGAGAATGCTGAGAGAGTAGAGACTTGAGTTGGGTGTGTACCAGTGTGGCACACACAAAGAATGAAAGAATGTATTTATGTTTTAGGGTACGGTATATTTACACCCACAAGAGTGCGGTCACATGTACAAGTAAAATATATACACGGGAAGTGTAGCGAAGGGCCTTTACACCCAACAACCTCCCACATAAAGGTCATGAGCAAACCTTTAACCAACTCCCACTAGTCAAATGCAATGCTCATGTTGAGCCTTTGCAAGATTATCTTGTGTTTTGATCTTAGTCAGTGTGAGCTTCAGTGGCTAAAATATATTCAACCTCAATGGTAGAAAGTGCTACTATCTTTTGCAATCTAGAGCACCAAGAAACTGCCTCACCAGTCAAGGTAAATATATACCCACTAGTAGACTTGCGAGTATCCAAGTCACCTGCCATGTCTGCATCACAATATCCCTGCAGATCTAATGTACCCTTTCCATAGTAAATACATTTTCTTTGTGTGCCCTTAAGATATCGAAAGATGCATTTCACTGCCTCCCAATGTGCTTTGCTAGGGTTCGACATAAACCTGCTCACAATTCCCACTACATGAGCAATGTCAGGTCTAGTGGCAACCATAGCATACATGAGTGATCCACAAGCTGAAGCATAAGGAACACCCTTCATAGAGTTGGCTGCCATGTCATCTTTTGGGCAATCAGCTTTGCTAAGCTTAAGGTATGGTGGTAATGGAACACCAAGTGACTTAGCATCTGTCATAGAGAAACGATCAAGCACTTTGTTGATGTACTTTTCTTGTTCTGCTCTCTATCTCTCGTCACACGCATGCCCAAAATATGTTCAGCTGCACCCAAGTCCTTCATGGAAAAGGCTGAATTCAGCTGTCTTTTCAATGCATTAACCTGGCTCTTATGCTTACCAACAATAAGCATATCATCCACATAAAGCACAAGGATAATAAGGCTTCCATCATCAGCCTTCTTTGTGTATAAGCAGTGATCTGCATTGCTTCTTTTAAACCCATGTGAGAGCATGAAGGCATCAAACTTCTTATACCACTGTCTAGGAGCCTGTTTTAAACCATACAAGCTTCTCTTAAGCTTGCACACCAAATGCTCCTTTCCTGGCATAACAAAGCCCTCTGGTTGTTTCATATACAACTCTTCTTCTAAATCACCATGCAGGAATGCAGTTCTAACATCCATCTGATCAAGTTCAAGATCCATAGATGCAACAATAGCAAACAATACCCGAAGAGTGGTCATTTTGACAACAGGTGAAAAAACTTCTTGAAAGTCAATCCCCTCTTTCTGAGTATAACCCTTAGCCACAAGCGTGGCTTTGTATTTGGGTTTGCCATCCACACATTTGATTTTGTAGACCCACTTATTAGGAATAGCTTTCCTATCTTTGGGCAATGAAACCAAATCCCAAGTATCATTCTGATACAATGACTTCATTTCTTCCTGCATAGCTTGCTCCCACTTTTTCTTTAACTCACATGACAATGCCTCTTTATATGTAAGAGGCTCACCCTCATCTGTGAGTAAAATGCAGTCCAAAGAGGGATCAAACCTCTGTTTGGGTCTTCTGACACGTGTAGACCTTCTCACCCAATGATCTATGTTATCAAACAATGGATCTACATCCAAAGGAATGTCAATGACCTCATTATTTGGCTGCTGAACTGCATTTTCAGGTTGCTGTAATAAATTTTCAGGCTGCTGTAATGGATGTTCAGCATGCTGATTTTGTTGCCCAATCTGATTTTCAGCATCCCTTTGCTGCCCATTTGCATCTGGCTCAATAATGACATGCTGATTATCATAACCAGCATCAAATGGAGCTGAAATTTCAGTGGGGCTGATGGTTGTTTAAGTAGCTGATCATGCTGAAATTTCACTTTCCTTTTGTCTACATCACTAGATGTGGCATTTTTCAGCAGCTTTGATTCATTAAATACCACATCTCGGCTACGTAGCACCTTTTTCATACTTGGAACCCAAACTCTATAACCCATTTCACCATCATCTCCATAACCCATGAAAATGCCTTTGAGGGATTTCATGTCAAGTTTGGTTCTGCTATCAACAGGCACATGTACATAGCATTCGCAGCCAAAGACCCTTAAGTGGTCATATGAAGCAGGTTTGCCAGACCAAACCTCTTCAGGGATGCCACTATCAAGTGCACGATGTGGAGATCAGTTGCAAATATGCACCGCGGTTTTAAGTGCCTCTCCCCAAAACAATTGCGGGAGATTAGCTGTGGACAGCATGCACCGAATCTTCTCACATAAAGTGCGATTCATTCGCTCAGCCACACCATTAGATGACGGATTATAAGGGGCTGTAAGCTCTCGTTTAATCCCATTTTCATCACAAAAACTATTAAATTGTTTAGATACGTACTCTCCCCCGGTATCTGTTCTTATGCATTTCAGTTTTAAGCCCTTTTGAGTACCAACAAATGCATAAAACCTATTAAAAGTATCCAATGCCTCACTTTTCTGCTTAAGCAAATAAACCCATAGCTTTCTAGAGTGGTCATCAATAAAAGACACAAAATAACGGAAACCACTATGAGTTTTTATTGGCATGGTACATACATCGGAATGGACTAAATCCAAGATACATGCCTTCCTAGAGGCTCCATGAGAGTATGAACTCTTTACATGTTTTCCAAAGACACAGTCGTCACAAAAGTCAAGCTTTGAGTTTTTCACATCAACTCTTCCAAGTGAAGAAAGTGCATCCAAACCCTTTTGGCTCATGTGTCCAAGACTGCAACAAACTTTCCAGTAAGTGCCTTGCAATGAAGATATTACAAAGTTCCCTTTTTACCACCTCTAGTGACCAGCATAGATCCTTTCTGTATTTTCCACATTCCACCACCAAAGGTAGTGTAGTAACCTCTGCTATATCTAGCTGCCCAACAGAAAGAAAGCTCTTCTTAATGCCACGTACATACCTAACATCATGAATAATCAATTCCTGGCCATTTTCAAGAGCAAGGTGTATGGTGCCCACTCCATGTTGAGAAATCAAATGATGTATGCCTAGAAGAGGCTTTGTATAAGAGATATGACAAAAGTTGTATGCTCCAGAAGAGATGTCCAAAATCCCATAAACACAGAGAGGAATAGTGGTACTATCCAAAAAAGCTATATAAGCATGTACTTGATACTCATTTCAATGTAATGGTACTTTCATTTTGTGTCACTCAAGATTGTGTTTATGAGTCCAAGCTAATCCATCTTGGAACCTAATTCACTTGAGTTACAATCTTTCACCTCTACCATGTTCCATATCTATAATATGCATCCTCCATAGCTAGCATAGCTCTAGATCCGTGTTTCTCAACATGGTATCAGAGCTGTGGTGAGCTATGTCTAGCCACACACATTCTCCCTCTTCTACTTCTACTACCTCTTGTTCTAGCTTTCATGGTAGTGATAGCAGTTTAGTTTAGGAGGAGTAAAATCAGTTTGATAGTGTAGGAGAGAGAGAGAGTTCTATTATTGCGAGTAGGTTCCTTAGTACCAAGTAGTTACTGCTTCATCACTAAGGTGCTCAGCAAAAAAAAAAAAAAAAAAAAAGAGACATCATTTGGATGGTAGTTTCTGGGGTGCAGTGCTCAAATCTGGCCGACTTCCCAGGTGTAACATTCATGGCCTGCTTGGTGGCATTTCCATAGGACAAAAAGGATCATCCATCATTGGCAAAAGAGAGCGTGAAAAAAATAAGGGTTTGAGATCGGGTGCTGCCGCTGTACTGAAGATAAAGAAAGCGACGCGATCTGATGGATGAGACTGCGGGTTTGCACAGAAGAGAGTGTGAAAAAATAAGGGTTTGGTCTATTCAGTTTAACCTTAACATTAAGATTAAAATCAATCCTTCCTAAAGTGCCCCCATTCACACTATATCTCTCTAACTAGCGTAGCACAAGCCCAGTTCATGCGCGTAGCCTTTGAATTCATTTGTGCAATCATTGTAATAGCAGTTAATACTCATAAGTATGCAAATACTCATAAAAGTGGTGTTGTTACCAAGATACTTTTCCACATAAAAAATTATTTACTTGCACAATTATCGAATCCCTTGTAAATCTCAATCTTCTTGTAAAAGGATAGACACTGCCCGAGAGTTCTCGTGGTAAGACCTCCTACTAAAGATGACTGAAGTGGAACATATAGCAAAATTTAATGGTGAAGGCTTCCATGCTTGGAAGGAGAAGACCATGTACCATCTTATGCGGAAAGACTTATGGGACTTGTTTGAAGATGATGCAGATAACAAGAAGGAAGATGATGAAGATGGGTTTGTTGAAGAAGACCAGTTCAAATCCAAAGAATGGAAGAAGATGAATAACAAGGCACTAGGCATCATTGCCTGGGGACTAAGTGATGATGTGCTACATCATATATCTGGTATTAGAAATGCTAGAACCGCTTGGGAGGAACTTGACATAATGTTTGGTACCCAAGCAAAGAACTCAAAGGTAAAACTACTCATACAGTTTTATAAACTAGATATCAAAGTCAGTGCTTCTATGACCATGCACATTAACAAGTTCAAGAGCTTAAAAACCTAGCTTGCAACTCTTAAGAAGAATATTGATGAAGATGAAGCAATAGCCGTACTACTTGTAAGTATAAACAAGGATCCATATGAAAACCTTGTGTCTACTCTAAGTAATGTTCCAAGTCTCTCACTCAAAGATATTGAGCACTCACTGCTTGATGGAGAAAGCAAATTTAAAAGCAAAGATGTAAAAGAGACTAGCTCAAGGGAAAACCTCTTATACACTAGAGGAGCTACTGGACCCAAGGGAAGAGGTCGAGGATTCAACACCGACAACAGGAATCGGATGACATGTCATTATTGTGGTAAAACTGGCCATATTGTCAGTGAATGCTTCCACAAGAAAAGAGCATAGCAGATGCAGAATAACCACCACTAAAATCAATTCATGAATGAAGAAGAAGAAAAAGATACTTCCGCTACCATCAACAACTATGACAAACTGTTTTAAGGAATTTGTTCCCATAGTGGATATTGTAAAACCCCTACCAAGATGTAAAGTTTCAAGCCTTAACTTGACTAGGCTGCAAAAGAGCTAGTCTCCTGGTCCATGTTTACATGCAGGGGGGGCAAAAGCCAGCAAGGGTAGAGACTCATCATTTGAGGGGGGGTGTTGAGAAATCAAATGATGTATGCCTAGAAGAGGCTTTGTATAAGAGAGATGACAAAAGTTGTATGCTCCAAAAGAGATGTCCAAAATCCCATAAGCACAGAGAGGAATAGTGATACTATCCAAAAAAGCTATATAAGCATATACTTGATACTCATTTCAATGTAATGGTACTTTCATTTTGTCACTCAAGATTGTGTTTATGAGTCCAAGCTAATTCATCTTGGAACCTAATTCACTTGAGTTACAATCTTTCATCTCTACCATGTTCCATATCTATAATCTGCGTCCTCCATAGCTAGCATAGCTCTAGATCCGTGTTTCTCAACACTTCAATATCACATGTATGATTATTCCCTAGGTAAACTTTCCCAAGATTACCTGCTGCATAGGTAGAAAAACACTCCAGAGATGGAGTTACATGAAATGAGGGACCACTGTCAACAATCCACGATTGTGACAAACCATCATGAGCAGATAACAAGGCATCTATCACATCCCTTTTAGTGATATACATGTCTTCCATTGTCATAGCATGTGGATCTAAAGATGCAACCAGCAAATCAGCATCTTTATCTTCTTCTATCTCCTCAATGACAACACTAGATACCATATTTACCTTTTCTGTTTCTTTAGGGATAGAGCTGCTATCCTTCTCATTCTTTTTGCCTTTTGCATTAGCCTGCTTCTTGCGTTCTTGCTCCTTCTTATAGTACCTGCAATCGGGCTTTTTATGCCTTTTGCGTCCACACTGATAGCAAGTGACATCTTGTTGTTTTTCTTTGCTTTTGCTATAATTTTTATGCTTATTTGCAGCACTTGACTTCTTTTCAGTCCGTCCTCTAACATTATAGGTTGATCCACTGTTTTCCCCACTGGACTTGCGTCTAATCTCCTCATTGAGGATAGAACCACGTACACCATCAAATGTCAAGTTGGGGTTTTTGCTCAACGACACAACCAATGCTTCCCATGAATCTGGCAAAGTCATGAGCAAGAAGATAGCCTTTAGCTTAGGATCAAAAGCCGGCAAGCCTGCATCCTGTAACTGACTCAAAATACCTGTAAATGCAGCCAAATGCTCTGAGGCAGGCTTAGACTCATCAAGCTTTAAGTTGACTAACTTTCGCATGAGATGGATCTGATTAACAGGAGTAGTATTCTCATACGTAGCTTTGAGTTTCTCCCAAACTGCATATGCACTGTTGAGTCCCTTGATATCAACCAAGATATCATCAGTAACTGCCATTTTGATGTAAATAATGGCCTTTTTATTCATTTTAGCCCAATCTTCATCTGACAAAGAAGCAGGTTTTTGTTCTGCCAAAGCATCTTCACAATCCTTCAGAAAAAGGATACCCTGCATACGATCTTTCCAAAGATCAAAGCCATTGCCATCAAATTTGCAAATCTCAAAAAGATTCTTTGTGTCAGCAGTGGATGCACTTCCAGCCATTTTTCAACAATAAATTTCTGCAATAGAATGCTGAATGCAATCAGCCAATAGCAGGTTGCTGTATATAACAGCAAATACACAAACTTGCACTTCAAAGTGTGCCCAAGAAGCAAATATTTTGCTGTAATTTCAGTCCAAAGGGCTGATTACAGCATATACACAAAGCAAATCTGATACATATGCATACAAGACAGCTCCCACTTCAATAATACATCACCGTAATGCCCAAATGCAATAACCCGAGTGCTGTATGTGCCATTGTTTCACTGCACAATGAGCATTCAGTAATACATATACCAAGAGAAGCTACCTTTTCATAACATTTGATACATCGCAAGTCCAAATTTCTCCCACTTAGCAGTGAATTTGCTGTAATTCCACTGTCAAAGCACAAATCGGCTCAAAATACATCACTAATGTGAAAAGCCCCAAATTTTCTGCAATAAATCTGCCCCAATTGCATTAATACATGTTCCTGAAAGCATAAAATGGGCAAATTCAGCAAAATTTCATAAAATTTTGCAAAAGCCCCAAATTTTCCGGGTCCAAGTGTGCACAAATGTCAACCAATCTGACTTAGCTGAGCAAAATTTCACCAATACAGCAAAAAGCCCAAATTTTATAGGTCCAATGTTGAGAAATTTTACTCAAACGAGCGAAATTTCACCAAATTTGGCGAAATCCCGAATTTATGTGCGCACAATGTCTACAATTTTGACGCAGATGTCTGTATTATGCATGAACAGCACTAAATCTGGAAAAGCCCCAAATTTTCTGGCTCAAATCTGCACAAATCTGAGAACTGTGCTTGCGCGCACGAACGGGGGCCTGTTTTAATGTGACAAGTCACAAAAAATTACAAAAATGATTGTCGTGACTTGTCGACTAATCACGTGATCAAAAACAAACTACCGCCTGTCCACGCTGACCACATCAGTTGCCGCCTGACTGTCGCTGAGCAGATTTGGCTGTCGCCTGTCCACGCTGACCTATTTCTGACCTGGCGACTGTCTGTCCAGCTGTCGCCTATGTAAAACGTGACCTGAACACTGTTGCCTGACTGTCCTGAACAGAAACATGACCTGGAAAGATGACGACCTGACCTGTGCTGACCTGGAATGGTTGCGCTTGACCTGTCTGGTTACAGACTTGAGCAAAAACAAGCCTGCAGTACTGTTGCTTGTTTCGCGCGTGCTCTCGCCTGACCAGCAGAGATGACGACTTGCTGATTTCTCACGAGCGAAGCACTGGCGATGTCTCGCACAAGCTCCGGGAAGCGCACACACCTTAGCCGAAGCTCTGATACCAGTTTGAAGGAAAGCGAAAATGCCCAAGTGGTGTGCGCAGCAAGAATGGAGCGTGTTCAGCAGTAGAGAGTGCAGAGAGAGTAGAGACTTGAGTTGGGTGTGTACCAGTGTGGCACACACAAAGAATGAAAGAATTTATTTATGTTTTAGGGTACGGTACAATTACACCCGCAAGAGTGCGGTCACATGTACAAGTAAAATATATACACGGGAAGTGTAGCGAAGGGCCTTTACACCCAACATATGTGACCAGATGGTAAAAAGGTGACCTTTGTGTATCTAGTCTTTGGGTTAGATAGAGTAGTTATGCTAGTAACTGAAAGCACAATGCATCGAGTTACTGGGTGTTGAAGTTATTAGGGATCTCTATTTTGCGGTCCGGAGAATATTCCATGGAATATTCCCTGGCTGACCAAGGAAGATTCATAATATGGTTACTATTGGTGCATCAAGTGGTGCTACTACTATACTGACAATTCAAAAATTGAGGATTCTATCCACCAACCTTCAGTGAAGGCAAGTTAGATGGTACAAACTACACTTTGTGGAAGTTTAAAATTACAACTATCCTTGATTCTCATGAGCTTCAGGAGATGGTGTTGAGGAACTGACCCAGAACCACAACCCACTAAATTCAAGTGTTATGATTCCTCCAAATGCAAATCTTCTATGAGTTTGGAAACAAAGAAACAAAAATGCATTGTGTGCCTTAGTTACAAGTTGTTGTGACAATGTTTTGACCAACATACAACCAAGGCATGAGAGGCTTGGAATGTACTGAGTCAATACGAAATACAAAATCAAACAAGGATTCGGAACATGGAGAATCAACTAGCAGCAAAGAAATTTGCTAAAGGAGAGACAACTAAAGCATTAATCACTCATATCAAGAATCTGCATGACCAAATGGTTGGCATTGGGATACAAAGGACTAGTGAGGAGCTAGCTCAAAGGTATCTTCAGATTTGTCCACCAAAGTCTGATGGATTGGTAACTATCCTAAATACTCAAGTGAGACCCCAAGCTTTGATATTTGAAGAATTTTGTACACTACTAATGGAGGAGGAGTTGCCGCTTAAAGCTCGAGAAGGTAGCACTAGTGGAGATGCTGCATTTTCCGCCAATTCGAAAGGCAAAGGTGCTTCCTCTACCAACAGTGATAAAAAGAAGAAAAGTGGAAGAAATTTGCAAGGTGAGTACTTCTACTGCAAGAAGAAAAAGCATGCAATTACAAATTGTCATGTCAAGAAGATAGATGAAAAGAATAGTACTGTGAAGACTAAAGGGAAGGTAATAGCCAATATAGCTGAAGTAGAGTTGAAGTTATTTATGGTGGCCATTAAGTGTGTTCCTCGGCGGAAGAAATATCTACCACTGACTCATGGGTATTGGATAGTGAAGCCTCCCATCACATGACCAATAAGAAATGTCTATTTAGTTCTATGAACCCTCTACAATAACCCATCCTTGTGATAGTTGGAAACGATGTAAAGTGCCCTATTGAGGACACAAGAACTATTGTCTTTGTTGGTGCAAATGGTAAACTCAAAAATCTTTCAAATGTGTTGTATGTTCCAGAGAGTAAGAGAAATTTTCTATCAATTGCTTCTATAACTGATATTGGCCATGAGGTGAGATTCACTAAGATAGGTGCAGAAATTATTGACAATGCTAGTACAATTGTCAATAAAGAAAGAATGAACATGTATGAGCTGAGTGTTCTTACAGCCACCATTGGTGTGGGCACAAGAAACTTTGGCATGAAAGATTTGGTCACATTGGTTTTGCAATGTTAAAGGAGATGCATAAGCAAGGTATGGTGGCTCACCTACGTGCAGTAACTGAAATGAAGGACCCATGTGAAGCTTGTATGATGGGCAAGCAATAGAGAAAGGCATTTCCACAAGAAAGCAAGAATAGAGAGAATGCTTCTCTAGATTTGATGCATACTTACTTGTGTGGTAAAATGTCTGCATAAGCCATGGTGGTGGTGAGTTCAACTCAAAGGAGTTTGAAGACTTTTGCAAGAGCAAAGCAATTAAGCATCAATTGACGACGCCTCATACACCTCAACAGAATGGCATGTTGAATGTTGAACTCACACAATTGTGGAAATGGCAAGGTTCATGCTTAAGGGTAAGAGATTGGCTAACCAATTTTAGGCAGAAGTTGTTAATACTGCAATCTACATTCTCAATCAGAGTTGAACAAAGGCTCTTAAGGGCAAAACTCCTCATGAGGCCTATTATGGTAAGAAACCACCCATCTCACATTTTAAAACTTTTGGATGTGAATGTTATGCACACGTCCCAAAGAATAAGAGAAATAAGTTAAATCCATAAAGTACAAAATGTATCTTCTTGGATTATGGTGATGAGCAAAAGGCTTACAAATTGTATGACCAAGAGGCAAAGAAGATCATAGCCAGCTATGGTGCAATGTTTAAGGAGAATCCACATATGGTGGAAGAGGAGAATATACGTTATTCTACTTTATCATCCATCGAAGAAGTAGTCCACTATGAACCTATCCCAAGAGCTATCCGTACCCTCAAGGAGGAGGAAGTATCATCTTTAAATAATGAGGGAAAAGTTCACCAACCTGTAATCACACCACTGAAAAAGCCATTGTCATGATGGGTCAAGTAGCTCTATGATTGCAATAATCCTCTGCCTATCACAACTGAGGAAAAGGCAAATGGACCCAGGAGGTCTCTGAGAATAGAGAAGTAAAGAAAGGCTTCTGCTCACATAGTCAATATGGCCTTGATGGTTGAGATTATGAGAGAAGTAAAAGAGCTAGCAAACTTGGAAGAAACACTTTTGCCAATCCAACATGAAGAGCAACTATGCAAGTTGAGTATGATAGCATAATGAAAAATGATACTTGGGAGCTAGTGGATCGGCTAGAAAAAATGAAGATTATTGGCACCAAGTGAGTCTAGAAGGTTAAGTACAAGGTTGATGGCAACTTATAAAAGTACAAAGCCAGATTAGTTGCACAGGGATTTTCACAGGTTGAAGGATCTGATTTTCAAGAATCATTTGCTCCAACTACTAGAATGACCACTATTCGCACAGTGCTTGCAGTGGTCGCTTATAAGAAGGTAAAGTACAAGGTTGATGGCAACTTATAAAAGTACAAAGCTAGATTAGTTGAACAAAGATTTTCACAGGATTTGATTTTCATGAATCAATTGCTTCAACTACTAGAATGACCACTATTCACATAGTACTTGTAGTTGCCGCTCATAAGAAGTGGCTACTTTACCAAATGGACGTTAAATCATTGTTCTTGAACGGTGACCTCAAGGAGGAAGTGTACGTGGCTCAGCCACCGAGTTTTGAGGTCCCCCATTCTAAGAACAAGGTTTGTAAGCTGAAGAAGGCATTGTATGGGCTAAAACAAGCCCCTAAAGCGTGGTATCAATGAATAGATAAATTATTCTTAGACTTGAATTTCAAAAGATGTGTGAGGTGCTAACTTGTATGTTTACAGGGATAGTGAAAAGTTTGCAGTGATTGTCCTATATGTAGACGACCTTCTTATTACAAGTGACTATGAAGATATGATCCATTAGACTCGAAAGGCTTTGAACTCTAAGTTTGAAATGATCGACTTGGGCTTATTGCATTATAATTTGGGGATTGAAGTCGAAAAAATCTTCATCTCTCAAAACAGTATGTGTAGAAGATTCTAAAAGCATTGGGTATGACTAAGTGTAAGGAGATAGCTACACCTATGGAGGTCAATGTGAAGTTATCCATTGAGGATACATCAACACTAGTAGACATTGGGATGTACAAGAGGTTGATTCACAGCCCTCTACTTGTATAATACCAAGCCAAATATCAATTTTATTGTCAATGTTTTGAGCAGGTTCTCAAACAAACCACGAGAAAGTCATTGGAAAGCTGGGATGCAGGTGCTCAGATACTTGAAGGGAACTCTTGACTATGGTACCACATATAGTTTGAGAAGTGCTCTTATGGAAAACTGTGACTCAGATTGGGCAGGTGACATTGATTCCAGAAAATCAGTTTCCGAATATCGTTTCTCTTCAGGTTTAGAAATATTCTCTTGGATCAATAAGAAGCAACCAACTATGGGATTGAAGCAAAGTACAAGGTAGCTTGTTTTGCTACATGTGAAGTAGTATGGTTAATGAGGATCCTATAGCATATGGGAGTACAGCATGAAGATCCATCAATGCTAAGATGTGACAATCAAAGTTGCATCGCCATTGCCAAAAATCTAGTTTTTCATACATGTACCAAACACATTGAAATACAGTATCATTATTTGCATGACTTGATCGAGGATGGGATAGTAGACCTGGTTTACTGTCCAATGGAGAAGAATGGAGTAGATATCTTCACTAAATCTGTTACAAAGGATCTCCTTTGAATTCATCTTCAAGGACTCAATGTTGGGCTAAGAATGTAGTTCAACATTGACAAGGGGTGTTAGATGTGCTCAATACCCGACCCTCGTAAGGTGCCACCAATCATCCATGATGCTTAAGTTGTAGGGCCCTCATTATGAGAAGAAGTTATGTGTGAGCACTGATATTAGTCGGATCCTGACTTGTATGTCAGATAAGGTCTATGTGATCAAATGGCAAAAAGGTGACCTTTGTGGATCTATACTTTAGGTTAGATATCATGCAGGTAGCAACTCAAGGCACAATGCATCAAGTTGCGAGGTGTGGAGGTTATTAGAAAGCCCTATTTTGGGATCTAGGAGCCGCTTCTGCCACTCTTGGATAGGGGGTCTCAAGAAAAGCAGCCCCTAGCTGGGGGAGTCTCAAGGGGGACCAACGGCCCCCCTAATGGGGATCCACGGGTAGCACCCCCCGGGCCAATGGTAAAGGAAATATTCTAAATAATATTTGTTGGCCGACTAGGAAAGGTTCATAATATGGTCAAATAGGCCAACCAGACGGCCTTCCCAAGATATAAAAGGAAGACCCCTCCAAAGCCATTGTTAATCTATGTTTTACCCAGTTAGAGTTCTTTTAACTCCTCTTAAGCTCTTCTCCTATCATCTGTCTGAATTACCATCTAAGCTTCACAATGGGAGTGTACGAATGGATAAAGCTATCTTTGTATCAATTTGTTTGAAATTAAAGTAGTTTCTGTTCTTCTCATATTTATTGTGTGTTCTCTACTCCTTGCTCAAATTCTGTCCATTGTGCCGTATAATTTTTACATCTTGTACTTTCATATACCATAGAATCCTCCTTAACCATACTGGTTCTCACATGCAAAAAAACAAGCTACCTCTTGTACTCTACTTCGATAGAAGACAATGCCACAATTGGTTACTTCTTATTGATCCAAGAGAAGATTCCTAAATCCAAAGAGAAACAATATCTAGAAGCTATTTTTTTAGAATCACTATCACTTGCCTAGTCTGAGTCACAATTCCCCACAAGAGCACTTTTGAAATTGTATGTAATATCATAGTGAAGAGTTCCTTTCAAATATCTAAGCATTCGCATCCCAGCTTTCCAATGACTTTCTCATGGTTTGTTTGAGAATCTGCTCAAAATACCAAAAGCAAAACTAATATTTGGCTTAGTGTTACATAAGTAGATGAGACTACTGACCAATCTCCTATACCTCCCAATGTCTACTAGTGTTGATGTATCCTCTATGGATAACTTCGCATTCACCTCCATAAGTATAGCTATTTTCTTACACTCGATCATGCCAAATGCTTTCAAGTCTCCCATGCATACTTCTTTTGAGAGAGAAATATTTTGCCACATACTTCAATCTGTAAACAATAGTGCAACAAGCCCAAGTTTGTCATTTCAAACTCAGAGCTCACAGCCTGTCAAGTGTGATGGATCATATCTTTATAGTCACCTATAATAAGAAGGTCATCCACATATAGAACAATCACTACAGACTTTCCACCATCCTTGTAAAACATATAACTTAGCATCCGAGGCATACCTTTTGAAATTCAAGCCTAAAAAGAATTTATCTATCCATTGGTACCATGCTCTAAGGACTTGTTTTAGGCCATATAATGCTTTCTTTAGCTTACAAACTTTGTTCTCAGAATGGGGAACCTCAAATCCTAGTGAATACACCTCCTTGAGGTTACCATTCAAGAACGTTGATTTAACATCCATTTGGTAAATAGGTAACTTCTTATGAGCGGCCATCGTAAGTACTATGCGAATAGTGGTCATTCTAGCAATTGGAGAAAATGATTCTTGAAAATCAAATCCTTCAATCGATGAAAATCCTTATACAACTAGTCTGACTTTGTAATTTTCTAAGCTTCCATCAACCTTGTACTTTATCTTCCACGCCCACTTAGTGCCAATAATCTTCCTCTTTTCTGGACAATCCACTCACTCTCAAGTATTAGTCTTCATTATGCTATCATACTCAGCTTGCGTAGCTACTCTCCATGCTGGATTGGCAAGTGCTTCTTCCAAGTCTATTGGCTTCTTTACTTCTCTCATAATCTCAGGCATCAAGGCCATATTGACTATGTAAGCAAAGGCCTTTCTTTACTCCTCTATTCTCTAAGACCTCCTTGGTCCATTTGTCTTTTCCTCAATAGTGATAAGCATAAGATTACTTCAATCATAAAGTTTCTTCACCATTCGTAGCAATGTCTTTTTCAGTGGCGTGATTTCAGGTTGGTGAACTTTCTTCTCATCATCCGAAGACGATACTTCCTCCTCCTGTAGGATAGGGATAGCTCTTAGGACAAGTTCATAGTGAACTACTTCTTCACTGGATGATAAAGTGAAAGAACTTATATTCTTCTCCTCCACTATATGTAGCTGCTCCTTGAACACCATGTTACGATTTGCTATGATCTTCTTTGCCTCTTGGTCATACAATTTGTAAGCCTTATGCTCATCACTATAACCCAAGAAGATACATTTTATGCTTTTTGGTTTTAACTTGTTTCTCTTATCCTCTGAAACATATGTATAACATTCACATCCAAAAGTTCTAAAGTGTCATATAAATGGTTTCTTACCAATATAGACCTCATAAGGAGTTTTTCCCATGAGAACGTTTATATAACTTCAATTAAGAATGTAAACTGTAGTATTAACAACTTCAGCCCAAAAGACAATCCCTTGCCCTTAAGCATGCACCTTGCCATTTCCACAATGGTGTGATTTCCGTGTTCAATAACGCCATTCTACTTAGATGTATGAGGCGTCCTCAACTGACGTTTAATCCCTTTGCTCCTACAAAAGTCTTCAAACTCCTTTGAGTTAAACTCACCACCACCATCTATTCTAAACTTTTTCACACTTTGCCCTATTTCATTCTCAACAAGTTTTAGTCATTATTTGAGATTACCAAAAGCTTGAGTCTTATCATGAAGAAAGTACATCCACATCTTTCTACTATAGTCATCGATAATCAATATAAAATAATAAGATCCCCCCAATGCTTGTGTAGGCAACCACACAAGTCAACATGCACCAACTCTAGAGGACCCTTTGCTCTATTCTTGCTTTCTTGTGAAAATGCCTTTCTCTATTGCTTCCCATCATAGAAGCTTCACATGGTTCCTTCATTTTGGTTATTATTGCAAGTACATGTGTAACCATACCTTACATATGCATCTCCTATAACACCACAAAACCAATGTGACCAAATATTTCATACAAAAGTTTACTTGTGCCCACACCAACGGTGGCTATAAAAGCACTTAGCTTATACAAGTTGTTCATTCTTTCTCCTTTGTCGAGACAGCTTTGCTAGCATTATCAATAATTTCTACACATCTTGGTGAACCTCACTGCATGGCCAAGAGCAATTATAAAAGAAATTGATAACAAAATTCTCTTAATCTCTGAAACATACAATACATTTGAAAGTTTTTTTAGTTCACCATTTACAACAACAAAGGAAATAGTACATGTGCCCTCAACAGGCCATTTCGCATCATTCCCAACCATCACAATGATGGATTCTTACAAAAGATTCATAGAACTATATAGATCTTTCTTGTTGGTCATACGGGAGACATCACTATCCAATACCCATGAGTTAGTGGTAGATATTTATTGCACTGAGGAACACACTTTCTCGATGGTCACCATAAATAACTCCAACTTTGCTTTAGTTATATTGGTTGTCTCTTTCCCTTTAGTATTTACGGTGCCATTCTTTTCATTTTCCTTCTTGACATGATAATCTATAATTGCATGTCCTTCCTTCTTGCAATAGAAGCACTCTCCTTGAAACTTTTTTTTCCCATCCTTTTTTTTGAATCACTGTTGGTGGAGGAATCATCTTTGTATTTTGCATTGGCTGCAGAATCTCCATTGTTGCTACCTTCTTGAGCTTTAAGCCACAACCCTTCTTCCATTAGCAGTGCACAAAATTCCTCAAACGTCAAAGCTTAAGGTCTCACCTGAGTGTTTAGGGAAATTACCAATGCATCAAACTTCGGTGGACAAATCTAAAAACAGCTCTATGCTAGCTCCTCACTAGTCTTTTGTATCCCAGGACCAGCCATTTGGTCATGTAAATTCTTGATCCAAGTGATGAATACTTTAGCTATCTCTTCTTCAACAAACTTATTTGCTCCTAGTTGATTCTCCAAGTTCTGAATCCTTGTTTGATTTCACGTTTCTTACTAACTCCTCAATACATTCCAAGCCTCTAATGCCTTGTTTGTATACTAAATCAAGATTAAAACAACTTGTAACTAAGGCACATGGTGCATCTGTGTTTCTTCATTTCCAAGCTCATAGAAGATCTACATTTGGAGATATCATAACACTGAAATTTGATGGGTCAGGGGTAGATTGTGGTTCTAGGTTAGTCCTCAACGCCATCTCCAAAAAGTAATAAGAGTTAAGGATAGTTATAATTTTAAATTTCCACAAGGTAAAGTTTGTACCATCTAACTTTTCTTTAGTGAAGATTGGTCAACGAATCCTCAATGTTTGAATTGTTGGTACATCAACACCACCACCTAATGCACCAGTGCTGCTAACCGATGTAGTAGACGACATTTCTCCTCTTCATTGTTGAAGCCCTTGCCTCTTGTGTACTTAGAGTCACATGTGCTTAGATACCATGTAAAAATTGCATAATGCAGCAGATAGAATCTGAGCAAGGAGTAGAAATATATAGCAAATATGAGAACAGAAACTATTTTAA
Source organism: Lygodium microphyllum (assembly GCF_053477565.2). Classification (NCBI taxonomy): domain Eukaryota; kingdom Viridiplantae; phylum Streptophyta; class Polypodiopsida; order Schizaeales; family Lygodiaceae; genus Lygodium; species Lygodium microphyllum. Next base: position 97,733,902 of record NC_141161.1, read on the forward strand.
TTTCAAATGAATTGATACAAAGATGGCTTTGTCCGCTTGTGTGCTTCCATTGTGAAGCTTAGATGGAAATCTAGACAGATGATAGACAAAGAGCTTAAGGCTAGTTGAAAGAACTCTAACTAGGTGAAAGATTTATTGACAATAACTTTGGAGGGGTCTTCTTTCTATAGCACGGAAAGGTAGTCTAGTTAGTCTGTTTGACCATATTATAAACGACCCCAAAATAGAGATCCTTGATAACTCCCACACCCTACGACTTGGTGCATTGTGCCTCGAGTTACTACCAGCATAACTACTTTATCTAACCCAAAGGCTAGATCCACAAAGGTCACCTTTTTGCCATCTGGTCACATAGACCTCATCTAGCATACAAGTTAGGACCCAATCAATATTCGAGCTCACACATGGCTTCTACTCATGATGGGGGCCTTCCAACTTAGAGCACCATGGATCATTGGTGGCACCTTATGAGATTGGGGCATTGAGCATATCTAGCATAGGGCTCCATTGCCTATTTTTCACTCTATGGGATGGCAACCTTAGTGGTATTAGAATGCCCCCACCATGGCTTCTCTCCCCATTCCTCCTAACCACATGCATATGGTAAGGCTAGATTGACACTGAGCGGTAGAAGGAATAAGGAAAGGGGCATCATCAATGTGTGTAGCTTCCATTTGAAAGCCAAAAGGTGTTTTTCTTCTGGACCCAACTCTTCTATTTGCCTCACACCTTCAAAAGAAAATTTTGGTTGGTGGAAGATGTTCTACTTTACAAGTGGCAAACTCTAATTCAACAAAAAGTGTTCGTAAACTTTTCTAATTGGTTTCTTTTAAAGAATAAAATGCATACTTTCATGCACTTCCGCTACTTGCGTGAACACACATGGTAGATCTACCTCTAAATTGATGAAACTTCCACCGTTGTATTGTGAACCTAGCCTAAGAGTCAAAAGCTCCAAATGCTCAATTGTCCCTTGACATTGTCTCCCTGCAAGTCATGAAATTTGTGGTGGTAAATGGATGCAATTCTTGTGGTATAGGTGTCTCCTTATGGATTTAGGGCTCTTTGCAAACATTCAATTCAACTAGGTTAATGGAAATCTCACAAAACAAGGATCATTATTGCTCTCACTATGTTTTGGTTACTAAATGATAGCCTAACAACACAAGGATCGTTATTAGTAAAACTACGTTTGGTTAATGTGTGAATGTTTTGTTTCAGTTTATGCAGTTGAGGTTGGAGCCTGCAAGCAATAACGTTCTTCCTCCAAATGCAAGTGGGACAATAACTCAGAATCTCACTGTTATCAATTCCCTACATGGCCAGGTATATATAGTCTTTTAGCATAGACTTTCACTTCCAGTGACAAGAATTTCATTAAACTTTATCCTACACTTTTATTGTTACAGAGACCATTAATGATGCGCATAAGAATCACTTACAAGGTGAATGGACAAGAGATCATCGAGCAGGCTCAAATTGAAAATTTTCCTTTAGGCCTATAATTAACTGATAAAATGGATAAATTGTCATCCATTCCAATGGGTGCTACTTTATTGTTATATAAATTCATTGATTATCTAAAAGGTTTAAATTTGATATTTTGAGTATGTCGATTTATCTAACAATCTCAAGCATGTTACCTTAGAATTTTAATATACTCTCTAACTATAGTGAGTACATGTCTCATCAAGTCTTTCCTTTCAAGGTTATTGTGAAGTTTTTCTTTATTGTTGCACATCTCACCATGTTTTTTCTTTGTGTGTGTGTGTGCACGCGCACATGCACGTGCGCACTTGTACTTGCATATTTTTGTAATTAATACAAATACCTATTGAGAGAGTGTGTATGTGTGTGCGTGCACTCTACATCTACTAACAACAAAATGATCGATTAGGTCAAAATAGTGAATACATTTGACTGGTAGCACACAAAACTATTGCCATTGCCTCTTGTATGAGCGACTTGTCCCCTTCCAAGTTATACTATCTGAGAGAGAGAGAGAGAGAGAGAGAGAGAGAGAGAGAGAGAGAGAGAGAGAGAGAGAGAGAGAGAGAGAGAGAGAGAGAGAGAGAGAGAGAGAGAGAGAGAGAGAGAGAGAGAGAGAGAGAGAGAGAGGGAGAGGGAGAGGGAGAGGGAGAGGGAGAGGGAGAGGGAGAGGGAGAGGGAGAGGGAGAGAGAGAGAGAGAGAGTGTGTGTGTGTGACCAACATCTACTAAGGTAAAGGTGCCAATAGAGTATCATCTAATAATCCTTCATTATAAATTTCTTTTCCAAGTGAGTCTCATAAATAGTTTTTAATGGTCAAAGTGTTTATACCATATAGAGCTCAAAGCAAAAACATTAGGGCATTTTGGTATTTTTATGAAGTAGCCCTAGTTATAAATGAAGGATTCATAGAAAAGCTCATTTATAATTTAACAAATATTACATCATAACACTAAGCAACTTAAAAAGCTGCATCTTCTTTCCAAAAGTGTCACTCAATTGGGGTTGGGTGAAGTTTTAAGAGCCAAGATTGGACTGACAAGGGAAGAGAGAGAGAGAGAGAGAGAGAGAGAGAGAGAGAGAGAGAGAGAGAGAGAGAGAGAGAGAGAGAGAGAGAGAGAGAGAGAGAGAGAGAGAGAGAGAGAGGCTTTTCTCTGAATGCGATGACATCTGACTTTCTATTCTAATATGGTTACGTTATACATCAAGATATGGCCATTGGGTGTTCTTGGAATACACCCAATGGCCTCCAAGTTTGGTACATGGCTTAGGCGGTTTGATTTGGGATGTCCCTTTCTTTTGGGTAGCCAATCCCTTTCCTTTAGGTAGCTAGTCTCATGAGCAGTGCCTTGGGCACGTACCACACCTCCCCCCAGCCCACGAGCTATCCTTCCTAATGATTCTTCAATTCCTTTTTTCTTCTTTTGATATGTCCTACAATACATCATCATTAGTATGTTGAAAATTTTATTTTAATCTAGTGGCATGTGCAGTCTTTTTGTGTTTTTGTCTACTTTTTTTGTTGCATATGTATTTCTCCTTATTTAGGCTAAGCCATGTCAAGGTTTTTTCGAATTGCTAATCTCATTAGTGGTTGTTTTTGTTGTAGTTCTAAGTACTAATCTACTAGATCTTTATGCTTCTTGGGTATTTCTAATAGTGGTATATTTGGGAGCAAAGTTGGTTCTCATCCGTATAGAGCCTGAAATGGGCTTATTTAAGTGGATGCTTGTATTGAGCATCTATATGCATAAGTTACATATGGGAGTATTTGATCCCAATTTTGTTGTAGATGATCCACATACATTGAGATCATTTGTTTGATTGATGCAAATGTTTTTTTTATTCCTGAGCATTTACAAATCATTTTAATTATTTCAAAATTGAATTATTATCCTTAATCAACTATTATTGTTATTGTGCAAGAATGTTTAATTATCACTTCTTCTAATGACAATTGTATTATTGGATTAATTGTTGTGTTATACAATGCTTTCACTTCACACCATCCTATCGAGTATTCTATTAATACTATTATGTATTTATTTCCTTTATACATTACTGGTAGTGGACCAATGATGTCCCAAGCTACTAGTTCAAATGGACTTATTATTTTTATAGATTTAAGAAGTCCTATTGGTTTGCCTACTTGTGTTTTAAATTTTTTTGACATTTTCTACAATTCTTTAAAAAGTTACTTATAGAATGATAAATTTTTGGCCAATAATACTTTTTCCTTATAAATTCTAAGAATTTGTGAAATCTCAAGTGTCTGAATACAGGATGGGTATAAAAATGATTTATGTACGTATTTTGTAAGGACTTGGGGATAACTATCTTATCTCCCTATTTTTTGTGTATATAATATAACACATTATTTTGGATATAATATGTTTTTTGTATGTGAGGATTATTGCTTTTAATTTCAGTGATCTTTTGTATGTCAAGGTCTTGTTATTGGAGTCTTGCTATTACTTGTACATTTTAGGTAGATAATCTGCTGTTGTGTTTTGGATGTATGGGATTCTAGGAAGGGTATCCGCTATATCGTTTTAGTTTCCTTACAATATTTTAAGCTATAATCTTGGATTGTTAAGATTCGTCTTAATAGGTGGCTAGTGGGTGAGGTTTTTTCATTAAGGATATGAGTGGTTGATGGTTTGTATCAATGGTTAACTTTGAGCCATGTGCGTACAAATGTAATTTTTGTAAAGACCATACAACTGCACTAAGCTTCTTTTCAATTATGGAGTAATTAGATTTTATTTTGGTAAGAGAACAATTAATGAAACAAATTGGTCTCCATTTATTAAGGTTATCTGGTAGTAACACCATCCTTGATACCAACATTAGATGTGTCAATTGTTGACAAAAAGTTTTTCAATATTAGGGTAATTCGACACTATTGCTTCATAAATTAAAATTTTTGATTGTTCAAAATATTTTTACAAGATATAGACCATATAAGTTTTTGTTTCTTTTTCAACAACTTATATAATGAGTTTGATATTTCTACTAGTTTAGATAAGAAAAGATTTGAGAAATTCATCGTTCCAAGAAAACATTGTAGTTGTTTAACATTTTTACGTTCTAGAAATGCTTTTACTGTGGCTATCTTTTTTGGGTCATTTTGAATTCCTCCATTAAATATTATGAAACCTAAAAACTTTAATTTTGTTTTACCCCAAGTACATTTTTAAAGTTCTAATTTAATAGTAAATCTGTCTAATGCTTTTGTTACTTTTAAATGTTTTTTCCACATTTAAATATAAATACAAATACCATTTAGGTAAACAACTAACACTTTCAAAGAGCATTACTGTAATGTCCCTATTACTTAGTTTATTTTTAAAAACAATGTGCGTATACATTCCAAAAATTGGTTTATGTTGAAAACAAAATGGTAAAGATTGCACATTTTTAAAACTAGCTCTAACTATGAAGATAATCTATTAGGCATTATATGCGAGTTCATGGAAGGAAGGCTTCGGAAACCCTCCCAAGATAAGGTTATTAAAACTATGTTTGTAGTATAGAATAACAAAAAGAACTAGACTAGTGGATAGTCACTTGGTAGTTAAGTGCACTCGGGTGACAACACTGGTGAGATGGGTGACCTCCTGAGAAGCTTTTCCTACAAGCTAGTAGGAGCTTCTCGTACGCAGCCAACGGTGCCAACGAAGCCTTTGTAGCCCGTTGCCAAGTATGCCAAGGTCTATGCTACATTCCAAAAACGAAGCCCCTCTCTGACATCATCGATGATGTCATCGAAAATGCTAAAAGCAAGTGTTCTCTCTTTTATCCCCTCCCCCCCCCCCCCTCCCGAGTGCTATATAAACAAGAATAGAGTGTCACGTCAGAAAAACAACTCATACAGAAGTATCTCTGTTGTTGATGTGACAAAGCTCTGCTGTAATCAACCGAGCCTCTCCCTCTTCACACCTACACGAAGCACTGCTCAAATCCATCAAGCTTCTTCCATGGCTCCTAAGAGACATCAAGATGCTGAGCGAGATCATGCTCGGGAACTCCGCAACGCTAGGAAGTAGTCGCTGCTGAAGCGCAAGCAGAAGTTACCCCCGAATCCATTCAACCCGAAGGATCAGTTATTCCACAACAAACCGAGGTTGCAGTCATAAACCGTAATCACAATGGATGGCCGAACGGAGATAATGAGGTTTAGTACACAAGAAAATGATTACTTTTAAGCTATTAACTCTACAACTTCCTAATTTTTCTATTTTATATTATTGATTTTTTTCATCTTACGATAAAATGAGGGCTAAGTTAGTAATGTTAGAAAAGCCCATAGGATAAGTTTGTTACTACATAGATTACGATTAGTTAGAACATACTTAAACTTACAAAAACATGTTACTATTATCAATTGCTTTTTAGGAAAGAACATGGGGATTAATGAGAGGGATAGATTCTATGCATCGCATACATTGACAAGTATGTTAAAAATATTTAATGGTTATGTCTCCTTTTGGATCTGTGCATGATGAATTATCTCTTATGATTCCGATAACAGGTGGACAAGTTGTGGATTGTGGTGGTTCAGGACATTGGGGTCCCCAACCCAATACTCCCTAACACTCTACGGAGTGTTGAAAAACTCACATGTAGGTGGGGGTCCTATGCTCCCAAGGGAGGTAGTTTTTTTTGGTTTTTTTTATCACTCGAGCACTTAAGAGGGCAAAGGGCTGAGTGATAAGTACCCCTGTTATGTGGAAGTTTCTCGAGGCTTAAGGAAGCTTAGAGGGACTCTAAGCTAGTAAATTCCATGTTGACCGCGAACAAAGTGCGATCACATATAGCCCAATCCTATGAGATTCGAAGGTCCTATCCTAGGCTGGACAATGTATTTCTGTGGAAAGACGGTTTTGTACCACTCTATGGAGTGATGGTTCTGCTTGTTATTATGAAATAAAGTATTTAAATTCGAATTGTTTGTTATGTGCTAAAGATTGAGTTTAATGAACCCAGTGGAAGAAATCATCACAGCTCTTTGTATGGGTCCTTGTGGATGAATTGGCCTTCTATTTTGTAGCAATGCCATGCAGTGCCTTGGAAGCTCCAAGAGGAAAAGCTATAGATATCCCCAGTCCTCATATTCCATGACATGGCAAAGGGGTCCAAAGCCCTCATAGAAGAGACTATGATACCTTCCTCATATGTCATTGTAGATGTATTGTTCCTTTTTCTCAAGCTCTCTACCACAGAGCTACCATATCCTATCCTCTGCTCTAGAATATTTATCCATCTACCAATCTCTATCCCTAGCTAATGGTAGGAGGGGCACATCTATTCAATACCAAACCCACATACTATGGGAGAGGTATCTATCCATATACTATGGTTGGATAATAAATCTATCCTCAGAGAGGTGTAGGAAGTGCCCCTAGTAAGACTCCATCTTTGGTCCTAAAGAGAGAGGTGGCTAGATCCAAGTCCTCTCTATCTCAACTCTTAGTACATCAGCCCTAATCAGTAAATTCAGCTCAAATCGACTAAGGGAGATCATAGGAAAATCCAAGCTATAGTCAATGGGTGAGAGCTGCCAACCCATGTAAGCCCATCCAAGTTTCCATTTGTGAGTATCAATATTCCTTCTCATCCACCTCTACGCGCTATCTAGAGGAAGTCAATGCTCATCTAGGAAGTCAATACTAACTTAGGGTATTTGTGGCAAGGGAGCTCCCATATCCTATCTAAAAGAAGTCACTACTTTAAAGAATGCCTCCACAAGTATAGATGTTGCATGTAACTTTGTGATGATGATAGGGAGTGGGGTGGAGGGCTTACTCCTACTCAGGTGTGATATCATCATCATTAATGGCCTCTCTATGAGGTCCCAACCACCATTTTAGACTCACCAAGCCACCATTTTAGACTCACCAAAGGGATTGAAGCATCACTCAAATGCAGTATATACCTTTTGTAAAGATAGAGATCTCTCTTGGAAAACCAAAGTCATGGTATATTCAACACTTTGTAGCATGAATGACATGACCTATGTATTACTTTACATTTGGGGGGATGTAATGGAGCATGTGAGTAAGAGTCACTTTCTCTAACTCAAGATTTTCACTGAGGGGGGAAATTGAGACCCGATTAGCACGAGGATATGCTACCCTAGGGTCTCTTGAGAGCAACTGTGTCCACATACAATTTCAGAACCTTGCACCAAACTATTGTTTTTCAACACTCTGGTCACATCTATCACTATACTCAATCACCTCATCTATGTATAGTCCAAATAGTGTGGGTGAAAGCATGCATCCTTGTTTTACTCCTATGGTTTTGTTGATCCTCTTAGACATCCATCTAGGTATGTGCATACGGCCTATCACTCTCCCATATAAGGCATAAATAGCCCACTGCATATCCTCTAGCACTCCCGTCTCTTACAATCTCTACATGAAACATGCTTAGGGTAGCGTGTTGAATGCTTTACGAAAATCCACAAAGAAACAATAAATCCTCTTGTGAGATCATGCGATAATGTTGCTTGGATGTCACACCAAAGATCAAAACCAACGTATGCATAATCATGCATTGGAATATTTGATAATGCAACACCCACTTTACAACAATATGTGCCAATACTTAGAACATCTAATAGTAGATTGTATGAAGTTCAAAATGCATAAAACACAAACCAAACAAAGTAAATTCCAAATAACTCCACATCACCATAGCTCTAGAAACTAATAGCTATAAAAGGTTTGGATTCTCATAAGCTATTACTACATAGATAAACTTCGAATATGGTGAAATTGGTAGACATGCATCTAATGTATTTTTACAAGATCTTAGGCATTTTGGTGCTAGGAAAACCTAATCTGGGATGTCTCTAACAATTTCATATCTTGGCCAAAGATTTACATTTGTCAAATGGCCTAGATGTGCGCATTTTGAAAAGGTTTGAGGTTGTAATCACATAAAAACATATGCTTTAGGGGCTGATGGCTAGATACATGGCAGTTGAATCATAATGTGAAATCATAAAAGGCATGCTACACATGAAAAGTGGATTCTGTATGATACATACTTTACATAAGTATTTACTAATAACCCTTAATCATATCAAAAGGGGAAACCATTCTTTACTAAAAATGGATAAGATCATTATCCAAAACCATTCTTTACTGAAAATGGATAAGATCATTATCCAGCTCACCAAGTGATTTCTCTATAAATCAATAATTATTTGTACATAGCATAATACATGCAAAGCAAAAAAATTAGTAGCTTACACAACATAACCTAGGCACATGCAAAGTAGCAATATGGAAGTTCACCTCTAGGTTTTGTTGTGTACTTGGCTTCATCACCAAATAGGAGTGAGGTTTTCTCCGATTGCTCCATATAGCAGTTATCCTTGCTTGCCCAAGTGTTTGGGGTCTGCTTCTCCTCTACCACAAACAAGGTGTCTTTTTTATGCTAGAGGAGATTTCATCCCCTCCTTACCCTTCATCTTTGGGAGCTTTTTTGGATTGGATTTGACAACTCCCTTCCTTGGTGGAGTCCTCATAGCAACATGAAAACTAGGTGCAAAGCACCAAGAAGAGAACTTGCAGGTATAGCAACAGGGCCTAATAGTTGCATTGAGAAGTTAATGGTTGGAGGACGTGAGTTTTATCTAGCACAGGGAACCTACACATGACTATTGTGCACAATATTTGGAAGATGTTCATGCGGTATATTAGGCAATACCTTTGCAAAAATCTTACACATGTTGCTCATCAAGGAAATAGGTTTCCAACCTTTGAGGAGAAGGCAAAGGTACATTTCAACTTAATAATGCCCTCTTTTAACAAAGTAGGAACATTTTGTAAAAAACCTTTTCATGAAGCCATCCCAACCTACATTTTCATCCTTAAGTAAATGTTCCACAATGTCAATCACCTCATCCTCACATATTTTTACATCTAAACTTATAGCTATATCAAGCGAGACTCCAACTTGATCAAATTTTATTCTTGAATATGTAACTACAATCCAAGTAGATGCATAAAATATTCCCTACACATTTACAAAATAGCTTGGGCATCTATGAGCATTTGATGGATAGAATTTTGCAACCTTACTATATTCTCACTTACAAAAAAGGTATGAAAGACAATAAAACTTATGAGTCTAAGAACTATTATCCTACAAGCCCTCTAACAATTGTTATCATGCAATTTTTCAACCTTACTACATTCTCCCTTTCAAAAGAGGTATGCAAACCATGATAAACTTATGAGTTTTATCTTACAAGCTCTCTAACAAGGAAACAATCTTAGCATATTCATAAGATTGTAGCTAAAAGTCTTTAATGAGTTCTAGCAATGGCATAGATAGTGAAACCAAGAGATGATCATTTGGAGAATCAATCAAAAGTGAATGCACCAATGCCAATGGGAGTTTCTCAATAGCATCCAATTTTAGTTTAAGAAGTTAAGCATGATGGATTATGTATTTTTTGGCTACTCTTTGTGTATTAAAAACCAAGAGGTCAGAGGAGGCAATCCCCTTGAGTTGAAGACCAAGTGAAAAAGAATCCAAAAGTTGTCTCATCTCTCCTTTGACTATATCATGTTGACGAAAAGACGAGTTGAAGAGCAATGGTAACTTTTCCAAGTTACACTCATAAAGATGAAATGGATATCTAAACATTACAAATTCTAGTGAAAAATGATCAAAAATCACATATTTCTATAGAACCTTAATCTATGATACCTTTGGTATAAGAAAGAGTCATCATGCACAACACACAGGCAATCCAACCAACTCCAACTTCCCAAGTTCCCAAGTATGGACTAGAGTGGAAGTTATAACCATGAGCTAGTAGACACAACCAAGACCTAGATCCTGCTTCAAAATGAACTAGTGATGCAAATCCATTCTAATCATGACTTTCAAGCACATCCACAATTCCATGTCTCAAAATGGAAGGAGAGGGATCCACACATGTTAAAATCTCCCATCAGCAAACTCAATCTACCAAGTAGAAAACATGATTGTAACTACCACCATAATTCACGATAGTGAGGAATATCATTCGGTTCATAGATACCAACCACCCATAAAATCTCACCCTTGTATGTAATTATCTACCAAATACATCCTTTTTAATCAAAACAGGCAAAAGTTTCTTATCATCAACACATCAAAATGTTGCATTGCTGGAACTCCCATATGAAACAACTTGAAACCATGATAGTGGATTATCCACAAGAGGAGTAATGGCCAACAAATTCTCCCCATTTCAATTAAAACCTCAAAGGATACATGCATGTGGAATCAATATGTAACCAATTAGGATGCTTCCTTTGCTGTGTCCCAATGCATGCACACTCAATTGCTCTTTATAATACATGAATACTTGGGGGACTAAAACTTTTCCAATCGCAACCATGGCATGTCAAGAGTAGCCAATACACAATTGGGTGGCCTTCAACCTCCACCCAAGTGTGACATTCTTGCCTCATTTTTGTGCTCATTGTGATCTACAAAGTTCTTGCAAAGGCATTGGCAAAGATGATCAAAGTTATCTTGACCAAAATTTCACGCATGTGTAACTATAGTTTTGTGCATGGAAGATGAATTCATGATGTGGTGAGATGAACCTAGCTGGCTTAACCAAGTATTATGCAAATCTCAAATGCAAAACTAGTTTCTTATTAATATGTATTTCAAAAAATCTTATGATCAAATTGTATGACCCTTTTCATTGAAGATCTTGTCATGGTTTGGTTTTGGAACGGCTTTTTACGATCTAATTTTAAATCTCTTTGTGAATGCAATAATTGGTATGTGTCTCCAATAATGGGTATATATCAAGGGAATTCTCACTAAAAAGATCAATTAGACAAGGTTGTCCCATAGCCCCATTACTTTTTGCACTGGTTATTAAACCCCTACTAAAGAACTTGGAGTTAATAGCTAAGGACAATGCTGTCAAACCTTTAAGTCTCCCAAAAGGAGGTAAAGTCATCACACAAATGTTTGTGGACAACTCCAATGTGGTAGAGTACTGTAGTAGTAGAAGAACAATTTGTGAGGGCCTTTCTCATTGTTTAGAGATTGCTTATGAGAACTTTGCAAAAGTCTCAAGCTCGAACATCAGCATTTCCAAAATGGATTTGATCTATTCAGGTTGGATTATGGAGTGGTTGATCAAGATTGGGTTTATTGGTTTGGGTGTGACCTTTCGATGCCTTGGTTATCTCATGGGCATTATTTGGGGAAAATATTAAAAGATGCCTCTTTAATGACTCAAAAATCTTGAGAGAAAGCAATCGTGAATAATCATCCAAAGGGACTTGATTGATATAGCAATAATCAATCCTTTGGGCTTTAGGCACTGGGGATGGGTAGGTAGGCTCAATCGCAACCCCATGCTTAATGTACTTCTTTGGTGCATTGTGGTTAGAAAGTTGCCACCCAAAGAGAGGTTGTCCAAGTTCATGGCAATTGACCTTTGGTGATGTTTCTACCTGATAAAGGAAAAGGGTGTGCCATGTGGTCCATCTCTTTTAGGGTAGCATTAAAGTGCAGCCATTATGGAATAAGGCTAGCAAGAGATTAAAAAGAAGGGGTTTTCACAATAGGCCATGCATGAAGCAACCTAGAATTCTACGTGACAAATGTGAAATGAATGAGGAATCTAAGAAACGGAGAAGAAACTATGGGATTGGGGGATTTTGCTAAAGCACATTTGGGAATGAGGAATGTTGTTAGAGTGCGGAGATTCAAGGGAGCCAAGGGAGTTCTCACATACAACTAAGCAAAGGGAATTCTCACACACAACTACTCAGAGGTGATGTAAGATATTCAAGTTTGCATGTCAAGAGAGCTATTTAATCCTTTTTGGTTTTCCTTTTCTGAACCATGCTTTCCCTCGTGGAGATGTAAATATCTTACTCTATTAATTATACAAGATTGCCATTTCACACATTTGTGAAAAAGAAAAAGGTATCGTGCCATGTGAGATATTTGCATGTTTTGATGTAAACAAGTGATGAATAATATGAGAATATTTTGTGGCCTTAGGTAAATTCTTTAATAGTTTTATGAATTGGATTTGCATGTGTCCCCTTTTCAGCCGATCTTTCTATCTTGTATATACAACCATGTGACACTACAACAAAAAGGCCTCATAGACGCACATTTAGACGCGATTTTTGAATATAGAGAAATTCTTACGGGCGCATCTATCCGCCCGTCTATTTGCGCGTCTACCATTTCACGTCTATAATCGCATGTATCAACAAATTTACACGCACAAATAGACGCGCAATAGACGCACATATACACGCGCATATAGACACGCTGGTAGACGCGCTTTTACAAGCACTAGTAGACGCGAACGGAAAACAAAAAATGTCCTTTTAAAAAAAAGATATTTAATTTCTTTTTTAAATTTGAATTATGAAGCGCGTATAGTCTGCATTATAGATGTGCGTATAAACACGAATTATCTGCAATTTAGACGCGCGGATAGACGCGCAAAACAGAACTGCAAAAAAAAACCATGCTTTCTGGTTTTTTTTTTTTCCCCTCCCATACATCACATGCTTTCTGGTTTTTTTTTCCCCCCTCCCATACATCAGATTATGCATTTGGGAAAAAGACAATATATCTTACAAGCACGAGAATTGAAAATAAAAGTCCATGTATTCATTATATATCAAAAGCATTTACAAGGAAAGTTTAAGTGCTTGCGACCTAAAGCGTGGCCGCAAGCAGTAGGCTCAAAGAGATATCATATATATACAAGAAAAGAAGGTCTCATGAGGAGGTATGGTGCTCCTCTACGAATCTAAAGAGGAAACATCTTCGCTAGTACCACCATGGCTACTAGCGTCGCCATCCCCCTCCTCGCTATGCTCCACATCCAGGTTCGCCTACACACACAAAAGATCAGGATTGCTTACATAGACAAGGTGGAGAAAAAGTTATAATTAGCTATACTTTTAATAGGAAAGTAAGAAAAACATACCTCCTCTGGCTGTCGAATCCTCATGGCCCGGTTGTATTGGTCCTCAGTGATGAGACCCTCCTCATAGAAGTGAAGCCATGTCACTGTGCAGTTATGGCCTCGATGGTAACCTACCTCTCTAGGAGTAGGTGTCCTACCAACGATGGTAGTTTGCAAAACATTTAGATATATACAAACAATTATGAGTCACAATATATTAGAATAAAATATATAAAGAATTGAAAGAAATATAAATTTAAAAAAACTAGAAATAAAAATATACTTACAAACTCTACCTCCCACGACTCTCTGCCGCCCGATCCGTAATGCGACGATCCCATTGTTTCCATTTGGATCCGTTGCGCCTCTGCGTGCTGGCGACTCTTCACTTTCTCTGCTGCTTTCTTCTTGGCTTTCTTCCACTCTATGCAGTGGCACATAGGTGGTTGGCTACAGGCTCCACGCCCCTCCTCCAGCCTCCGCAGTGAGTCCGTGGCCCGTGTCATGAGGTGGGATCTTTTGTTGTGAAGCATATCCCTCACTTTTGTACGTCCCCAATCATCCGAGAATCGCTGACCCTCAGGATTTGGATACCTCCTATGGAGAGCTCTCAACACCTCCTGCCACAAGCCGCTTTTCTGATTTTTGAAGGCAATGAAACAATCTTTATACATCGCATGTACGACGCTCCTCATGTACGCCATTACATCCCTTCCCTCATCATCATGAAAGATGCCACAGCATCTGTAACTCTATAGTATCGGCGTACAACCTCCTCTACGTGATCTACTGGTGAGGGTGATCGCTCGCCACCTCCTAGGCAACCCCCACACAAGCCTCGTCCTCCCCCTCGACTCTCCCTCCTCCCTCTCTGTCGACTACCCTCTGCCTCGCTGGACGCACGAGCTTCTGCAGATGCACGTGCTTCTGCAGATGCACATGCTTCTGCAGATGCTTGTGCTTAAGCCGATGCACATGGAGCACGTGGAGTACCTGCATATGGAGTACCTGCATGTGGAGTACCTACATGTGGAGTCTGGGATATAGTGCTAGGCAAAGATGTCAGAGGCGTCCCAGACATGACACTGAACACCTCGTCCGCTGTGGGAGAGCGGCCAAGGTGTCTAGTCATCTCTCCCATGAAGTCTTCCCTACTAGGAAAACCTCCAAAAAATGCATTGACCCCCCTACCAAAGGAGGCCAATGTATCATTCATGCAATCCACATCTGGGTCATTGCTAGATGAACCAAGATACGACATCTACAAAAAAAACACAGGAAAAATACAAATTTATTTGCATACAAAAAATCATATATTACCTACATTTTCAAAGAGCTTTCTTTAGACATTGAGCATAAAACTTAAGTACTAATGCTTCTCATAAACAAGAAAACTGATAAACACAAATATGGGATTGGTCACATTCATCATTGCAAAAATATATTGTTTACTATCAGAACTGGGAGACCTGGCGCGTGTATCCCCACATCTAAATTGCAGGTTAGACGTGCCCTCAGACGTGCTCCAGAGTGAACCTTCCGTTCAGCGCGTCTATCTGCGCATCTAAGATGCAGCACAGACGCGCTGTCAGACGCACATTCCAGGTCAATGCACGTGTATAATCGCGTCTAGACTGCAGGTCAACCTTCTGTGTAGCGCATGTATCATCACGTGTACACTGCAGAGCACACGCACTAGCACACGCGCACTAAGACGCACCCTCAGACGCTATGAGAGGAAATATTTTTCGCGTCAATATCTGCGTCTACACTGAGATATAGACGAGCTATCAGACGTGCTCGATCGACTGATTTTAGGCCGACGACTGCCATTGATGATTTACAAAATGCAATATATAATGGAATCACAAATCCTAAATACACAGACAGAGCAGAGAGAGAAAGAGAGAAACAAAGAGAGAGAGAGAGAGAGACTCACCTTGGGTGTTTGGTGTGGCGGGTGGTGGCGCTTCTTCTTTCTTCTTCTTCCTCTCCTTGGTAAGTTACCCTCCCTTGATGCTTGCTGCTTCTTCTTATTCTCCTCTCTCTTGTTCTCTCTTTCTTCCTCTCCTTGGCTTTCCTTTTTCCCTTCTTGTGTGTTTGAAATGAAAGAAGAGGTGAGTCATGAGGAGGTGAGGCATGAAGAGACTGCATGTCGGCTAAACTCAAGCTTCAGAACTGCAAAAAACGCAGGAAAGGAAAGGCGCAATTTGAAAAGAAATGATTTAAGTATGGTTTGAATTTTGACATGTGCGTCTATTTTTGCGTGTATATGCGCGTCTATTGTTCAGATAGACGTGAGTATAAACGTGAACATAGACGCGAAAATAAACGCCAATATAGATGCATAGGTAAACGCGGATATAGATGCGCATTTAGGCTTTATCATAATTTTTTGTTTTTAAGATAAGTTTTGATAGTGAATTCTTATCATAAGTTTTAATGTATTTATGATGATTTTTGTGTATTTAAAATTGAGATCTTATGTAAACATATGAATGACAAATATTTTGATGTTGTCATGAATTAGGTTTAATCATGTCGACGTCGTCATCACCTAGTGCGGTGCAAGCTGATGAGTCAATGAGCACATCCTCAAGTGAGGATAAAACATTGCGTCTTCATAATCGAGATGCATGGCTACGACGAAAAATTAAATGCATGTGTGATCGTTATCGAGGGTGTATTTTTCGAGCACGTTGAATTGCAATGTCACACCTCAGCTTGTATGGAGAATGGGACCGAGAAAAATCACCGGTATTCATTGTTTTTTTTTACCACTAAGATTGCATGTCTATGTTACGGGAATTATATATCAACGCACATGAAACTCTCTTTTGTGGTTGAGCAGGATGCGGTGCCACATCCTCAGATGCTCCCTCCCGGGCATCGAGAGGCTGCAAAACATCGACGCGAGGAGGCAGCGTCTTCAAGAAGAGTAGAGACTGGCAACCATGATAGTAGCCCTCATGAAATGCCCCATCAAGTCGTAGAGGATGAGATTTTGGATAACATGGTACACCATCTATTTTCGCAATCGGTTCAAGGAGAAGGTCACTCTATGAAGACAGATGATCCACTATATGTAGCATCATCTACTCCGTTGTATGAAGGTTGTACGTACTCCGTTCTTCGTGCGTCCCTCGAGATACTTAACTTGCAAACAATTTATGGATGGAGTAATGTCAGTTTGGATGCGTTATTGAAGTAGGTATCAATTGAGTTTGGCTTATGAATCATAATATTAATTGTTCTATTTTGAAATCAGACAGAAATATATGTTGGTGGTTTTTTAACTCACTTTTAAAAATATATGTAGGTTATTATCACAAATGCTTCCAAAAGGAAACAAATTGCCAACTAAGAGAGAGCAAGCAAGGCATTACTTGACATCTCTGGGAGGCCTCGATTATGTCAAGATCCATGCATGTGTCAATGATTGTGTCTTATTTCATGGGATTCATGAGTTCGCACGAGAGTGTCTTGTTTGTGGCAAATCAAGATACGAAGTGGAGATGAAGTCAATGGATGTGCCTCGTAAGGTTTTGTGACATTTTTTGATTGTTCCACGTATAAAACTTATGTTCAAGTGTAAGTCTATTGGAAAGATCATGTCATGGCATGCTAGTCATCGTTCAAGTGATGGAAAATGGAGGATCCCTGCAGACACACTGGCATGGCAACATATAGATAATTTGTGGCCCGTTTTCAAAGAAAAGCCAAGAAATTTGAGATTTGGTTTAGGTATGGATGGAATCAATCCATTTGCCATCAAAAACACATCATACAGTGTATGGCCAGTGGTACTGGTGAGCTATTATATTCCTCCATCCATGGCAATTAAAAAGGAACATGTAATGTTGTCCCTTCTGATTCCTGGAAAGCACAAGGTAAAAAACATGGACATTTACTTAGAGCCTTTGATTGAAGAGTTAAAAATGTTATGGGAAGGTATTGAGGTGCAAGATACAAGTGCATCTGCATCCTCTAGAGATTTCACATTGAAGGCCATGTTGTTGTGGACCATGTACGACTTTCCAGGATACGGAGAGTGTTCAGGTACATATATATAACTCTATATTTGAAATTCAAGACTTGAATCAATTGCATTTTATTAATTCACTTATTTTGTCAGGTTTAACCACGTCAGGATATCATGCATGTCCTATTTGCGGTCCCTCTCTAGTTTCCTCTAGGCAGGCACGTTTAAAGAAGGTTATCTACGACAATCATCATTGATTTCTTCCTATTGACCATCCCAAATATGTTCTCCCTACTAATGGAATGACTCCACAATCTCTAACCATTCGAGATTGGAAGGAGAGATGGATTAATGCCGATAGCCACCCTCCACTCGGCATGAGTCAGTAAGAAGTGCATTTCTCTCGATTGACTTTAAAGTATTTAGCATGATGAATTCTTTACATAATATATTGTTTGTTTGTTAGGTTCTCTATATTTTTTTGTCTTCCGTACTGGACTGAATTTAAGATCAATCACCTGTTGGACCCCATGCACATATTCAAAAATGTTGTATCTACATTATGGGATCACTTGATAGGGGCTCGTGATTCAGTTAATGTAAGGGAGGATTTACGTAACATTGGTCTCATGAGACGAGCCTGGCCACGCATTGGACCTAGAGGAAAGATTGAGCTACCCCATACACCTTAGATGTTGTCAAAGAACGAGGAAAAAATCGTGAAGGAACAAATATATAGCTTTCGAACACCCACAGGATGTATGAGATGTCTCAAGGGAGCCTTCATAAAGAAAAAGAAAAGAGATGTGGAGTAACTATCTGGTTTGAATTTCCACGATTGGCACAAAATGATTCAAGTAAGGGTATCTCTAACCATGAATATAGTAATTCGTAGAGTAACTATGTGTAAACTTTGGGGTATGATGACTTTTTCCTCAACTAATCATTTGATCTATGAATATTATTTACATTCAATTCGTACTTTCTACTAGCATATCCCATTGTGTATCCAAAGATGTATGTGATATCATTTACAAGATGGGAGAGCTTGTGAGGTGTGTATACATTGTATTTTTTCATTATATATCTTTGAATTTCTACACAAAAATAAACAAGCACATCATACATCTTGACAGATACGTGAGCTCGAAGGAAATTGATCCAAACACATTGCAAGATGCTCGAGTATTATCTGTTGAGGTGGTTTGTTTGGTGGAGGAAATGTTTCCTCGATCCATTTTAACTACTCAATTACATTTACTCGTACATTTGATTGATGAGATCGCACTTTGTGGAGCAGTGCATGTAAGGTGGATGTTTTTTATTGAGCGCTTCATGAAAACCTTGAAAGATTTTGTGAGGCAAAAAGCACGGCCTGGGGGAAGCATGGCTGAGGGTTGGTTAGTGTAATCATCCCTTGTTTATATCTCTGAATATCTTGCTGAAGTGGATCCCTCTCAACCACGACTATGGAAAGATGATGAAGACTTGAGGATGACCTCTATAGTACCTCAAGGAAAAGGAATGAGTAAAGTGCTAACAAAAGAAGAACTTCGTAAGTTAAATAGTTTTTGTGTGCTCAATAGTGATGTAATGAGCAAATGGGTGACACTATATAATGAAGCAAGGGCAAGAAGAAAAAGCAAAAGACAAGAATTTCGCACTAGATATGGACGTAATGTCTCATTTTCAGATCATCTAAATGCGCTCCCACATCATATTAATATAGATTGGTTACATGAGAAAATGGAGAGAATGGAAAAAGAGGAGGAAATTAATATATCTCAAAAACAGTGGGAATACGCACGAGGTTGCTTATCAAAGGTGAGACATACTATCAATTAATTTGTTTCTATAAGTTTTATTTTATATAAATAATTGACATGTTTGATCTTTTATCTTTTACTACTAGTGCACATTATTCAATGCACTTTGCTGTGAGGGTAAAAATCTTCGAACTCAACGTATAGATGAAAAGAGAAATACCCAAGATTGTGGTGTCCTTGCTCACTTCGAGGATGCCAATGGTACCATGAAAGGTTATTGTGGCTTGATCTAAGATATTCTGAAGCTTGACTTCAGACGATTCTTTATATATGTACTGGATGTGAAGTGGTTTAAAGAAGTGATAACAAATGGTGAGCATTGCACAATCAGACGTCATCCAAGTGGTTTTGTAATCATTGACTCTACAAAATTTCACCAAAACAAAAATGACACATTAGTACTACCTCAACAATGCGAGCAGGTATATATGCAAAGGCTAATTTTTTTATATGTATACATGTGATACATATACACAATATAATAAGTACTTAAGTTTTTTGCTTTTGTTTTTCAAATACAGGTTGTGTATCATCCAATGGTAAACAATAACCGATGGTGGTATGTCATCCCTATATCTAATCGTTCAAAACCAATATATGGTAATATTACCGACATGGAGATAGCAGATGACAATCCAATAATTAATTATGATGTACTTGATGACACCATAATGGATGATATGCGTGATATAGTACAAGATGAACCTCGCGAGGATATTCAAGGAAACGCAGAAGAAGACAATAATGTGATTGTCGATGATATTGATGAAGTTATTGAGCAATATAGCAACACATATGATAGTGGGATAGACTTATTTGTCTCGTTACCTCTTGGTAACATAGACCTAGAAGTAGATAGTTTAGCAAGGGCTGATCTCATTGAAGATGAGATGGATCATTCACTGTAACATACTTAATTTGCTTATTGATTCAATGTGTATTCCTAATTCTATGGTTTTTATCATACGCACACGTGCATACTCAAGAATCAATAGTCAATTTTAAAGCTAAATTGAATTTTCCATAATAAAAAGGAAGTATCTTTTATCATCTTCAAGTACGTAGAGAAATTATGAGATACATATTGCAATGCTTGCTACTAATTGTAAGGTTTCTGTCGCTTGCTGCTAATTACTTATATCAGGCTTGTCAACTGGAGGAACTATCATTCATTAGAGAGCAATGAAAAAGTAATTATTAACTCTATTTTTTAAATTCAATGATTCAATGTGTATTCTTAATTCTAAGGTTTTTATCATGCGCACACGTGCATGCTCAAGAATCAATTTCAGGTGGTTAAATAATTATTAACTTTGGTGAATTGCTAATTTTAGGTGGTTAAATAATTGTGCGTCTGCTAGCTCGTCTATATTAGCGTCTATTTGCGCGGATATATAGACGCAAAATTCGCATCTATTTACACGCACGTTTACACGTACTTATAGACGCTCTGATAGACGTGGGCGCGTCTAACATGCGCGTCTATGCCTCGTTTCTGTTGTAGTGTGAGGTTCTTATGTTGGTCAATGTGAGAGAATTGTATATATCTATAAGTCGTTTTGGAAGGCATATATAACTATCGTTCGAGATTTCCAACATGGTTGGGAGGTAATCTATTTGTTACCATTCATTTCGGGGTAATATATTTCAAAACCTTTCCATGGAAGGGTAAAAGTGTTGCAGCCTGGCCTGGACTCTAAAGGTTGTCGATGGATGCCTTGATGACCAAGAAATGTGAATATCTGCTGATTGCAAGCGATGAGTGGGAAGACGTGTGGAGCAAGAAAGCGGATGGGATAAGGCAAAGGACTGCGTATGGCTGTTCGGGTGCGCAGGCATCATCAGCTACTCAGCCATGGCGGCTTCTTCTTCTTCTTCTTCTTCTTCTTCTTCTTCGTCGGCTCACGTAAGAACTGTTAATTCTTCTGGCTCTCACGTGAGAGCTGCGTTCTACCACGCGGCATCACGCTTCCCGTGCGAGGAGATGGATCTCTCTCTCTTCACGCACCTGATTTATCTGCCGTCTCCCGCCTCGCTTCGATTGGTCGATGGAGGGAGAAGCAGCAGCAGCAGCCGGGGGTACTTCAAGCTGAGGGGCGACGTCGACCAGCGGCTGATTGAGGGCTTCTGCAGTTCCGTCAGGACGTCGAGGTCCGGGCACGTCCCCACCTGCGTGCTGGCGATAGACTACGAGAGGCGGCCGGCCTTCATCGACGCCAGTATATGCCTCGCCAGAGAGCACGGCTTCGCCGGTGTCCACCTCTGCGTGGACCGCCCCGACGCGGACTTCCTGGCTTCCTGCCACTTGTGGCGCCGGGCCGCACGTGCG
Source organism: Lygodium microphyllum (assembly GCF_053477565.2). Classification (NCBI taxonomy): domain Eukaryota; kingdom Viridiplantae; phylum Streptophyta; class Polypodiopsida; order Schizaeales; family Lygodiaceae; genus Lygodium; species Lygodium microphyllum. The sequence goes on from NC_141161.1 coordinate 97,755,501, forward strand.
GGCGGCGGAGGAGGCCCAGGCCCCGCCCTCTCCCTCTCCGCGTCCCTCTTCCTGCCCCCCGCCTCCCCCTTACCTGAGCTAGACACGTGTCTGGACTGGATTTGCCTCCGGGGCTACCACCTCGGGGTGCAGACCTGCCTCGACGTCCGGTCCGGAGACCTGCTCTACAGCCACGAGCTGGGGCCCGTCACCTTCTCGCACTCCGCCCTGCGCCAGGCGCCGCCACCTCCCGCGGCCACGTCAGTGCGCCAGGTCAGCACTCGCGGGGCCCACCGCCCCCACCTCAGCGCACCCACTGACCCGCGCCGCCAGCTGACCGTTGACTCCGGCCTCCAGCTCAGCGTTGACTCCCGCCTCCAGGCCTGCCTCCGCGCGGGCATCCCTCCCTCGCTCATCGTCCTGGGCATCCCCCTCCACGGCTTCTCCTTCCGCCTGGCCCACCGCAGCTCCGCCCGCGGCATGCACGCGCGCACCGCCGCCACGTGTCGAGCCACCATGGAGCCCGTCCCGAACCCGGCTTGCGTGACACGTGTCGTACGGCACCGCCTCCCCGCGCCTGACCTCGCGGACCCCGCCGGGCGCCTCCTGCCGGGCCTCGGACCGGATACGTGGCAGCATATGAAACGCGCCTTTGACCTAGTCTCGTACAGGGAGATCGCGCGTCTCATCAGCGAGAAGAATGCCAAGAATACACATGATGAGACCACGGCCTCTGCATACTGCCACGTAGGCGAGACGTGGTTCGGCTACGATGACAAGTGGAGCATAACCAGGAAGGTTGATTACCTCAGAGTTATGAAGCTAGGAGGCTATGCTTTGGATGGCTTGCACGAGGATACCTCTTCGTGGGAGCTCTCGAAGACAGGTACCATACATTACCCGTTTCAAAAATATTCCACACTGCCAGTGGGGTTGTAGCTAAAGTGGTTTGAGCATGTGGGTGAGTGACTACATGGGTTTGTGAGTTTAAACCTTGGGTGCACCTTTGAGGCATCTTTCAAATTTCATGCCTCTCTCTCTCTCTCTCTCTCACCCCATTTCTCTCATTATTCATATGCGCTCACCACTCCACTCACATGTTTTTGTTCTTCTTGTGTTGCCTCAGCTATGAATTCATTCAACACGATTGAGGACCAAAGCTCACAAGCAACCATGGCACAAGACAAAAGACGGAGCCTCAAAGGAAGAAATAAAGAGAATTCACGCCTCAATAAAGAGCTTGTTCAATTCGGAATGGATGAGGTTAAATAAGAAAATTTCCTAAAGAAGGATTTGAAGTCAATGATTATAATGACTTTTGAAATGATTGTTACCCCTCACCATAATTCTAACATTTGCAACATAGAATTTCTTCCAAAAATTTATAAAGAATCTCGCGCATCTTAGAAAAATGCAAGTATGTAATCTTCTAAGGTGGCCAAAATCTATACCACTAAGCACTCGATGATATGCTTCAAACATTGATGTTACTTGCTCGTGAAGAATAACTCTACCCATTCTTAAGTAGTAACACAAGTCATCAAATGCAAAGTGAATTTCGATATATTGCATGGGTCATAAAAATCACATGCTAGCGTGCAATATACACCTCATGTATAATGCTCCAACCAAACATCTAATTGGGACTTTTAATGAAAAGCCCATGAAGCTTATAGGCTATCCTAGTTTGAGACCAACATGCTTGAGGAGCCCACTACTTAGAAAGCTTATATGTGTAGTATGGGTACCAAAAATTGTATTTCAAAGTGTCTTTATAAACCACTCTCCATAGAGTTAAAGAAGTGCCAAATATTTAATCCTTTGGCAAGGAAAAGAAAGGTGGTATATAGCATTGCTACCTGACATGTTAGGTCACAAAGAATTGCAACATTTATGCTATGTAATATGGGTGTGGTACAAAGTACATTTTGAAAGGGAGTTCCATGTAATCCAATTGAACAATTAAACATAAATTCATGTGCTTGATTAAAGAATGGCTCCAAAGGCATTGTATGCATAAGTGTATATACCCCACACTCTAAGCTTGGAAATCCTCCACAATAAACACTACAAGATATAGGCCTTATACCGTCGTTAAAAGCGACAAAAATATAAATAACAAAATTTGCCCCCGTCGTCGCAAAAAGCATCGTTATTGGCAACGCCATAGAATAGTTGGTATTAGCGTCGTTATCAGCGTCACTATTTGCATCGGTATCTGATACCAACGCAAATAACGATGATTTGCAACGCTAATAACGATGCATGCAGGTAATTTTGCGGCACTAATAGCGACGATAACAAAGAAAAAAAAATTGTGGCAGGGCAATGTGCAATGCTTGTGTAAAGAAAAACAAAGTGTACTTAAATCATAACACTGATACATGAAATAAATACATGATCGCATAATGAAAGCGACTGATACAATCATGGCAAGATATCACTATTACATAGAAAATGTCTACACAGATCAGACGACAAAAAAAGAAGGGTATGTGAGCTCCAAGGATCCAAGGGCGAGCTATATATCCTCGCCATCCGAAAGCTCGTCCCGCCACAAAGGAGCATCGAACGGACTTTGCAAAAAAAGAAACAACTACACATCAATCCACCATACAATAATAAATTCTAATTAAATATGGTAACTACGGACAAGAAAGATGAGTGACTTACAAGACTGCCGCATCTATACAATCGGTCGATCAATGCAGTGAGACCATGCCTCTCTATATATCGAGTCTCAAGGCCGGTCGGATCGTGATTTGTAATGGAGTGCTGCAAAGAAAACAAAATACTAACTGTTAGAAACATGATTGTCAATACAAAGGATATTGCAAAAAAATAAGCAAGCAAAACAAAAGAAAAACTTACAAAGTCTTTCAGATATATCCTGTGGCCGCCACTCCCAAGATGATGGACCACTCCAGCCTCTAGTCGTGCCCTCGCCGCCTCACGTTTGCTGACTCCAATGTCTTGGAGAATCTGTAGCCTCCTCCCTCAGTCAGCGGCAGTCGTCCGCGTCTAGCCACTCGAGCTTTGCAGCCCCACTCTTGAGTGCCTTGCGTGCGTCCGATCGTATGTGTGACATATATGCACGCATGCAGTCCATCATCCAGCCTGTAGAAAATCTATCTGTTGTGGCTAGAACCGGAAACTCCTTATATAAGGATGCTACTATGTAGTCCTTGCTTCCCTCCGGTATGTTTTTCCAATGATTTAAGACATTGTGCCGAAACAGTTATTGGCACAACTCTCTCATGCGAGCCATCACCCGCCTCTCCTCATCATTCATGATGATGGCTCCTGACCTATCATTGACAAGACTGGCATATCCCTCTGGGTATGCCTAAGATGGGTCCTCTCCCACATGTGTCCACGCTCCTGGGCATATCCAGGAGACCCCTATACATCCGATGTACAGACCGGGGTAGTATCTATCGGTGTAGTACCCATAGGGGTACTACCTACAGACGGCTGAGCAAAAGTCTGAGTAACTAGAATATACGTTCCCACAGGTGCGACAAATCTTGGAGGTGATGCAACTCCAGTAGAACGACGACACAGAGACACCACGTCCGTGCCTCCACAGCAATCACTTGAGCCACTCGCCCTGGAACCACCATGAGAGCGAGGATTAGCACTTGTATCATGTGCCAACTGCGGGCTTACTGCCTCCATATCTCTACAGCATCCCCCTAACCCTAAAGCACTCCCTTCCTCTGGCCCAAGTTTGGAGCATCGACCTCATCTGCTCAAAGTTGAAGCATCTAATCGCGCCGAAGTAGATCTAATAGAGTGGCCTAACGATATCCGAGACAGCTCCCGGTCCGCCATGTTTCTGAATCTTGCCATCTGATCTAGAGACATGCACGTGAAGATATCCTACAACTCCTCATCGCTCATCCCTCGACTCATCCTGATTATCTAAGTATCCAAAAATGTCACCTACACAGACAAAACACTACAACAAAAAGGCTCCATAGACGCGCTTGTAGACGCAATATTTGAATTGTGAAAAAAAAATTCGGGCACGTTTATTAACGCGTCTATTTTCACGTCTACAAAATCGCGTCTAAAAGCGCGCTTATAGTCAGAAGTAGACGCACACTTAGACGCGCGTATAAACGCGCTACGTAAATATATAATCATATTTATAAAAAAATGGATATATTCATATTGTGCATCTATACACGCGTGTATCTACGCGTCTAAAACCGCGTTTACTCTGAAAGTTTTTGACGGGAATAGACACGCATTTATCCTGCAATTTAGACGCGCTGATAGACGCGCAAAACAGAGGTATGAAAAAAAAACCAGAGTCTCTGGTTTTTTCCCCTCCCATCAACATCAAATTGTATACTTAGGAAAAACAGAGAAAGATTATTTCGAAGATTGAATACTGAAAACAAAACAATGTATGTAGCACACGAAATTTCATATATATAGATGAAACGTTTTTACATTATGAGTTCTAGTGCTTGTGACGTCATGATCGCAAGCACTAGCTGAAAGTAATACATATCAAAAATGAAAATTACAAGCCAAGGGGAGGCATGCATGTATGGGGCTCCTCTATATCTCCTCAAAAGAGGCATCATCATCGCTACTGCCTGTGCCGCTGCCGTTGCTGCCACCGCTACTACTAGTCCCCCCTTCGCTATCCTCAACTGCATCAAGGTTCGCCCAAACAAAGGATTAAAGTATATAAATATCATTACAAACAATAAATCATATTGATCTATACTTTTCATGTAAAAAATAAATCATACCTTTTCTGGTGGTGGAATCCTCATGGCGCGATTATATTGCTCCTCCATGATGAGTCCCTCCTCGTAGAAATGCTGCCAAGTGGACGCCCGGTTATGACCTCGATGGTAGCCTACCTCTCTAGGAGTAGGCATCCTACCAACGATATAGAACTACAAAACAATTTGAACATACAACGTATTAAAACACACTACATAATGAAGTGAAACAAATTACAAAATTTAATTTAAAAAAAGAAATCAAATAATACTTACAAACTCAGCCTCCCATGACTCCCTGCCACCTGATCCATAATGCGACGATCCCATGGTTGCCATCTGGATACGTCGCGCCTCTGTATGTTGACGACTTGTCATTTTCTCCGTTGCTCTCTTCTTGGCCTTTTTCCACTCCTTGCGGTGGCAATTGGGTGGTTGGCCATATCCAGGGCGCCCCTACTCTTGTCTCCGCAATGACTCCTTGGCGCGCGTCATAAGGTGAGACCTCTTGTTATGAAGCGCGTCTCTCACCTTTGACCATCCCCAATCATCTAAGAATCGTGAATTCTCGGGATTAGGGCACCTTTTATGTACTGCCCGCAGCACCTCTTGCCACAAACCATTTTTTTGGTGCTTAAAGGGAATCATGCAATCTTTGTATGTGACATGCACAACACTCCTCAAGTAGGCTATCACTTCCCTCCCCTCGAAGTCATGCAAGATACCACCAACATCAGTGATAGAGTAGTACATTTGTGGAGGCTCACCTCTCTCATTTTCCGGTGAGGGTGATCGAGAGCCACCACCTAGGCAACCTCCACAAAGCCCTCGACCTCCTCGTCCTCCCGCACCACTCTCCCTCCTCACTTGACGTGCACTACCCTCTACTTCACTCGATACACGTGCCTCTGCAGATGTATATGCTTCGGTCGATCCATGTACCTCAACTGATCCCTGTGTAGGCAAAGATGTGATAGGTGTCCCAGACATCACACTGAAAACCTCATCTGCAGTGGGAGGGCGACGAAGATAATTGGTCATCTCCCCCATGAATTTCTCCTTGTTGAATGAGATGCTGGAGGATCCAGGATTCCACATCTACACAAGAAAAATCATATTACCCTGTGTAGATAAAACATATTACATACAACGTCTATACCTGCGTCTCTGTGCGTGTCTAGCGTCTGTCAGCGCGTGTATCCTCGCGTGTATACTGCAGAGCACATGCACCCATACACGTGCTCAAAGACGCGCCCCCAGAGAAATATTTTCCGCATCTATATCTGCGTCTACACTGAGATGTAGATGCGCTATCAGACGTGCTTGGTCGGCTGATTTTAGTAGACGACCGCCATTATTGATTTACAAAATGCAATACATAATGGAATCATAAATCCTAAATATACAGACAGAGCAAAGAGAGGAAGATAGAGAGAGAGAGAGAGAGAGAGAGAGAGAGAGAGAGAGAGAGAGAGAGAGAGAGAGAGAGAGAGAGAGACTCACCTTGGGTGTTTGGTGTGGCGGGTGGTGGCGCTTCTTCCTTCTCCTTCTTCCTCTCCTTGGTAAGTTACCCTCCCTTGATGCTTGCTTCCTTGCTTGCTGCTTCTTCTTCTTCTCCTCTCTCTTGTTCTCTCTTTCTTCCTCTCCTTGGCTTTCCTTTTCCCCTTCTTGTGTGTTTGAAATGAAAGAAGAGGTGAGTCATGAGGAGGTGAGGCATGAAAAGACTTGGTGAGGCATGAAGAGACTGCATGTCGACTAAACTCAAGCTTCAGAACTGCAAAAAACGTAGGAAAGGAAAGGCGTAGTTTAAAAATAAATGATTTAAGTATGATTTGAATTTTGACGTGTGCGTCTATTTTTGCGTATATAAGTGCGTCTATTTGCGCGGATATATAGGCTCAAAAATCACGTCTATTTACACGCACGTTTAGACGCGCCTATAGATGCAGTGATAGACGCGCCCAACTTTGCACGTCTAGCATGCGCGTCTATGCCTCGTTTCTATTGTAGTGAAAGATGATGTTAGCATAATCAATTTAAATCATACAAAGCACGATAATATAAATCTTAAAAAAATGATCTCACTTAAAATACATACCTTATGTACCCTTATAAGCGATTAGTCAAGGAATTGAGTAAGTGGATGCTCCAAGTATGAAGTATACTATGGTCCCATGTCAACCTCCTGACACAACACCGCATACATTGCGCGTCTAGCATGCGCGTCTATGCCTCGTTTCTGTTGTAGTGAAAAATGATGTTAGCATAATCAATTTAAATCATACAAAGCACAATAATATAAATCCTAAAAAAATGATCTCACTCAAAATGCATACCTTATGTACCCTTATAAGCGATTAGTCAACGAATTGAGTAAGTGGATGCTCCAAGTATGAAGTATACTATGGTCCCATGTCAATCTCCTGACACAACTCCGCATACATTGGAAGGTCGATAGACATGTCACCACAAAAGGATGAGTCCACCTCGTTCTCAAAGAATTCTTTGACTCCTGTACTTCCATCATTGTTAGCCGATGCTAGCTCCTCTACATGCTCCAAGCTTTCGGTGGCCTCCACCCCTTGTAATATGGACCCCTCTATTTGCATATTGTCCTCATCTATGCTCGGAACATCCTTTGATCATATACTCTCGCACTTCGAGGAGCTGAAGGTATAACATACCACTATTGAGGTTATCGGGAGTTTGAATAGAAGATTACCTATTCACAAACACATACAAGAGAGATTAAACTATTGTGATATGTACCACGTCGTAATACAATTAACAAACAAATGAGTTCATGCACCTATTCACAATGGGCCAGCAACACAAAGGTGTCGCATAAATCCGTTCATTTTTTTTCGGAATCTATTTTGAGAAATCCAGATGGACCTCGTCGAACTATTGCTCCATCTTCTTCAAGTACCACTTTGAACCATTGCACATCGAATAGTATCATGGAGAAGCTACGGTAATCCACCGTAACAATACTTTGCAAGTTTCCAAAATACTCTGTCTCATCTATAACCGTGTTTGGATCCATTGCTCGTCGTCGGCTCTCCTGCTCGAATCTTTCCATGATACCACAGTCCATTGTGGAGCGCATTTTATCAATATGCTCCACGCGAAAATGTCGTCTACCTGACCACGCTGCACTATATATTTTGTACTGTACATTGAAACACTCAAATTAGTTATCACATATAAAATATAGATACGACAAATCCTAAACACATCATCACCTTTGGACTACATCCCCTCGAGAATTTCCACTCCTCAATTGAGACCTCCGCCCCTTCGCGAGACGCTGTGGTCAAAGCTCCATGCAACCATCGTGTTGATATGAACCGCGGTATCTCCTCCATGCCCTCGGGATATTGAATTAGTCGATGGCTCGTACTATGTCAAAATTCAGATCGTGCGTACTCTTCATCTTGCCTAGCAATCTGATACCTGGCAAGCCACATCGTCTAAGATGCAAAATAGACGTGCTCTCAGACGTTTCCCTGAGGTCAAACCCTCTGGTCAGAGCGTGTGTATATTCGCATTTGAGATGCAGCATAGACGCAATCTCAGACGCGTCTCTGAAGTCAAAGCTTCTGGGCAGAGCATGTGTATTCTCGCATTTGGAATGCAGAATACACGCACCTGGAGACGCGACTCTGAAGTCAAAGCTTCTGGGCAGAGTGCGTGTATTCTCGCGTCTGAGATGCAGAATACATGAGCCTGGAGATGCAACTCTGAAGTCAAAGCTTCTGGGCAGAGCGTGTGTATTCTCATGTCTGAGATGCAGAATAAATGCGCTTGGAGACGCGACTGCAGACGCGATGACAACAAACGTAGCTGCACGTCTATGTCTGTGTCTGCACTGAAATCTACACGCGCTATCAAACGCGCTTAGTCAGCTGCTTTCAATCTGACAACCGCCATCCATGATTTATTTGTGATATAAGAAGTTCAATCATAGATCCTAATACACAGAGAGAGAGAGAGAGAGAGAGAGAGAGAGAGAGAGAGAGAGAGAGAGAGAGAGAAAGAGAGAGAGAGAGAGAGAGAGAGAGAGATGACTCACCTTGGGTCTTTGGTGTGGACAGGTGGTGGCGCTGCTTCCTTCCCCTTCTTCCTCTCCTTGGTGAGTTACTCTCCCTTGATGCTTGCTGCTTGTTGTCTCCTCTCTTTGCTTCTTCTTCCTCTTGTTCTCCTCTCTTTTGTTCTCTCTTTCTTCCTCTCCTTGGCTTTCTTATTTTCCCTCTTGTCTCTTTGAAGTGAATGAAGAGGTCTGTCTCATGAGGAGGTGAGGCATAAAGAGACTAGTGGAGGTAGACTACATGTCGATTGAACTCGAGCTTCAGAATACACAAAAAAAGCACGAAAAGAAAGGCGCAGTTTGAAAAGAAATGATTCAAGTATCTTTTGAATTTTGACTTTTGCGTCTATTTTGACTTTTGCATGTATATGCACGTCTACGTTTACGTAAACGCGCTTATAGACAAGAATTTAGATGTGCAGATAGATGCAGGTTTAGACACGTAGTTAAACGCAGGTATAGAGGCACATTTAGCTTTTATCATGAGTTTTTGTTTTTAAGATAAGTTTTGATAGTAAGTTCTTATCATAAGTTTTTATGTATTTATGATAAGTTTTGTGTATTTAAAATTGAGATCTTAGAATAATTAATACGCCTTGAAGTTTTTATGTAAACATATGAATAACAAATTTGATGTTGTCATGAATTAGGTTTAATCATGTCATCGTCATCACCTAGTGCGGTGCATGCTGATGAGTCAACGAGCACATCCTTAAGTGAGGATGAAACGTCTTCATAATCGAGATGCATGGTTACGATGAAAAATTAAATGCATGTGTGATCATTGTCGAGGGTGTATTTTTCGAGCACGTCCAGTTGCAATGTCACACCTTAGCGTGTATCGAGAATGGGACCGAGAAAAATCACTGGTATTCATTGTTTTTAACACTTAGATTGCTAGTCTATGTTACTTAATATATATCAACGTATATGTAACTCCATTTTGTGGTTGAGCAGGATGCGGTGTCACATCCTCAGATGCTCTCTCTTGGGTGTCGAGAGCCTGCAAAACGTCGACGCGAGGAGGTAGAGTCTTCAAGAAGAGTGGAGACTGATGACCATGATAGTAGCCCTCGTGAAATGCCCCATCAAGTTGTAGAGGATGAGATTTTGGACAACATGATACACAATCTATTTTCACAACCGGTTCGGGGAGAAGGTCACTCTACGAAGCCAAATAACCCACTATACATAGCGTCATCTACTCCATTGTATGTGTTGAGAGAGAGACAGAGTACGAGAGATATACACAAGACATGCTCCCAAAGAATGATTCATATTGATGTAGAGTTAGTATATATAGGTGAGACCCAAGTCAAGTGAGAGATGATATATATAGTTGTAACATCCCCACTCAAACAAAGGTCTCTGGTGGTGGCTGCGAGTGAAAAAACCCTTGGGGAGAACAAGGGAAAAACCCGAGCCCCTACACATGCCTACGATACAAAAATGATTTACTATAAAGTTTTCTTGAATAGAATGATACATGCCTCAATCAGTGAGACAAGAACTTGGAACAATACCAAGTGCATGTCTTAATGAACTAAAGCGATCTTAACTAAGAGATTTTGTGAAAATGTCTGCAACCATTTGATCACTAGGACAATGCTCCACCATAATGGAACCTTTCTTGACTTCATGTCAAACATAATGATAATGAATAGCAATATGCTTTGATTTACTATGTTGTATATAGTCTTTGGTAAGACTAATAGCACTTTGGTTGTCGCATCGAAGAGGTATACTAGATGATGAAGAATGTCCCAAATCTGCAAGTAGTTGTCGAAGCCAAACTAGCTTGCGAGCTGCTAATGATGCAGCAACATATTCGGCCTCAGTTGTAGAAACCGCAATACATCATTGTTTCTTGCTGGACCAAGAAACCGAACATCCATTTACAAAGAAACAATTTCCACTTGTAGATCACATGGATAAATGTGAACTTGCCCAATCAGCATCTGTATATCCAATAAGGTCAAGAGAAGTTGAAGAAGATAAAGAAGAATCCTCTCGACGATGATAAATAAGACCAAACTCCTTAGTACCCTTGAGGTACTTAAGAATACGTTTTGCAGCACTCCAATGAATAGTGGAAGGGGAAGAAAGATATTGTCCCAAAAATTTAGCTACAAATAAAATATCTGGTCTTGTGTTTAAACCAATAAATTAAAGAAAACCAACAAGATTAGCAAAAGGTTGATGAATGGTTGATTCTTCATTGCGTGTTGTAGATGTACCCTTGGTAGAGCTCGAAAGAATGGGAGTGTTGGCAGAGTGCGCATTTGTCAACCCAAACTTCTTAACAATATCATTAATAAACTTTGTCTGGTGAAGAAGAAGAATGCCTTGTTGTCAATGTCGTTTAACTTGAATACCCAAATAAGAATGTATCTTACCAAGATCCACCATTTCAAATGTAGTCGATAAAAGCTTCTTTATAGCATCCAAGAAAGCAATATTATTTGACACAAGAAAAGTATCATCAACATATAGAGCAAGAATAATAAAACATTTGTCCTCCATTTTGATGTAAAGATTTGGGTCAGCAAAACATGCAACAAAACCTTTAGATGTGAGGAACTGATCAATCTTAATATACCAAGCACGAGAGGCTTGCTTCAACCCATATAATGCACGATGAAGCTGGCATACAAGATGCTCCTTTCCTGCAATCATAAAACCTTCAGGTTGCTCCATATAGAGTTCTTCTTCAAGATCTCCATTGAGAAAAGCCATTTTAATATCCATTTGGTGAATTTCTAGATCAAATAGTGTTGCAAAAGCCAAAAGCATATGAACAGTTGTGGAGCGCACAACGGGAGAATTTTTTTCTTGATAATCTAATCCTCCAATTTGCGAGTAACCTTTTGCAACAAGTCGTGCTTTGAACTTATCAAACGAGCCATCAGCTTTGGTCTTGGTTTTATAAACCCATTTACATTTTATAGGAACACAATTTGGGGGGAGTTCAGTAAGAATCCATGTACCTTTGGAGATTAAAGAATCGTACTCAGCTTGCATAGCTTCTTGCCATTGATCCCTTTGAGACGAATTGATAGCTTCCATATACGATATTGGATCCTCTTGGACAGACATAGCATCATCAAAGACATCATATTCAATATAATAGAATCCATGCTCTATCTCAATAGAAAGATCGACATATATCTCCAAATTTTCATCAATCTTCTTTGGAGGTGAAGGAGGTTTATGATCATTAGAATTAGTAGACTCACAAAACAAGTAAGGAAATGCACTAAGCAAAGACTGTGTATCATCTGAAACATCTGATGACCATGTGCCACCCATAATCTTCTCATCAAATATAGCATCATGACTAATGATAACCTTTTGAGTAGAAGGATCATAAAATTTGTAACCTTTGGAATGATCTGAATAACCAAGAAAAATAACCTTCAAACCTGGAGGATCCAACTTATGTCGAGTGTGTTGGAAACTGCGAGGAAGACGAGAGACGAAAGGAAGAGAGGAGAGAAGAGAGATATGAGACACCGGAAGTGGAACCCCAGAAGTGTGTCAACTGAGCACACATGATAGGAATATATAGAGGGGACCTAGGGTGCTATATATAGACAGACTATATATAGCTAACACCCCCACTCAAATAAAGGTCCCTTACTATGGATGAAAAAACCCTTGGGGGCTCAAGGGAAAAACCCACAGCTCTATATAGGCCTACCGTTATATTAATATTCAAAATATAAAATTACAAAGTTAAACTTACAAGAGCCTATTCATAGGCATCAAAGGAGCTACATCACTCATACAAGAGCTTATTCATAGGCATCAAAGGAGCTACATCACTCATACAAGAGCCTATTCATAGGCATCAAAGATAAGCGACATCACGGCAAAAGATAAAATCTCCAAGAAATTCCTTCAACTGAACTTGGGATGTAAGCAGTATATCTCTCACATCAAAACTTAAAGAAAAATGTTACAGTGACATTAGAACAACACAAGGTCTATAGAGACAATTCACGACGCCGCTCTATAGACAACATAACATGTGTGGGGCCCCATGAACAGAATATAAATAAAACAATTTATCATCAGCTAGAATATAGATGCTCATCATCTGGAAATAATATAAACGAAATAATGTGTCATAGCTGAAACAATTTGTCATCAGCTGAAATATAGAGGCTCATCAGTTGGAAAGAATAGAGGAGGCCATGGGAGGGGCTACTGCAGGAGGAGTCCATGGGGGAGGGGCGAGGGGAGGAGGGCGGCAGAATCATCATATGCTACATCACCTTCTGATTCTCTAGAACATGCTATTCCTATTTCTCGATACTGACATTGATAAGCAAGATGATGTTGATGTTGTAGAACCTCGCTCTGATACCATGTTGGAAACTGTGATGAAGACGAGAGATGAAAGAAAGAGAGGAGAGAAGAGAGATATGAGACACCGGAAGTGGAACCCCAGAAGTGTGTCAACTGAGCACACATGATAGGAATATATAGAGGGGACCTAGGGCTCTATATATAGACAGACTATATATAGCTAACAGAGTGTCCTTGGGCACATGAATATAAGCAATGCAGCCAAATGTGCAAAAGTGAGAGACTGAAGGTGTTTTCCCTGTCTAGATTGTTATAGGAATTTTACCAGCAGGTGCAGTTATTGGAAGATGATTTTGAATAAAAACGGCTGTTAGAAGTGCTTTAGTCCAAAACTTTTGAGACAAACCAGAGTGTATAAGCATGCAACGTATAGCATTAAGAATAGTGCGATTTTTGTGCTTAGAAATACCATTTTGCTAAGGAGAATAAGGAACTGTAAACTCATGATGAATACCTTGATCCTTATAGAAGTCATCAAATAGATTGGATACATATTCACTGCCATTGTCATTGCGAAGAGTCTTCATAGAGAATCCAATTTGAAGCTCCACACTTATCTTGTATTGTTTAAATATAGATAAAGCCTCAGACTTATGTCGAAGAAGATAGACATGTGTGTACCATGAGAAATCATCAATGAAAGTTATAAAATATCGATATTGAGACTTTGAGGCAGGAAAAGGACCGCAAATATCAGTATGAACCAAATCCAAGAGAGCACAGAAATGTGATGAAGTAGAAGTGTGGAAAGGCGAATGATGGTGTTTTCCAAGTGCACAGTACTCAAATATTCCCATACGTGGATGAGATTTAAGATTCATACCTTGCACAAGACCATGAGGATGAAGATCAATAATTTTGCCACAATCGGAGTGTGCAAATCGTTGATGCCATAATTTGCAATCTACAATCTCCAAGGGCAGTAACAACATTTGCAACCGTATCGTTCAATGATAGCTCAAAAAGATTACCATGTCGAGGAGCCACTGCTATAGTATGTTCGTCTTTCTCTATAGGACATTAATTATGATCAAAGCCAACAAACAAACCAAGATCAACTAGACGAGTAACAAAAAGAAGATTTCTTTGCAAATCTGGAACATGAAGAAATCCTCTTAATATTCTAGTGGATGAAATAGTCCCCAGATATAAATCACCCACTCCTTTGACTTGACAAGTCGTATCATTCGCAAGGTAAACAAACTTCTTGGCAGGAAGAGTGATTTACAAAATGCAATATATAATGGAATCACAAATCCTAAATACACAGACAGAGCAGAGAGAGAAAGAGAGAAACAGAGAGAGAGAGAGAGACAGAGAGAGAGAGAGAGAGAGAGAGAGAGAGAGAGAGAGAGAGAGAGAGAGACTCACCTTGGGTGTTTGGTGTGGCGGGTGGTGGCGCTTCTTCCTTCTCCTTCTTCCTCTCCTTGGTAAGTTACCCTCCCTTGATGCTTGCTTACTTGCTTGGTGCTTCTTCTTGTTCTCCTCTCTCTTGTTCTCTCTTTCTTGGCTTTCCTTTTTCCCTTCTTGTGTGTTTGAAATGAAAGAAGAGGTGAGTCATGAGGAGGTGAGCCATGAAGAGACTAGGTGAGGCATGAAGAGACTGCATGTTGGCTAAACTCAAGCTTCAAAACCGCAAAAAACGTAGGAAAGGAAAGGCGTAGTTTGAAAAGAAATGATTTAAGTATGATTTGAATTTTGACGTGTGTGTCTATTTTTGCATGCATAAGCGCGTCTATTTGCGCGGATATATAGACGCAAAATTCACATCTGTTTACATGCACGTTTACACGCGCTTATAGACGCTATGATAGACGCGCACGACTTCGCGCGTCTAACATGCGCGTCTATGCCTCGTTTCTGTTGTAGTGTATTTGAAATTCAAGACTTGAATCAATTGCATGCTATTAATTTACTTGTTTGTTCAGGTTTAACCATATCAGGATATCATGCATGTCCTATTTGTGGTCCCTCTCTAGTTTCCTCTAGGCCGGCACGTTTAAAGGAGGTTATCTATGACAATCATCATCGATTTCTTCCTATTGACCATCCCAAATATGTTCTCCCTACAATTGGAATGACTCCACAATCTCTAACCATTCGAGATTGGAAGGAGAGATGGATTAATGGTGACAGCCACCCTCCACTCGGCATGAGTCAGTAAGAAGTATATTTCTCTCGATTGACTTTAAAGTATTTAGCATGATGAATTCTTTACATAATATATTGTTTGTCTGTTAGGTTCTCTATATTTTTTTGTCTTTCCTATTGGACTGAACTCAAGATCAACCACCTGTTGGATCCCATGCACATATTCAAAAATGTTGTATCTACATTATGGGATCACTTGATAGGGGCTCGTGATTCAGTCAGTGTAAGGGAGGATTTATGTAACATTGGTCGCATGAGATGAGTCTAGCCACGCATTGGACCCAGAGGAAAGATTGAGCCACCCCATGCACCTTGGATGTTGTCAAAGAACGAGGAAAAAATAGTGAAGGAACAAATATGTAGCTTTCGAACACCCACAAGATGTATGAGATGTCTCAAGGGAGCCTTCATAAAGAAAAAGAAAAGAGGTGTGGAGCAACTATCTAGTTTGAAGTCCCACGATTGGCACAAAATGATTCAAGTAAGGGTATCTCTAACCATAAATATAGTAATTAGTGGAGTAACTATGTGTAAAATTTGGGGTATGATGACTTTTTCCTCAACTAATCATTTGATCTATGAATATTATTTACATTTAGTTTGTACTTCCTACTAGCATATCCCATTGTGTATCCAAAGATGTACGTGATATCATTTACAAGATGGGAGAGCTTGTGAGGTGTGTATACATTATATTTTTTCATTATATATTGCATACATCATGTAGTGAACCTCTTTGAATTTCTACACAAAAATAAACAATTGTTAAATACATCTTGACAGATACATGAGCTCGAAGGAAATTGATCCAAACACATTGCAAGATGCTCGAGTATTATCTGTTGAGGTGGTTTGTTTAGTGGAGGAAATTTTTCCTCGGTCCATTTTGACTACTCAATTACATTTACTTGTACATTTGATTGATGAGATCGCACTTTTGGGGCAGTTCATTCAAGGTGGATGTTTTTTCTTGAGCGCTTCATAAAAACCTTGAAAGATTTTGTGAGGCAAAAAGCACGGCCTGAGGGAAGCATGGCTGAGAGTTGCTTAGTGCAATCATCTCTTGTTTATATCTCTGAATATCTTGCTGAAGTGGACCCCTCTCAATCACGACTATGGAAAGACGATGAAGACTTGAGGATGACCTCTATAATACCTCAAGGAAAAGGAATGAGTAAAGTGCTAACAAAAGAAGAACTTCGTAAGTTAAATAGTTTTTGTGTGCTCAATAGTGATGTAATGAGCAAATGGGTGACATTATATAATGAAGCAAGGGCAAGAAGAAAAAGCGAAAGACAAGCATTTTGCACCAGATATGGACGTAATGTCTCATTTCCAGATTATCTATATGTGCTCCCACGTCATATTGATATAGATTGGTTACATGAGAAAATGGAGAGAATGGAAAAAGAGGAGGAAATTAATATATCTCAAGAAGAGTGGGAATACGCACGAGGTTGCTTATCAAAGGTGAGACATACTATCAATTAATTTGTTTCTAGTTATATTTTATATAATAAATTGACATATTTGATCTTAATCTTTTACTACTAGTGCACATTATTCAATGCTATTTGGTGTGAGGGTAAACATCTTCGAACTCAACGTATAGATGAAAAGAGAAATACCCAAGATTGTGGTGTCCTTGCTCAGTTCGAGGATGCCAATGGTACCATGGAAGGTTATTGTGGCTTGATCCGAGATATTCTGAAGCTTGACTTCAGACGATTCTTTATATATGTACTGGATGTGAAGTGGTTTAAAGAAGTGGTAACAAATGGTGAGCATTGCACAATCAGACGTCATCCAAGTGGTTTTGTAATCATTGACTCTACAAAATTTCACCAAAACAAAAATGACACATTAGTACTACCTCAACAATGTGATCAGGTATATATGTAAAAGCTAAATTTTTTATATGTATACATGTGATACATATACACAATATAATAAGTATTTAAGTTTCTTGCTTTTGTTTTTCAAATATAGGTTGTGTATCATCCAATGGTAAACAATAATCAATGGTGGTATGTCATCCCTATATCTAATCGTTAAAAATCAATATATGGTAATATTACCGACATAAAAATAGCAGATGACAATCCAACAATTAATGATGATGTACTTGTTGACACCATAATGGATGATATATGTGATATAGTACAAGATGAACCTCGTGAGGATGTTCAATGAAACGCAGAAGAGGACAATAATGTGGTTGATGATGATGAAGTTATTGAGCAATATAGCAACACATCTGATAGTGGGATAGACTTATTTGTTTCGTTACCTCTTCGTAACATAGACCTAGAAGTAGATAGTTTAGCAAGGGTTGATCTCATCTTCAATGAGATGGATCATTCACTATAACATACTTAATTCACTTAATGATTCAATGTGTATTCTTAATTCTATGGAAAATATCATGCGCACATGTGCATACTCAAGAATCAATAGTCAAGTTTAAAGCTAAATTGAATTTTCCATAATAAAAAGGAAGTATTTTTTATCATCTTCAAGTAGAGAAATTACGAGATACATGCAATGCTTACTAGTAATTGTATAATAAGGTTTGTGTCGCTTGCTGCTAATCGGGCCCGACTTTGCACATCTAATATTTGTGTCTATGCCTCGTTTCTATTGTGGTGTCTAGAATATCTACGGCTGGTTCTGTTAGCTATATATAGTCTATCTATATATAGCTAACAGGTTCTAGTGGTCATAAAGTTAGTATCTAAAATAGTTTCAGGTTCAAGGATTTCAGTTTCTTCTTCTAACAGAGGGTTTTCATAGACAGGGTGAACAAGTAAATGTAAGTGTGTATCCCATGTTTGGGGTTTTGAAATTGTGTATGCATACAGAAGATCTAAAATTATATTGTTAGTAGCTTCTGTTTGCCCATTAGTTTCACGATAAAATGTAGATGAGAAATCAATCTTTGTATCTAAATTATCAAATAGAGTAGTCCAAAAATTATTACAAAATCTAGAATCATGATATGAAATAATAAATGTTGGCAAACCATGATTAGTGAAAACAATTCTAAAAAACAATTGATCAGCTTGAGATGCAGTTAATGTTTTCTTGCATGGAAGAAAATATGCTTGTTTGTTAAATCGATCTACAATAGTCCAAATCATATCATGATTAACTTGGGTGTTAGGAAAACCAGTTATAAAATCCATTGAAATATATTCCCATGGTCGTTCAAGAATTGGTAAAGGCATTAATAAACCATATTGCTTACCATGGTGTTGCTTAACTCTTTGACAAATTAAACACTCAGATACAAAGGTAGAAACATTAGATTCCATCTGTGGCTAGTAAAAATCTTCAACCAATGTACATAAAGTAGAAATAATACCTTTATGGCCTTGATATGGGGGACAATGAATTTTGTGCAACACAAATGATCTAAATGGAATAGTTATACACAACCTTTTCTCATAAAATATAAATCCATTAGAATAAGACAATGAATCTATTGGAATCCAGTTATTTGCAACTAATTTATTCCAATTAGCTTGAAACCTAGGGTCTTGGTCATAGGTATCTTTCATAGGGATAAGGAAATCAAAAGATATAACGAAGATATTATGGATGCTTGGTCTTCTACTTAAGGCATCGGCAACAACATTCTCTTTTCTAGGTTGATATTGGATAAGTGGATGAAAACTTTGAATAAAAGCAGCCCATTTGATGACGGTCAGAGATTTGTGGCTGACTAAGGAGATGTTTGATACATTGTTGGTAAGTTTTGATCATGAACTTAGATACTATTAAATAGTATTTCCATTGACGTAAAGCTTATACTACAACTAGCAATTCCTTATCATAGATAGAATAATTGAGTTCAGATGGTTTAAGTTTGCAGCTAGAGTAGGCTATGGGATGTGAATCTTGCATAAGAATAGCTCTTATTCCAAATTTGCTAGCATCAGTGACTACTAGGAAGAATGGTCTATTAAAGTCAGGTAATTGCAAACAATTGCATGTATTAAAGCATGTTTCAATAAATCAAAAGACATTTTTTGATTATCAGACCAATGATATACAATACCTTTCTTTAACAATTTTTTTAAAGGTAATGCAAGCAATGAAAAATTTCTCACAAATTTTTTGTAAAAGCTAGCAAGACCTAAGTAAGAACGTAATTCATGCACATTTCTAGGGATCAGCCAATTCAAAATTACTTCTATCCTTTTAGGATCAAATTGAATACCATGAGAAGAAACAATATGTCCTAAGTATTCAATGTGGGTTTGGAAAAATTCACTCTTTTCAGGGTTAGCACATAATCGATTCTCTTTCAATAATTTGAAAGCCGAATATAAATGTTCATAATGCTCATTCTCATTCTTACTAAAAACCAATATGTCATCAAAGAAAACAATTACCCAATATTGATGCTTCAAAAATATGTGATTCATCATATGATTGAATGTGGCTGGTGCATTAGTCAAACCAAAAGGTATAACAAGGAATTCATAATGACCAAATTGACTTCTAAATGTAGTTTTGAAAATATCAGGTGTATCTAGTCGTACTTGATGATATCCATACTTGAGATCTATCTTGCTAAATATTGTGGCCCCTTTTAGTTTATCCATGAGGTCACCTACCCTAGGGATTGGATATCTATTCTTGACAGTGATTTTGTTTAGGGCACAATAGTCAATGCACATCCTATAGGTATTATTTTTATTCTTGGCTAATAGGACATGTGCACCAAAAGAAAAACTATTGGGCCTAATGAGTTCTCGGGCTAATAATTCTTCAACTTGGGCTTGGATTTCTTTCTGTTCAATTTGATTGTGTCTATAAGGTTCTTTACATGGTGGTTGAGAACCAATAATTAAATCTATTTTATGATCTTCAGGATGTGTAGGTGGTAATCTAGGTGGTAAGTCAACAGTGAAAAAATCTTTAAATTGTGAAAGAAATTGTGCATGCCTAGGATGCATATGATTTTCCTTAGATTCAATTTCATTCACCCATCATAAGTATGATTTGCTACATTTTCTTAATGCATGTTTAGCATGTGTATGACTAAGCAATAGAAAATTATCAAAGATGTGTGTACCATGTAATGTGATTTATTTACCATTGTTAGAATGAATCTTCATTGAATGTGTGGAATAATCTATATCATAATTATATTTATGACACCAAGGAATTCCTAAAATAATGTCACTAGATTGAAAAGGCATGAGCAAGAAATTTATGTGCTCAACACAATCACCAATTTTAATTTCTATATCATGAACTTCTTATGTACCATTATATCTAGTGCCTAAGAATGTAGCCTTTATACGATAATGAGTTGAAACAATATGTAAATTTAATTCTTTTACCAACTTTACAGAAATAAAATCATGTGTGCTCTCATCATCATATAAAACAATCTTTTCTTTACCATACACAAGATATTTCTTCGTTAATAATGAATGAGGATTTGGCATACCTGGTAAAATATCTGAGGTAGTAACGATATCATCATCGTCTTTTGTGAAATCTAGCATTTCTTCACGGTCTTCGTCTTCACTCACTCCCAAGTAGTTGATGTAAATAGTTGACTTTTTGGATTGACAATTCACTGCTAGATGTCTAGGTTGGTGGCACTTGTAGCAAACTATAGGCTTCGCTTTGAAAACATTATTGGTAATGGTTGGGAGTTTAGGTATGTTGGGATTGTCAAGATTGTGGGAGAGAAGGAAGGAGTCTCGCTTGAAGATTTCTTGCTTGCACAATGGGGAAAGACACACAAGGGTGGAGGCTGAAAACAGTTTTCCTCTTCTTAGTTGTGTAAGCCAAAAGAACTCAAGTACAAAGAAATAGAAGAACCCTAGATATGGGTCTCAAACCAAACTCAACTAACTAAGGTGGCATACTAGTAGATAAGGATAGCTATCATGTAGCTATTATTCATGGGCGGTGTACCAACCGCTTCTGCAACTGACAAGTCGGTGACATAAATACACAACGGTCACCCTGGTGTATCACGAGTGGAGCTCGATATCTCAACACTCCCCCTCAAGCTCAATCCCAATTCCTGCACACCAAGCAGGTCTCTGAACTTGCGCAGCTTCTCTGCGCCCAATGCCTTCGTGAATATGTCAGCTACCTGATCCTCTATGCTGACATAAACTAGATCAATAAGACCTAGTAAAACCCTCTCTCGCACATAGTGATAATGCACCTCAATGTGTTTTGTTCTAGCATGATAGACTGGGTTATTTGCCAAGCGTATACTACTCATGTTGTCACAATAAATGACAACTGGTCCATCTGTAGACTGATGCATATCATAAAGTAGCTTATGCAACCAAGCTACCTCACATGCAGCCATTGCTGCACCCCTGTACTCAGCCTCTGTGCTCGACAAGGCAACTGTAGGCTGTTTCTTGCTGCTCCAAGTGACTGCAGCACTCCCAAAAGAGAACACATATCCACTAGTAGATCGTCTATCAGAAATACTACCAGTCCAATCAGCATCAGTGTATCCATGCAACTGTATCTGAACCCCAGTCTCATAAAATAGTCCATACTGCAATGTGGACTTCACATACCTGAGTATGCGTCTAGCCGCATCCAAATGTGGTTTCCTTGGAGCCTGCATAAACTGACTTACCAATCCAACAGCATAGCTCAAATATGGCCTGGTAATAGTCATATAAATCAAACTTCCTACTATGCGTCTGTACATAGTAGGGTCTTTTAGAAGCCCACCTGCATCTGTGCTCAGCTTCACATTCTGCTCCAAAGGAACTGAAATAGGCTTACAGCCTGTCATCCCATATTTGGACAACATGTCCAATCCATACTGCCTCTGCAAGAGCTATATCCCACTTGGTGATCTAATCACCTCAATGCCCAAGAAATAACGCAGCTCTCCCAAATCCTTCATCTCAAACTTCTGCTTCAATAGCATTTTCACATGAAGGATATCTTCATCACTGTCACCTGTCATAATCAAATCATCAACATAAATGACAAGTAGCATAATACCTTTCTCTGTTTTTCTCACATAAAGTGAGAAATCTGCCTTGGAAATCTGAAAGCCAATAGTGACAAGATACTGTCCTATCTTGTCAAACCATGCTCTAGGTGCTTGCTTCAAGCCATACAAGGCTTTCTTCAACCTGCAAACAAACTCAGGATGAATAGCATGCACATAACTTGATGGCTGCTCCATATAGACCTCTTCTTGCAAATCACCATGCAAGAAGACATTCTTTACATCCATCTGATGTAAAGACCATCCCTTTGATGCAGCCATAGCAATGACTGCTCTTACAGTTGCCATCCTTGCAACTGGACTAACTGTTTCTTCATAGTCAATGCCATATGTTTGTGCATACCCCTTGACTACTAATCTTGCCTTGTATCTGTTCACAGAACCATCTGCATTGTGCTTCACCTTATAAACCCACTTACAGCCAATTGCATTCTTACCTTTAGGCAAAGGTATTAACTCCCATGTAGCATTTGCTTCCAAGGCATCCATTTCTTCATCCATGGCTTTCTCCTATTTTTCTTTTCCCATGGCTTCCTCAAAAGAAGTGGTTCTGGTTCCTGTATCACTTTAACCATATATGCATAGTGAATGGCTGTAAATCCATCATATTTCAGCCTATCCACAGGATACCTAGCTCTCGTAGACCTGCGCAAAGTAGGTTCACTCCCAGGTGCTCTCAAAACATCCCTGGTCTTCCTTACTCCAGGTGTAACAATAGAAGGAATACCCAACTCATCATCAATGCTCTGTTCTGAGCCACTGGATTCACCATCCACATAAGAGTGACCTGCATTCACATCAAACATGGGCTGATCAACCTTCTCTTTTCCTTTTCGTGATACCTGCATACCACTATCTGCATTACTTTGAGAAGATTCTCCTGATCTCAATCTGCCTGTCCATGGCGAAGAATGTGAACCACTGCTAGAGGACGCTCCAGGCCCACTAATATTTTGTGACTGCTGCTGTGAATTCTGTGCAACATTACCATTTTGTGCATCTACATCATCAATCACATTTACTGGTTTATACCAGCTACTCATCTCATCAAAAACAACATCTCTGCTCACTGTAAACTTACGAGTAGAAGGGTTATAGCATCTATACCCTTTTTGCTGCAGAGAGTAACCAATAAAGATGCACTTCTCAGCTTTTGGATCCAACTTGGATCTCAACTCATCTGGCACATGTACATAGGCAATGCAACCAAAAATTTTCAAATGAGAAATATTTGGTTTCCTACCAGTATACCTCTCCTCTGGAGTCATTCCATGTATTGCTGCAGTGGGAGTCCTGTTCATTATGTAGACTGCTGTAGCAACTGCTTCAGCCCAATAAAAATCTGGCAAGTCTTTTTCATTGAGCATGGCATGAGATACCTCTCCAATATGCCTATTTTTCCTTTCTGCAATTCCATTTTGTTGTGGGGTATGACTGCATGAATATTGCTGCTTTATGCCATGCTCCTGCAGGAACCTTGCAAACTCATTTGAGAGGTACTCTCCCCCTCCATCTGACCTTAGGCATTTTATCTGCAGGCCTGTTTCTTTTTCAACCATAGCTTTAAGAGTTTTGAAATGCCCAAAAACTTCACTTTTCTTTTTCATAAAATACACCCAAACTTTTCTGCTATAGTCATCAATAAAACTGACAAAATAATGACAGCCTCCAAGAGATGCAGCTTTAGTTGTCCACACATCAGAGTGGATTAATTCCAATGGCTTCTTACTCTCTTGAACATGTCTAGGAAATGGTTTCCTTGCCTGTTTTCTAAACTGACAGGCTTCACATATCTTATGCATTTCTGCAACCTTGAATTTTGGCAAACCTGCAACAATATTTTGGGCCTGCATTGATTTAAGTCGCTGTACATTAACATGACCAATGCGTTTATGCCAGATATCAATATCTGCAACTACACCGGTCCCATGTGCAAACATTGCTGCACTCAATTCAGGCATGTCTGCATCCAACGTAAACATTCTGCCCTTCTTCTTTCCTTTTGCTATCAAGTGACCTTTATTTTTCATATCCTCAACAAAGCATCCATGAGGATTAAATCTGACCTACAAGCCCTGCTCAACCATTTGACCAACAGAAACCAGATTCTTGGTGATATTCGGGACATGAAATACATCGGACAGGTATTTCTTTTTCCCATCCTGCATAGACAAGGGAATTTTTCCAATCTGCACAATAGGATGTGCAGTATCATCACCAGTCTCCACAAATCCTAGTTTTTCCATTTTTCTTGCATCCTCCATCCATTCTGCATGACCTGTCATGTGGTTTGATGCACCTGAGTCAACATACCATACATCATTGCTTTCTTCTGCACTTGTCACAGAATTATTCATGTGCTGCACCATGAACAAATGCTCATTTCTGTCATCACCCTGTCTGCTAGAAGATGCATAATTCCCTTGTTGCAGTTTTTCATTCATGATGTCATTCTGCTTTTTATAGCAGTCTTTAGCCATATGACCCATTTTACCACAGTAGTAGCATTCAACATTACTGTTTGCATTTTGACCTCTTTGCCATCCACCACGACCTCTTTGGCTCCCCCTGCCTCTAGAATTACCACGTCCTTCTCCATAGGACTGGTTTTCTTGAGTTTGCTGCATATTCTGATTTCTACCACGGCCTCCAAATCGGCCTCCTCTACCTCTGCCTCTACCTCTTCCAGCATTTGAGTAGAAGACAGCTTCTTTTGAAGTTCCTCCCGAAGAAGATGCACCACCATTTCTTTGCTCCTCAGAAATTAGAAGAGCAATCAGCTCCTCAAAATTAGGAAATCTTTCACGAACTGAAATGGATGTCCGAAACTGTGCATAATCCTTTCCTAGACCATTCAAGGTCACAGAAACTAAATCATCATCTTCCACTGGCGACCCGATGGAAGCAAGTGCATCTGCAATCTTCTTCACCTTCATGTGGTAGTCATTGATGCTCATATTTTCTCTTTGCACATTATGCAACTCTTGCTTGAGCTGCATTTTCTTGGCTTGCGTATTTGTGCTATACATTTTTGACAAAGTATCCCATGCCTCCTTTGGCGTACTTGCATCCTGAATATGCACAATCATAGAGTCTGAAATGCTGATAGACAGCCAGTATATAACTTTCCTGGCTCTCTCATGCCATGTTTTAAATGCCTGCATTTGCTGTTGATTGGGAACATCAGGAAGAACTGGTTCTTCTTCATTTCCTGCAACAAATTCCCAATATCCTTTTCCCATAAGGAAATTCGTCATTCTAAACTTCCATGCTCGGAAGTTGTTCTTGTCAAGCTTTTCAGTGACAATCTGTGAAAGAGAATCAGATGCCATTACAGAACACTGCAAAAAATTCTGTCACTGCAAAAACCACAGCTTCACTCTCACAAGGGAAAATCTGCAAAACTGGGGAAAGTGGTATTTGACCACACAGTCACTTCCTAGTGACGATTTTGCATCAACAAGCAATAGGGATGATTCTGTAACTCCCAATGTCTCTGCGCACAAGCATACAATGCAATTTTTACAGTAACTATTCACCGACC
Source organism: Lygodium microphyllum (assembly GCF_053477565.2). Taxonomy (NCBI): domain Eukaryota; kingdom Viridiplantae; phylum Streptophyta; class Polypodiopsida; order Schizaeales; family Lygodiaceae; genus Lygodium; species Lygodium microphyllum. Next base: position 97,781,399 of record NC_141161.1, read on the forward strand.
TGTAGAACAGTGGTTGCACAGCATAAAACTGGGCCTTTTCCTGAGTGCGTGCAGAAAACTTCCGCCTCCAAAACAGGCCCCGAAATGGCCTCAAATCAAAAAAACAAGGTCGCCAAGGGCTAAAGCCCTTTCCCGCAGCATATACTGCCCTCTTGCTTCACCGCGAAGGGCGTCTCAACCTGAGACAATGCACTCATGCACTTTCCGGCTGTGCTACCTGCAGAGATCTGCTCCCAAAACAGAAAATGAAAGCAACACTGCTCCTCTTACCAGAACACCGCGAGCTTGGCTTGCTTTCTTGAGCTCCTTACCACGAACAAGGCTCTGATACCATGTCAAGATTGTGGGAGAGAAGGAAGGAGTCTTGCTTGAAGCTTTCTTGCTTGCACAATGGGGGAAAACACACAAGGGTGGAGGCTGAAAACAGTTTTCCTCTTCTTAGTTGTGTAAGCCAAAAGAACTCAAGTACAAAGAAATAGAAGAACCCTACATATGGGTCTCAAACCAAACTCAACTAACTAAGGTGGCATACTAACTGAGCCACGAACTAGAGTAGATAAGGATAGCTATCATGTAGCTATTATCCATGGGCGGTGTACCAACCGCTTCTGCAACTGACAAGTCGGTGACATAAATACACAACGGTCACCCTGGCGTATCACGAGTGGAGCTCGATATCTCAACAGGGATTTGGTTGGAAAGATGGCTTAGGATTTGAATATGTTGTTTGATGGTAAAGCAGGGGGTCGTATCCAAGATTTACGGAAAGAAGAAGGAACAAAGCTATTTTGATTGAATCTTCAAAATTTAGAATTGAATTGCTTTGTATTGAAGTTACCGTTAGTTGAAAATTGTTGTGGTCACTTCTCTTGTCCTCGAATTTTGTCTTCAACATCATGGGCTAATGAAATTGCATCCTCCAGAGTCGTTGGCTTAAACATGTTCATCTTTGCATAAAAGTGATCAAGCAGACCAGACATAAACTTGCACTTGTGGATCACCTCAAGTACTCACTACAAGGATACAGAGGCATAGCGACGATGCTTTTTGATGCAAAATAGCAGCATCGCTATTTGTGTCACGAGTAGCGACAGTGCTTAGACGAAAAAACGTAGGCCGAAACCCCAACGCGTTATTTTGCACGAACAAACGAAAGAGAGAGCGAAAGGGAGAGTGAAATCCATCTTGCATTTGAGAGGATAATGGAGAGAAAGAGAGAAACAGAGAAAGAGAGAAAGAGGGAGAAGGAAAGCTTCTCATCGCCATCGCCGCTGTTTGCGAAAAAGAGGAGGAAGTGTACGGAGGGTGAAGCGGAGCCGCCGTCGCAAAGAGGAGTCGCCGAATCTATCCTCGGGCCTTTGCCGTGAGTACTGCATTGTTCATTCTTGCTTTGTTTTTGTCTTTTTGCCTTTTATTTTACTTTTTTTGTTAAAAATCATGTGTATTGAGAGAGAAAGAGAGGAAATGAGAGAAGGAGAGGAAGAGAGAAAAGGAAAGAAGAAACGAGAGAGAGAGGGAGAAAATATTAAACATAATAGGGAAAGAGAGAAAGAGAGGGAGAGGGAGGATGGGAGGGAGAGAGAGACGGAGGGAGAGGTTGTTGTTATTGTTGTTGTTGTTTCATTTTTTCTTTTGTTTTTTTCTTGTTTGTTGTTATTGTGGTAGTAGTAATAGTAATATTAATAGTGGTAGCAATAGCAGTAGCAGTAGCAGTAGCGGTAGCGGTAGCGGTAGTAGCGGTAGCGGTAGCGGTAGGGGTAGGGGTAGTGGTAGTGGTAGTGATAGTGGTAGTGGTAGTGGTAGTGGTAGTGGTAGTGGTAGTGGTAGTGGTAGTGGTAGTTGTTTAATTTCTTATTTTCTTATTTGTTGTTGTTGTGATAGTCGTAGTAGTAGTAGTGGTAGTGGTAGTGATAGTAGTAGTAGTTGTTTTTTAATTTAATATTTTCTTATTTGTTATTATTATGGTAGTCGTAATCGTGGTCATAGTCGTCGTAGTCGTGGTTGTAGTAGTAGTATTAGTAGTAGTAATAGTAGTTTTCTTGTTTGTAGTGGTAGTATTAGTAGTAGTAGTAGTAGTTTTCTTGTTTGTTGTTGTTGTTATTGTTGTTGTAGTAGTATTTTTTTTCTTTTCTTGTTTATTGTTGTTTAGTTTTCTTGTTTGTTGTTGTTGTCGTAGTAGTGGTAGTAGTAGTAGTAGTTTTTTCTTCTTTTCTTGTTTTTTTTTTTGTAGTAGTTGTTGTTGTTGTTTTTTTTTTTCTTGTTTATTGTAGTGGTAGTGGTAGTGGTAGTAGTAGAGAGATAAAGATTTTTTGTTAAAAGAAATGAGAGAGGGAGAGGAAGAGAAAAAGGAAGAAGGAATGAGAGAGAGGGAATAAACATACAACATAATAAAGAAAGAGAAAAAGAGAGAGAGATGGAACAAGAGAAGAGAATGAATGGATAAATAACAAAGAGAGAGTGGTGGCGAGGTCCGGTGAGGTCCGGTGCAATACCACGAGGCGGGAAACACTCCGACATACATTAATTTGTGGGTGGGTGGAGACTTTACATACGTTAATTTTTTGCTGAGTTACAAGAGAAAAAATCCCTTCTCAAACAATTTAAGAAAGAAAAAAAGAATGATAACAAAAACAAATTGTTTGTCGTAACGTAGACCAAATGGAAAATGATGAAGGTCGTGATGTTCAAGATCGCGAGGCGTATCTTAATCAACGTGTCTCATGTCCTTGCTCTCAATGTAAGCTGACAATTAGACGAAACGTTGATTGTGTAAAGAACACGTATGACGCTTCGGCGAGTTTCAATATGAGATCATTGATCAGGAGATCTCAGATTTTGAGCAAACGGTAAGAAAAGTGTACATCAATCAAGCATTGTATTCGCAAGCTAATTGAATACCATATACAAAAACATTGGGTGTGGCTAGCAAATTTTCTTTCTAGGGAGGTGACATCTTGTCCCAAGGAGGAGTGCACTCTTTGCAGCTAGTTAGAAGAGTTTGTGGGCATGCGATAGATGGAGTGCCTGAGCCAATCCACCACTTGGAAGATACTACCCAATCTATACCGTCAATACTAGAGGAGACAGGAAGCCTTCCAAACAACCTTTCAGACTTACCTACAATCTTGGAGTTGGAGATGGAGGCAATGATCAATGCATTGATGCCCATGGATGTGGAGACTTCTGATCCGCTTAGAGAGAAAGCATCCATACCATTATATGATGGGTGCCGAGTACCTCACCTAAAGACACTGCTTGCACTCATATGTGCAAGAAAAATATGGGTGGAGCGATGCGAGTATGACTGAGCTGTTCATGTACCTTGTACGTACACTTCATTGATTTCTTTTTGGCACTATCATTAAAAACATTTGTGCTTTTTAAAGGTGTTTTATGATTTTTTTTAAAGTTATTAAAGTATCATATATTATCACTTGCAAATACCATGGCTGAGTCTCATGATGATACGCAATATGTTTTACGAAAGCTTGGCATGGACTACAATAACATCCATGCATGTATCAATGATTGCATGATGTTTCGAGGAGAATACGAGACTATGGAGACATGTCCAAAGTGTGGTGCTCACAAGTATTGATAGGACTTGCAAGGGCAAACCATCACTCAAAATTTTCTTAGACACTTCCCGCTTATCCCCCGTATAAACCATATGTTTCGTACATTCGGCATGGCGAGCTTGGCAACGTGGCATGTGCAGAATAGGTCCATAGATGGAGTTAAATGAATATCAGCGAATTCATGTGCATGGAGCCACATTGACTCTACCTTCCTAGGCTTTGCCTAAGAGCCAAGGCATCTTCAGATCGGTCTTGCTATGGATGGCGTGAACACATTTGATCTACGCTCAACTTCTTACAGTGTGTGGCCTATAGTCCTCGTCAACTACAATATCCCTCCATGGCTTTCTACAAAGAAAGGACATCTCATCCTTAGCTTGCTTATCTCGGCCGCTACAAAGTAAAATATATGGACGTGTATCTTCATCCATTAGTCAATGAGCTTAAGATTTTGTGGGAGAAGGGGGTCACTGTGCAAGATATGAGTAAGTGCAATGGTCGACGGTCCGCTAATATTTGAGCCATTCTGATGTGGACTATGCATGATTTTTCGAGATTCGGAGAGCGCTTAGGTAAGTAGGCTTCTGTTCTCATTGGTAATATCTATCATAGCTTGTTCAAGTTTGTATTCATAGGATAGAGGTATTGGGACACGTCTGGTTACCTCAGGTTATCATGCATGTCCATTGTGTGGGCCACACATAGACTCCCAAAGGTCACGAACCATGAAGAAGATGGTATATCAAGGACACGCCACTTTCTTGCCAGATGATTCTATTCAATGTGTACTGGTTCATTTTAATTGATGACTCCGCTTGCCGATTGCATGGAATGCAAATTGAAAGGGGATATCAAAGTAAAAAACCTCATCACTTTCATTAAGAGAATTCAGCCTCATAGCAGTGATTTACGGTCATCAATGTGATGTGATCGCAGCATTATGTCAAAGTGGTACTTAAAGGAGTTGGAGCAACAGATCGATAAGGTCCATTTAGATTTCTCAAAATAGATTTCGAAAAAAAATGGACGGATTTGTGCAACACATTTGTGTTGCCGGCCCATTGTGAACAGGTGCATGAACTCATGTGCTTTTTAATTGTATCAGGACATGGTACATGTCATACTAGTTAAATCTCTCTTATACGTGATTGCGAACATGTAATTTTCTAACCAAACCCGTGACAACCTCGATGGTACTACATTATACCTTCAGCTCCCAGAAGTGCAAGAGTATATGATTAAAGCGATGTTCTGAGTATAGATGAGGACAGTATGAAAATAGAGAGGTCCATATTGCAAGGGGTGGAGGCTACCGAAAGCTTGGAGTATGTAGAGGAGCCAGCATTGGGTAAAAATGATGGAAATACAGGAGTCCAAGAACTCTTTGAGAATGAGGTGGACTCATCCTTTTGTGGTGACATGTCTATCGACCTTCCAGTGTATGTGGAGTTGTGTTAGGAGATTGACATGGGACCATAGGGTACTTCATACTTGGAGCATCCACCTACTGAATTCGTTGACAAATTGCTCATAAGGGTACATAATATATGCATTTTAAGTAAGATCATTTTTTAAAGATTTATATTACCTTACTTTGTATGATTTATATTGATTATGCTAACACCAATTTTTGTCTATGCAAGTGACCTTTGTGGATATTTAGATCATCACGATGAGTTGAGGGATGAATGACGAGGAGCTATAGGAGATCTTCACGCGTATGTCTCTAGATCAGATGGCGAGATTCAGAGATACGGCAGACCAAGAGCTGTCACGGACACCATCGGGCCACTCTATTAGATCTACTCCGGTGTGCTTTGATACTTCAATTTTTAGCAGGCGAGGTCGACGCTCCAGACTTGGGCCAGACGGAGGGAGTGGTTCAGGGGATGCTGCAGAGATCCAGATGTAGTGAGCCCGCAGTCGGCTCGAGATACAGGTGCTACTCCTCGCTCTCATGACGGTTCCAGAGAGCGTGGCTCAGGTGGTTGCTGTGGAGGTATTGACACAGTGTCTCCGTCTCGTCTTTCTACTAGAGTTGCGTCACCTCTGGGATTTATCACACCTGTGGGGACGTCTATTCCTGCTCAATCGCCTGTAGGTGGCATCCATATGGGTGCTACTCTGAGAGATACTACCCTGGTAGGTACACCTGATGTACAAGGGTCTCCTGGATATGCCCAGGAGTGTGGTCGCAGGTAGGAGATGACCCATCTTAGGCATACCCTAGAGGGGTATGCCTACCTTGTAGATTAATGATGCTAATACTAACTGTTCTATGGCATTGCCAATAACGACTTTTTTGCGACGATGGGGGAAAATTTCTTTATGAACATTTTTGTCGCTTTTAACGTCGGTATAAGGCCTATATCTTGTAGTGACTTCTTCAAGCATTCGAAGTTACAATAAGGAGTTCCAAAAATGCTCAATGTATTGCGGAATAGGCTCACGATCTCTTTGTTTGCAGAAGACCCCACTGTTTGATTACTTTTTCATGGAATTGAGATGGAAGAAATTTCTGCAAACTTTTTTTTTGAAAAGCCTCCCAAGTAGTAGGACAATCAATACTTTTGCGGACAACAGTCCACCATAACGATGCTCTATCCACTAAATGGTTAGTGACACAGTTGAGCTTGTCTTTTTCAGCATACTGTTCTTCATGGAAACAATCATCAAACTGACTGATAAAAGTGGGTCTTGAAGCTCAAGATCTGCTATTTGTAGAAATAATTCAATTTTCTAACTTGCAAGAGCTTGCTATTCTGGAAGATCTAACTGCTCCAACCAACTTCAAATTCTCTTAGTAACTCTATAGCCACAAGACCCTTATTGGTTTGTAGAATCCACTCTTGGAAAGTCTTGAGGGTAATCAAATTGGTGTCTTTAATGTAAAATTATTCCCTGAGAGTCTTCTTGAAAGATACCCAGTCAGCACCTTGCATGTATAATTCAATAACTTGGGCTTTCAATTCATGTACATTGATGCATACAAAATATTAGCTCCATGCAAGTTGAGCCACCCCAAAGAACTCTATCTTTTGAGCATAGGTATGTAAATATACAGATACATTCGTGCCATTAAACAACTTAATGTTACGATCTACACCAATAGAGCATTTATCATAACAGTTTCTGTTTGAGTAGAAGCTTGCATCGCATGTTGTTGTTGTTGTATCTACATAAGCATGTTCATATTCTGCACTAACTGCTACAAAACATAACTATAAATTGTGCTTCAAGGTTCTCTCATCATATCTTTCCTTCTGACTACCTTTCACATTGAGTTCACCAACGTCAAATAACACAATATTAGTGAGTTTGGGAATCTCCCAATTCCCATTTTTTGAATACTAAAAAGGTGGCACATGGATAATATGCCCATAAGTTTCTCAAGACCATATGATGTGACCTATCATTGGAAAGCTCTTGAAAAATGGAATCTATTGAGCTATAGAGCGCTCAGTTTGGAGTTATAATATTCAAGTTATGACAAATCCAAAGATTTGACTACTTGTCCCAAACTTATGGAAAATTTCCATATTCCCCAATATGGTGTTAAAGGGGTTTTAGTCGAAAGGTTGTATCCACCGGGGATTAGAGAGAGAAGGAAGTAGAGAATAGGAGATAGAAGAAAAAAAAAAGAATAGCCAAGAGGTACACAAGATAAAGACAAAGTTCAATAAATCAAAACACTACGTATTGATTGAACCTAAGAAGATAGACAAAATCCTTCTCTGGGACTACTCGGAAGCAATCTTCAAGCATTAGATCTCCTGTAGCTCCCTAGTAGACTAAAAATGCACACAAAATATTAGATTCTTCTCTGATGCTCAGACCGGAAATTTGATGGTTTCATTGGCTTCAAAAGGGAGGTCAAACTGCAAGACACCTATTCGAAATTCTCCCAAATATCTCCTTCTTCTTCTCCCCATTTAGAGTGATTTTTACTGCTTGTAAACTACGATCCTGCACTGCGTGAATTTGGAAACCCTTTCTTTTTACATGACATCTCTCAAAACTGGCTGAAAATCCACTTTGTTTTTTACATGTCAACCTATTCTAGAAGTTTTCTACAGCTTTTTAGGATATCTACAACAAATAGTATCCAAAATATAAAAAATAGGCTAAACTTTCCCAAAAGTCCCGTATTTTGAAACTAACCATACAAAGGACACTAGCACTAATGACTAAGATGAGATTGACTCTCTAGATTTTGAAAACATGGGATCTAGAGCATGGTAGCTATGGTGACTCATAGACATAAACTAAACTCATTTAGACACTGACATGATAAAGACTAACTAACTTGATTGAAGTACAAAAGACAAGCAACAAGTACACTATGTTGAATAAAAGACAATATTAGTGAGTTTGGGAATCTCCCAATTTCCATTTTTTGAATACTAAAAAGGTGGCACCCAGATAACATGTCCATAAGTTTCTCAAAACCAGATGATGTGACTATAATTGGAAAGCACTTGAAAAATAGAATCCATTGAGCTATAGAGCACTTGATTTGGAGTTATAGTGTTCAAGTTATGACAAATCCAAAGATTTGATTAGGTATCCCAAACTTATGGGAAATTCCCATATTCCCCAATATGGTGTTATAACAAAGTGACAATGGTATACATTCATCTCATATGAAAGTGAAAACCAAGTACAATGTTATGTAGAGATGGGTAGGTGCCAATCTTTCCCTCTATGCCTACGGGATTCCTGCAACCTACATGTCCTCAGTCCATCTGTCCTTACAAAGAGGCAGCATGAATGTGATTGCAAATCTCAACACCCCTCCTCAATCACAACCAGAATTACAAAGTGTCTAGAGGATTTAGTGAAAGAAACACCTGCAAAGTGTGGGCACATCATAAACATGGCAAAACACTAGAGGCTGTCGCAGAAAAGGCTAAGTGTGGGTACCACAAACATGGTGGACGTCCAGAGGTTGTAACAAGGGCCTCATAAAGTGTACAGAGCCTATAGTACAAGGCTACATGAGGAGTTTACAAGCTTATGATATAAGCATTTGGGCTTTAGACATTAAAAGGCTAAAACAATCTATCAAAGTAGGTGTAGAAGGACTGATGAGGCTTGTCCTTCTCTTGGTGGTCTTCTTCTTCTTCTTCTTCTTTTTCCTTTGCTCCATGGTCTTATTCTTCTTTAACTGTAGCAAGATAGGCCTTCTGGGACCTTTTTTTGGTGTGGAAAAACTTCTCAATGTGCTCGGTCCTATTGCAAAAATCACAAAAAAGCTGGTCCTTCTTGCCTTTATACCTATTGCCAACATATAACACTTGTTCATCTCTAGAGGTGCTTGGTTTTTCTTTAGTTTTCAGCTTCTTTTCCTCCTCTAATAGTGATGACTGGATATCAACAAGTCTAGGGTTTGGCATATTGATTAAGGTTGTTGATACATCATTATATTTAGGGGGATAAAATTCTAAGTAGAATACCAATGCAAACATCTTCTTCTATTTTAATGTTGATTCGTGTAAGCTAGGTAAGAGGTCCTTCCACGTAATTTAGATGTGTCATAAGTGATGTGCTGGACTTCATGTCAAGCCTGAAAAATTCAATCAAGAGACCATACTTTGATGACTTAGACTATGCACCAAACAAAGTGTCAAGTCTCATTCATGTATCATGTGAAGTATCATAGTTATCCACATGGTGAATATAGTTGTGCTCTAGCTCCAGTTTGATAATGACCTGAGCCTTATCATCATTCTTTTGCCAAGTGACTGCCAGGTCCACATCATAAGGCTTATCATCATTCTTTTGCCAAGTGACTGCCAGGTCCACATCACGAGGCTCCTTTTTTGTAATGGCCCAGAGACCCTTCTTCATTAGGATAAGCTTGAAGCGGGTCTACTAGGTGTGAAACCCAACCCCCTTAAAGCGAATTGTCGGTGAGTCCTTGCCCATGCTGGAGTTGCAGGAACATAAAAAAATTAGCTCCAATAATTCTTGGTTTTTAGCTCAAAGGTTGATATTGAGTGTGCACAAGTGTTAAGAGACACTAGATGAGTAGTATCAAGAGATACTAGATATAAAAAATTGAGTGTTGCTTGCTTTGTTGGGCTTCAGGTCTTCAAGAACCTTCAAAAATTTGCTCCAAAAAAAGCTCCAAATCTTCCAAACCCCCTCCTTGATTTGATGTTGGTTTGGTTTGGTAGTAGACTCAAGTGACAAGGTGAAATGAAGCTTGAGAAGGGTTATGCTTAAAAATACTTCCAAGAAAAATCTCCAAAATCTTCCCTCAATGGTTTGAGAATAAATCTTGCTAGAGTCTTCAATGGCCTAGCAAATTAGAGTGACAATGTTTTAATCCAAGTGGTAGAAGAGAGAGAAAATGAAGAGGAGAAAAATCTTGAGTAATCTTGGCTATGGAGGACTGTATTAGGGTTTCAGATTCGTATGACAAAAATGACAACAACAGCATGTACACGCAAGCATTCTGGCCAATCTTGGGTGGGGAGTAGGCCTATACAAAGGGCTAACAAAGCCCTATACTCTCAGGATGATGCACAACATACACCACGAACATGGACTGTATAACCAGATGAACCCAAAAACTAGGCAATAATCACGAATTTTGATAATGCCAGAGCTAGCCGAGCAACAATGTCAACAATTTAGGTGCTGAGATGAAGCGCCCTAGAGTGTAGAGAAAACTCTTAGAAGAAAGTGTGTAAAGTTAAGGCTTGTATCAAGATATTTGAGAGCTCCATCAAAGGTAGGTATTGTGTGGCTATGGCTACCATGGTAGATTGGTGAAGGTAAAGTTGAGAAATGAGATCATTAGTTAGCCTTGAGTTGGGAAACGATGGAGGAGAGCTGAGAGAGGATCTAAGAGAGGACCTAAGATAGGACTTGAGACATGCTAATCCATGCTCAGCTGCACTTTGATACCATGTGAAAACATGGGATCTAGAGCATGGCAGCTATGGTGGCGCATAGACATAGACTAAACTCATATAGACATTGACATGATAAAGACTAAGTGACTTGACTGAAGTATATAAGACAAGAAACAAGTACACTATGTTGAATAAAAAAGTGACAATGACATTGCATTCATCTCATATGAAAGTGACAGCCAAGTACAATGTTATATAGAGATGGGTAGGTGCCAATCTTTCCCTCTATGCCTATGGGATTAGGGGTACAACAATCAAGGCATAGTTCTTGATAAAATTCTTGTACCATCCTATTAAGATAAAAAATCTTAGAACTTTCTAATGGTTTTTGGGGGTTTCCACTTTTTCATATCTTTAATCTTGGTATGATATACCACAATCCCTTCATCGGATACTATGAATCCAAGATGCGTATCTATCTCCTAAAGAATACATGTTTCTTCTTCTTGGCATAAAGATTATGCATCCTCATTGTCTCAAGAACAACTAGGGGTTGGGGCTTATGATCTTCATCCTTTCTTTGAGTAGTTTAGGATGTCATCAAAGAAGATAATAAAAATTTCATCAAGATAGGGCCACGAAATATCTTGCATTAGCCTATTGAAGGTTGCAAGTGCATTGGTAAATCCAAAAAACATCACGATGAATTCATAATGGTCGTACCTTGTGTTAAATGCCATTTTTGGAATGTCTTACTCTTTTATCCTTATCTAGTGACAACCTAATCTTAGATCGATTTTTGAGAATATCTTTGTCCCTTGAAGATGGTCAAGTAACTTGTCTATCCTTGGAATCAAATACTTGTTCTTAATTGACACCTAGTTAGTCACTGCAAAGAAAGAGGGTTCTGTTCTTTCTCTTTTGGAATAAAACTAGGGCTCCCTATGGTGAATTACTTGGCCTAATGTATGCTTGATCCAAGAGTTTCTTGAGTTACTCTTTTAACTCAATGGATTATGAAATAGACAAACGATAGGGTCACTTTGCTATTGGAGCATCTCGTAGTGTTAGCTTAATTTCATGATCAACTTCTCTTCATGGGGGAAGTTTGGTCAAGTCTTCTAGGAACACACCTGTATATTTATTTAACTAGAATGGTTCTTCTTTAACTTCGTTTCCTCGTTCAATCTTATTCAGTTTGATTAGGTAGATAGGAAGTCATTTTCTTAGCCTCTTCACGATTAGAGAAGTTTTTGCCAATTGAATTCTAGGTTTCTCAACTTCATCTTGAGTGGTTACTAGTTTCCAACTTTTATCTTGGAACCTTATTTTTCCTCTCACATAACAAATATGAGCATCAATGGTGGGGATTAGCTAGTCCATCCCTAGCAAACACTTGTAAGGTCCTAGATTCATAACTATGAATCCCATTTTGGAAAGACTCCCTCCTAAGTAAAATTTCACTTTTCTAGTTGGTTGAGTAGAAATTATCTCTTTCACATTTTCTAATTCACTAATAACTTTGATGAAGGTATAGTATCTATCCTTAGTCTTTTTAAACACTTTTGTGAAATAAATGGGTAGGTGCTTTGACAATAAATCAAAATCTTGAAGGCCTTACCTTGGCAGGCTATTGAGATCTAAATCATTGAGAGGTGGCAATTCAAAACCTTCTTGTTGAGGATAGCATATGTATCGATTCCCTTTTCATGTCCATCTCTAAAGTAGGGTCTTTTCCTTCTTCTATTCCCATGTTACTCCAGAAACTTTTCCCTTTCTTGTAGGTGCTTTATTTTGGCCATGAAATTGTCATTGGCAAATTATTTAGCCTAACTTTGGGTGTTGTATTTTGAAGTGGTGAGGCTCATTGCAATGGAAACACCTTGATTCCTTGCTACCAATTGTAGGTACAAAGTTCCCAATTTCATTTGTCTTGGCCGTCCTTCTTTGACCTATTTGGTGTTGCCCTTAGATCCTCTTGATATACCAATGCAGTCCTTTGTATGGAGAACCCTATTCCCAAAATTTGCCACTCTTTGATTTTCTTTGAAGCTCCTCGATAATGGGTCTGTCTTGAGTTAGTGCAACTTGTAAGTCAAATGAGTTTATTGCTCAAAGATGAGTATTCATTAAAGGGTATAGTTCATGGAAAAATTTTGACACCTATTGGGTGATATCCATGGGTGAGGCATACTTTTCAAGGGATACAAATTTAGAATAGTAGGATTTCAAGCTTAGCACAAACTACTTCAAATTAATTAATTTGTTCATCTTTAGGGTGTGGTATGCTGGTGGGAGATATCACTCATGTACAATCTCCTTTAGCTTTTCATAAGTGATAGTTGCTTCAGAAACCCCTTTGTCATTGCACCATTTCTTCCACCAAAGTTAGGCTTCACCTATCAGATATAGCTTAGCTATCATGGCTTGATCAAAAGGAGCATTTCTTTCTTGCAATTGCAAAGTAATCCTCCATAGACTCAATCCAAATTCCTACTTTAGATTTCAAGCTCAAGTATCTAAACTTCTCTACAAAAGGGGGAGATGTGTACTTCAAGACAAGACTATGTATCCCAAGCAGTTAAGATCTGAAGAAAAAGATACTTTGAGAGGCCCATGATTCCCCTTTCTTAGGACACCAAGGCTATGCAAAGACTCTCAATGTTGCAAGGATAAGATTGCATTGGGAAAACCTCAAGGGAGATATACTTAAATATGTTACTAAATGCCCAAGTTGCCAATGGGGTAAAGGTTGAGCGTTTTAAGATACCAAGAAAGCTCCAATTGCTTGAAATCCCGCAAATGTAGTGGAAATTTATCAACATGGATTTTGTAGTTGGATTGTATCTAGTTCAAGGAGAATACAATTAGATCCTAGTGATTTTGGATATGTTGTCAGGTTGCTCAAGTTACGCTAGTCAAGACTAACTACAAGGCTTTAGATATCCCAAGGCTCTTCGTGAAGAAAATATTTAGGCTACATGGATTGCCTAAAAGGATTGTTAATGATCATGATTCTCTTTTCACTTCTCACTTCTAAAAGAGCTTGTTTGAAGCCACTGGCATCCAAATTTGTTTTAGCATAGCCTATGATCCCCAAACTAATGAACAAACCATGCGAGTTAATCAAGTCATTCAATACATACTTAGAACTTATTCCTGTAGGGAATCAAAGTGGTGGATACAAGACGTACCTTTGGTGGAATATTCCTACAACAAATTCTATCATCAAAGCATTTAGATGGCATCATTTCAAGCTTTTTATGAGCAAGAATGCCTAGCTCCATTGAGATTTTTTGATCCTATCTTAAAGGTAGAAGCTTCCAAGAAGTTGGAAGAGATTGACAAACAAATTAAGGCTATTTCACAAGATATCCAAGTTGCCAATGATTGATAAAAGATCATATGTTGATTTAGGGAGGAAAGATCAGATCTTCAAGGAAAGAGACATGGTTTTTGTTTGTGTTCATCCTAAGAAGAGTTCCTTGTCCTAGGGACAATTCATGAAACTATGCCTAAGATATTGTGGCCCAGACAAGATTCTCAAATGTTTGTGAGTCAATGCTTACAAATCACAACTTCATGAATACTTAAAAGTTCATAATGTATTTCATAGCATATTGAAAGGTTATGTAGCCAACTTTGATCATGTTTTTGATGATCAAAAAGTTGCAATGCCAAGCCGAGGAGTTCTTCTTCTTCAACCTCATACAATACTTAATGTAAAAGAACTCACCCTCAAAAGCAGAACCCTTAGGGAATATCTCATCTAGTGGAGAGATTATCCCAAAGAGGATGGCACTTGGGCTAATGAGGAAGGCCTATATAAGCAACATCCCAAGTTTCTTTCGAGATAAGGATATTTTTATTCCTCTAAGGCGAAGAGGATGTAATGTTTCCCCCCTCCTCCATGTAAACATGGGCCTAGGAGGGGGTTGCAATTTAGATATTTCATCTTAGTAATAATTGCATGAGAGAAAGGAAAAAAAAAGAGATGAACTAATCATTTAGAAGAATAACTATTGCCAATCGTTGTGAATGCACCATCTTCATCTTCATCAATGTGTGATGCTACTTGAGTATGAAGTCGTAACTATGTAATCATCATGCTATTAGCCTCCTCTCGACGAAGAGTGTCTCAAGCATGTCATAACCATCTATCCAGTACCTTATAAAAAAGCCTTAGCTTAGCCAAAGTTAAGCTAATCTCCTTCTTGCGCATTAGTTGCTACTATGAGAGAGAGAGAGAGAGAGAGAGAGAGAGAGAGAGAGAGAGAGAGAGAGAGAGAGAGAGAGAGAGAGAGAGAGAGAGAGAGAGAGAGAGAGAGAGAGAGAGAGAGAGAGAGAGAGGGTGGAAGAGACAAGGAGGATAGAAGAAGGGAAAGAAGAATAGAAGGAGGAAGAAGAAGGATTAAAAAATAGTAAAAATAAGTAAAAGAAGGAGGTGTAGAAGAAATTAAGAAGGGGATAAGGATAGGATAAAGGAGGAGTAGGAGAGGTAGGGAGATGAAGAAGAGGGTGGAATAGTAAAGGGAGGGAAGAGGAGAGTTGCATAGGAGAAAAGGTCAAGATTATTGGTCAAAGAACCCACTACCATCTAGAAAAACCCTACTTGCCTCTCTCAACTATAGCATTTATGAATGTCTTCTTCATGTCTACAAGTTCTCCATCTTGATTTGAGGCTTGAGATCATACCCTTCAAGATTGACAAAGCTTAGAGGACTAGAATATGAGAACTCCTTATTTGCAATGGTCACAAAGAGATGATACTTTGGAGTGGGTAACATGGGAGCTACAAATAGAGATGTGAGCATCAACAATGCACCTTCTCTTGTAACACAATCCTAGGTTCTTTTTGTAGGCCTAATGAAAGCTATTTTTTTAAAAAAGATGAAATTTGTATAGTTTGGCAAATATGGAAGTTAAAAATTTCACTAGAAAGGAGAATAAAAAATGATGTAGAAAATATTAATTTAGATTATTACATTTCAAAAATAAGAATAGTTGTCCTAGTGCATCAAATAGATTCACACCAAAAATTGAAGAAATCCAACTAGGATAGGGATTTATGTAAAATTAAGAAAAAGCTTAAGGAGGGTAGCTATATGTAAGCAAAGTACATCGATTAGATCAATATTAAATTTTTAAAAATTAATCAAAAAAATAAAACAAATTATTTAGCAAGGAATAGGGTAATTACATAAAAAATATTTTAGGTATCCAAGAATCATGTAATCATAGTGAAAAGTCATTAAGATAGTTAGAGGTAGTATACTAAATTGATTATTAATTTGAATTAATTGAGTAGGAGGTACCCTTGTTGATAGAGTAAATTATGCTTATGATTAGTTAAGTTGAAAATTATTCAATTGCATACTTAGATTACAAACCTAGGATATTTGGAATAGACTCACCTTGTTCACATTAAAAAATCAAAACTTTGCAATCTTAGTTCAAGAAGTAACCCAAAACTTATGTGATCTTCTTTCAAAAAAATTAGAAGCTTAAATTTTTCTACAAAAAATACTTGCCTTTTTAGCTTATGAAGCTTCTAAACAAGATCACTTGAGAGAAATCTAGGATTTTTGACTTAACTTTCACAAGCTAAGACAAGCCGCCTTAGCTATACCTTGACACATAAAAGTCTAGTAAATAGCCACCCATGGCTCATAATAAGGTAAATTGACCAACCTTTAATAAGATATTAGATAAATTGATACTTAAGGAGGGTTCCAACAAAAATAACTATTTAGACTTGAGATTTTATGAGAACTTAAGAAAGTCTAAGAAGGGAACAAATGAAGTTGGAAAGAATTGCTGCTAGGTTTAATCCTACTATGATTACCTTATTATTTGTGTAGGAATATTGTTTGAAAAAAATATCTTGTGATTGAAATGGTGCATGTAAGGTTTTCTTGGTACACTTTAGGAGATTTGATTGCACAAGCTAGAACCCTAATATACCTAATTTACAATAAAATTAAAAGAATCACGCTAGATCCCCCCCAAGCCTAGATGTAGAATCCTTCACCGAGAATACCATATTGGAGAATTTGGGAATCTCCCAAGTCTAACTTTCAAATAAGGTGTAAAGATTTGGCCATGTGGCTAAATCTTAACCCATGCTTCAAATTGGGGCTTGGAAAGACAACCTATATATTAATTAGGGTAGACACCACTTTCAAGTGTAAGGGGGACAAGATTTGATCATGTGGCCAAATAACTACATTGGGAATTTCCTAACTATATGATAATTCCCAAATTTCCTAATATAGTATTTGAGGGGATTGGTTTTTGCAACTTGCAGAGCTTGAGTTGGGGCCTCGATGGCAAGATATCACTCCACAAGAAACCCTTTGATAGGAGGAGGTGAGCATGCCAAGGGGCTTTGGCATGTAAATCCTTTATGCTCCTAAGAACCACCCAACCTATGTGTGGCTCAGGATGCACTTCCTAAGGGCATCATTACTAGTTAGGGACAAAATCTTGGTAAAATAAATACTTTGCATCATTCTCCCATATGAGTGGTAGGTGCACACTTGTATACACTTCTTTAATAAAGAAAAATTATATTCTTTACTCTTTTCATTGTTTGTGTATCATGACTTAAGTTATGTAAAAGAACACTATCACTTAAAAGACTAATTAAAGAATCTGATCTTATTTATTCAACATAAATGTGTTATGTAATTAGCTAACTAAAGCTATCAAATTGAGAGAAGTAGGAGGGAAAGATTTTTTATGAATCTGCCCTAAGATAGGGTGGTTGCAATAAGCCAAGAGCTTCTCCATAGTTCGATGCAATATAGTATAGGTAACATTGACTAAGTGGAATCAATTAGCACCCTCAGTCCATGTCATTTTAGGGGAATGGAGTGAGACTTTGCTTTATACGTAGAGAGGTTGACATACCTATACTTCCCCTCAATTCTCACTCTTCTTCAACTAAGTGTGACACAAGTGGACTTTGGTTCAAGTGATCTAGCATAAGCAGATGCTCAAATACTAAACTAATAGGTAATCTTAGTTTACTTTGAGATCCAAAAATTTTGGTCAATTATTATGGAAATGCATGACACCTTCTATTGTTTTAGAGTGGACTCAAGAGAGACTAAGCAAAAAACCTTGTATTATTCAAAAGAATACTCATCAACATTTCCTAGGAAAACATCTCAATGGACCACTAAAATCATACCACTAAGGATGTCTCAACAACCAGGCACATTATTACATAAGGTATCAAAATGAAAACTGAATTACTTTATAGAAATATTTATTTGCAACCTTGTTTAAGGAAAATTTTGATGTAAAAATGGTTCATCCTCTAATAGTTAGTGGAATCTCTTTCAAAATAATGAAAATTGGCAAAAATTATTGGTGTTTCAAGCAATGTTTACCTTCACAATACATTTCCTTGATTTTAATTGGCAAGATTTCTTGATGAGGATCTTGGAGCGAGTGTATAATCCCTCGCTACTATATCAGGAGTGTTGGTGGATGCAAAGTGGAGTCTACTATTTCATCAATGTTGATCGACTTGACTATATTCACAACAATCTCTAAAGAATAAAGTGGATGGAAGACCTTGAGCTAATCAAGATATTCATCTTTAAAGAATCACACTGAAACCCCATTCTCAACATAGGCAGAGAATGGATTTACCAATAGCATTATTTTTATGATGAAGTACTCCACATTCTCCCAATGGAGTGCATTGCCATTTTAGGATACTCATGCCATAATAAGTAATGTAGAGATGGCTTCATAAATCTTCTTTAAAAATATAGAATCCTAAATATATTTAATGATAATCCAATCTAAAATTATTGATGTATCTGAATTTCACAATTAGAACTGTTATGATAGAAAATTTTCCTAGCTTGATCTTAATAATACCTACTTGATGTAATAAAGAAATTTGGCTAGCATTATTATAGCTATGAATAATGAAAAGAGTCTCAAATTCTTTACAAGATTTTGTACTTTCATACTTAGACTTATGTTGTAAATAAAAAATTGTAGATTTGAATCTTGAAAATCTTAAGAGAGAGAAGAAAGCAGTAGCATTCAAAATATATGCTAATCTTGTAAATGTTAATAATCCTAGGGTATCATGCCTTCCATGTGCTTTAAGAACAAGAGAAGAAATTCCTTCTTAAGCAAATCAAGACGCTTGAATTTGATAGCAAAGAAAAGGACATAGAATCCAAAGCAAAAATTTGGATTAAATCCATGGAGGATTACTTCACTTTTGCAAGAGCTGCTCCTTATGATTAGGCAATGATAGTTAAGCTAAAGCTGATAGGTGAAGCCCAACTTTGGTGGAAGCAATAGTGCAAGGACCAAGGGGTTTTTGAAGTAGCCATCACTTGGAAAAAGCTAAAGGAGGTTGTACATGGGCAATGCCTCCCACCTGCATGGCACACCCTAAATATGAACAAGTTCTTTAATTTGAGATAATCTCAGCTAAGCTTAGAAGCCTACTATTCTAGATTTGTATCCCTTTTGAAGTATGCCTTGCCTATGGATATCACCTAATAGGTGTCAAATTTTTGCCATGGACTAAAACCTCCATTAGAAGCAATGTGCCTATCTGACTTACAAGATGCACTAATTTGGGGAAGGATCATTATCCAAGGGCTTCAAAAAACATCCAAGAGTGGAAAATTTATGGGATAGGTTACCCCATACAAGGAATCGCATGGGTACATCAACATGATCCAAGGGCAATACCAGATATGTTAAAGGAAGAAGACCAATAAAAATGCAATTGGGAACTTTGTACTTGCAATTAGCAACAAGGAGGCACCAAGGTGTTTTCATTGTGACAAATCCTGCCACTTCAAAAGACAATGCCGAAAGTTAGGCCAAACAATCCAGCAAGGACAATCTCATGGCCGAAATTTATCAGCTATAAAAAGGATAAAAGTTACTTGAGTAACTTTTAGGAGAATAGAAGAAGGTGAAGATTCTACATTGGAGGCACATGGAAAGAGCGATAGTACCTACTGCCCTCAACAAGAGGGGTCCAAATCCCTAGTTCTTGGTGATCCACACCCTAGAAACCTACCAAGGTTAGGCCTTCAATATTCTAATTGAGTGTGGAAGCACCCACTCATTTTTCTCATCAAAGTGTCCAAAAAGACTAAGAATACACAATGGAATTGCAACAAAGTTGTTAGTAGAATTGGCAAATGGGAAAGAGGTAATTTCTTCTCAACAGACTAGGATAGTGGAATTTAACTTAGGAGGTAGTCTTTCCAATATGGGGTTCAATGTTATGAATCTAGGAGCTTATGAGTCTTAAATAGGGATGGACTAGCTAATTGCTAATGAAACTCATATTCTTTGTAACAAAAGGCCAAATAATGTTCCAAGATATCAAAGGGAACTTAGTAACCACTCAAGGTAAAGCGAGAAAACCTAGAATCCAATTGGCAAAAGCTTCTCAAATTGTGAAGGGGCTAAGAAAAGGAGTGCCTATCTACCTAATCAAACTTGATAAGACTGAGCAAGAATGGGAAGCTAAAGAAGGACCATCCTAGTTAAAGGAATATGCATATGTGTTCCTGGAAGAGTTGAGTGAACTTTCCCCAAAAAGAGAAGTTGATCATGAAATTAGGCTCCCACCACGAGCTGCTCTAGTAGCAAAGTGACCCTATCATATGTCTATTTCAAAAGCCATTTAGTTGAAAGGGAAACTCAAATAACTCTTAGATCAAGGATACATCAAGACAAGCAATTCACCATGGGGAGCCTTGGTTTTGTTCCAAAAGAAAAAGGATAGAATCCTCCATCTTTGCATTCACTAATGCGGGCTAAACCACATGACAATCAAGAACAAGTATTCAATTCCAAGGATGGCTGACTTACTTGATCATCTTCAAGGGAAAAGATCTCCTAAAAAATAATAATTAACACTATATTGGAGAATTTGGGAATCTCCCAAGTTTCACTCTCAAATTAGAAATAAAGATTTGACCATGTGGCTAAATCTTAATCCCTTTTTGAAGATGGAACTTGGTACTATAATCTATATAGTATTTAGAAAAAGTTTCACCTTCAAGGAGGGGGGTAAGAATTCCATCATGTGACCAAATAGTGACCATCCTAGAAATTCTCAAAGTATATAAAAATTTCCAAACTCCCTAATATAGTGTCATTGATTGAAGATCATGTTACTCCTAGATAAGGATCAAAGAAGAAGACATTCCAAAAACGGTCTTTCACACAAGGTACTGCTATTATGAATTCATCATGATGGCTTTTGGATTCACCAATGCACTTGCAACCTTCAAAATGTTAATGCAATACATTTTTTTCCATATTATGAAGACTTTTTCCTTGTCTTATTTCATGACATCCTATCCTACTCGAAGAAGGATGACGATTATGAGTTGCAACTCCGAGTCATCTTTGAAACAATGAGGATGCACAAGCTTTATGTCAAGAAGAAGAAATACACCTTCTTTAAGAGATAGATTAACTATCTTGGATTCATAGTATCTAATGAAGGGATTGCGATTGATACTACTAATGTTAAAGATGTGGAAGAGTGGACACCCCCGACAATGATTAAGAAAGTTTGTAGCTTTTTTGGCTTAATAGGATTATACAAGATTTTTATCAAGGACTATGCCTTGACTGCTGCACCCCTAACTAACTTACTCACAAAGCAGATTGCTATTGTGTGGACTCCCACCATTGAATTTTCTAGCTTTGAGAAGCTTAAACAAAGCTTGATGTGATAGCCCCTATCTTGAGACTACTTGACTTGAGCCATGAATTTGAAGCTGTGATTGATGCAATCTCTCCTACATTAGATTGTGTACTATTGCAAGAAGGTCATTCAATTTCCTAGCCTTCTAGGAAATTTAAGACTTGTGAGAAAAATTATGCTACCCATGATTTGGAGCTACTTGGTGTGATTCATGATGTTAAACTATAGAGACACTATCTGCTTGGCAGCAAGTTCACTTGGTAAGAAGAATGCGGTTGTGGTTACACTAAGAAATAAAGCATTTCTCAATGCCCTTATCATTGAGGAACCCTCCAAGGAAAGATCCATAGTAGCTATGGTGTCATGCCCAGTAATCCAATCATAAAAATGACCAAAGAATAAGTAAGTAAGGATCCAAAGTATCAGCAAATGATATAAGGAGTCGTGTCCAAAGAGATAAACCCTAAACTCAAGCTTAAGTATCTAAAATTTCCCAATCAAAGTGAGACTTGTCTACATCAAGATGTATCCCAAGGAGTTAAGATCTCAAGAAGAAGATACTTTGGGAAGCCTATCATTCCCCTTTCTCACGACACTTGAGCTATGCAAAGATTCTCAATGCTCTAAGAAGAAGCTTTCATTAGGAAAAGATCAAGGGAGATGTACCTTAATATGTCACTAATTAATACCTAAACTTCCAATGGATAAAGACTGAGTGCATCAACATGCCATGAAAGCTCCAACCACTTGACATCTTGCATTGTGGATATGTTGTCTAAGATTGCTCATCGTATGCTACTCATGACCAACTACAAGGATTCAAATATTTCAAGGATATTTGTGAATTTTTAGGCAACATGGGTTTCCTAAAAGGATCATTAATGATCATGATTCTATTTTCACTTCTCACTTCTGGAAGAGCTTCTTTGAAGTCATTGACACCCATTAGGATAGCCTATCATCCCCAAACTGATGGAAAATTCAAGTGGTTTAGTCAAGTCATTGAAGATTTGTTTATTGCAATATTGTTTATGAAAGAAAATTTTAGGCGACATGGTTTTCCTAAAAGGATTGTCAGTGATCATGATTCTCTTTTCACTTCTCACATTTGGAAGAGCTTGTTTGAATCCATTGACACTCAACTTTGTTTTAGGATAGCCTATCATCCCCAAACTGATGGGCAATTCAAGTGGTTTAATCAAGTCATTGAAGATTTGTTTGAATCAAGTGGAATCCCAAACAGTGGATACAATACCTACCTTTCGTGGAGTTTACTGAAAATGCATCCTATCATCAAAGCATTCAAATGACACTGTTCCAAGTTTTGTATGTGAAAGAATGCCTAACCCCGCTGAACTTTTCCAATCCTACCTCTTAAAGGTAGAAGCTTCCAAGAATATATTGCAAGATATGGATGAATATGTTAAGGCTATCAAACAAGATATTCAAGTTGCCAAGGATGGGCAAAAATCATATGCTAATTTAGGGAGCAAGAACATATCTTCAAGAAAAGAGACATGGTTTTTGTTCGTGTCTGTCCAAGAAGAATTCCATGTCCTAGGGACAAATCAAGAAACTAATCCCAATATATTGTGGGAAATAGAAAATTCCCAAATGTTTGGGACTTAATGCTTACAAATTACAACTTTTTGAACACTTAAAAGTTCATAATGTATTTCATGTTAGCATATTGAGAGGTTATGTAGCCAATCTTGATCATGTTTTTTATGATTAACAAGCTACAATGCCAAGCCAAGGAGTTCTTGAGCTTCAAAATGATAGATTACTTGATGTAAAAGAATGACCTTTAGAATATATCTCATCCAGTGGAAAGAATATCCCAAAGAGGATGACACTTGGGTTGATGAGGCAGCACTATGTAAGAAATAACCCTAAATTATTTCAAGATGAGGACATCTCTATTCCTCTAAGGTGAAGAGGATGTAGTGTTTTCCCTCTTCTCTATGTAAACATGGGCCTAAAGGGGTTGGAATTTAAATATTTCACCTCAGTGATAATTGCATGAGATAAACTAAAGAGATGAACTGATTGTCTCGTTGGAGTAATAACCATTGCCATTTGTTTGAACACTGCCATTTTCATCTCCATGAACACAGGATGCTACTCCAACATGAAATCAAAACTTCCTAATCAACATGCTATTAACCTCCTCTTGATGAGTGTCTTAAGGATAACATAACCATTTGTCCAGTACATGATAATAGTGAGCCTTAGAAGTGTAATCAATGTCCAAGCACAACTATCACATGAATGATGATGTGAATACTTAGAAGCAACATAGACATGCACAAATATCACTTTTCACATTTACTAACCCACTTTTAGATCGACACGTATTTAACATAGAGATCAAAGAGCAAATGCACTTTAGACTCAATCTGAAAATGTATATTGCTAAAGTCAAAATCAATACATAAATTCATTGCTTGAGCACCTTACAGTGTTCCACCATGATTTGCCACTTGGGGTCAACGAAACTAGTGCCCATGGAAAAGTTGAAGAAGTTCAGAGCTGAGGCTGGTGGCAATGCATCTTCCTCAGTTAGGGTTATGACAAGCTCCTCCATGGTGACTTGTTTACCCTTACCAATGGGGTAGTAGGAACTTGGCCTTGTCTTCTATATTTCTTGATGGATGGTAAAAAAAGGATCCAAAGTGTGAACACTATAGTCCAAGGTAGGGAAATAAGTTTGAACGTGGTTGTCAAGCTTGATGTGGAGCGAGAATGAGAGTGAGAGGAATCGATAGGGGCATTATTGACTTACTGTGATGAAGGAGGTATAGGAGCTGAATGTCAATGGGTGAGTAGGGAGAGCAATCTAGGCATTGAAGTCCTTGGTTTATCTAGTTTCTTGCTTGACTAGGTAGACTAGCACTGAATCCATGTAGCATGAGAATCCACTAGCCAAATGCCCAATGACATTTGTTGCTTAACTAGGTAGACTAGTAGTGAATGCTCCACATGAAAAACAGAGGCATGTCCTAGTAAATAATGCCAAAATTTATTGATAGAGTAGATCATGCCAAGACACTCTCTTATGGTTATTGAATATTTTTTCTCGGTATTAGAAAATCTTATGCTGGCAAAGAACACAAGTCCAAACCAACCCTTTGCATCTTACTACGTAAGCATGCTTTGAATAGTAATATTAGTTGTAGCTACAACTAGATGGAAGGTCTTCACCCAATCTGGCAAAATCGCAATAAAATCTTTTTGAGAGAAAGAGCCAAAGGCATGGGAATGCCAAGTCAGCTTCTTCATTCCATTGATATATTGATTTGACCACCTACACCAATTTATTGACTGGAACAACCAGATGTGCCAAAAGATATAGGTGGTGGCCAAGCCATTAGATTTGGCCCAAAAAAAAAGTAACATGGATGGAAAATCCAATATTGTAGCTTGCATAATTGTTGCCACATTGGTGGGGTCGACACTGATACCATTTTGTGAAATTATATAGCTAGTCAAAATACCACCTTAAACAATAAATACATATTTGAGCAAGTTTAAGCTTAAACTTACCTGTTGGCATCTAGTGAGGCAATCTTTGGACATGCATTAAGTGAAGGGTGGCATTTCCAATTATGGTAAAGTCATTTAAGAAGGCCCTCATGAAATTAGTGAAGTAAGGCCTAAAGATCTCCTATATTTCTTTTTTAAAGGAGGTCAGAGCATTCTTGAGACCTAACCAAATCACCATGCATATATATACTCCCCATGTAGTGATGCAAGATATTTTTTCTAGGTCTTTTGGAGCAAGACACACTTGATTGTATCTACTAAAACCATCAAGAAAGGAGTACATCTCATGGCCAACAACTTCATCCAATTTGATATCCAAGTAAGGTATAGGGAAGGAATCCAAGATTGTGACTATGTCAAGCTTCACGTAATTCACACATGTTCAATGTTTCTTATTCTTCTTTGGAACAATGAGAATCAGGTATATCCAATCATAAGCAATCTATGAGAGCAATAAAACCTACTATCAATAGTCAATCCACCGTAACTTGCCTAGCCATCTCAAGATTCATTCTATAGTGTTGCATCCAGACTAGAACAACATCCGATTTTAGAGGAATTTAGTGGTGATAGAAAGGAGGGTCCAAACCTTTCATATCCAAATATTTCTTTGCAAACACCTCCTTGAGTTTAGTCAATAAACTAATGAGTTGTTGACAAAATGGTGGTTGCAATTTAAAACTAATCTTCACCAGTTTGGTTTTTTTTTTTGAGCCAGATAGACCTCATCCAATTCTCTTTTACTCTTGTTATTTTTTGCATCTGCACTTCAAACTTGTGCTCTTGATTCGAGATTTCGTTGATGTATGCATTAGTAATCTGGTTGATATTGGTGTTTCCCTGTCTAGACTATTGTCCTATTTCTACTCTTTCAAGGCTTGATGTTCTAGACTCTAGGATTGCATGTATTGCTTACTCATTTGGAGAGCAATAATGAGACATGAGGGTTGTAGGTTAGCACTAGCCTTAGGTAACTCCTCTTCCTCATCATCACTTAGGCCCTCGACCATGATGAATGTTTCAGCTACAATCGGTTGATAGTCTGGGACAGGTGGGGTAACATTAGTCAAGAAGACCATTACGTTGAGTTGAGTTCTTCAAATAGTTACTTTATCCTTATCCCAGTTATGACTATGTAACGTGTCCGCTTGTATTTTCAGGACACGTCTTAGCAGTCCATCGAAAAGGATGTCTAGAAAGCTTCGCGCGGCACTCCCATGGAATGTTACGGGGTTTGCGATCTAGGGCTTTCCGCGTTTGCCACGTAGCGGAAGTATTCCGGCCGTTCCCACTTAGGATCGACCTCAATTGGGGTTTTCCTTATCGGTCATTTCCTAATAGCAACTAGCGTCGGACCCAAGCGAACTACTTTACACAGAAACGTCAGGTCCAAAGCGGATTCACGCTGCACTTGGTTCAAGGAGAATGGGAAACGAGAGGGATGCAAAGCTCAACCTCTCTGCCATAAGGCATAGTCCCATTCCATTCCCCTAAAATAGCGTAAATCGAGTTCACTCTTAACTCTAGGTCAACGCTTTAGTTGTTCGTGTTCTTTGACAATCTTCCTGCTGTCCATCGTGAATTTGAGAAAAGTCCCCGGCCAACCGGGACCACCCATCCGTAGGACAGACCTATTGCCTATCCTCCGCACTTTTCTTGGGTTGTTTTAGTTATTTAATTACCTAACACATTAGTTGGACATGTAACAACCAGCTTCTTTAATTAGCCCATTAGGCACTGGTTCTTTCACGTAATCTTATTAATTGACATAGGAAAACAATATCAGATAAGTTCCTTATTAATAGGTTATCATATTTATCTTTGAAATACAAAGACTCCAGCCCGTAGGCTCATCCACAATCTGCCCCAAGGCTATCTAGCAATCCACAGGGATTACTAATCCAAGTTTTCGCCCATAGACTAGTATACGGGCCTCGAGATCCAATCCCGAGTCACATTAGCCTCTTGTGCAGGACCCGGAAGGTGAGGGATTTACGGACAGAGCCCCCCTGGCACCCAAGCATCCTCCTGCTCCAAGTAGCGCTCAACGGAGAGACCTCTCGCGGCGGGTTCGGTCCACTTTCTCGGCGTGGTCAACAACCCCCTTGGTTAGGGTTAGGCAGGCAGTCGGGGGTAACTGAAGCTGCCTCTCCCTTCAGGCCTTCAACCTGAAGTATAGATATTCATTTATCTTTAATTCATTGATCAAACAAAGCCAAACAGTGCTTTAAAATCTGTAGTAAGCACAAACATTTCCATTGATCGTTTTTGTTGGTAAACTGCTAAGGAATGAATCCTTCCTCTTGAATGCATCCAGCACTCGATTCGGGATGACTTGAAACTTGCCAAGATCCCCTATATCCTGGGTCAAGGCATATCCTATTAACCCAACTTGCTCAAACCTTAAGTTCATTGGGTACTTCAGTTTATCGGCTGGTCTTTAGTTTCCAATCAATCTTCTTTACTGAAGAAAGACCACTAAATTAAGATGATAATTCATCCTCTTGCAAGAAAACTTGCGTAAGGACATGCCAACTTCATTGCGAGAACTTGGCCATCCCCTTGTGATCTAATCACAAGATTATATAACTCCGCACTTGTTTCGCAAGTGCTGCATCGAACTATGAGAATATGGAGTCACAAAACAATCTGTTTCAGGTTCTTTAGGCTGACGTCGTTAGACCTAGGGTTAGATTCTCAGGGACAACCCTAGTTCACTTACGATTACAATTCACTATCCCTCTATTCAGTGAATGTGGGCAAGTATTTACGGTATAGGCATTTCCTAGAATTTAACTTATTCCAAACGAGTATTCCCCAGCTTAGGTGTTTTAGGTTTTATGCCAATTTGGTTAACTCTAGAAAATAATTACGGTATCATTTCTACATGACTTGTTGTCAATGCTTAAATTGATTTTTCAATCCTAAACTTTACCGACTTGGGGTTAGGTTCATTCCAAATAATCTTTCTACACTTTGCGAACAAAATTCATGCTAAACAAGCAACCTTTTTCTTGCTAATTTATGCAGTTGACAACGATAATTTCATAGAGTTTATGCATCGTAAGAATCGTTTCATGCTTTGCACTTCCATGATGATTCATTGCGATATGGGTTAATAGTGCGAAATGCAGTTTATACGTCTAGGCTAAACCGAAGTATACTATTTTAATGGATAATAATCTCGTCTTATAATTCATTTCAATGCATATGATATTTGCTAGAAATGCGTTTATACTTTCTTAATTTGCATGTTTCATTTAAAAGTATTGATGACTAAGTTCCTTTTTCGTGAACAACTAGGACGAAAATATATCCTATTTCCAATAATTAACCTTGCATGATTGAATTACAACAATATCAAATAAAAATTAGGAAGGAAAACCTAGGTTTGGGGTGAGATGTCCACATGGATGTCCGGAGATGACTCTCTCGCGGCTACGCCTTGGACTTTCTTAGGAGGCATCGCAATTGTAATCTTTCGGACGTAGCTTTACAATTCCTCTTTGGAATTCCACCGTGGCTCCGTTGCACCGTCCGTCGGAAGTAGTTTTACAAGGCTCCCTCCTTAAAGTAGGGATTTCGAACGAAGGGGTGTTTCAAAATCTTTTGCCGATAAGACCCATTCAAGCCATGGGAGGGGCTTAATGGCCTTATAATGGCTCGCACAAATGGGAAATAAATAAAGTGTGGAATCCCTTACGAGGGTTATTGAGTGGGAAAGGGAGGTGTTAAAAAAAACCTTCAACACTCTTCTTCTCTTTTACGAGTGGGGAAAAAAAAAACAAAGGCCCAAGGGTATTTTGCATAGGGCAAGGAACGGCCTAAGGGGTTTAACCACGGGGGGAAAATGGGGAGTAATCCCTAAGTCCAAGGGAAAGGGCTTGAGGAAATTTATAAAGCACGGGGTTTTCAAATCCCATGGGAAGCATGGGAATGCTAAGGGAAAAAAGGGCTTATAAGCTTTAAACACAAGGGGGGGGTTCAATATGTCACAAGGGAAGGGAGATAAGGGATTTTACACACGGGGGGGAGGGGGGGGGGTTTTCAATATCCACGGAAAAGGGGCTTAAGGGTTTATAAAACACGGAAAAGGGGACTTAAGGAAAGGGGCTAAGTGAACTTTAAAAGCACAGGGGGAAAGGGTGGTTTTCCAACATTCATGGGAAAGGGCCTAAGGGTTTGTGAGGGTTTTAAACACTGGGGGGGGGGGGGGGGAGGGGGGGTAACAAGCCCAAAAGAAAGGGGGCTTAAGGCTTAAACACGGGGGTTCCAACATGCATGGGAGAGGGGGCTTAAAACACGGGGGAGTAATAAAAAGGGTTTCATAAGGCACAAGAAGGGGGTGAAAGGGTTTTTGAAGCCCATAAGAAAGGGGCTTAAAGGTTAAATCACGACTGGGGGGGAGGGGGTGATAAGGTTTTGGAAAGGCACAAGAAGGGGGGTTAAGGAGGCCCCCCCCCTGGAAGCTTCTGAACTTCCAGAAGATTGCGTAGGGGGGGGGGGGTGAGAGGACCATCTGTCCACGGCGAACGAAGGTGGCGGCTCCTCCCTCCTTCCTTTAGACCTTGGCGGCACTCAGAGAACCCTCTCTTCCCTCACGTTTGGCGGCAGCGTCGTCTGCCTTCCCTCTCATCAGCCCGCGGTATTTCAGAATGGCCGCCCCACTCACCTCACGATGCTTGATTTAAATAGGAGGGGAGGGGGATCCTCCCTCTCCTTCATGTCAGTGCGCATGGCCGTGAGGCCGAGCAAGCTCCAACGAGGATCTTGCTAGTCCTTCTATTCCCTTCTCCCCTTCCATCTCGATCGTCTCGCCGACAGGAGGATAAGAGAAAAAAAAATTCCCCTTTAACCTTAATAGGAGGTGAATTTTTGAGTATTTGATATATTACATTCTCTCCCCCTTAGAGGAATCGAGATGTCCTCATCTCGTGATAAACTAGGGATATTGATGGTTGAGAGTGCCTTCATCTACCCAAGTGGCATCCTCTTCGGGATAATCTTTCCACTGGATGAGGCATTCTCTCAAGGTTCTAGATCTTAATTGTCTCTCCCTAACATCTAATATCCTGTCATGCCTTAGTTCAAGGACTCCTTGACTAGGCATTACAACTTGTTGGTCATCAAGTACATGGTTAGGATTAGGTACATACTTTATCAATAGGCTGATGTGGAATTCATTATGAACCTTTAGGTTCTCAGGGAGTTGCAGTTTATAAGCATTAGGTCCTAGGCACTTGAGGATCTTGTACAGTTCACAATACCTTGGACTTAGCTTCTTGCAATCTCCTAAGGATAGGGAACTCTTTTTAGGGCATATGCAAATGAAGACCATGTCTCCTTCTTTGAAGACTCTATCTTGACACTTCAAATCCGCGGATGCCTTCTGACTATCCTTGGCCGCTTGGATGTCCTGTCTTATTGACTTTATTTGGTCATCCATCTCTTCCAACATCTGCCTTGAAGCTTCAACCCTTAAGGTTGGATCTGAAAAGTTTAGGGGACTTGGACAATCATGACCATACAATGCTTGGAAAGGGGTCATCCGAATGCTTTGTTGGTAAGAAGCATTGTAGGAAAATTCAACCAAAGGCAAGTATTGAATCCACCTCTTCGGCTCATGACAGCAGTATGCCCTTAGCATATCCTCCATGACTTGATTTACTCGCTCTATTTGGCCATCCGTTTGGGGATGGTAAGCGGTGCTAAAGCAGAGTTGAGTCCCAATAGCTTCAAAGATAGCTCTCCAGAAGTGTGTTGTGAAGAGAGAATCACGATCACTAATGATTCTTCTGGGTAACCTATGTATCTTGAATATCTCCTTGATAAACAATCTTGCAATGTTTGAGGCTTTATAGTTTGTCTTTACTGGAATAAGGTGTGCAAACTTAGTAAGCATGTCAACCACAACCATGATGGAGTTGTATCCTCCCTGGACTTGGGGTAGGCCAACAACAAAATCCATACTGATGAATTCCCATTTCATTTGGGGAATGTCGAGCGGTTGTAGTTTCCCTGGCATCTTGACATGTTCGGCTTTGATACGTTGACAAGACAAACACTCGGTGACATATTTGAGAACACCACCTTTGAGCCTCTCCCAATGGTAGCTCTTCCTAACTGCATTGAGAGTCTTGGCATAGCCAAGATGTCCTGCGAAAGGGGAATCATGAGCTTCCCACAATATCTTCTGCTTAAGTGACTGGCTTGCTGGTATACACAGCCTTGTTCTATAGTAGACAAGTCCACTATTTATAGAAAACTCATGATACTTAGCCTGCAACTTTTGATTTTGATCCTTGATAGAGATTTCCCTTAGCATTGTTTGGTAGGCCGGATCATGGCATGCATCCTCTCTAGCTAGCTCAAGTATCGGGTTGTTTGGCATAGATACTTTTGTAGCTAGAGATCTGGCTATTGATGGATTATGCAAGATTAGGGAATTAAGGAATGCCTTACGACTAAGTGCATCGGCAACTACATTCTCTTTTCCTTGTTGGTACTTGATTTCAAAGTCATATTCCTCCAACACTTCAATCCACTGACGTTGCCTCATGTTGAGCTCATTCTGGGAAAAGATCCATTTGAGACTCTTATGGTCAGTTACTAGAGTAAACTTGTTACCCAATAGGTACTGTCTCCAAAGCTTTAGAGCATGGATGACAGCTCTAGCAATTCGAGATCATGCGTAGCATAATTCTTTTCATGACTCTTCAATTTCCTTGAAGAGTATGCTATTGGATGACCTTCCTGCATAAGTACACACCCCAAGGAAAGTATGCTAGCATCACTTACTACCTCAAACTCTTTATTGAGGTCTGGAAGTTTTAGAATAGGTGCTGATACCAAACATTGCTTCAATCTGTCGAAGCTATTTGGTTCGGGAGTTGACCATGCAATGTAATTTTGCTTCTTTAATAAGTCCGTCAGAGGTGCTGCAATCAAACCATAGTTTTTTACTCTGACCTTGGCTGGGTCCACTGAGATTCCTTCTGTTGATACTATGAATCCCAGATATTCAATTTGACGTTTGAAGAATGCACACTTCTTCATCTTAGCATACAGCTTATGTGACCTCATTGTCTCAAGGACAATCCAAAGTTGGGGTTCATGATCTTCTTCATGTTTAGAATAGACTAAAGTGTCATCGAGGAATACGAGCACAAAGTCATCAAGATATGGCCTAAAGATATCCTGCATTAACCAGTTGAAGGTGGCAGGTGTATTCATAAGTTCGAATGACATAGCTAGGAACTCAAAGTGCCCATATCTTGTATTGAAGGCCGTCTTGGAGATATCTTCTTCCTTGATCCTTATCTGATAGTAACCTGACCTGAGATCAATCTTGCAGAAGATCTTTGCACCTTGAAGACAATCAAGAAGCTCATTCTAGGAATAGGGTACTTGTTCTTGACTGTTTATTGATTCAACCCTCGGTAATCAATACATAGTCGAAGTGTCCCATCTTTCTTTTTCTGGAATAGTACTGGAGCTCCCCACGGTGAACTGCTAGGCCAGATGTAGCCCTGATCTAGTAGTTGCTTGAGTTGTTCCTTCAGCTCAATTTCTTCTAGTATGGACATTCTATAAGGTCTTTTTGCAATTTGCGCAGCTCCTAGTACCAAGCTAATCTCATGATCCACTTCTCTTTGAGGCAGGAGTTCTGTCAACTCTTCAGGGAATACGTCCGCGTATTCCTTTAGCCAAGAAGGTCCTTCATTAGACTCTTGCTTCTGATCTAACTTGTTGATTTTGATGAAGTAAACAAGTAATCCTTTTCTGACTCCTTTTATGATCCGAGATACTTTAACCAATTGAATTCTTGGCACTCCAGCCTCACCTTGAGCTGTGACTAATTCCCTTTCAGAGTTTTGAAAGGAAACTTGACCCTTTCCACAATGAATGTGGGCGTCATTAGGCTTAAGCCAATCCATTCCGAGTAGACACTCATGGATACCTAAATTCATGACTCTGAATTTGACCAAAGTCTTCTTTGCTCCCACGAAGAATTCCACCTTAGCAGTTTGCCTGGTACAAGTAATCTCACGACCATTTACCAATTCCACAAGCAAGGTAGGTGCTTCTACTGTGGCTATTCCTAATCTTTTTGCACAAGCTGGTGAGATAAAGGAATGAGTACTACCACAATCAATCAAGGTCTTGAAACTTTTACCTTGATAGTCCGACGATGTCTGAATCACTGAGAATTGGCGATTCGGCCCTTTCTTGTGTAGAGCGGCATGGACTGTTGCCCTTTCGAATTCTGCTTCCATGGTCGGGTCTTCTTCTTCTTCTTCTTCTTCTTCGCACATTTTTCTATTGGCAATGTAGGTGGTTCTTTCTCTGCCTCAGGAAGCAGCTCCTTGACCACGGCTCGTTCCTTGGAAAGGTGCATGGCGATGTCCTCCACCAAGCTTGGGACATTGACTCTTGAAGTGACCGGGCTCGTTGCAGTGGAAACAACGGAGGTTTCGGCCATTACTTTGAGTAGGAACAATGTTGTTGTCATTATTTGTCCTTGCTTTCTTTCTTTGTCCCTGATTATGACCTTGAACTCTCTTTATCTGAGGTCAGAATGCTCCTCTGTTCGGGTCATTATAAGACCAAGTTTTGTTACCCCTTGGTCTAGCATGCACCTCTTGAATTATAGGCGCCGCTCAAAAGAGTGCATCCTGAAGATCTGATGGATGCATAGATTCGAGACGGGTATTTACTGGTGGATTTCAACCCGCACAAAATTTGGACACCTGCTGTGTCATGTCCATCTGCAGTGGATACTTACGAAGTGAGACAAATTTAGAATAGTATGCATCAAGCGTGAGCCCCAACTGTTTTAGCTCATAGAACTCATTCATTTTCTGTGTGTGATATGCAGGTGGCAAGTATCTTTCCCGCACGGCTTTCTTCAGCTTCTCCCAGGTAATGGATCCCTCCGCAATCCCTTGATCCCTGCACCATTGCTTCCACCAAAGCCTGGCTTTGCCTGTGAGCTTTAGCTTGGTGAGCATATCCTGATTGTTGGCGGGTGCAGTACCGGCTGCTTCGAAGTAGTCCTCCATGGATTCAATCCAAATTTTAGCATCCGCTTGGACGGACCTGCCTCTCCCATCAAACTTGGGTGGCTTAATCTGCTTGAGAAGGAACTTCTTCTCCTAGATTACAGCAGTACTTGATGTAGGAGGCGAATTTGTGCCTGGATAAAGGTTTCTTAACGTTATTATACGATAATCGTTATTGATTTATATTACATCTTCAATTTTTCTATCGTGTAAGCAATATAGCTACTTAACCTTTTATCAATTCTCATGCACAATCAGACATTGATAAAAGGAAGTCTTATTCGTATTTATATGGGTGTAGCCCTTTCAAAATACAACATTTCTTGAGATGATAAGCCAACTGTTACATTTAGTTTGGGGAGAACAACGTTGTATTACATTTATCTACAGGAACTGTATAGTAATATGGTTTCGAGTCATGGATTTTCAGGAATTGGTAAATCATTGGAAGTTCAGGATATCCTTTCCATTGGAATCTATACTTCTCATGGCGATCCAACACTTTAATCATGTCGGCGAGGATTACACTGGTTACTTCCTCATAAACATATGACTTCATCTCAACCCTCCGACCTCGAATATGTAAAGTTGAGTTTACGTGAGCTTCCACAAAAATAGGTTGGTTTGTAGGTAAGCAAACCGGTGGGTAGCTATATAGTAGATTCCTGAGACACCCGTCCATCTTCGTTCCATGTACAAGGGTGGTGGATTATAGATTTTCTCCAGAATGTTCATCATCCCAACCCTTTGTCGATAATGTGGAGAATGCATTGCAGTCATAAACATGACTCGAAATACCAAGAACTTGTTCCACGCTTCGTAATTCTACAAGACAGTATTGAAGGTAAGGAAATGTTTGGAACATCAACATTTGCTTTACTTCTTCTTATTAAGATTTCATAAAACAATTCAATTATTGGTTCGCTCTGATACCAACTGTAACGTGTCCGCTTGTATTTTCAGGACACATCTTAGCAGTCCATCGGGAAGGATGTCTACAAAGCTCCACCGGCACTCCCATGGAATGTTACGAGGTTTGCGATCTAGGGCTTTCCGCGTCTGCCACGTAATGGAAGTATTCTGGCCGTTCCCACTTAGGATCGACCTAAATTAGGGTTTTCCTTATCGGTCATTTCCTAATAGCAACTAGCGTCGGACCCAATCAAACTACTTTCCGCAGAAACGCCAGGTCCGAAGCGGATTCACACTGCACTTGGTTCAAGGAGAATGGGAAATGAGAGGGATGCAAAGCTCAACCTCTCTGCCATAAGGCATAGTCCCATTCCGTTCCCCTAAAACAGCATAAATCGGGTTCACTCTTAACTCTACGTCAACGCTTTAGTTGTTCGTGTTCTTTGACGATCTTCTTGCTATCCATCGTGAATTTGAGAAAAGTTCGCGGCCAATCGGGACCACCCATCCATAGGACGGACCTATGGCCCATCCTCCGCACTTTCCTTGGGTTGTTTTAGTTATTTAATTACCTAACACATTAGTTGGACATGTAATAACCAGCTTCTTTAATTAGCCCGTAGGCTTATCCACAATCCGCCCGAAGGCTATCTAGCAATCCACAGGGATTAGTAATCCAAGTTTCTACCCGTAGACTAGTATGTGGGCCTCGAGATCCAATCTCGAGTCACATTAGCCTCTTGTGCAGGACCCGGAAGGTGAGGGATTTACGGCCAGAGCCCCCCTGGCACCCAAGCGTCCTCCTGCTCCAAGTAGCGCTCAACGGAGAGACCTCTCGCGATGGGTTCGGTCCACTTTCCCGGCACAGTCAACAATCCCCTTGGTTAGGGTTAGACAGGCAGTCGGGGGTAACTGAAGCTGCCTCTCCCTTCAGGCCTTCAACCTGAAGTATAGATATTCGTTTATCTTTTAATTCATTGATCAAACAAAGCCAAACAGTGCTCTAAATTTTGTAGCAAGCACAAACATTTCCATTGATCGTTTTTGTTGGCAAACTGCTAAGGAATAAATCCTTCCTCTTGAATGCATCCAGCACTCGATCCGGGATGACTTGCAACTTGCCAAGATCCCCTATATCCTGGGTCAGGGCATACCCTATTAACCCAACTTGGTCAAACCTTAAGTTCATTGGGTACTTTAGTTTATCGACTGGTCTTTAGTTTCCAATCAATCTTTTTTACTCAAGAAAGACCACTAAATTAGGATGATTATTCATCCTCTTGCAAGATAACTTGCGTAAGGACATGCCAACTTCATTGCGAGAACTTGGCCATCCCCTTGTGATCTAATCACAAGATTATATTACTCCGCACTTGTTGCGCAAGTGCTGCATCGAACTATGAGACTATAGAGTCAGGAAACAATCTGTTTCAGGTTCTTTAGGCTAACGTCGTTAGACCTAGGGTTTCCAAGTTTCATCTTTGTAAGATTCTCAGGGACAACCCTAGTTCACTTTACGATTACAATTCATTGTCCCTACATTTAGTGAATGTGGGCAAGTATTTACGGTATAGGCATTTCCTGGAATTTAACTTATTCCGAACGAGTATTCCGCGGTTTAGGTGTTTTAGGTTTTATGCCAATTTGGTTAACTCTAGAAAATAATTACGGGATCATTTCTACATGACTTGTTGTCAATGCGTAAATTGATTTTTCAACCCTAAACTTTACCAATTTGGGACAATGAATAAAACCTAAAACCAAATTCATTTCTACACTTTGCGAACAAAATTAACTTATAAGACGAGATTCATTTCTACACTTTGCAAACAAAATTCATGCTAAACAAGCAACCTTTTTCTGGCTAATTTATGCAGTTGACAACGATAACTTCATAGAGTTTAGCATCGTAAGAATCATTTCATGCTTTGCACTTTCCATGACAATTCATTGCGATATGGGTTAATAGTGCGAAATGCAGTTTATACGTCTAGGCTTAACCGAAGTATACTATTTTAATGGATAATAATCTCGTCTTATAATTCATTTCAATGCATAAGCTATTTGCTAGAAATGTGTTTATACTTCCTTAATTTGCATGTTTTATTTAAAAGTATTGATGACGAAGTTCCTTCGTCGTGAACAACTAGGACGAAAATATATCCTATTTCTAATAATTAACCTTGCATGATTGAATTACAACAATATCAAATAAAAATTAGGAAGGAAAACCTCGGTTTGGGGTGAGATGTCCACGTGGATGCCCGGAGATGACCCTCCTGCGGCTACGCCTTGGACTTTCTTAGGAGGCATCGCAATTGTAGTCTTTCGGATGTAGCTTTACAATTCCTCTTTGGAATTCCACTGTCGCTCCGTTGCACCGTTGTCGGAAGTAGTTGTAGAAGGCTCCCTCCTTAAAGTAGGAATTTTGAACGAAGGGGTGTTTCAAAATCTTTTGCCGATAAGACCCATTCAAGCCATGGGAGGGGCTTAATGGCCTTATAATGGCTCGCACCAACGGGAAATAAATAAAGTGTGGAATCCCTTACGAGGGTTATTGAGTGGGAAAGGGAGGTGTTGAAAAAAAAACTTCAACACTCTTCTTCTCTTTTACGAGTGGGAAAAAAGAAACAAAGGCCCAAGGGTATTTTGCATAGGGCAAGGAATGGCCTAAGGGGTTTAACCACGGGGGGAAAATGGGGGGTAATTTCTAAGTCCAAGGGAAAAGGCTTAAGAAATTTTATAAAGCACGGGATTTTCAAAGCCCACGGGAAGCATGGGAAGGCTAAGGGAAAAAAGGGCTTATAAGCTTGAAACACGAGGGGGGGGTTCAATATGTCACAAGGGAAGGGAGATAAGGGATTATACACACGGGGGGGGGGGGGGGGGGGTTCAATATCCACGAAAAAGGGGCTTAAGGGTTTATAAAACACAGAAAAGGGGGCTTAAGGAAAGGGGCTAAGTGAACTTTAAAAGCACGGGGAGAAAGGGTGGTTTTCCAACATTCGTGGGAAAGGGCCTAAGGGTTTGTGAGGGTTTTAAACACGGGGGGGGGGGGGGGGGGGTAAAAAGCCCAAAAGAAAGGGGGCTTAAGGGTTAAACACGGGGGTTCCAACACGCATGGGAGAGGGGGCTTAAAACACGGGGGAGTAATAAAAAGGGTTTCATAAGGCACAAGAAGGGGGTGAAAGGGTTTTTTAGGCCCATAAGAAAGGGGCTTAAAGGTTAAATCATCGGGGGTGGGGGATAAGGTTTTGGAAAGGCACAAGAAGGGGGGTTAAGGAGGCCCCCCCTTGGAAGCTTCTGAACTTCCAGAAGATTATGTGGGGGGGGGGGGGGGGGGGGTGAGAGGACCATCTATCCACAGCATAAGAAGGTGGTGGCTCCTCCCTCCTTCCTTTAGTCCTCAACGACACTCAGAGAACCCTCTCTTCCCTCACGTCTAGCGACAACATCGTCTGCCTTCCCTCTCATTAGCCCGCGGTATTTCAGAATGGCCGCCCCACTCACCTCACGATGCTTGGTTCAAATAGGAGGGGAGGGGGATCCTCCCTCTCCTTCGTGTCAGTGCGCATGGCCGTGAGGCCAAGCAAGCTCCAGCGAGGAGCTTGCTGGCCCTTCTATTCCCTTCTCCCCTTCGAGCTCGACCGTTGCCGATGGGAGGATAAGAGAAAAAAATTTCCCCTTTAACCTTAATAGCAGGTGAATTTTTGAGTATTTGATATATTACAGACTAACTCTTTCTTTGCATAGCCATGGCCTTCCCAATAATAGGTGGTAATATTTACCAAAATTGTCCATATTTAAGACTACAAAGGAAACTAGAAATTGGATTGTGGCAATTTCTAGAAGCACCAACCTAATAATGCCCAAAGGTTGTAATCATTGATGATTGCATGTCCTCACTAAGAAGGGGATTGGTTCATATTCCATCAATCCCAATTGTTGGAAAGTTGCCAATGTGATGTATCCCTGATCCACTGTCAAGCAAGATGTTTTGGATAATCTGGTTCTTTCACCAAACATGAATCTCTAGAATGTTTAGATTAGATAGCGGGCCTACTTGAACTAGCTATTGTTGGATCTTGTGGATTGTTTCCTTGAAAGCATGGACCATCATGGTTGCTACTTCTGGTTCTGGTAATACCAGGCACTCAAGTTGAATAATCTTCAAGAGATGATCTTTGAAAGTCACTACAGATTTAGTAAATCACCTAGTGGAATAGTAATATTGAGAGCCCCCCATCCGATTGATGCTTAAATGAGTCCAAAATAGCCAAAGCACTTGGCATACTCCCCTTTGGTCCTGTGGGTTTAACCTCCTTTTTCTGGTGTCCAATACCTCCGCGGTTAACATTCATAGTTTTACTATGTCTCTGTCCACATTGATCCTCTAGATTCTTCTTGTCAGCTTTGCTAGAGTGAGTATAAAAAATCTCACTTTTTTGCTTGCCATGATGAGATTCTAGCAACTTCTCTTATTGACTTCTAGGGCTACTTCCTAGATTCTTCTCTCCACTGGGTTCTGGGTCTTCTTGTGTAACTTGTTTGTTTTTATCTTATACTAGGTTTGTTGTTCTTTGTGCCAAATTTGGATGTGACTTGAACTTTGCAAACTCTCGATTGATGATCACGTTGGGGTTTGGGTTTTTCCATACTAGCTGGAGGTGAGTCTTTGTAAACTATTACATTCCATGAGTGGGTGGGATTTTTCCCTAATTCTTCTTAGTATTTTCTACCATTTTCTTTCTTCATACTCTTGTGTTAATTTCTTTTTTCCTTTTCCTTTAAATCAAACTCTTTACTATTGGATTCTACTTCCAAGTCAGAATCGGAAGTTCATTCACTACTATCATCATTTTGATGTTTTGTGATGGACTTGCCAGATTTATTTTAAAATGGGTCTATGCTATTTTACCAAATATATAATAAAAAGTGAATGCTTTCCAAATAGATTTATTGAAACCCTAAACATACAAGGTATTCAACATTTTATCTTTTGGCTACATATTTGGATCAATACATCTATTCAATATTGTGAACTTGACGGTGTACACCTAGACTAATCTATTGCTTGCTTTGAACGGTGGAATCTTTCAA
Source organism: Lygodium microphyllum (assembly GCF_053477565.2). Lineage (NCBI taxonomy): Eukaryota > Viridiplantae > Streptophyta > Polypodiopsida > Schizaeales > Lygodiaceae > Lygodium > Lygodium microphyllum. The sequence goes on from NC_141161.1 coordinate 97,821,180, forward strand.
GTTTTTGTACATCCATTCAATCTATTGGAATTGGATATGAAGGTATTTAGTGCTTCATTCCATGACGGCTAGCCATGTTCTATTACTAGCTAGGTTGTAGACTTCTTTTACATCAAGGATTTGAATATGATGACTTTCTGGACTTCATTAACTTGACTAGGATAATTAACTATGCATGCCACATCAAACTATCTAATAAAAGCATCTAGATCTTCATTGGAAGATCCAGAGAACTTTGGGAGGGATATACTAGGTTGGTATGTAAACAGCAGTATGGACAGCCTCAGACCAAAATTTTTTGGGCATATTCTTTTCAGCCATTAATGCTTGTGCAACTTCTGCAATATGCCTGTTTTTTCTTTTTACAACATCATTTTGCTGTGGGATATATCTGCAAGTAAATTGCCTCTTTATCCCATGAGTCCTCAAGAAGCCACTGAACTCATTAGAGAGATACTCTCCCCCTCCATCTGATCTCAAGCACTTTACTTTTAAGCTTTTTTGTGTTTCAACAACTGCCTTAAAATATTTAAAGTGCTCAAACACATCACTTTTTTCCTTCATGAAGTATACCCATAACTTCCTTGAACAGTCATCAATAAATGTTACAAAGTATTTGTTTCCACCAAGAGATACATTCTGTGTAGGCCCCAAGACATCTGTATGTACTACATCAAGTATGTTTCTGCTCACTTCTCTATCATGCGAGAAGGGTTGTCTCACTTGGTTTTACCAAACTGGCATGCTTCACAAATTTTATGTAATTCTGCAACTCTAAAAGAAGGCAACCCTATAACCAATCCTCTGGACTGCATACATAGCAGCATCCTTTTTTTTCAGCTACTCCTTTTTCTTCAGCATACATAGCAGCATCCATTGTAGGAATTCCAGCATCCAAAGTGAACATTCGGCCAACTCTACTTCTTTTTGTGACCAACCTGCACTTATCATTAAAGTTTTCTACAAAATAACCTTTTGCATTGAATCAAACCTGCAACCCCTGCTCTACCATTTAGCCAACAGATAATAGATTCTTTGTAATTGATGGTACATGTAATACATTTGTCAGACTCTTTGTCTGGCCATTATACAAGGACAAGGGAACCTTTTCATTGTGTGAAATTCGGAGACATGAATAATCACCCATCTGCACATAACCTGGGTTTTGTAAGTCCTGCATCTCTCCAAACCATTCAACATGACTGGTCATATGATTAGATACACCTGAATCGACATACCATACATCATCATGTGTCCCCTTTCCTGTAACTGCATTCATGAAACAGATGCTCATTTTTGTCTTCATTCTGTCGTGAAGACGATGCATAGTTTCCTTGCTACAATTTACCACTGCAAATATCATCCTTCTTTGCATAGCAATGGGCTGCAATATGGCATGTTTTCCCACAATAATGACAAACAATAGCAGAATGGCCAGAACCTCTATTCTGCCATCCACCTCTTCCTCTAGAGCTCCCCCTGCCTCTAAAGTTCCCTCTGCCTCCAGAAACCTGCATTTCACCAAACCTGTTTTGCTGGTTATCGCTTAGCACATCCCATACCATGGCCTCTCGAAGAGGATCTACCACGTCCCCTTCCTGAACTCGAGTAAAATGCTTGGACTTGTTCACCATTTCTTTCAAATGAATCACCCTACATATTGATCTCTTCAGTAATCATGAGAGAGATCAACTCATCAAAATCTGGAAATGGCTTTCGTATATATACTGAAGTAACAAATGATTTCCATGCCTTCTCATTGTTAAGGCCACTCAGAGTGGATGAAACCAAATAAGCATCATCCGACATTGCATCAATCGTTGCTAAAGCATCGGCAATGCTCCTCACCTTCAACACATACTCATTGATGACAGACATTTTCCCTTTCTGCAAGGCATTCAACTCTTGCTTGAGTTGAATCTTTCGTGCCTTTGCATTTACTGAAAACATGCTCTCAAAAATTGTCCAAGCTGCAGTGAAGTTTCTGCATTTCTGATATGTCCCAGCATAATATTATCAATTACTGCAGATAGCCAGTACATCACCTTTTTGTCTTTCACATTTCACTCTTTTCACGCTTTTAACTCATCTGCAGTCGAGGGATACCCAGCTCTGGCTCCTTTTCTTAACCTGAGACAAACTCATAAAGGCCCTTTCCAATGAGGAAGTTCGTCACACGGAACTTCCATGAAGGGTAGTTGTTCTTGTCGATCTTCTCAATAATGGGATTTCCATTTTTCTCTGCCATTATCACAAACAAGGATATAACACATCAAGCTATTCTTTTGCAATCTTCCACAACACGTGCACAGTAACACACTAAGCAACCTTTTTCACGGATTGCTCAATAGTACATGTAATCTGCAACATTTTTGCAGATAAACCTTATGTTTGCTTCCTGCAAATACCTCAAAAATTACAGATTCGCAATCTGTAACCTGTGCACCCACTTTCGGTCAATATAACCGAAATCACAGTGTACCCTATAATTGTTGTCCGCAACCTTGTGGCTCTAAAACGGGGCGTGAAATGGCCTCAGACGCCCAAAATAACTGTGGGAAATCCCTAAAGGACAAATCTACAGAATATATAGTGGTCTACTCGCACACCAAATCTCACAGCAATCTGAGATTTTTGCTTGACCCTACTTCCGGTGCCTCCACATGCACTATCCAAGAGAGAGAGTGGAAGAATGGGAGAGCTTATTACCTGTGGCTTGCTTGCTTGAACCTTCATGCTTCTCCTTCACTTCAGCCTTCGAAATCAGCCTATCTCAGTGGCGTGGCTCTGATACTATGTCAAGAATCGCATGGTGGGGGGACTTTCTTGAGCTGCGGCGTCAAACACACACTGTATACACAAGAGGAAGCTCACTCAACAAACACAAGAAGAGGGATGGAGGCCAAAACGTTTTCTTGCTGGTTTTTCTTCTTCTTCCACACACTATACAATGTACAAAAAGTATAGATCAGATACAACATAAAGAAAAGTGGCCTACTAAGTCAAACAGTGCATAACCGACTACACTAATTGAGTGGCGCTATGTAGGTAGGTGTAACAAACTAAATTTAATAAGTGATAAGTCAGTGGCCATGTGAGTATCATCATGACCACCAACGTGCTAAGTGTAGATGTGCGGACCCATCTAGCCAGGCGGTCCATCATCAATGTCTGCACGTGTTGAGCTTGCCATCTCAACGGGGTTCAAGTTAGTGGAAATCTTAAAGGACTTGCAACCAATAAAATAATGGATCAGAGTTGATAAAGTTTGAAGCCCCCGCAAACCTCCATCAATGCAAGATATGTTGAGATGTATCTGCTCGTATGCTGAAATAACAATTTGAAGTTAAGGAATGTGTCTTCCACTTTACAAGTTTGTGCTTTTGGAATAGAGTAGTTGTGTTTACTATATAGAGCATGTAGAAATTTAAGACTGCTCAACGAGTACAGTGTACTTTTCATGGCCATTCGTGCGGTGTTTACCATGACCGATTGCAATGGTATTAAGGCGGAGTGCAAAAAGGAATCGTGCAAATGGGTCAGGGTGATAGGTCTAACCATAGGCAAGACAAGCTCCCTAGGTATGTCTTGCCCTTGATGTGCCCTGAACAATTGTGGGGGATGTGTAGAGGGCTAGGGAACTAGGGACGGAGCCAGCCGACCAAGGTCACTAGGCGTACCTAATTTGACGACCCCTAGGTGCTCTGCTATGATCATGGGTGCTTCTTTTCTCTTCTTCTTTTTTTCTTTCTTTCTTTCTTTCTTTCTTTCTTTCTTTAGCTACCAGCTCTACCAAAATTTTGGTGTCAATGTGTTCAATTATGCTACATCATGTTGTCACAACGCATATGATGAATGGAATGAACAAAGTCTTGCAAGATTTTATTCTTGAGCTCACCATGCCTTTCATTGATGATCTGCCTAGTAAGGATTGTTTGGAGAATGAGAAGGATCATACTTTAGATGATCATGGATGCTTGTTCTTTGTGGTTGCACATATCAATATGTTGAGAGGATTCGTTGCAGGGTAGAGGAAGTAAGTTTGACCTTGTCAGGGTTCAAGTCTATTTTTTGTGCCAGAGAGGTTTTGATTGGTGGACATATGTGTGGTTATTATGGCAAGAGGCCTTCCCCTGCGAAGGTTGATTTCATAGAGAAGATTGTAGACACTTGCCCTTCTACTTCAGATGTTCACAAGTTTCTTAAAGCTTGTGTATTTTTTCTTATTTGGATTCCTCATTTAGCTCATATTGTAGATGATCTCTACCAGCTCTTGAGGAAAGGGCAAAATTTTTCTTGGGACATGAAACACACTAGAGCTATGTGGAAGTTGAGAGCTACTTCGACTCTTCGAAAAGAAGATTATGAGTGTGGGAGACCTATTGTACTTACTATTGATACTAGCCCTATCGGCATTGGATGGGCTATTAGCCAAGATGATGCAAATGGGAGTAAATATGCTATTCGGTTTGGGGAAAAAGTCCTAAACGAGTGATAGTGCAAGTATCCATAAATTAAGAGGGAGCTCTTGGGAGTTGTCAGAGCTCTCAAGAATGATATTAAAGAGTACTTCATTGGTTCTACTATGGTGGTCCAGATTGATTGCTTGCCACTTCTAAGTATGATCATGAGTTATTCTACTCCAAATATTTCCATGCTTAGATGGATTGGGTACATAGCTTGGAATACCTCCTATCTGACAAGCTTATCAAATCTAAGAATTATGAATAGTACCTCCTACCTCATGATCTTATCAAAAAGGACTTTGGGTGAAAGAAAGATTTTCTAATTATTGTTAGATGAAGAGTAAACCATTACTCTCACTTAAATAAGAAATTAGCAAACAAGACCTAGATTACTTACACAACATGAGACCTACCTATTGTAGTAGGACTAGAGGGATAATGTTTGGTAGTCTCTTAGATACATATCCTAAGTCATATCATCAGGATTGCTTGGAATGCACAAACTTAGTCACTTAGTAAATGACTTTTGAGTGGCATATTGCTTGACCAAGAAGGATTGACATGAAGGTTCCTTAAGTCACTTCTAATGTTAACCCACCATTCAAACAAGAGAGATCACATCATAATCAATCAAGACTAGAGATGGGCTACTACCACACTAGATTTTAAGAGACTGAAAGACTAGGAGGAGTTGAACATTGACCCCTCTATCAACATGCATAATCTCACTCTAGCCCTTCAAAGAGATACTAAGCCAAGGTTTAAGACACAAAACATAAGCCAACTTTTAGCCCTTGTTTGAATAAGTTGAGAAGACACTCGACTAATCAAGTCCACCTAGACATATGACACTTCCATTGAGAAAATTTTCTCTCCTACTTTCCATGCCTACATCTATATAAATTTAGTTATCTAGGTCCTAGCACATTAATGAGGTCATATAAAAGTAGCTCCATTAATTATCACTTTAGGAGATTGTCTCTTTATGTAATTTAGTGCACTCACAAAAAAAAGAAGGAAGAAATTCCTATGAAGACAATTCCTTAATTCTAAGATGAATTTAACACCAATTATTTTTGCCACCATTTGTCCATCCTTGGCCTAAATCAAGTTGACATTGGCCACACTAGGAAAACCAACGTAGCCACTTAGCTAGCATGAGGGCCTTTTAGAATCCTCTTGGCTTACAATGTACATATTGTCTCCTATTATAAGTAATGGGCATGAACCAAAGAGCCATATTACACATACAAAGACACCTATTGCCATTGACATGGGTCGTAAAACTGAGGATGAAAATGTATCCCTAGTGGGGGAACTTGATGAAGAAGCTGGTGATGGTCGAACTTGTCCCTCGTGTTGATCTATGAAAATCATTTTCTAAATATCCAATTGATGAAAAACCAATCTAGGACAAATAGAGTAGTTCTCTTCAAAAAAACTTAGAAAAATGTCCCTTCCAATATAGAATCCTCTTATCACTATAAGTGGAGTACAATCAATGTTGTAAACGAAACAATGCTTATCTAAGTAGCCTTTCGATATCATTCAAAGGTTCAATTGACATTTTTTGGTTACATCTTGCTTTGGATGTTGCTAAATCTAGAAATATTCTAGGAGAAATCTCTTAATCTTCTTCATGAGTTCAATTCATTTGGTAGACCAAAGCATGAGTTCCTTGAATCCAAGGATCCAATGTTATTGGATTTGATTACTTTATTCCTCTAGTTTTGGATGCACTTTGGGAATCCTTCCTTTTACGATATTTTAGGTCCTTTTGGGTGAATAACCCTCTTCCTTAGTTTGACTAGAATTTAGGTAATTTGATAATCCATTTGAGCTTTTATTGTGTATTATCCTTGACTAGTTTCATGGGACCAAGTATTGCAATCATATTATTATTATAAATCCCAATTTGAGTCATGATAATTAAAAACGTTTATCAAGAGGGTTGGCCCTTACATATTAAAGTGCTTGGTACCTCCTTGGTACACTTAGAAAAGGATATCCTAAGGGAAATTATCATTGGGATTCCTTCTTCTTAGTAGGGCTAGGACTTTTCATATGCCACAACCAAATAAGCTAGTCTAACCTTGAGCACAGAAGGGGTGATCTCTAGCCCATCATTGGTCCTCCTTTTAGCTTCTATGACAACTTTACATTGTTTTTATTTGTAGATTTTGGGTATCTATATCCCATCTATCTAGAAAGATATATTTGAGAATTAACTACCTCAAGTGTAGCCATGTTATTCAAACAACCTATCTTGCAAATGAATTCAATGATATATCTCAAAATTATTCCCCTACTTTTTTATCAATGTGGGAATAACCTTGAAGCTCTTCTTTAGCTATTACTTTTAGTTTACTTGAGACTCTAAAATATAGCAAGTTATTCCATGATTATGGAATCTCTCATAAGGCATTAAGATTATTTTAGGCCCTATTGCTTATGTAAAAGATATCTAAAAGTTATAAAAACTTCCACACTACAATTTTTGACAAACTATGTCTCATAATTGATCTATATTTCCTTATTATCTATTTTACAGAACTCTTAATTAACTTTTTTAAGCAGGGCACTTAAAGGGGCACCTTTGCAGTGTTAGGATAGAGTGGCATAGAATACCCAATTACCCTAGCTCATCTTGCTCCATTGGCACTCCTTTTTGCTTTCTCTCATTTTATAGCTCTACTTCCTGTGCTGCTCAACAGTGGCTCAAGATTTGAGCTTCATTTTCCTTTAAGGTTTCTTAATAGATCAACATATGAATTAGAATAAGTAAGGATAGGCTTCTTGTATTAAGTATATTTTCTTTGTGCAATTATGATAAAAGTGGCCTTCTATCTTTCTCCTTGAAGGTGGTATGCACTCTCCCTTGCTCTATGTCCTTCTCTCAATACTGCCATTTCCTCTCAATCTATGTTATTTTGGTAAAGGGAATGGTAGTGTTGTTGATGTCAAATAGGGAGGAGGGGAATTGGCTAAACAAGATGATTGATGATAGACAGCCAATAAAGAAGACAATGATGGTGAGAAATAGGGGATCTCCTAACTCCAAACTATCAAAAGAAGGTAAAGATGAAGGTAAAAGAAGAGATTAATAGCCTAATGGAGAGCCTAAAATTGGTCTCCCTATTTCTTTATTTCTTAGCTAAAAGGTGCAATGAAGTGGAAGTATTTTGATAGACATTTATTAATACCTGGTGTCATGAGAGAACAAGTGTAATAAATGTAGAAACACATTTCATGTAACCATTCAATAGTAATCAAAGTCTCTTTCATCTTCACTCTCTTCACAAAAACAAGGAATTTAGCAAGAATAAGAGTAAGATATGGAACTCATATTAAGATTCAAGAAACCTCTTATGATTTAAGAAGCCTCTTAAAATTCAAGAAGCCTCTTATGGTTCAAGAAGCCTCACATGGAATAGGATACGCCTTAATGCTCCATTCTTCCTCCTTTATATAGGAATTTTTCTTCTACTTTCACACGTTTGTGCTTTTTGAGTTTTCAAAATGCCTAAGGGGTTTTAAGCCTTTTGCTTTTCCTTAAACGTTTAAAGCCTAAGTCGTTAAGGCCAAAAGCCTTCAAACTTAAAATTAAGCTAATAGCTTAATAGCTTTAAAGGCTATCGAGTGTTACAACAATTGCCATCGCGTTTATAACGTCATCTGTGGAATATGCCCTCGTATGCATTCTGATAATGCCATTTTGTTTGAATCAGTCGCCCTCCTGCGCACCTTGCATTAAGCATCGATAGTTGTGATATTTTGATGAAAGAAACTTACCGAATCTTCCTGCAATTCTTAGAACACCGCGGAACTCTACGAACTCGATGCTTTGGATGTTGTTGAATCTTTGTTTAGGAAAATGTTGCCAATGAGGTTCAGTGTATAGCCGAACTTCTTTCCAGCACTATAATGATCAATCAGAATACTGTCGATCCCTCTCTCCTTCGTATTTGGTGATGGCACCCTTCTTAGCATTATGCCACCTGGACTGTAGCTTTTTTTTCCCTCCTCACGGGACAACATCCAGGGCCCATGATGATGGTTTGGATTTGGGGTCCAGGAGGGGGGGGGGGGGGGAAAGAAAGAAGTAATGGGGACACGGGGGATTAAAAAAAAGGCTTAGGGGGTTGTGTAAAAAAGAGTTATGAGAGAGGGGGGGGGGGGTGAAAAGGTTAAAAGGGATATAAGGGGGGGTGAAAGGGGGCTTGGGAGGAGGCCTTTAGAAGTTCTAGAAGCTTCTAAAGCTTCAGGTTGCAGTCATGGTAGGGAGAGGAGATGGAATGACGAAGTCGAACGTGGCCCGACGGCCGTGACCCAGCGAGCAAGTGGCGGCTCCTTGTACCAGTGGCGGTCTGATCACCAGTGGCGGTGGCGATATGGCGGACCTCCCTCTCTTCTCACAGCATGTCTACGGCAATAGTATCAGATTCGTCCCTCCCCTCCTCCCTTGCAACTACGGCCCTTCCTCCTTATATAGGGGAGGGGAGGGAATCCTTCCCCCCCTTACCTGTCAGGCTGCATGGCGCGGGAGCCAAGCAAGCTCCAGCGAGGAGCTTGCTGGCTCCTTCATCCCCCCTTATACATGCCAAATTGATGCGCCACCGTGGGGCGAATAAAGAAATTGTTTTATATTTTTAATATATTACATTCTCTTCCCCTTAGAAGAATCGAGATCTCCTCATCTCGAGATAAACTGGGGATGTTGATGGTTGAGAGTGCCTTCATCTACCCAGGTGGCATTCTCTTCGGAATAATCTTTCCATTGGACGAGGCATTCTCTCCAGGTTCTAGATCTTAACTGTCTCTCCCTAACATCTAAGATCTTATCCGGCCTTAGTTCAAGGACTCCTTGACTAGGCATTACAATTTGTTGGTCATCGAGTACATGGTTAGGGTTGGGTACATATCTTTTCAATAGGCTGATATGGAATACATTGTGAACCTTTAGGTTCTCAGGGAGTTGCAATCTATAAGCATTGGGTCCTAGGCATTTGAGGATTTTGTAGGGCCCACAAATACCTTGGACTTAGCTTCTTGCAATCTCTTAGGGATAGAGAACTCTTTTTAGGGCGTACCCGAATGAAGGCCATGTCTCCTTCTTTGAAGACTCTATCTTTACGCTTCAAATCTGCGTATGCCTTTTGTCTATCCTTGGCCGATTGTATGTCTTGTCTTATTGACTTTATTTGATCATCCATCTCTTCCAACATCTGCCTTGACGCTTCAACCCTTAGGGTTGGATCAGAAAAGTTTAGAGGACTTCGACAATCATGACCATATAATGCCTGAAAAGGGGTCATCTGAATGCTCTGCTGGTAAGAAGCATTGTAGGCAAATTCAACTAAGGGCAAGTATTGAATCCACCTCTTCGGCTCTCGACAGCAGTATGCCCTAAGCATATCTTCAATGATTTGATTTACTCGCTCTGTTTGGCCATCCGTTTGGGGATGGTAGGCTATGCTAAAGCAGAGTTGAGTCCCAATAGCTTCAAAGATAGCTCTCCAGAAGTGTGATGTGAAGAGAGAATCTCGATCACTAATGATTCTTCTGGGTAACCCATGTAGCTTGAATATCTCCTTGATAAACAATCGTGCAATGTTGGAGGCTTTATAGTTTGTCTTTATTGGAATAAGGTATGCAACCTTAGTAAGCATGTCAACCACAACCATGATGGAGTTGTATCCTCCCTCGACTTGGGGTAATCCTACAACAAAATCCATACTGATGAATTCCCATTTCATTTGAGGGATGTCAAGCGGTTGCAGTTTTCCTGGCATCAAGACATGTTCGGCTTTGATACGTTGGCAAGACAAACACTCAGTGACATATTTGAGAACGTCACCTTTAAGCCTCTCCCAATGGTAGCTCTTCCTAACTGCATTAAGAGTCTTAGCATAGCCAGGATGTTCTGCGAAAGGGGAATCATGAGCTTCCCTTATTATGTTCTACTTAAGTGACTGGCTTGCTGGTATACACAGCCTTGTTCTGTAGTAGACAAGTCCATTATCAATGGAAAATTCCTGATACTTAGCTTGCAACTTTTGATTCTACTCCTTGGTAGATATTTCCTTTAGCATTGTTTGGTAGGCCAAATCATGGCATGCTTCCTCTCTAGCTAGTTCAAGTATAGGGTTGTTTGGCATAGATACTTTTGTAGCCCGAGATCTGGCCGTTGATGGGTTCTGCAAGATTAGGGAATTTAGGAATGCCTTGCAACTGAGTGCATCGGCAACTACATTCTCCTTCCCTAGTCGGTACTTGATTTCAAAATCATATTCCTCCAACACTTCAATCCACCGACGTTGCCTCATGTTGAGCTCGTTCTGGGTAAAAATCCATTTGAGACTCTTATGATTGGCTACTAGAGTAAACTTGTTACCCAATAGGTAGTGTCTCCAAAGCTTTAGGGCATGGATGATAGCTAGTAATTCCAGATCATGCGTGGCATAATTCTTTTCATGACTCTTCAATTTCCTTGAAGAGTATGCTATTGGATGACCTTCCTGCATAAGTACACACCCTAAGGCAAGAATGCTAGCATCTGTTACTACCTCAAACTCTTTATGGAGGTTTGGAAGTTTTAGAATAGGTGCTGATACCAAACTTTGCTTCAATTTGTCGAAGCTATTTTGTTCAGAAGTCGACCATGTAATGGAAGTCTGCTTCTTTAGTAAATCCATCAGAGGTGCTGCAATCAAAGCATAGTTTTTGATGAAGACCCTATACCATCCTGTCAATCCAAGAAAGCTGCGTATTTCTTTGACAGATACTGGTGTTGGCCATTCAAGCACATCTCTGACCTTGGCTGGGTCTATTGATATTCCTTCTGATGATACTATGAATCCTAGATATTCAATCTGATGCTTGAAGAATGCACACTTCTTCATTTTTGCATACAGCTTATGTGATCTCATTGTCTCAAGGACAATCCAAAGTTGAGGTTCATGATCTTCTTCCTGTTTAGAATAGACTAAAGTGTCATCGAAGAAGACAAGCACGAAATCATCGAGATATGGTCTAAAGATATCCTGCATTAATCTATTGAAGGTAGCAGGTGCATTCGTAAGCCCGAATGACATAACCAGGAACTCAAAGTGCCCATATCTTGTATTGAAAGCCGTCTTTGGGATATCTTCTTCCTTGATCCTTATTTGATAGTAACCTGACCTGAGATCAATCTTGGAGAAGATCTTTGCACCTTGAAGACGATCAAGAAGCTCATCTATTCTAGGAATATGATACTTGTTCTTGACTGTTGATTGATTCAACCCTCGGTAATCAATACATAGTCGAAGTGTCCCATCTTTCTTTTTCTGGAATAGTACTGGAGCTCCCCACGGTGAATTGCTAGGCCAGATGTAGCCCTGATCTAACAGTTGCTTGAGTTGTTCCTTCAACTCTATTGCTTTTGGTATGGACATTCTATAAGGTCTCTTTGCAATTGGCGCAGCTCCAGGCACTAGCCTAATCTCATGATCTACTTCTCTTTGAGGCGGAAGTTCAGTCAATTCCTCAGGGAATACGTCAGCGTATTCCTTTAGCCAAGAAGGTCCTTCATGAGACTCTTGCTTTTGATCTAACTTGTTGAGCTTGATCAGGTAAACGGGTAATCCTTTTCTGACTTCTTTTATGATCCGAGATACTTTGGCCAATTGGATTCTTGGCACTCCTGCCTCACCTTGAGTTGTGACAAATTCCCTTTCAGAGTTTCGAAAGGAAACTTTACCCTTTCCACAGTGAATGTGAGCGTCGTTGGGCTTAAGCCAATCCATTCCGAGTAGACACTCATGGATACCTAAATTTATGACTCTGAATTTGACTGAAGTCTTCTTTCCTCCCAGAAAGAATTCCACCTTAGCAGTTTGCCTGGTACAAGTTACCTCACGACAATTTGCCAATTCCACAAGCAGGGTAGGTGCTTCTACTGTGGCTATTCCTAATCTTTTTGCACATGCTGGTGAGATAAAAGAATGTGTACTGCCACAATCAATCAAGGTTTTGAAACCTTTACCTTGATAGTCCGACGGTGTCTGAATCACCGAGAACTGGCGATTCGGCCCTTTCTTGTGTAAAGCGGCATGGACTGTCGCTCTTTCGAATTCTGCTTCCATAGTCGGATCTTCCTCTTCTTTTTCTTCGCATCTTTGCCTATTGGCAATGCAGGCGGTTCTTCCTCTTCCACGGGTAGCGGTTCCTTGACCACGGCTTGCTCCTTGGAAAGGCGTTTGGCGATGTCCTCCGCTGAGCTTGGGACATTGCCTCTTGAAGTGACCGGGTTCGTTGCAGTGGAAACAATGGAGGTTTCGGCCATTACTTTGAGTAGGAACAAAGTTGTTGATGTTATTTGTTCTTGCTTTCTTTCTTTGTCCCTGATTATGACCTTGAACTCTCTTCATTTGAGGTCTGAATGCTCCTCTGTTCGGGTCACTATAGGACCAAGTTTTGTTACCCCTTGGTCTAGCTTGCACCTCCTGAATTATAGGCGCCGCTCGAATGAGTGCATCCTGAAGATCTGATGGACGCAGAAAAAAAAGAGTGGCTTTTCTGGTTGGGGGGAGGAAGTTTAAAAAAAGAGGATGAAGGCGAAAGGAAGCGCGATGAACGGATCCAGAGAGGTCGATGAGAACTGTGGCATGTTTGTTTTTCATGGGGGAGAAAAAAGCTAACACTTTTATGGCAACGGATCGGAACGGCAGACTGGGAATTATCTTGTCATTATGCACTTCATCCTTGTCACGCAGGCACCCGCTCTTCCCTACTGATCTAAACGAAGATGCTTCTCTGGTTGCGGAAGACCAAACAGTTCCATCAGATAGGATTGAGGTTGATTAGCAGCCGCCGACTGGTATGAATACTGCTTAGGAGCCTCATGCCCAGACGGAGGCTGAAAATCAAAAGAGTAGTGGAATTAGCAATCAGTAGCTTGATAAACAAATACAAGTAAAAAAAAAAGGACATGGAAAGTACTGGTGACAAGTATCATAGATAGGTAGACAGTGGGAATCAACAGGCTGATGGAAGTAATAATTAAGAGACTCAAGGAGGACAGGGGAAAAGCAACTGAATTGGAGCGTGAGATTGAGAGACACAAACTTATCGAAAGGGAATGTGAGTCAAAGGAAAATCCCAATTCTGGCATTCCTTTGTGCAGAGCTTCGAGGGATCTCTGTCGCTTCTGCCATGGAGGATCTCACGATACCAGGGTTTCGGTCAGAGCCTGACGGCAATGGACTGAGGATTTCAACATCGTAGGTTGGAAGAAAGAATGCATCTTGACAGACTTCGATAAGGATTACAAATTCTGCAAAGTCCTTCTTGACTCTCTGGAAAATCCCTCTGTGAACCACGTTGTTAAGAGATATTTCTCCTGTACTTGCATAATATCGTAATATCAGATTCTATAGTGTGTGACCTGACTATGCCATAGCACCACCATTTCTTCAAGTCATGAAGATGACGCCAAGTGCAGTAAAGAAGTTTTTGACAGATTGGCGGATTTGATATGACAGAAGACAATCTTCAAGATGATGTCAAATTTTGACCGTCTTCCCGATGGAGTAGTATGCTCGATATTTTCCAAGCTATGTTGTGATTAATCTGTGGCACAATGCTCGATGGTCTACATGCACTGGAGTACCCTATGCCAATATATAGACATCTCTGAAGTAGATTGCTATCTGCAATTCATGTTATCTATGCTAGAGGGCTCAGGAGGTTTAAGATCTGTTTGCAACTGCACTAAGATGGGGCTACATTCTAATGGATTTTGAAAGTTATCACAGGCTGTCATGACTTTGACAATGCCTACTCTTGCCACTCATACTCAACCCCCTATCGCCACTACAAATAGTATCAGCCAGGCTCATATCAATTGTTACCTGGCTGCTTCTATTCTAATTAAAATCTCATATATGCTGTTATGTTACTAGTGTCCTGAAAGTATTGGAATTGCTTGCTGAAATGAAGCAAATTTATAGCAGACACATGATATATACCATGTAGAACTGAGAATGAACCATAGATGTCAGAAAACATATTGATATATGATAGAAAAATTCATAGCAGTGAATAAGACTGTTGTGTGTACTTCTTCCTCGTTTATGAAGGACTGCTGGTTCACTCAATACAAAAGGTTGTGTATGACCATGAACATTATTGATCTTTCCAACTGATCAACATCACAGGAGGCAATTGCAGTCATATCAGGCCTGGAATTGAAACTAAATGTTACTGGACATGATTGTTAAAAATATTCTTTTGCTCAATGCACATTATGCTGGAGTTACTGTTGCAGATTTGAATTCATTCACTTGCTTGATCTTTCATCTTGAAATTTAACAAGGTCTTCTGGAGACACGACTTTGCTTTCGAAAACCCTTCGACATCTTTGGTGAACCCGACGTGAAAGCGTCGTAGAAATTTTAGGATGGGAGATACTTCAGCATCTATTTTAGCCTCTTCTACAATTCCAGCTGCGTCCTCTACTTCAGCTCCATCAATGACTGCTGCGTCAAGTACTTCAATAGATGATCTAAAGAAGATTTTGCAGAATATGTCCATGTATATGCAACTTCAAAATTAGCAGACACAATTGTATATGCAGGAGCAGCAACAATTGCATCAACAACAGTTGTCTCAGCAAAGGCAACTATATTTGGAGCAGGAGAATGCAAACAGCGCGACTAAGGCGATTGAAGCAGTTGAGAATGAGAAGAAGCTATTTGATGGCCGTAATGTTTCAGCATATTTGAAGACATATGAGATCAAGATGGGGTTTTTTGGAGTTCCAGCTGGACTTATGAGTAAGTACTTCCTTCGTCTTGTCACACCCGCCTTGAGGGCAAAAGTGACTGATCTTTTTATTTAAAATTCGCATTGGCAAGATTTTAAGAAGGCCCTGAAAGAAGAGTATTTCCTTGAGGACTTTGGGATGGCTACATGGTGGTCATTCCGAGAGTGGGTCTACATGCCAAACAAAGGTCTAGCTGCTTCAGAGTTGATTCGGGAATTTGAAGAGAGGTATAGTCAGCTTGATGCCATTGAACAAAGAGCATTGGATGTTGAAAAAGTTGAGCTTTTCTTGCAAGCTGCAGATCCTACTCTTTAGGAAGAATTGGGAGAGCTTCTTGAAGATCGCACGAAGCCTATGGGACTTAAAACGGATTGGCAAGATGCCCAGGATGCAGTCTCGACTTTGACCAAGAGGAGGATATGGAAGACCTGCCTACAGAATGGTTCTATGACACCGACACCGTCTTTTGCTCCTATGCCTGCTTCTATCCCTGTTATTTCTTCTCCTCCTCATCCAGTTTCTTGGCCTATGCCAGTGCCTATTGTTTCCACTCCTTCTATTCCTCCTGTTCCACGACCGATGCCAGCACCTTCTGCTCCAAAACCATCCACTCCGTCAGTGCCTACCTCTCTTGATGACATGATCAAAGGCATAACGGATTTGACACTGGAGTCAGTTAAAGCAAAGTTGGTGGGAAAATTGAAAGAGCAGTTTGCTTCTACTGCGCCTACTATTTCTTCTAGTGCTCCTACTGCACCTAGGAGTGCTCCTAGTGGATCTAGGAGAGATCGGAGATGTATTTGGTGTGATAGTACGGACCATTAGCATTGCAGGGATTGTGAATCTTTTCAGGATGCAAGGAGAAAGAATTTGGTATATTGGGGACAAGATGGTAAGATTTGGTTGACTGAAACAGGAGCTCCGCTTGCTATCAACTTTGGTAAAGGCGGAATGAAGAAGTTAGTGGATGACATGGCTGCGCGTACTTCTTATGTGACAGCTAGAGGAGATGCTTCTGCATATGGAGTCCAGATTGAGAAGGGATCAGAGAATCAGTCAGCACTATGGACTTATGCTATGGAGACTGCAAACAAGGGAAAAATTCAGCAAATTGTTTTGACCAGTGCAGGCTCTAGCATTAGATCAGAGACAGGTTGGGATTCGCCTGTTGACAGGTACTCTATTTATGCTTATTTGGCTAAGTCTCAGGGAGCAGATATACTTGTTGAGGAGAAGCGTAGGAGAGATGAAGAAAATCCAAGTGCAGCTGAAAAGACTAGAGGGGGTGAGTTTGTTACTCCACCTACTGCAGGACCGTCTTTGAGACCAGGGCCAGAACGATAGATGGAAGATGCTCAAAAGAGAGAAAAGAGGCAAGAGCCTAGAGAGAGAAAGCAGCCAGGGTTTAGATTGATGTCTGATATTGAGACATATACAGACATGAAGAAAATATTTAATGACAAGATACTTGGCAGTGAGGTGACTTTCACTATTTTTGAGGTTTTGGGCATCTCGAAAAGAGAGTTTCAAGATCAGTTTTAGGAGGTCCTAAAGAGGAAAAGACATGCATTGCCTACTACTGATACACAGGGAGTTTGGATTGGGGAGTTGGATGAGGATGAGGATGAGGTTATGGTTGAGAATGCTTTTGTTTTTCTGCAGATAGAGAAGAGGGTTCAGCCTATGCATTATGCTGAAACTGATGAGCCTGTCTTGATACTGCGTATCACTTTTCGCGGAGTCATTGGGCTAGGGAAACTACAGAGACGATGGTAAAAATTGGAGAGAAACATGTGCCTTATGTTGCTTTGGTGGATCATGGTTCAGAGATTAGTCTCATAGTTTGTGGAGTTTATGAGAGTAACAGATGGCCTATGGATGTAGAGCATGGGTGACGTATGAGAGCCACCAACAACACTGCAGGTGATTTGTATGCTGCCTGTCCTAGTGTCAGGGTTTCTATTGGAGATGTAGAGGAGGATTTCCATTTCTTTGTGCAGGATTCATGCTCTTATCCCATAATTCTTGGACAGCCATTCATCACAGAGATGCGCATGGAAACAAAGGTAATGGATGATGGATCTGCTTATGCACGGATTCGCAGTAAAGATGGCATGAGAGCAGTTCAATTTATGACTGTGTGTGTGAACCATGTTAGAAACAGAGATACTCTTAGAGATGCACCTTTGCCCACTGTGAGGGATTCGGGTTTTCATTAGGTATTGCCGTTTCGCGAGACGACGGTGGTACATAGCAGAGGAGATTGGAGTTCTCGCCTCCTGGCAGCAGTGTTTTCTCCTTCGGTTTTGTTGGGATTTCAGCAAACAGTTCAATGAGCTATCAGAAGACTTCTAAGTTGCCTAGAGCTGCTAGGCAGTACATATGCAGGAAGGAGAAAAATTTAAAAAATGCAGGAATTTTAGAGGATGATGAGCACATAGATGGGATGTATGATGGTATGATTTGTGCAGATACGATGATAGAGATGGAGAATATGCTGAAAACTGATATGCAGAGTTGTCACAGTAATGTATTAGTGCAATCCCTGGACATGTTTCATAATATTGTAGATTTTGTGTCACAAATTGAATCAGAGGCTGAGGTGATTCAGCAAAAAGTGTTGAGTGCTGAAGAAATTCAGCAAACAGAGTTTCCGGCTGATTATGATCAGCTTACAGAGACACAGAGGGCTGAAAACTTTCAGCCAACAAAGTTTACTGCTGAAATATTTCAGCATCTAGAGTTTAGGGCTGTTCCTATGCAGTCCATAGAGCAGAGGGCTAAGGATATTCAGCTAATGGAGTGTAGAATTGCTGATTTACATCAAGATTTGAGTAATGCAGAGGATCATAATGAAGCTAGGGTTGACACGAAATACAAGATTGTGGATAAAAAGGTGAAGCCGGCAGTTGTACCGCTTCCACCTGACAGTGATCAGCAAATAGAGAGGGCTGCCAAACAGCCAATTTTGAGGAATCTGGAGCATATTGGCCATAAATTTTCAGCAGAGACTCTTGCTGAATTGAAAATTGGAAATGGTGATTTCTTGCTACCCACAGAGAAGCAATGCTTTCAGGAGATGCTTGAGCGACATGGAAGGGGATTTGCTTTTTTCCCGCATGAGATTGGATGTGTGAATCTGGATATTGTTGCTCCTATGGTCATTTTTACTATTCCTCATATTCCATGGAATCTCCGACCTATTCCAGTGCCTAAGGTACACCTGGCAAAGCTGATTGATTTATTGAATGAGAAAATCAGGATGGGAATTCTTGAGCCTTCATCTACACCATACTCAAACAGGTGGTTTACGATTCCAAAGAAGAATGGTACTCTCCGATTTATACAGGACATGCAACCAGTAAACAGAGTTAATATTAGGAATGTTGGTATAGGTCCAGTTGTGGATGAGTTTGCAGAAGCATTTGCTGGACATGCCACCTATTCTTTAGGTGATTTGTATTCGGGATATGATCAGTTTCAGCTGGCTTTGGAAAGCAGGGACATAACCACCATGAGAAATCCTATTGGGCTTGTCAGGATGTGTACCTTGCCTCAAGGTGCCACTAATTCTGTTGAGCATATGATGAATGCCATGCATAAGGTCCGTGATTATATACCTCAGCTTACCATGCCTTTCTTGGATGATGTGCCCATTAAGGGGTGTGCAGAAGAAGAGAAGAATGAGAGTCTAAATGAGCAGGGATGCAGATACTTTGTGGCTGATCATATTTCAGCTTGTGAGAAGATTTTGGCCAGGTTAGAAGAAGTGAACTTGACACTATCAGGGCAAAAATCTGTTTTTGGAGTGAATGAGGTTGTCATTGTTGGACATATGTGTGGGTATTATGGTAGGAAACCCTCATCTGATAAGGTGGATGCTATAGGTAAGATTGCGGAGTATTGTTCTACCACTTCAGAGGTACGGAGATTCATTGGAGCTTGTGTGTTTTATATGATTTGGATACCTCATTTTGCACACATAGTAGATTGTTTATATCAGCTGCTTTGAAAGGGGCAGAAATTCTATTGGGATGAGAGCCACACTAGAGCCATGCAGAAATTGAAGAAGTTATTGCAGATTGCTCCTACTCTCAGGAAAGCGGATTATAATTGCGAAAGGCCTATTGTATTGACAGTTGACACTAGTCCAATTGGTATAGGTTGGGCTATGGGTCAAGATGATGCAGAAGGAAACATGTATGCTATTCGGTTTGGGGTGAAAGTCTTAAATGAGAGACAGAGGAGATATCCGCAAATCAAGAGGGAGTTATTGGGGATTGTTACGGCTCTCAAATGTGACAAGGAGTACTTTATTGGAGCTTCAGTTGTGGTAGAGACAGATTGCTTGCCATTGATTGGTATGATTACGAGTTGCTCTACTCCGGATATAGCTATGTTGAGATGGATTGCATACATCAAGTCATTAAATCTGGAATTTAAACACATAGCAGGAAAGGATAATCTAGTGGCAGATATGTTGTCTAGAGCCAGATATGATGATGAGGAAAAAATACTTGCAGAAGAGGATGATGCAGAAATTTCAGCCGCTATGGTTGATCATGTTTGCCATGTCTATGATATTGTGGCTTTCATAGAAGAACTCTATGTTGGAGATTGGTTGCAGATTGGCAAGTACCTTAGTACACTAAGCAAAAGAGATGAATGGACAGATGAAGAGTTCAAGAAGATCAGAAGGAAAGCCTATGATTATTTTCTCAAGGACGGATTTCTTTGGAAGCATCCGAAGAAAAGAGGTGGATTACCTTTGCGGGTTGTCTGCGATAGAGAGACACAATTACAGGTGATGAGGGAGTTTCATGAGAGTCCTTGGGCTGGTCATAGAGGAGTGTGGGCTACTTATGAGAAAATCAAGGAGAAATATTGGTGGAAAGGCATGTATAGAGATGTTTCTCACTTTGTAGAGACTTGCAAGGACTGTCAGATGTATTCGGTAGTACGTCATCGAGATGAGCTTCATCCGACCTATCCGCTATGCATTCATTATAAGTGGGTAGTTGACTTGGTTACTATGCCTATGGGTCTATGGCAGATGAGATATATTATTTTGGCTAGAGAGGATCTTACCAATCATGTTGAGGGCAGATCTTTGAGAACGAAGACCACTAGTGCAGTGTGTAAGTTCTTATTGGAAGAAATTTTCTGCAGGTATGGCTGTGTGGGTAAGATCACTGCGGATCACGGTGAATTGGATGCAGATGAAGCTAGGGAGTTTTTCTCTCAACTAGGAATCAAGTTGGCTCTAACCACAGCATACAATCCAGAGGGAAATGGGAAGAGTGAAAGAGGGCATCCGTCGATAGTGAAAGCATTAGCCAAAGCATGCAGAGGACGGATTGGAGAATGGCCGAGACTTCTACCATTTGCTTTGTGGGCTGATCGTACGACTCATAGTGTTACCACAGGATATATGCCCATAGAGTTGATGTATGGTCAGAAAATTGTTATGCCGACTGAGACTTGTGCTTTGACCTGGTTAGTTTTACCTTGGCAGGAGGATTTGACGAGAGAAGAGCTCTTAGCTCTTCAGATTCGACAGGTTCAGCTAGCTATTGACAGGTTGAAGGTTGCTAGACTAAGAAATAAGGACAGGTTTGACAGCAGGCATCGCTTGCGGCCTAGAGCAATAGAAGAGGGAGACTAGGTATTAGTCTTTGATAGCAGCCTTGAAAATCAGCATACTGCACTTCGGAAGATGGTGAAAAGATGGTTTGGGCCGTACATAGTCAGACATGTCTTTGATAATGCAACATATGAGTTGATAGAATTGGATGGGACAGTGCTTAGAGTGCCTATTGATGGAAAAAGAATCAAGATTTTCAAGAAAAGAGATGATGAAGATTATGCATTGGAAGAATTTGCAAGAGAAGAGCAACGAGAAGAAACTCCAATGGAAGAGACAGATGATATGACAGATAATCTTGTTGATATACCGGAAATGCATAATGAAGAGATTGATCTGTTTGTGGATCTTGATGATAACGATCATGGGTAGTTGGCCCATCCGGAGGATGCGTAGGATTAGAGGGGGTGGATGTCGTATTGCTGTGCATTCGAGGTGTGAAAACCACCCAAAAGTTGTGTGTGGGATTTGATACTTTGTACATATTTAGTTGTTGTGTTTATACTTTTGTTCTACGTGGAAGAGGGTTTAGAGCAAGAGGAACTTATCAATAATGCTCTAGTTGGTATGTCTTGTCAAGTGGTCGAGGAGGTTTTGATCAATCAACTGCTCCTTTCTTATCTATTTACCATCTGGATGAGGTGGATCCTGTTTTCCTCAAGTTTGATGTCTTGGGTGCTATGCAACATCTTACTAAAGCTATGCGGACAGAACCAAACAGTTGCTTGCAACAATGCATCTGCTACAACCGAGCTCAGAAACTGTCTATTTCAATCTCGCTAGGGTATGCTGTCCAAGTCTATCCTTACATCCTTCTTCCAAGGGATTTACAAAGACCAGAAATAACCTTCAAGGCTTGGAATTCAAGAGATTGTGGAACTGATTTTGATGTGGACACAAGAAGGTCCTTGAGGTCAATCTGCAACAGTTCGTTTGTTTCCTTCTTGGAAGACATAGTCATGGAGAAGAATCAGTGTGGTAAAGAAGAACAAGAACCATTTGCATTGACACCAGATGTGATAATACACTTGCTTTGCCTCCATAGGCGTCATGTGCAAAGATTTGTACAAACGAACAGAGAGAGAAGGTCCACCATTATGGACCAGGAAATGGATGATGACGAGATTCATTATGGGGATTACTATTTTTAAATGTGGGCTTTTTGGAGGGAAGAAAAAAAAGAGTGGCTTTTCTGGTTGGGGGGAGGAAGTTTAAAAAAAGAGGATGAAGGCGAAAGGATGCGCGATGAACGGATCCAGAGAGGTCGATGAGAACTGTGGCATGTTTGTTTTTTGTGGGGGGGAAAAAAGCTAAAACTTTTATGGCAACGGATCGGAATGACAGACTGGGAATTATCTCGTCATTATGCACTTCATCCTCGTCACGTAGGCACCTGCTCTTCCCTACTGATCTAAACAAAGATGCTTCTCTGGTTGCGGAAGACCAAACAGTTCCATCAGATAGGATTGAGGTTGATTAGCAACTGCCCACTGGTATGAATACTGCTCAGGAGCCTCATGCCCAGACGGAGGCTGAAAATCAAAAGAGTAGTGGAATTAGCAGTCAGCAGCTTGATAAACAAATACAAGTCAAAAAGAAAAAAGAAAAAACAAAAGGACATGGAAAGTACTGGTGATAAGTATCATAGACAGGTAGACAGTGGGAATCAACAGGTCGATGGAAGTAATAATTAAGAGACTCAAGGAGGACAGGGGAAAAGCAACTGAATTGGAGCGTGAGATTGAGAGACACAAACTTATCGAAAGGGAACGTGCTTCAAAGGAAAATCCCAATTCTAGCATTCTTTTGTGCAGAGCTTTGAGGGATCTCTGTCGCTTCTGCCATGGAGGATCTCACGATACCAAGGTTTCGGTCAGAGCCTGATGGCAATGGACTGAGGATTTCAACATCGAAGGTTGGAAGAAAGAATGCATCTTGACAGACTTCGATAAGGATTACAAATTCTGCAAAGTCCTTCTTGACTCTCTGGAAAATCCCTCTGTGAACCACGTTGTTAAGAGATATTTCTCCTGTACTTGCATAATATCGTAAGATCAGACTCTATAGTGTGTGACCTGACTATGCGATAGCACCACCATTTCTTCAAGTCATGAAGATGATGCCAAGTGCAGTAAAGAAGCTTTTGACAGACTAGCGGATTTGATATGACAGAAGACAATCTTCAAGATGATGTCAAATTTCAACCGTCTTCCCGATGGAGTAGTATGCTCGATATTTTCCAAGCTATGTTGTGATTAATCTGTGTCACGATGCTCGATGGTCTACATGCACTGGAGTACCCTATGCCAATATATGGACATCTCTGAAGTAGATTGCTATCTGCAATTCATGTTATCTATGCTAGAGGGCTCAGGAGGTTTAAAATCTGTTTGCAACTGCACTAAGATGGGGCTGCATTCTAATGGATTTTGAAAGTTATCACAGGCTGTCATGACTTTGACAATGCCTACTCTTGCCACTCAAACTCAACCCCCTATCGCCACTACAAATAGTATCAACCAGGCTCATATCAATTGTTACCTGGCTGCTTCTATTCTAATTAAAATCTCATATATGCTGTTCTATTACTAGTGTCCTGAAAGTATTGGAATTGCTTGCTGAAATGAAGCAATTTTACAGTAGGCACATGATATATACCATGTAGAACTGAGAATGAACCAGAGATGCCAGAAAACATATTGATATATGATAGAAAAATTCATAGCAGTGAATAAGACTGTTGTGTGTACTTCTTCCTCGTTTATGAAGGACTGCTGGTTCACTCAATACAAAAGGTTGTGTATGACCATGAACATTATTGATCTTTCCAACTGATCAACATCACAGGAGGCAATTGCAGTCATATCAGGCCTGGAATTGAAACTAAATGTTATTGGACATGATTGTTAAAAATATTCTTTTGCTCAATGCACATTATGCTGGAGTTACTGTTGCAGATTTGAATTCATTCACTTGCTTGATCTTTCATCTTGAAATTTAACAAGGTCTTCTGGAGACACGACTTTGCTTTCGAAAACCCTTCGACAATGGCCCAACACTTTAATCCTGTCGACTGGGATTACACGGGTTACTTCCTCATATACATATGAGTTCATCTCAACCCTCCGACCTCGGATATGTAGAGTTGAATTTATGTGAGCTTCCACAAAAACGAACAGCTTCACGACCTTGAAGTCTTCCAACCACCTGATCCTCTTTAGGTTGGTCTGTAGATAAGCAAACCGGTGGGCGGCTATATAGTAGATTCCTGAAGACCCTGTCCATCTTCGTTCTATGTATAAAGGTGATGGATTATAGATTTGCTCCAGGATGTTCATCATCCCAATTCTTTGTCTATAAAGCGGAGAATGCATTGCAGTCATAAACATGACCTGAAATACCAAAAACTTATTCCACGCTTCATAATTCTGCAAGACATCATTGAAGGTAAGGAAATGTTTTGGATAGCAACAATTTCTTTGATTCTTTTAATTGATATTTTATAAAAGTAATTCTGTTATTGGTCGGCTCTGATACCAACTGTAACGTGTCCTCTTAGTGTCATCCAGGACACTCTTAGCAGTCCATCGGAAAGGATGTCTAGAAAGCTCTGCCCGGCACTCCCATGGAATGTTACGGGATTTACAATCTAGGTCTTCGCGCTTTTGCGACGTAGCGGAAGTATCCTAGCCATTCCCACTTAGAATCGACCGAAATTAGGGTTTTCCTGATTGGTCATTAACTAACAGCAACTAGCGTCGGACGCGAGCGAACTACTTTATGCAGAAACGCCAGGTCTGAAGCGGATTCACACTGCACTTGGTTCAAGGAGAATGGGAAACGAGAGGGATGCAAAGCTCAACCTCTTTGCCATAAGGCATAGTCCCATTCCGTTTCCCTAAAACAACATAAATCGGGTAAGACATAACTCTAGGTCATCGCTTTCGTTATTCATTTTGGTGATCATCCCGCTGTTCTTCGAGATTTTTGAGAAAAGTTCCCGGCTAACCGAGACCACCCAACCGTAGGACGGACCCATGGCCCATCCTCCGCACTTTCCTCGGTTTGTTTTTAGTTATGTAATTATCTAACACATTGATTTGACATATAACAATCAGCTCTTTAATTAATCCATTAAGCACTGGTTCCTTCATGTAATCTTATCACGCGACATAGAAAAACAATATCAAGCAAGTTCTTTATTAACATTTCATCATTTTATCTTTGAAATACAATGAGTTCCGCCTATAGGCTTGTCCATAATCTGCCCGAAGGCTATCCAATAATCTGCAGGGATCACTATTCCAAGCTTTCGCCCATAAACTAGTATACGGGTCTCGAGATCCAATCCCGAGTCACGTTAGCCTCTTGCACAGGACCCGGAAGGCGAGGGATTTAAGGCCAGAGCCCCCCCTGGCACCCAAGCATCCTCCTGCTCCAAGTAGAGCTCAACGGAGAGACCTCTTGCGGCAGGTTCGGTCCACGTTCCCGGCGCGGTCAACAACCCCCTTTGATAGGGTTAAGCAGGCAGTCGGGGGCAACTGAAACTGCCTCTCCCTTCAGGCCTTCAACCTGAAGTATAGGTATTCATTTAATTTGTAATTCATAATTCAAACAGTGCTAAAAAAAAATCTCTAGCAAGCACAAACATTTCCATTAAAATCGACCGTGTTGTTTGGCAAACTGTTAAGGAATTATTCTTTCCTTTTGAGTGTATCAGCACTCGTTCCCAAGGTGTCTTGTAACTTGGCGAGATCCTTTATAGTCCGGGTTAGGGCGTACCTTATTAACCCAACTTGGTCAACCCTAAAGTTCATTAGATACCTTAGTTTCCGATTTATAACTTTCCTTATTTAGAAGGATATTCACGAATACGTCCTTTTGCAAGATAACTTGCGTAAGGATCTGCCATCCTTGTTGAGGTTGTTTACCCTTTCGTCTTGTGAACCAGTCACAAGACTACATGACTTCATACTTGCTGCGCAAGTCCTGCGTTGAAATAATCCGTTTAAGTTTCTTTAAGCTGACGTATGTCGAACCTAGGGTTTCTTTTTAAGAACCTCAGGGACAAACCCTAGTTCCTTATCTTTACGAATTTATTGACCCTACAATAAGGAAAGTAGTCAAGTGCTTAAGGTATAAACGTTTCTTTGGTCTTTAAATAATTTCCAAGGCATATTTTTCTCTTCAGCATGGTATTTCTAAGTTTAGATTGGTTTGGTTATCTTTTGGAAGGTAATATTGATCGCCTTGTCACGGTTTTTCTGTCCTTGTGACAACTGACTTTCCAGTCAATACAGTTCAATTTAATCTTCATTTTTCCTTGCAGACGAACTCATGCCAAATAACAATCATTTCCCTTGCTAAGATGTGCAATTAGCAATGATAACTTCCTAGTAATTTGAGCAACGAAAGAAACCTTTCATGAATTTAATCATTTACAATGATTCGTTGCAAAAAGGAATAGGACTAATGGTGCAAGATACAATTTCTATACCCTTAAGATTTAACTGAAATATACTACTATAGTAAATAGATAATCTTGCTCGTAATTTGTTATAATGCATGATGCTATTCGAAGGAAACTATGTTCTATACATTATCATTTATAAGCTAAACTCCTTCATTATAAATAACTCGGACAATTATATCCTCTCCCTAACAATTTCTCTTTGCATGATTGACTTAAAACCGATTTAAAGCCAAGAAGAAAAACCTGGTTTTGGGGTGAGATATCCACATGGATACCGGGAGATGACCCTCCCGCAGCTACTCCTTGGACTTTCTTAGGCGGCATCGCAGTTCGAATGTGAAGGTAGCTTTTACTCTTTCTTCCGGATTTCCACCGACTCTCTTTCGAGGCAAGGTGCCGTTTGAATGGTTGATCACGAGAAGGAATGATAGGACCTTTAGATTCTTAGATTCTTCAGAAAGGGAAAGATTTACAAAGCCTAAGAAGGCCCTATAGGGTCTATACTTGGCAAAAAGTTTATGGGTGAGTGTGGTTTTGCAACCACATGAACCCTTGGAGAACTTTGGGCTTGGGATAAAAGGTATAGAAGGCACTTATTCTCTTTCCTTGCACTTCCTCTACTTTTTTCTTCTCCTTCCCTACTCCTCCTCCTTTACTCCTCTTTTTTTCCTCCCTTTTTACTCTTCTACCTCCCTCTATTCCTTCTTTCTTACCTCTTTTATCTTCTTCTACCCTATTTCACTCTACTCTTCTTTCTCTACTTTATCTTCTTCCACCCTACTCCTCTCTACTCTTCCTCCTTCACCCCTCTTCTTTTCTTTATCTTCTCCCACCTTATTCCTCTCTACTCCTCACGGGACAACATCCGGGGCCCATGATGATGGTTTGGATTTGGGGTCCAGGGGGGGGGGGGAAGAAAGAAGTAATGGGGACACGGGGGATTAAAAAAAAGGCTTAGGGGGTTGTGTAAAAAAGAGTTATGAGAGGGGGGGTGAAAAGGTTAAAAGGGATATAAGGGGGGGTGAAAGGGGGCTTGGGAGGAGGCCTTTAGAAGTTCTAGAAGCTTCTAGACGAAGTCAAATGTGGCCCGATGGCCGTGACCCAACGAGCAAGTGGCGGCTCCTTGTACCAGCGGCGGTCTGATCACCAGTGGCGGTGGCAATATGACGGACCTCCCTCTCTTCTCACAGCATGTCGACAGCAGTAGTATCAGATTCGTCCCTCCTCCCTTGCAACTACGGCCCTTCCTCCTTATATAGGGGAGGGGAGGGAATCCTTTCCCCCCTTACCTGTCAGGCTGCATGGCGCAGGAGCCAAGCAAGCTCCAGCGAGGAGCTTGCTAGCTCCTTCATCCCCCCTTACACATGCCGAATCGATGCGCCGCCGTGGGGAAAATAAAAAAATTATTTTATATTTTTAATATATTATAAAAGCCCAGTTGCATAAGGCAACATCCAAGTTAGCCTCTACCAAAGACACACTAGCAGATCTGTTTAAGCAGATGGAGCAACAAACCCAAATGATGGAGACCCAAAGAGAAGAGATATCTTCTTTAAAGATTCAGTTAAACAGAAGCTCAATCCAAGGTCACTAAATTTTTAGAGGAGAAGGGGAGGATGTCCAAAGAAGCGCAAGATTTTCAAACTCTTTTAGATGTCAAACTCTTAGCCTTATAAACTGCTAATGACACATTGGAATCACAAGCTTCCCAAATCAAGCAGTTGCAAGACCAACTGGCACAGTCACTGTCTGTTCCTCCAAGCCCTCATGTTCCCCTGATCCCTTCTCTCTCATAACAGGACTTGGTAGTTCTCCAGAGATAGGCTACCTTGTGTCCTTTATTCCAAGATAAAGTGGAAAGATTGCAATCCCGGATGGATCTGCTATGGTCTACATTTGAGCATTTCCACGAATATGTTTCTCCGGACCATTCTTTATTTGTCGACTATCAATTGCAAAAGTTGGCCTTTTACATCAAGCTTTGAACGATGGATATTCCTCTTCCACAGGATGGTTGGAGTGGGGCTTGGTCTCTTGAGTTACTGTGACAGAAGTGGTCCGCATGGTGTTTGAAGATTCTATTACGATGGATACCATGTTGCTGTCATATATGTATCGACGGGGAGATTTGTTGATTCCAGATGAAGTAGATATGGCCTGGTATGTGGGAGACGTGGTTTTAAAAGCTGTTTTATATGTCAACTATTTGGAGTTGCGGATAGATGATATGTTCCAGAGTTACTCCTCAAAAGTGGCTACTTGCCCTAATCATTCCTGGCACTCCATGATTGATTCTATGGTCCTGAATCAATGCGACAGAACACAGCTTCTACTTATGTACAGAGCACTAACCAACTGAGGGTGGATCTCTTAGCTCATCTTTTCAAAAATAATCCATTTGATTCAACCTTTTTTTATGCCTATCAGAGAAGATCTATCTTAGGTCCCTCTGTTCCTAGCCTACTGTATTATCAACAAATGGCTCACCGTTATGATACATATCTTTCCCTCTATCAAAGGAATTCAACAGCAATCTTACCCCTTCTTTTCCAACCTCAATCTTTTCCTCAAACTCCAATATTTACACATTGCTCTTTTATCAAAGATAGAGTATTTTCCCCTTCTCCACCATGCCCTTCTCCATCTATCCATGTACCTTTTACCTTTCCTATTTACCAATTAACATCCTTCCTAACTGATTTCCTAAAATTTTCAGCCACTCCTTCTTTAACCTATTCCTCCTTTTATGGTTTTGCCTACCCATCTCTTCATCCACTTTTACTTATTCCACTTCCATCTCTTGCCACTTCTATCTCTCAACCCCCTCAGTTGGTTAGTGAATATGAAGGGTTTGATCAGTAGATTCCCAGAAGACGAGGATGGAGCTCGACTGATTCTCTTATAGGACCTCAGATAAATTGGCTAATAATTCCAGGAGATTGAACAACTGCCAGTCAAGCATACTAGATCTACCTTCATTTTGCTCACCAATATTCACAATCTCTAGATCCTTCGGTGAGATTGACAGCTCATTTTGCTTGGTATCTAGCATACATGCATAGGCATTCCCATAATGATCAAAAGGCCATTCCAAAACTTTGTATGAATATCAATGTGAACATTGACTCCCATCAATTGGATGTCCTGTATTTTCATGTCCTATGACTCCCTAGCATATATCTTGTTTTGCTAGAAAGGATGTGTTGCTTGCAGTTCTTTCAAAATCCTCCAAAGACATTTGTAGATGAATCCTTCTCCATGGATCACTTTCGAAACCACCAGCCTTCAAAAGGGATCATCTTCATTGATGCATTTGCAATGTATCTTGGATGATTCTTAATGATATATATCTCTTTTTGGAGGTGTC
Organism: Lygodium microphyllum; assembly: GCF_053477565.2. Lineage (NCBI taxonomy): Eukaryota > Viridiplantae > Streptophyta > Polypodiopsida > Schizaeales > Lygodiaceae > Lygodium > Lygodium microphyllum. The sequence continues at coordinate 97,850,937 of NC_141161.1, forward strand.
ATTCAGATGGTTGTGTTAGTGTTTGTGTGTGTTGTAATAATTGTGTGTGATGAGTTCGTGCTGATTGAGAATAACTTGTTTGAGAGCTCTTTTCAACCGATTGATGGTGGATGGAAAGCCTATGGTGGAAAGCTGAAGAGAACCTCTTATATCCTTTATAAATTTGTTCTATTTTTTAAATGATTAATTAGATGAGTTAATGAGTAATGAAAGTTTTCCTTTAGTAGTATTTTCTATCAGATATAGGTGATAAGTTGGGGTCGTGTTTTGGAGAGATTATTGAAGATTCTATGGAAGATAAAATTGAGCTCTTTAGTGAACTTATATTCTTATTTTCCTTAGGTCACGAGGACTCTTCCTCTCTAAGTATGGGGATATGTTGAGAGTGGAAAAAAACTGAATTTTTGACTGATTTTTATTGTTTTTAAGGACTGAATGATTGATTTTTGATGGATTTAGAGTGATGTATGGTTGTTAAAGGAAGTATTTGAGAGTGTTTTGGATGATATTGATTATGTTTTGGAAGTTCATGATGATTCTCAGTGGAGATATGAAGCTCTGTGATGTTCTGATAGGTTCTGTATACATTCTGTATAGCTTCTGTTCTATTCTGATTGTCTTCTGAATGAACCATGGATTGATGATTGATAAGGATTGAGATAGTTTGGAATGGTTTAAGTATGAGTTATGAGGTTCTGATAACCTTTTGTAGATCCTCTGTAGAGCCTTTGTCTCTGCTCTGTCTCTGTACTGTAACTGTACTGTAGTTGTTCTGGTACTGTACTGTAACTGTTCTGTAGACCTTCTGTAAGTGTTCTGTAGAATATATGTGTGACTTTGGGAAAGTTTTCTAACCTTTGGAAAGGATGAATCTAAGTTCAAAGAGCTAAAACAAGTGGAAGAAGCAACTGTTGAAAACTAAAGAGAAGACTAAGTGACAGTGACAGTAGTGAGCTGTGAAAAGACACTGTAGTGGCTCTGGTAACTCTTCATATCAAACATACCTCTTGGGAGGTGCATCCACGATCTAAGAAGGATTATTGAGGGTTATTAGGAGAGTATTGTAGTGAGGAGATGATGTATTATTGATGAAGAGAGAGAGAGGGAGTCAGAGATAGTCAATTCTATCAGAACAGTGTAACTGTATATGAGAGATTGAGAGAGAGAACTATGAAGACATTGAAGATGAATACTATGTGATTGATTTCCATTCAAAGATGGTGTATTCTTTTGTATTCTTTGTTATATTAATGGATTCTATGAAGATTTTGAAGATTATGGTTGATTCTATCAAATCCATGGGAGATATCTACTATGATGCTGCTTGAAGAATTATTGTTTTCTTTGTTTTGATGATCAAAAGAATTAAATAAAAGCTTGTTGATGTTACAAGATAGATTTTCTTGCAAGATAATTCCCTTTTACTTGGTGTTCCTCTTGGGGCTCCAAGGACTTTATCCTTGCCTTTCTTGTATACAGCACCGCCTAACAAGGTGTAGGGGGTTGATTCCAACAGAAGCTTCTTCTTCTCTTGGTTGAAGATACCAAGGGGATACTATTACATTGCCAAGAGGTTGGCTATGTCTATGTACCATGGGGTAATAGTTTTGACTAGAAAGAGGGAAGCATAAGAGGAAGGTCCAAATCATTTTGCTCTTCCTCATCACTCCAAGGGATTTGTGATAGATGATGAGTGAGGACATGGGAGCAACCAGGTTTAGTAGCCACTTCAAAGTCAAAATCCTAAAATAGAAGGAGCCATCTCATCATTCTTCCCTTCACATCAGCCTTGTTTATTAAAAAGAATAGGGCCTCATGGTTCACATAGAATTTCTCCAAGGTGAACACCATTGCTAGGTATTCAAGCTCCATCATTATATAGTTGTGTTCTCGATCGGTTACTTTTTGGTTGGCATAATAGATAGGTTGATCTAACTTTGAGGGGCCCTTTTGGCATAAGATTGCACTTAGAACTTCGACACTGATGCATCAGTATGCACATGGAACTCCTTCGTCCAATCAAGAGGTAGTAGGATGGGTGCTTTAATCAGACACAACTTTAGGGTGTTGAAAGCCTCATCATAATCAGCACTCCATGTAAACTTAGCATCTTTCCTCAATAGCTTATGTAAGGGGACTGCCTTTGTCGCAAAGTGTGTAATGAATCTTCTATAATAGCCCACATGGCCAAGGAATCCCCTCAATTGTTTGAGGCTCGTTGGTGCTGTTAAGGTGGTGATCTTCTCTATCTTTGCAGGGTCTGTTGCTATCCCCTGTGCAGAGGTCAAATCTGGATGTGACTTGAACTTTGCAAACTCTAGATTGATGACAATGTTGGGGTTTGGGTTTTCCCATACTAGCTGGAGGTGAGTCTTCTCTATCTTTGCAGGGTCTATTGCTATCCCCTATGTAGAGGCCAAATCTGGATGTGACTTGAGCCTTGCAGACTCTGGATTCATGATCATGTTGGGGTTTGGGCTTTTCCATAATAGCTGGAGGTGAGCCTTTGTAAACTATTGCATTCCATGAGTGGGTGGAATATGATGAGTAGCATGTGGCGACTTGGAGCTACCATGCCAATTGTTGGGTTTAAACTCCAAACTCAAACTTGGGGTAGAATGTTGTATGGCTACCAATTTGACTACATTCCTTGACTACAATCCACTCTACCACTTGGTGGTGGAATTTCTCATTCTAAGTCCACAAAGGGTCTTTGGGATGCAACATAGCATCCTTTAGGTCTTGCAAGATCGGGTAATCACATGCACCTCCAATTTGGACAACTCCTTAGTCTCCACTATATTTGCATTGAGCATATGTGTTGGGCCTTGTGTTTGTCTTTTTTGAGCATTGTTTGCTTAGGCATCTAGACACTGAGCTTCCTAGTGTCCATCTTACATGCAAAAGAAGTAGTGTTTAGCAAAGGGCTAGGTGGATATCTTGATTGGTGTATGCTAGCTAGGGTAGGCCTTGAGGTTTATTATCCATTGGGATGGATTTGTTTTCCTTAGTCCCTTGCAATCCTCCGGGAGATGGGCCATCTGGTACTTGCCATTGTATCAGCAATACTATGGGTTGTGCATAGCCATGTTGCAAATGTTGTACCATCTTTGGTTCACAACCCACATTTAGCTCGGAAATGTTTGGGATGTAAACTTCAATCCTTTGTTCTCCCTCAAGATCTCATGTCAACCTCCTCTTAGTCTCAATTTTTCTCGTTTATTACTGCCACCCCGCCGATCAATTTACACCATCATCTTTCTTTGTCTTCGTCAGCCTCCGTATCGAATTTTTGCACTCCAGAATATCCTCAACTCTTCAGCGTTCCTTTATAACGCCACCGCTCTGTCCTCCTTTGTAATAACCTTTCAAGCTCCAGAACCTTCGTCACTCATACTTCGTCACCCATGCTTCCAACAGTTTGGCCTTCAGAAGCCACTTGATTGACATGTATGCTGGTAATTTTTAAAGAAGAGTTTGGTGACAATAAAGCAGCTTGGGGTTGTGGACATTTGATTTTCACATGCCCATACTGACACCAATTCCCATATGAACAATGTCCCCTCAATAATCTTTAATATATTAAGAATCTTCCAAGCGAAGCCCATTGTTATTGAGCATCCTCCGTGTATTTAATAATATCTTGATCTCTTTCTGATAGTAGTAACATAAACATTTTGCTTGTTGTGACCTCAAATAATTGTTGATGTAGCAATAGCCATGTTGGTGCATTAACTTCCAACTTCAATCTTTAACTCTTGATGATCCACTGATAAATCAAACATGCCACAAAATCTCGTGACAAGAAGAATTTCCATGCTACTTGTCTTTGAAATCCATGACTTGTGCTTTGAGTTAATCACTTCGACAAGTGTTGTAATGCAATGAGCCTTATTAAGAAAATGCTATAAAATAAAACTTCATGCTCATCCATTCATGATTCAAGGAAATATGCAATGTTGGATCCATGCAATGCAATCGATCAAACAATGCTTACACGAAAATTATGGATGCACTAAAGAATTGTGCCTAGCCTATTAACCACATGTGCTCGTGTGTCATGCAAAATACAAACAAAAACACACACACAATAGAAAAAAAATCCTAATGATGTTGATTAATGAGTTAAAATTCTTGGCAAAAAATCCGCCCTCAGGTTTACAGTGGTGGAGGCACAGCGTCACGACATCCGCCCCCTCCAAACCTGCACATCCTCCGAATGGGCCCCACAACTACCCATCCTCATCACTGCCAAGCTCGAAGATCAATGTAATCTCCTCATCCTCTAAAAAATCATTAGCAATATCTATATCCTTATCTACATCATCTATTGCCTTAAATCTATCATAAAACTCATCATTCAACTTCTCCAAATTGCATAGGCTACATCATCTCTCCTCTTCAACAGTTTGATTCTCTTTCCTGCAATCAAAATTCTCAAGGCTGTACCATCAAGTTTTGCTAAGGAAAACATAGCATTGTCATGGACATGCTGCACCAAATAAGGCCCAAACCATCATCTTGACACCTTGCGAGTTAGCACTATACTGGTTGTCTAGACTACTATCATAGACCAATACCCAATCTCCCTCTTCAATCTCTCTAGGTCTCAATCTATGTCTGCTATCAAATTGGTCTTTGCTGCGAATTTTGGCCTCTTTAAGCTTTTGGATAGCTCTCTCAATATCCTTAGATCTCCTTTTCAATTGACGAGTATGAAGAGCCAAAATATCCTCTTTAGTCATCTCATCCCACTGCCATGGTAAAGCACACTCCAAATGACTGTACAAGTCTCTGTAGGCCTGACTAGCTTCTGCCCATACATCAACTCAACTGGCATATAACCTATGGTTACATTGTGGGTAGTGCAATCAACCCATAAGGCGTAAGGCAACAATCTAGGCCACTCCTTGACCCCGTGCACTGCATGCTTTGGCCAAGGCTTTTACAATCAAGGAATGGCCTCTTTTGCTCTTCTTATTGCGTTCAGGATTATATGCTGAAGTCAAAGCAAGTTTAATGCCAAGGTGAGAAAAAAAATCCCTAGCCTCATCACCATCCAACTCACCTCTATCTATTGTAATTTTCCCAATGCAACCATACCTGCAATTACAGACCACTGAAGTAGTCTTCGTCCTCAATGGTCTTCCTTCCACATGATTTGTGAGATCCTCTCATGCCAAAAAAAATGTAATGCATCTATCACAATCCAATAGGCATAGTAATCAAATTAGGAACCCAATTGTAGTGCATACATAGTGGGTAAATAGGGTAAAGTTCATCTCTATGCCTTACTAAAGATAATAATTGACAATCAGTGCATGTCTCAACAAACTATGAGATATCTTTGTACATTTCTCTCCACTAGTACCACTCTCTAATTTTCTCATAGGTTGCCCAAATATCTCTATGCCTTGCCCAAAGACTTTCATGAAACTCTTTTATGATTCACACTTGTGAAGCTTTGTCACATATAACTCTCAATGGTTGTCATCCTCCCTTCCGTGGATACTTCCAAACTATCCCACTCTGCAATAAGAAACCATAAGCTTTCCTCTTGATCTTCTTGAAGTTTGCATTAGTCCATCCATCCTATTTAGACATGGTGCTCAATTAACGATCAATTTGAAAATACTTTCTTGTATACAAAGACTTATCAAAGCTCTCCAAAGTAGATACATGACAAGTATGATCAGTATACATGGCTGAAAGATCAACCCCATCATCAATTCAAGAAAAATCCATATCATCATATCTCACTCGTGAAAGCATATTGGCTAGTGGGTTGTCTTTACTTGCTATGTGCCTAAACTCAGGATTCATGAATTTTATGTACCCAATCCACCTAAGCATGGCATATTTGGCGTAGAACAACTCGTGATCATACCTAGAAGAGACAAACAATCAGTTTCGACCACCACAGCAGTACCAATGAAGTACTTTTTATTATTCTTAAGAGTCATGACAATTTCTAAAAGCTCCTTCTTAATCTGTAGATACCTGCACTATCACTCGTTTAGGAATTTTGTCCCAAACCAAATGGCATACCAAGCCTATCCAATGCCAATAGGAATAGTATCAATAGTGAGTAAAATAGGTCTCCCACACTCATAATCTACTTTTCAAAGAGTCGACACAGCTCTCAACAATCTTTTCAGCTTCTGCATAGCTCTAGTGTGTCTCATGTCAGAAGAAAAATGCTTCCGTTTCCTCAAGAGCTGGTAGAGATAATCTACAATATGAGCGAAATGAGGAATCCAAATAAGATAAAACACACAAGCTCCAAGAAGCCTGCGAACCTTTGAAGTAGAAGAGCAAGTCTCCACAATCTTCTCTATGGCATCAACCTTTGCGGGAGAAGGCCTCCTACCATAATAACCACACATATGTCGAACAATCAAAACCTCTTTAGCACCAAAAATAGACTTCAATCCCTACAAGGTCAAATTCACTTCATCTAGTTTGCAAAGAATCCTCTCAATATCTCTAATATGCACAGCCACAAAGTACCTGCATCCATGATAATCTAAAGTCTCATCATTTTCTTTCTTCAAACAACCCTTGATAGACAGATCATCAATGAAAGGCATGGTAAGCTCACGAATAAAATCCTGTAAGAACTTCTTCATCCCATTCATCATATGAGCAATTAAATTAGTAGCTCTTGTGGAAGCGTACACATCCCGACAAGGCCTTAAGGTGTCTTTATCGTAGTCAAATCTCTACTCTCAATTAGGGCAAGCTAGAACTAGTCATAGTTGGAATAAAGATTGATAAGTGAACAGATAGGACGTCCAACAAAAGCATATGTGAACTCATCCATAATAGGTCCTACACCAACATTCTGTATAGTGACTGTGTTCACTAGGTGTAAGTCTTGTATGAATCTGAGTGTCCCATTCTTCTTGGGAACTATGAAGCATCTATTAGAATACAGAGCTAAAGATGGTTCTAGAATCCCCATCCTGATTCGCTCATTCAAAAGCTCTACCAGTTTAGGCAAGTGAGCCCTAGGCACATGAATAGACCCTAGATTCCAAGGGACATGCGAAATGGTAAAAATACTATAGGTGTCACAACCCTAGGATCAATGCATCCAATCTCATGCGAGGAAAAAGAAAAGGCTCTCCCATGTCTATTCAACATCTCCTCAAAACATCTCACCTCTGCTAGAAGCAAAAAATCTTCAATCCTAATCTTCATCTCTTTCAGCGATGTCGTGCTGCTACGCATCCGAGCTGTAAACACATCCATTTTTGTTGTGCATCTGTGTTATCTTTTCACGTGTGTTTCATTGTGTTTGATTGCTGCATTATCTTTCCGTCCTTTTCAGTACCCGCATCCAATGTACATACTCCACTTGTGTGTTTGTGTTTGTGTGTGTTTTTGTTTGTGTGCATGTTGTGTGTGTGTCAGAAAAATATGAAAAACTGATGCCAAAGAATATTATCAAGCTGTTAATTTCAATGATGAACTCCAAGAAAAGTGCAAGATACCGTGGAATCAAAGGAAGCTTTGTAGAAGCCGACATTTAAGCTATGAAGATAAAAGTTGCACGTGAACAAGGCCAATGTAACATGCGGGACAAAGCATTTTTGAAGAAGATACATTGGCATTACATGCAATGGAGATTATGATGGAGAGGGGTCCTTGAAGAAAAGAGACCTACTTGAGGGTCAAAGACAATACAACTTTTTAGTTCACTCCATTGAGGAAAAGGTTACCAAGTAGCTGTTGATACATGTGAGAAGACTGACTTGACTAAGTCCATCAGACTGTCTATATCTGATATGGGTCCTAAAAAGAAAAGTCTTGTATCACCCTTCAAAAGTAGCAGTTCTGAAGAGGGAGGTTCACTGCTCAATATGGAAACTAGTGTCCCTGGTGATTCCAGTAGTATCACAGATATAGATAGTCTTGTTGTTAATGACTCCACTGATGCTTTGATCGCCTTAAGGCCACAACAAGCCAACCGCAACCAACGGCACTCCACAAGACCGAGAAGTACCATGGCAAAAGCTACTTATTTGATCTAAACTATGCACCCCCAAACGAAGATGACATGAATGATGAGAATTACGTGGATCACCTCTTACTTTCGGAAACGTGAAAGCAATGCGGTTACAAAGATGGATGCAACTAAATTTTTTGAGCTTTTTTGGCCTAGCCTATTCTTGTAAAAGAGGAGGTTTTCCTAGAGGGGAGCCCAGATCAGTCCCAGCCTGGCATGCTCGAAAAAAAACTTGGACGCAGGGAGTTTCGGGGTAGCGCTTAGCTGCAATGGATGCTGCTATGAAGGGCCCGTTTTTATGACTTTTCCTACCAAGGCATTATCTCCTTTGATGCTTGAGGATTATCGCAAAGTAATGATGGAGAGAAGAGGCCAACAGGAGCAGTTCACTATATTGCAGATTCATGAGTGTATGAAAAAAGTGATTGCTGTTGATTTGCGGCAAACTGTGTCTGTGGGTACAGATATCCAACTTCGTACTTATTATGCTGGCCATGTTCTTGGTGCGGCAATGTTCTATGTCAAAGTGGGTGACAGCAGTGTGGTATACACTGGGGATTACAATATGACTCCACACCGACATTTGGGAGAAGCACAGATTGATCGCTTGGAGCCTGATTTGATTATTACAGAGTCAACTTATGCGACGATGATACGAGAATCCAAGAATACTCGCAAGTGGGAGTTCTTGCAAGCTTCATCTTGATTATGTAGGAGCACTTCCTTACTTCACAGAAGTATGTGGTTAGGAAGGAGCCACAGATCCTACGTTCCTTTACTTCGCAGATGCTTTGAAGGAAGTTAAATGGTGAGGATGCTCGACTGCAATTTTGAATATGTTGTTCGTGATCTTGTACTGTTTGCTATAAAACTGAGTGAGACTGCTAGTCAACTGTTGTTTTTTTTTCCACAGGTTGCAGTTGATAATGAAGATGTACCAGAGCTTGTAAAAGGAGAGACATTCTGCCCAACTTGCTTACAGACGAGATTAGCCATCACCCTAATCTCTATTAACACCTAAAGAAGAGTGGAGACAGGGATGCAAAAATAAAGAAGAAGGGCAAAGCCTTCATACTGAGATTGTTCAGAAAGGTTTTGACAAGGTTCTTCCAATTGGCAATTCTTTGGTTATCAAGGTGTGGCTCACTTGTTGAGATACCGGCAGAATGATGTATCATGAACAGTTTTGTTGACAGCTTATAATGAGCATGGGCTTGCTCAGGATACTTTGACACTTTATGAACTAATGAAGCTACAAAATCTTTGTCCAAAAAGCTATATGCTGAGATAAAAAGGACTTGAACAAAATTTGTCTGTTGATAGTTTCTTTGTTGTAATTCACTTGACAAGCAATATAGTGAACTTTGGCATAAAAATTTGAGATCTTCTTGTTAGCCTCTTTCCTTGCTGCATTTTGAACCCCGTGTTCAGCAGCTCTTGCATGAACTCCATGACATTTTTGGTGAACCCGATGTGAAAGCGCTGTGTCAATTTCCAGCAAGATGGGAGACTCGCAAGAAGAGATGACGGACGAGAATGTCATGAAGCATCTGTTTCAGTCATTTACATCCTATATGCAGCAGCAAGCACACGCGAAACGTGATAGTGATGCCATGGATGCCTTGAAGGCTATCCAACAGGAGATGAAGCAGTTCAACGGCCAACAAGTTTCAACTTACCTGCATTTGTATGAAGAAAAGATGAAGTTTTTGGGGGTTTCTCAAGACATTTGGAGCCGCTACTTCTTGCGGATCGTGGTTCGCGCGCTTGAAGTCCGAATTTTAGAAATTCAAGGAACACATGCTGGTTGGACAGAGTTTAAGAAGGAATTAAAAGATGAATATTTCCTGGAGGATATAGGTCTTATGAACCGCAGGAATTTCTTAGCATGGGTTTCTATGCCTAATAAGGAACTTTCAGTTACCGCCCTTCTGCGAGAGTTTGAGAGCCGCTATGATCAGTTGGATGGAATTGAGCATCAAGCTTTGGAGATGCAGAAAGTGGAATTATTTTTGCAAGCTGCTGATGCTGATTTATAGGAAAAGTTGGATGATCTTTTGGAAGATCAAGCTACTGATTCAGGTTTAAAGACCGAGTGGAGACATGTCATTGATGTTGTGAATGCGCTTGTTAAGAAGCAGCGCAGGAGGGTACGATTGCATCGTAATACAGGATCTGCTTCTGAAAAATCCTTGGAGACCTCTACTTCTACCCTTGCTGCAAGTTCTATGCCTAAGCCTACTCCTCCTGTTGTAAATCCATCAGTTCCTGCTACTTCAGTGCCCTTATCAGTAGATGATGTTATTAAAGGCTTAGCAGATTTGACGATAGAGGCAGTCAAAGCTAAAGTTGGGAAGTTAAAAGAGCAACTTATATCAGTACCTGTTGTAGCACCTGCTCCAGTGACTGCTTTTCTAGTTGGCCAAAGAAAAAGGAGATGATGTATTTGGTGTGATAGTACAGAGCACCAACACTGTAGAGATTGTGATGCTTTTATGGAAGTGCGTAAGAAGAACGTAGTGTTTTGGGGACAAGATGGGAAGATATGGCTGACAGAGACTGGTGCTCCTCTTGACACGAACTTTGGTAAGGGAGGCATGAAGAAGCTCGTTGATGATATGGTTGCGCAATCAGCTTATGTGAGTGTTAGAGGAGATGCTTCAGCTTATGAAGTCGAGCTTGAGCAGAAATCAGACAGAGACTCAGCCTTATGGTCCTCTGCCTTGGAGATAGCGAGAAGAGGGAAAGTTCAGGCATCCACTATGACTTGTATGGGCTCCAGCATCCGAGGAGAAATGGGATGGGATTCTCCTGTTAACAGGTATTCTATTTTTGCTTATATGGCAAAAACATAGGGTTTAGATGCCATGGTTGAGGAAAAGAGAAGAAGAGATGAGGAGGGTCTCAGCACCTCCAAAAAGACTAGAGGGGGTGACTTTGTTTCACCACCTGTTACAGCTCCACCTATGACGAGTTCTCCAACTCAATCAGGTCCTAAACAACCTATAGCAGACAAACAAATGAAAGAAAAGAGACAACCAAGAAAGAAGCCAGGATTCAAGCTCTTGTCAGACCTTGATATGTAGACGGACATGAGTAAGATTTTTCATGAAAGACTTTTAAATAGTGAAGTCACTTTTACTGTTGGTAAAGCTCTTGGGATTGCTAGAAGAGAAATACAGGATCAGATGCAGGATCTTTTGCGGAGGAAACAACATGCAATGGAAGGACCTGCTTTACAGGGGTTATGGCATGGAGCTCTTGGGGAAGAGCATGATGATGCAGTGATGGTTGAGAATGCTTCTGTCAATCCGCAGTTGGAGAAAAGAGTTCAGCCTATGCAGTATGAGGATGATGATAATCCTGTCCTCATTCCTCGTAGCCATTTTTCACGCAGTCATTGGGCTAGAGCAACCACTGAGACGGTGGTAAGGATTGGAGAGAAACATATTCCTTTGGTCGCTTTAGTTGATCATGGTTCCGAGATTAATCTTATTGCTCGAGGTGTTTATGAGAGTGGCAAGTGGCCTATGGATGCAGAGCATGGCTGGCGCATGAGAGCAGCCAATAATACTTCTGGTGATATGTATGCTGCTTGTCCGAGCATCAGAATTTCTATTGGCTATGTTGAAGAGGATTATCATTGCTTTGTTCAGGATTCTTACTCTTATCCGATTATTCTTGGACAGCCTTTCATTACAGAAGCAAGAATGGAGACGAAAGTGATGGATGATGGCTGAGCCTATGCACGGATACGCAGTAAGGATGGAATGCGAGCTGTTCAGTTTATGACTGTTGGAGTAAATCATCCGAGAAACAGGGACTCCTTGCGTGAGGCACCACTACCTGCGAAGGAGTTGGATTTTCATTAGGTATTGCTGTCTTGCGAGATGCCAGTGGTACGGAGCGGAGAAAAGAGGAGATCTCGCCTCCTGGCAACCAGTCTTTCTTCACTTTTTTTTTTGGTTTTTCTTTAGATAGTTCAGTGAGTTATCAGAAAATTTCATATTTGTCTAGAGTTGCCAGGCAGTACATTGGTCGTAAGGAGAAAGAGTTGAAGACTGCAGGTATTTTGCAAGCAGAAGAGCATGTGGATGGGCTGTATGAAGGAATGTCTTATGCAAATACATTGTGTGAGATGGGAAATATGCTGAAAACTGATGTATGTAAAGGTTCAAGGATCATACCTGTGCAAACCTTGGATATGTACCAGGAAATTTCTGATTTTATGCTGAAAACAGAGTTAGAGGCTGAGAAAACTCAACAAACTGAATCTATGGCTGATCTTGATCAGCTTTCAGAGTTGCAGAGGGCTAAAACCTTTTAGCCAGCAGAGTTAAATGCTGGAAAAATTCAGCATATAGAGTATGAGGCTGCATCATGGCAGTCCACAGAGCAGAGGGCTGAAACCTTTCAGCCAACAGAGTTTAATGCTGAAAACTTTCAGCATACAGAGTTTCAGGCTGCACCCATGCAGTCCATAGAGCAAAGGGCTGAAATCTTTCAGCCCCAACAGAGTTGAGAGTTGCTGAAAATTTGCAAAAATTGCAGCAAAGAAGAGAGTGCCTGACTGATGCCAAGGTTGACACGAAGTATAAAACAGTTGATAAGAAGGTTAAGCCGGTTGTAGGGCCGCTTCCTCCTGATAGTGATGAGTAGATAGAAAAAGCTATGAAGCAGCCTATGTTGAGAGATCCTGCAAATATTGGCCATGAATTTACAGCTGAAACTCTTGCAGAATTGAAGATTGGAAATGATGATTTCTTGCTTCCAATGGAAAAATAATGTTTTAGAGAGATGCTTGGACGACATGGTAAGGCATTTGCTTTCTTTCCTCATGAAATTGGCTGTATTAGTCCCAAATTGGTTGCGCCTATGGTCATCTTCATTGTTCCTCATGTGCCATGGAATATACGTCCTATACCTGTGCCTAGAGCACACTTGCTAAAGCTAATAGAGTTGCTGAATGAGAAGATTAAGATGGGGATTTTGGAACCCTCTTTTGCGCCCTATTCTAAGAGGTGGTTTACTGTACCAAAGAAGAATGGAACCTTGAGATTTATTCAGGATATGCAGCCCGTGAATAAAGTGACAATCAGGAATGTGGGAACAGGTCCAGTTGTGGATGAGTTTGCCGAGGCTTTTGCAGGATGAGACATCTATTCCCTAGGTGACTTGTATTCTGGTTATGACCAGTTTCAGCTTGCCTTGGAAAGCAGGGATATTACCACTATGCGGACACCTATTGGTCTTGTGAGGATGTGTACCTTGCCTCAAGGTGCCACTAACTCAGTTGCTCATATGATGAATGCTATGCATAAAGTTCTGCGAGACTATATTCCGCAGTATACCATGCCTTTCTTAGATGATGTGCCTATTAAGGGTTGTGCAGAAGAAGAAAAGAATGAGAGTCTTGATTTGCGAGGATGTAGACAGTTTGTGGCTGAACACTTGGTTTCTTGTGAGCAAATATTGAAACGACTAGAGGAGGTGAATTTGACTCTTTCACGGCTGAAATTTGTCTTTGGTGTTAATGAAGTCATCATACTTGGGCATATGGTTGGTTATTATGGCAGGAAGCCTTCACCTGCAAAGGTGGATGCCATAAGCAAGATTGCAGAGTATTACTCGACTACTTCAGAGGTGCAGAGATTTGTGGGAGCTTGTGTATTTTACATGATTTGGATTTCTCATTTTGCTCACATAGCAGATGCTCTCTATCAGCTGCTTCGAAAGGGGCAAAAGTTTCATTGGGATGAGAAGCATTCGAAAGCCATGCGTAAACTCAAGGAGCTATTGCAGTCAGCTCCTACTCTTCGCAAGGCAGATTATCAGTGTGGACGGCCAATCATGTTGACAGTTGATACTAGCCCTATTGGCATAGGATGGGCAGTGGGACAGGATGATGCTGATGGAAACAGATATGCAATCCACTTTGGAGCGAAAGTTCTTAATGAGCAACAGAGAAGATATCCGCAGATTAAAAGAGAGTTATGGGGAGTAGTCACTGCACTGAAGTGTGATAAAGAGTATTTTATTGGTGCTTCAGTTGTTGTGGAAACAGATTGCTTGCCTTTGCTTGGCATGATTACTAGCTGTTCGACTCCAGATATAGCGATGCTTCGGTGGATTGCGTACATCAAATCATTGAGTCCAGAATTTCGACACATAGCAGGAAAAGATAATCCAGTTTGCTGACATGTTGTCTAGAGCGAGATATGAGGATGAGGAGTCATTGCTTGCAAAAGATGATGAGACAGAGTTTGCAGCTTCTGTCCTTGTTCATGATTGTCATGTATCTAACTGTTGAAGCCTTTATTGAAGAACTCTATGTTGGCGAGTGGCTGCAAATTGGTCAGTATCTGAGTTCATTGACTAAATCAGAAGAAAGGCTTATGGGTATTTCTTGAAAGATGGTTTTCTTTGGAAGCACCCAAAGAAGAGAGGTGGCCTACCCTTGAGAGTAGTTTGTGAGGCAGCGATGCAGATGCAGATTATGCGAGAGTTTCATGAGAGTTCTTGGGCTAGACATAGAGGTGTGTGGGTTACCTATGAGAAAATCAAAGAAAGATACTGGTGGAAAGGGATGTATAAGGATGTTTCCCACTTTGTGGAGACTTGTAGGGACTGTCAACTCTACTCTTTAGTGCGGCATCGTGATGAGTTGCATCTAACCTATCCGCTATGTATGCATTATAAATGGGTGGTTGACTTGGTTACTTTGCTAGTGGGACTTTGGCAGATGAGATATCTTGTATTGGCCAGGGAGGATCTTACAAACTATGTTGAAGGCAGATATTTGCGGACGAAGACCACTACTACAGTATGTAAATTCTTGTTGGAAGAAATATTTTGCAGGTATGGATGTATAAGCAAGATTACTGCTGATCGTGGAGAGCTAGATGGAGATGAAGCTAGAGAATTTTTCTCACAACTTGGGATTAAGTTGGCTCTTACTACTGCCTATAATCTAGAGGGGAATGGCAAGAGTGAAAGAGGGCATCCACCGATAGTTAAGGCATTGGCAAAATCTTGTAGAGGTCGGATTGGAGATTGGCCGAGTTTACTACCTTTTGCATTATGGGCAGACCGCTCTACACATAGCGTGACTACTGGATATATGCCTGCAGAGTTGATGTATGGGAAAAAACCTGTCATGCATACTGAAATTTGTGCTCTCACGTGGAGTGCTCTTCCTTGGCATGAGAATTTAGCAAGAAAGGAGCTTCTAGCTCTTCGGATTTGTCAACTAGAGAGAAAGGCAGAAGATGTGCAGCCTAGCAGTTGATCGTTTGAAGGTAGCTCGACTTAGAAACAAGGACAGGTTTGATTTAAGGCATCGCTTGTGGCCTAGAGCCATAAAAGAGGGAGATTGGGTTCTAGTCTACGACAGTAGCTTAGAGAATCAGCATAGCAGCATGAGAAAAATGGTTCAAAGATGGTTTGGACCGTATGAGGTGAAACAGGTTTTTGACAATGGTACCTATGAGTTGGCTGAATTGGATGGGACGGTATTGAGGGTGCCCATTGCTGGAAAACGAGTCAAGATTTTCAAGAGAAGAGAAAATGAAGAGTATGCACTTGAAGCATTGGCAGAACAAGAGCAATCAGAAGAAATTCTAGCAGAAGAAGCAGAGAATATGGATGAAGTAGCTGATGAAGAAACAGGTCTACCGGAAACTGATGATGAACTGGACCTGTTTGTGGACCTAGATGATCATGGATAGTTGGCTCATCCGGAGGATGCGCAAGTTTAGAGGGGGTGGATGTCGTGCTGCTGCGCATCCGACCCATAAACACCTCCATTTTTGTTGTGCATCTGTGTTATCTTTTCACGTGTGTTTCATTGTGTTTGATTGCTGCATTATCTTTCCGTCCTTTTCAGTACCCGCATCCAATGTACATACTCCACTTGTGTGTTTGTGTTTGTGTGTGTTTCTGTTTGTGTGCATGTTGTGTGTGTGTTAGAAAAATATGAAAAACTGATGCCAAAGAATATTATCAAGTTGTTAATTTCAATGATGAACTCCAAGAAAAGTGCAGGGTACCGTGGAATCAAAGGAATGAAGAAGATACATTGGCATTACATGTAATGGAGATTATGATGGAGAGGGGTCCTTGAAGAAAAGAGACCTACTTGAGGGTCAAAGACAATACAACTCTTTAGTTCACTCCATTGAGGAAAAGGTTACCAAGCAGCTGTTGATACATGTGAGAAGACTGACTTGACTAAGTCCATCAGACTATCTATATCTGATATGGGTCCTGAAAAGAAAAGTCTTGTATCACCCTTCAAAAGTAGCAGTTCTGAAGAGGGAGGTTCACTGCTCAATATGGGAACTAGTGTCCCTGGTGATTCCAGTAGTATCACAGATATAGATAGTCTTGTTGTTAATGACTCCACTGATGCTTTGATCGCCTTAAGGCCACAACAAGCCAACCGCAACCAACGGCACTCCACAAGACCGAGAAGTACCATGGCAGAAGCTACTTATTTGATCTAAACCATGCACCCCCAAACGAAGATGACATGAATGATGAGAATTACGTGGATCACCTCTTACTTTCGGAAACGTGAAAGCAATGCGGTTACAAAGATGGATGCAACTAAATTTGTTGGGCCTTTTTGACCTAGCCTATTCTTGTAAAAGAGGAGCTTTTCCTGGAGGGGAGCCCGGATCAGTCCCAGCCTCGCATGCTTGAAAAAAAAACTTGGACGCAGGGAGTTTCGGGGTAGCGCTTAGCTGCAATGGCTGCTGCTATGAAGGGCCCATTTTTATGACTTTTCCTACCAAGGCATTATCTCCTTTGATGCTTGAGGATTATCGCAAAGTAATGACGGAGAGAAGAGGCCAACAGGAGCAGTTCACTGTATCACTACAAGGATTTGGGGCATTTAGCAATGCCGATTAGCGACGATGGATAGTGGCATCGCTATTGGCGTCGCTATTGCGCCGCAAATAGCAACGCCAATAGCGATGGGCCACAGGGAAAAAACGCGGCTGAAACCCAAGCACGATTTTCATTTCTTTTGCTTCGAGTTTTGAGAGTGAGAGCGAGGGAGAGAGCGACCATCGTGAGAGAAGAAGAGGAAGAAGACTTGCCGCCGCCGCCGCCGCCGCTGCCGCCGCCACCACCGTTGTTCGCGAAGGAGAGGAGGAGCCTTCATCGCAAAGAGAAGCCGCCCCACGCTCGCCATATCTCATTGGTGAGTCTCCCTCTCTCTTTCTTTTGCTTGTTCAAGGTTTAAATCACTCTCTTTTGCTTGTTTAGGAGAGGAAATGAAAGAGAAAGAGAGGGAGAGGGAGAGAGAGGGAGAGAAAGAGAAAGAGAGGGAGAGGGAGAGGGAGAGGGAGAGGGAGAGGGAGAGAAAGAGAGGGAGAGTGCATTCTCTCTCTCCCTCTCCCTTTTGCTTGTTTAATGTTTAAATCACTTTTTTTTTTGCTTGTTTAGGAGAGGAAATGAGAGAGTAAGAGAGAGGGAGAGGGAGAGGGAGAGGAAATGAGAGAGGGAGAGAAAGAGAAAGAGAGGGAGAGGGAGGGAGAGTGCATTCTCTCTCTCCCTCTCCCTTTTGCTTGTTTAATGTTTAAATCACTTTCTTTTTTGCTTGTTTAGGAGAGGAAATGAGAGAGAAAGAGAGGGAGAGGGAGAGGGAGGGGAAGGAAATGAGAGAGGGAGAGAAAGAAAAAGAGAGGGAGAGTGCATTGTCTCTCTCCCTCTCCCTTTTGTTTGTTTAATGTTTAAATCACTTTATTTTTTGCTTGTTTAGGAAATGAGAGAGAAAGAGAGATAGAGAGGGAGAGAAAGAGAAAGAGAGGGAGAGGAAGAGGGAGGGGAAGGAAATGAGAGAGGGAGAGAAAGAGAAAGAGAGGGAGAGTGCATTCTCTCTCTCCCTCTCCCTTTTGCTTGTTTAATGTTTAAATCACTTTCTTTTTTGCTTGTTTAGGAAAGAAAATGAGAGAGTAAGAGAGAAAGAGAGGGAGAGGGAGAGGGAGAGGGAGAGGGAGAGAAAGAGAAAGAGAGGAAGAGGGAGAGGGAGGGGGAGGAAATGAGAGAGGGAGAGAAAGAGAAAGAGAGGGAGAAGGAGGGAGAGTGCATTCTCTCTCTCCCTCTCCCTTTTGCTTGTTTAATGTTTAAATCACTTTATTTTTTGCTTGTTTAGGAGAGGAAATGAGAGAGAAAGAGAGGGAGAGGGAGGGGAAGGAAATGAGAGAGGTATAGAAAGAGAAAGAGAGGGAGAGTGCATTGTCTCTCTCCCTCTCCCTTTTGCTTGGAGGATGTTTAAATCACTTTATTTTTTGCTTGTTTAGGAAATGAGAGAGAAAGAGAGATAGAGAGGGAGAGGGAGAAAAAGATAAAGAGAGGGAGAGGGAGAGGGAGGGGAAGGAAATGAGAGAGGGAGAGAAAGAGAACGAGAGGGAGAGGGAGAGGGTGAGAGAGAGAGAGTGCATTCTCTCTTTCACGACGGGTTTGGTTGTTTGTTGTTTGAATCACTTTCTTTTTTGCTTGTTTAGGAGAGGAAATGAGAGAGAAAGAGAGAAAGAGAGGGAGAGGGAGAGAGAGGGAGAGAAAGAGAGGGAGAGGGAGGGGAAGGAAATTTAAGATAATAGACTTATCGATAATGGTATGCAATGTGCTTTGCCATGGGCCACGTACATTGGTGACTCTTTAAGATGGCTTAAAAATGGTCAATTCCTTCATAATATCCAAGTAGGGGATCTAATTGTGATATGCATAATTCATTGTTTTTGTATTAACTTTATAGGCATAACAAATTAGAAATCATGCCAACTAGTCAACGGAAGGACTAAAAGAAAATGATACCCTAGCTAATGGTCATTACGGTACTTCATCAAAATGAACCCAAAAGTATTGTTATAGAATAAGAAACCCTTAAATTGAGTATAGGATATTTTCTCTCAGGTCTTATGATTATGAGTAGAATTGATTGAAATAAATTTTATTACTATAGTTATTAAATTTCATAGATGGCGCGCATTAATTTTAATGCGCGATCCTAGGACAAAAAAACAACATTTCTAAGATGCTTTTTATTGAGACTGATTTATTATTAGACTAAGAGATCCTCAATGATGCTCAAAATGGATTACTTATACTCAAAGCCGAGATATAACAAATAATTATCTACCGGGACAAACAAATCCTTGAGCATGATACAAGGCCGAGATATAACATCGGAAAATCTCTCAACTACTATATACAATGCAAGATTTATGGTCAACTTGCAACTTGACGTACATCTCCATAAAGCTATCCATTTAAGCCTCATTTGCTGTAATGTAGATAAGATGGAAAACGAAGAAGGTCTTATTGTTCAAGACCGCGAGACATATCTTAATCAACGTGTCCCATGTCCTTGCTCTCAATGCAAGTTGGCAATTAGACGAAAACACCGATTGTCTATAGAACACGTACGACGATTTGGCGAGTTTCAATCTGAGATCATTGATTAGGCGATTGCGGATTTTCAACAAACGGTAATTTGAAGTTAATATTAATCATGCATTGTACTCTCAAGCTAATTGAAAACCATACACAATAAGATTGGGTCTTGTTGGCAAATTTTCTATCCAGGGGGGTGATGTCTCGACCCAAGGGGGAGTGCACCCTTTGCGGCCAATTAGAAGAGTTCGTGGACGTGCGATGGATGGATTGTAGGAGCCAATCGACCACTCGCAAGGCCCATCTATATCGTCAATGCTAGAGGAGACAGACAACCTTCCTGACCTACCTACAATCTTGGAGCCTGAGATGGAGGCAATGATCGATGCATTGATTCCCATGGATGTTGAGACATCTGACCTGCTTAGAGAGGAAGCATCCATACCATTATATGATGGGTGCCGAGTATCTCGGTTGAAGACATTGCTTGCACTCTTAAGTGTGCAAGCAAAATACGGTTGGAGCGATACGAGTGTGACTGAGTTATTCATGTACCTTGCACATAGGCTTCATTGATTTTTTTTAAAACAGTATTATTACAAACATTTGTGTTTTTTCAAGGTGCTTTATGATTTTTTTCAAGTTATTGAAATATCATATATTACCACCTGCAAATACCATGCCTGAGTCTCGTGATGATGCACGACATGTTTTACGGAAGCTGGGCATGGACTACAATAACATCCATGCATATATCAACGACTGCATATTGTTTCGAGATGAATACGAGACTATGGAGACATGTCCAAAGTGTGGTGCTCACAGGTATCGACAGGACTTGCAAGGGCAAACCATCCCTCAAAAAGTTCTCAGACACTTTCCGCTCATTCCCCGCATAAACCACATGTTTCACACGTCTGCCATGGCAAGCTTGACAACGTGGCATGTGCAGAATAGGTCCACGGATGGAGTTCAACGAATATCAGCGGATTCGCGCGTATGGAGCCACATTGACTCTACCTTCCCAGGCTTTGCGCGAGAGCCAAGGAATCTTCGGCTCGGTCTCGCCATGGATGGTGTGAACCCATTCGGTCTGTGCTCGACTTCTTACAGTGTGTGGCCTATAGTGCTTGTCAACTACAATATCCCTCCATGACTTTCTACGAAGAAAGGACATCTCATCCTTAGCTTGCTCGTCCCAGGCCGCTACAAAGTAAAAAATATGGACGTGTATCTTCGTCCATTAGTCGATGAGCTTAAGATTTTGTGGGAGGAGGGGGTCACTGTGCAAGATATGAGTAGGCGCGATGGTCGACGGTCAGTCAATATTCGAGCCATTCTCATGTGGACGATGCATGACTTTCCGGGATTGGGAGAGTGCTCAGGTGAGCAGACCTTTGTTCTCGCTGGTAATATCTATATTTTATTTCATTCAATCAAGTATTCACTGGGTCGTGGCTCGCCTTACAAGTCTGGTTACCTCAGGTTATCATGCATGTCCATTGTGTGGGCCACAGTTAGACTCCCGAAGGTCATGAACCATGAAGAAGATGGTATATCAAGGACACGCCGCTTTCTTGCCGGAGGATCATGAACTCAGGGAAGGTTTTCTTGGATGACTCCAGCACGTATGAACGCTACAAGTTGGTATGAGCTGAAAATGGTAAACCCGGAATCACATCCAAATGGAATGCGATGGTTCTCAGTTTTCTACGAGTTGCCA
The DNA here is from genome assembly GCF_053477565.2 of Lygodium microphyllum. NCBI lineage: Eukaryota > Viridiplantae > Streptophyta > Polypodiopsida > Schizaeales > Lygodiaceae > Lygodium > Lygodium microphyllum. Next base: position 97,872,074 of record NC_141161.1, read on the forward strand.
TATTGGACCCACTTACAGGTCAACCACTTGTTGGATCCCATGCATATTTTCAAGAATGTGGGCAGCTTGCTATGGGACCACATCATAGGAAAGAGAGACACTATAGGGTCACGAATGGATTTAAAGGAGGTAGGTAAGATGGAGGCGCTTTGGCCGCAGTCGAGTGCTGAAGGGGGAGTGCAGCTTCCTCGCGCTCCCTGGGTTTTGTCTACTAAAGAAGAGCGCATTGTGAAGCAAGTAATCAAGTCTATCCGCACTCCGACGGGTATGATGCATTCTCTCAGGTCCGCATTTTCTAAAGATGACCAAATGTCTAGGCTAAAATCCCATGATTGGCATAACATATGTCAGGTTTGTGAACAGAATGGATTTTAATTAGCATGGACATTTCAAGCAATTTGAAAAGTGGCCATTATTCATAATGCTTTCTCATTTGTGGCAGTTTGTCCTACTGATCGCGATCGCAGGATGCCTTACTCTAGAAATTCGCAGGGCCATTTACAAGTTGTCGACTTTGGTGCAATGGATCTCACAGAAAGAGATTAAGATGTCCTCTATTGAATCTGCAAGGTGGGGAGCAGTTGAGACGGTCTGTCTCTTTGAGAAATACCTGCCCACTAGCATGCTCACGATACAAGTTCACCTTCTTGTGCATCTTGTGGACGAAGTGGAGATTGCTGGACCTGTCCATAGGCGATGGATGTTCTTCCTGGAGCGCTTCATGAAAACCCTGAAAGGCTTTGTGCGACAACGAGCTCGTCCAAAAGGTAGCATGGCGGAAGGTTGGTTGGTGTCAGAGGCATTAGTGCATATCTCACAATGGCTATCAACGGTGGAACCAGACAATGAAATGCTATGGACGCTGAAGGACGATAATAGGCTGACTGGAGATGTGGTGGTTGGAAATGGGGTAGAAAAAAGAATGGATGCCTCAATGGAAGAGAAGGTGAATCGCTTTTGTATGTTGCACCATGCCTCCATGGAGACGTGGCTCGCCAAGTACCAGATTGCAAGGCAAGATCGTGAGGAAGCGCGAGCTGAATTCCGACGCAGTACGCGTCACCAACCAATTCGATATCCCGAAGGCATGGAGGAGATGCCGCGGTTTATGTCAACACGATGGTTGCATGGAGCCTTGACCGCAGCATCCAGCGCAGGGATAGAGGTCTCAATGGAGGAGTGGGAGTTCTCGAGGGGATGTAGTCCAAAGGTAATGAGGGGTTTAGAATGTGTTGTATCTAAATTTTCTTGCTACATCTAATTTGAGTGTTTCAATGTACAGTACAAAATATATAATGCAGGGTGGTCGCGCGGACGGCATTTTCGGGTGGAGCGTATTGACAAAATGCACTCCACAATGGACTGTGGTATCATGGCAAGGTTTGAGCAAGAGAGCCGGTGACGAGCAACGGATCCGAACACGGTTGTGGATGAGATGGAGTATTTTGGAAACTTGCAGAGTATTATTATGGTGGATTACCGTAGCTTCTCCATGATACTATTCGATGTGTAGTGGTTCAAAGTGGTACTTGGAAGAGCTGGAGCAATAGTTCGACGAGGTCCATCTGGATTTCTCGAAATAGATTTCGAAAAAAAATGGACGGATTTTCGCGACACCTTTGTGTTGCCGGCCCATTGTGAACAGGTGCAAATAGTCATTTGCTTGCTAATTATAATACGACATGGTTTATGTCACAATGGTTTGAACTCGCTTTGTAAGTGTTTGTGAACAGGTAATCTTCTATCCAAACCCCCGACAACCTCGATGGTGGTATGTTATACCTTCAACTCCTCGAGGTGCAAGAGTACATGATCAAAGCAATGTTCGAGGCATAGATGAAGAAAATATGCAAATAGAGGGGTCCATATTACAAGAGGTGGAGGCTACCGCAAGCTTGGAGCCCGCATCGGCTAACAATGATGGAAATACAGAAGTTGTAGAATTTTTTGAGAACGAGGCAGACTCGTTCTTTTGTGGTGACATGTCTATCGACCTTCCAGTGTATGTAGAGTTGTGTCAGGAGATTAACATGGGACCATAGAATACTTCATTCTTGGAGAATTGTATTACTCAATTCGTTGTTTAGATCTTCCATAAAGGTAGATAAGATATGCATTTTAAGAGGGATTTTTCAAAAATGATTTATATTACTGTGCTTTGTATAGTTTAAATTGATTATTCTAACATCATTTTTAATCTGTGTAGGTGATATTTTTAGGATGAGTCGAGGGATGAGCAATGAGGAGTTTCAGGACATGATGGCACGCATGTCTCCAGATCAGCTCGCGAGATTCAGAGAGATGGCAGACCAGGGGCTGTCTCGTTCTTCGTCAGGGTGCTCTACTAGATCTGCTTCAGCACGATCAGATGCTTCAGCTTCGAGCAGATGGTTTCGACGCTCACGACTTGGGCCAGAGGGAGGGACTACAGGAGGATTAGGGGGGTGCTGCTGTGGAGACACGGACGTGGTGTCTCCGTCTCGTCGTTCAGCTGGAGCTGCGTCACCTCCAGGATTTATCACACCTGTGGGGACGTCTGCTCCAGTTACTTCGGCTTTTGCACAGCCGTCGGGGTAGGTGGCACGCTTTTTGGTGGCACTCCTTTTGGTAGCACCCCCTTTGGTGGCACCCCTTTGAGTGGCACTCTGGGAGAGGGTACCCCTATCGGTACACCGGATGTACAAGGGTCTCCTGGATATGCCGAGGAGCGTGGACAGAGATGGGAGAGGGCCCATCTTAGGCAGGCTCCTAGGAGTTATGGATACCTAGTGGATAGTAGGTCAGGAGCCATCATCATGAATGATGAGGGGAGGAGGGTGATGGCTCGCATGAGGGAGTTGTGCCAACAAGTTTTTTGGCACAACGTCCTGGATCATTGGAGGAACATACCGGAGGGGAGCAAGGACTACATAGTAGCATCCTTGCACGAGGAGTTTCCGGTGCCAGCCGTAGTAGATAGATTCTCTATGGGCTGGATGATGGATTGCATGCGTGCATACATGTCACATAGACGATCCGACGCACGCAAGGCAATCAAGAGTGGGGCTCCAAAGCCCGAGTGGTTAGATGCAGACGACTGGCACCGACTGAGGGAGGAGGCTACAGATTCACCAGTACGTTGGAGTCAGCAGCGGGAGGCGGCGAGGGCACGAATCGAGGCCCGAGCAGTGCATCATCTTGGAAGTGGCGGCCACAGGACATATTTGGAGGACTTTGTAAGTTTCTCTTTTGTTTTGCTTATTTGTTTTTTTGAAATATTCTTTGTACTGACAATCATGTTTCTAACAGTTAGCATTTTGTTTTCTTTGCAGTACTCCATTACAAATCGCGATCCGCAAGGCCTTGAGACTTGATATGTAGAGAGGCATGGTCTCAGGGCATTGATCGACCGATTGTATAGACGCGGCGGCCTTGTAAGTCACTCATCTTTCTTGTCCGTAGTTACCATGAGATATTTGAATGCATTATTGTATGGTGGATTGATATGTTGTTTCTTTTTCTGCAGAATCCATTTGATGCTCCTTTGTGGCGGGACGAGCTTTCGGGGGACGAGGATTTGTAGCTCGCCCTTGGATCCTTAGAGCTCACACACCTTTAGTTTTTAGTCGCCTGATCTATGTAGACATTTTCTATGTATTAGTGATATTGTTTCATGATTGTACCAATCGCATTTTATGCGATCATGTATTTATTTCATGTATCAGTTTTATGATTTCAGTATACATTCTTTTTTTTCTCTGTTACTGTCGCTATTTGCGTCGCAAATTTACTGCTCGCGTCGCTATTGGTGTCGCTATGAGCGTCGCAAGTTCTCTGGTTGCGTCGCTATATGCGTCGCAAATGCGACGCAGATAGCGACGCAAATAGCGACGATTCTATGGCATCGTCAATAACGACGCTTTTTGCGACGACGGGGGCAAATTTTGTTGTTTGTATTTTCGTCACTTTAAACATCGGTATAATTGTCTATATCTTGTAGTGTATTGCAGATTCATGAGTGTATGAAAAAAGAGATTGCTGTTGATTTGCGGCAAACTGTGTCTATGGGTACAGATATCCAACTTCGTGCTTATTATGCTGGCCATATTCTTGGTGCGGCGATGTTCTATGTCAAAGTGGGTGACAGCAGTGTGGTATACACTGGGGATTACAATATGACTCCACACCGACATTTGGGAGCAGCATAGATTGATCGCTTGGAGCCTGATTTGATTATTACAGAGTCAACTTATGTGACGACGATACGAGAATCCAAGAATACTCACAAGCGGGAGTTCTTGCAAGCTTCATCTTGATTATGTAGGAGCACTTCCTTACTTCACAGAAGTATGTGGTTAGGAAGGAGCCACAGATCCTACGTTCCTTTACTTTACAGATGCTTTGAGGGAAGTTAAATGCTGAGGATGCTCGACTGCAATTTTGAAGATGCTGTTCGTGATCTTGTACTGTTTGCTGTAAAACTGAGTGAGACTACTAGTCAACTGTTGTTTTTTTTACACAGGCTGCAGTTGATGATGAAGATGTACCAGAGCTTGTAAAAGGAGAGACATTCTGCCCAGCTTGCTTACAGACGAGATTAGCCATCACCCTAATCTCTATTAACACCTAAAGAAGAGTGGAGACATGGATGCATAAATAAAGAAGAAGGGCAAAGCCTTCATACTGAGATTGTTCAGAAAGGTTTTGACAAGGTTCTTCCAATTGGCAATTCTTTGGTTATCTAGGTGTGGCTCACTTGTTGAGATACCAGCAGAATGTTGTACCATGAATAGTTTTGTTGACAGCTTATAATGAACATGGGCTTGCTCAGGATACTTTGACACTTTATGAACTGATGAAGCTACAAAATCTTTATCCAAAAAGCTATATGCTGAGATAAAAAGGACTTGAAAAAAATTTGTTTGTTGACAGTTTCTTTGTTGTAATTCACTTGACAAGCAATATAGTGAACTTTGGCATAAAAATTTGAGATCTTCTTGTTAGCCTCTTTCCTTGCTGCATTTTGAACCCCGTGTTCAGCAGCTCTTGCACGAACTCCACGAGAGCGTCTCAGTTGAAAATCTATGTCCAATATCTATAAGATCTCGTAAAGGAGGCTACATATCTACTCTCTTAATCATCTCATCACTGTCCAAACATAGCGTGCTGCAACTAGTTTGACCTTCTTGTCAACTATCTTATATTTATTCTGTACTCTGGCTTCTTTGCTACAACCTATAAATTTCAGCCTTTGTTGTAAATACCCTGGTAAACACAATTTTTTCTATGTATAAACAATATCCTACAAATCCTTTTTTTGAAATATTTCAGCAAAGAATACTTTTTGTTGAGAATTCTGAGCACCCAAATATTCTTGTAGTATGAAATCAACAATTTCGCAATACATCACTAGAGAATGGACTTGTAAGACATATGACAACTCTTGATTTTCAATTTTCAGCAATGCTGAAAGATCCTCCATACTATCTGAGCATGACATCCCATCATAGAGACCATCTACCCTGTCTTCATCCTATAAAACACTTGAATGCTTCAATTATTTTTGTTTTCTCTTCAAGTACTGCATGGCAGCTCTAGGCATGTTCGTAATATGCTGAAAACACAAAGTACTTTCAGTAGTCACACCATAAACACTTGAGAAAAAGTTGTTTTGTTTCCAGGAGGGGAGAGCCTTCCCTGTCTCATACCATGGTCGTCTCACAATACAGTGGTACCTAGCAAAAATTTGACTCTTCTATTGGAAGAGGAGAATCCCTCAAAGAATCGTTATTCCACTGATGGTTGACACTAACTCTTGTCTCGTACCATCGTCATCTCTCAAGACACTGGTACCTAACAAAAATCTGACTCTCTTGCTAGAAGAGAGAAATCCCTCAAAGAATCCTTATTCCACTGATGGTTGACACAAACTATTATGAACTGAATAGCCCTCTTTCCATCCTTGCTTCAGATCTGTGCATAGGCACACCCATCCTCTAAAATCTTAGTCTCCATTCGAGAATCAGCAATGAATGGCTATCCCAAAATAATAGGATAGGAACAAGAGTTTTGAACAAATAAATGATAAGTCTCATCCACATCTCCAATAGAAATCTTCAAGTTCAGACAAGCAGTATACAAATCTCCTGTAGTGTTGTTGGTTGCACGCATGCACCAACCATGATCCACATCAACTAGCCATCTACCAATATCATACAATCTATGCACTATGACATTAATCTCAGAACCATGTTCCAAAAGAGCAACATAAGGGGTCTCTGTCTCACCAAGCTTGACTACCATCTCTGTAGTTATACATGCCTAGTGACTGCGAGAAAAATGGCTACAAGGCACCAATCAAGGTGTGTCATCACTCTCCACATACTGTATGGGCTGAAGTAAAGGTTGAAGAGTTTTCTTAGACTGCATACATAAAGCTCCATTTGTAGACTTCTCAGTACTCTCCTCATTTGAGTCAATCTCCTTAGTATGCAAACCATAAATAATAGCCTCTAAAGCCTCTCGATGGATCATGTCCCATGTTAGCTCTTCAATAACCTATCATTTTCTTTTAATGATGTTGATAATAACATCATGAAATTCTTTTTTGGTGATCTCCAAGACTTCTCCAAGAGTGAATTCAAATTTGTAGTTAAGAATCCGATCCTCAAGCATCTTCCTCAAGTCCATAGTTGTCTCAATGTCGGAAAGTAGCTTGAATCTAGGTTACTTTTTCAGCTTCAAATCCTTTGTCTTCATGGCTTTCTGATCTTCTTGTACTTTCGGCTCTTGAACATCAGCAATACTCTGCTCTCGTCCTGAAGAAGAAGGCTGAGAAACTCGATCACTCCTCCTAGTCATCCTCTTAGAACCTTCAGGCTGATCATGATCTCTTTTCCACTTATTCTCAACAAGCACTTCAAATCCTTGAGATTTTGCCATATAAGCATAGATAGAAAAGAGATCAACTCGATCATCCCATCCAGTCCCTTTCTTGATATTATCACCTATGGCGGAAAGTTCGGATGTTGAAGCTTTCCCCTTTTTCTCTGTGTGCAATTTATAGGACCATAAAGGAGATTTTTCCTTCAGCAACAACTGCTCTATAATTGAAGGTCATAGGCAACAACTTCTCTTGCCACCTCTTGCATCACATAAGAAGAGCACAAAAGAGAGTACTGCTCCAATAATTTCTTCATACCACTCTTACCAAAATTTGGTTTGATCGGCTCCTCTATATCTCCAAAACATATCATCTTATCTTTCCAGACTACCAATTTCAGCGTTCTCGCCTCTTCAAAATCTTGATAGTCCTTTCGCTCATGATCTAAACTATCACACCATATGCAATGACGGACACAATCATTCTTGAAAGAATTTGCAAGAGTAGAAGAAGTTGGGCCTGAAACTGGAGCTGGACTAGGTGGTTGTTACTTCATTCTAGTCATCTTGATTTGTAGGTCTTTTAAGTTCTTTGATATCTTCTCCACCATATCTTTGATAGTCAGTTTCACAGATGGTCTAACAACTACAGCAAGAATATCCATAGGCATAGACACAGGATGAGAAATAGGAGAAGTAGTGGATGGTGCAATAGGAGAAGTTGTGCTAAGAGAAGACATCAACGCTGGTGATTGCATCCCGTTCTATAAGAGAACCTTACATCTCCACCGCTTTGTCAGTATAGAAATTGCATCGACAACGTCTTGCCAATCGGTCTTCGATCCCATAGGCTGCGTACACTATTGTGACGTCGCCTATCTATTAGTGCGAACCTAAGGGCAAAGTTTTTTGCAAGGTTTTTGATCTCATTAGTCAACATCATTAGGAATTCTCTTTCCATTGTGTGTGTCTCTTTGTTTGCATTTTGCGTGACGCACGAGCACATGTAGTTAGGCCAGGCACATTTTCTTCAGTGCATTCATAATTTTTGTGTGGATCATTATTTGATTGGTTGCAAAGCATGGATTTGATTTTGCATGTCCTCTTCAAAATTTCATGAATGATTGAGCACGAAGTTCTATTTCAAAGCATATTTTCTTGCTAGGATACATTGTATAACATTAAAGCATGTATGTTAAAAGGAAACAAAATGTTTTTTGAAGGTACAAAAACAATGTAATGTTCTAGCACTGGTGGAACCTCGTGTTCAAGTTAAGGGAAAAATCCTATATCAACAATTTCAGATAGTAGGGATACATATTGTTTTGGGGTCACTGAGAAGATATCTTCAGTGAACTTGGATGTTGAAATTTATTTGGCAAATTGTAACTGCAACATATTTTGGGAGGGAGGTCCTCTTGTTAGGAAAACATGTTACACTACAACAAAAAGGCTCCATAGACGCGCTTGTAGATGCAATATTTGAATTGTGTTTAAAAATATCAAGCACATTTATTATTGCATCTACTAGCGCGTCTAAAATTTCGTGTCTACAAGCCCGCTTATAGTGAAAACTACACGCACATATAGATGCGCGTATTGACACACTCTCTAAATATATAATCATATTTATAAAAAAGTAGATATATTCATATTCTATGTCTATAGACGCGTGTAATTGAGCATCTAAAAAGGCGTGTACTTTGCAATTTTTTGACGATTATAGACATGCATTTTTCTTGCAAATTAGACATGCGGATAGACGCGTAAAACAAAGGTATAAAAAAAAAACCAGAGAACATGCTCTCTGGTTTTTTTTCCCCCGATCAAATTGTATGCTTAGGGAAAACAGAGAAAGATTATTATACTGAAAGCAAAAGAATGTGGAGAGCCAAAGTCCATATATTGATAATAACACATGATGAGTGTACTGTGCTGAAACATTTGTACATATTTCGAAGATTTTTGTATGGAAAACAAAACAATGTAAAACACGAAATTTCATATATAAAGATGAAACATTTTTACATAACGAGTTCTAGTGCTTGTGACCTCAAGCATGGTCATGGTCGCAAGCACTAGAGTAATACATATCAAAAATGAAAACTACAAGGCCAAGGGGAGGCATGCATACATGGGGCTCCTCTACATCTCCTCAGAAGAGACATCATCGTCGCTACCACCACCGGTGCCGGTGCCGGTGCCGGTGCTGGTGCCGGTGCCGGTGCCGGTGCCGGTGCCGGTGCCACCACCGCTACTACTAGTCCCCCCTTCGCTATCTTCGACTACATCAGGGTTCGCCTACACAAACGATTAAGGTATATAAATACCATTACAAACAATAAATTAGAGTTACCTAGACTTTTCCTGTAAAAAATAAAACATACCTCTTCTGGCTATGGAATCCTCATGGCACGATTATATTGCTCCTTCGTGATTAGTCCCTCCTCGTAGAAATGCTGCCAAGTGGACGCCCGGTTATGACCTCGATGGTAGCCTACCTCTCTAGGAGTAGGCATCCTACCAATGATATGATACTACAAATTTTTTTTAACATACAACATATTAGAACACACTACATAATGAATTAAAACAAATTACAAAATTTAATTAAAAAAGAAATCAAATAATACTTACAAACTCAGTCTCCCATGACTCCCTGCCACCCGATCCATAACGCGATGATCCCATGGTTGCCATCTGGATACATGGCGCCTCTGCATACTGGCGAGTTGTCCTTCTCTCTACTGCTCTCTTCTTGGTCTCTTTCCACTCCCTGCGGTGGCAATTGGGTGGTTGGCCATATCCAAGGCGCCCCTGCTCTTGTCTCCACAGTGACTCTTTGGCGTGCGTTATAAGGTGAGACCTCTTTTTATGAAGCGCGTCTCTCACGTTTGACCGTCCCCAATCATCTGAGAATCGTGAATTCTTGGGATTAGGGTACCTTCTATGTATTGTCCGCAGCACCTCTTGCCGCAAACCATTTTTTTGGTGCTTGAAGGGAATCACACAATCCTTGTATGTGGCATGCACAACACTCTTCAAGTAGGCTATCACTTCCCTCCCCTGAGGGTTATGCAAGATACCACCAACATATGTGATGACAGAGTAGTACAATTGTGGAGGCTCACCTCTCTCATTTCCTGGTGAGGGTGATCGAGAGCCATCTCCTAGGCAACCCCCACAAAGCCCTCAACCTCCTCATCCTCTGGTATGACTCTTCCTCCTCCCTCGATGGGCACTACCCTCTACCTCACTCGACGCACGTGCTTTGGCGGATCCATATACTTCAGCTGATCCCTATGCATCAGCTGATCTATGTGTATGCATAGTGCGTGGAGTACTTGTTAGTAGAGGTGTACCAAGGTATGGTGTGCCAAGGTTTGGTGTTTGTGTGGCAGTGCTAGGAAAATATGTGATAGGTGTCCCAGACATGACACTAAAAACCTCCTCTGCAGTGGGAGGGCAACCAAGATAACTGGTCATCTCCCCCATGAATTGCTCCTTCTTTGAAAAACCTCCAAAAAAACTACTAACACCTCTAGAAAACTCCGCTAATGTGTTGTTCATGCGTTCCAACTCAGGATCAGTGCTGGAAGATCTAGGATTCCACATCTATACAAGCAAAAATCCATTACTACCCTGTGCAGATAAAACATATTACATGCTATGTCTATACCCACGTCTGTTAGCGCGTCTATAAACGCGTCTAGACTGTCATCTAGACGCGCCTACAGATGCGCAAAGTCGGACCATATTTTTCAAATTGTTATAAAAAACACGCAAAAAACCTCCACAGATTGTCTGAAGCATGTAAAGAGAGAGAGAGAGAGAGACAAACAGACAAAGAGAAAGCAAAGAATATTGAGAGAGAGAAGAAGAACTCGCCTTCTTTGCTTGTTCTAACAGGTGGCTAGGTTGCAAGCTCCTTGTCCTCCTTCTCCCTTCCCTTGGTAGGTTGCTTGATTCTTCTTCTCTTCCTTGATTTTTGGCTCTTGTTCTTTACTTTGTGGCTCTTCCTTCCTCCTGTCCTCTTTTTACTCTTATTTCCTTCCCTCATTGTCTTCATGAAGTGATAGATAGACATGATTAGTGATGTCGAGCTCGAACTACAAAAAACATGCAAAAACGCAAAAAAGCACTGGTTTGAAAAGAAAGCCACAACTTTTTTAATTTTTTTTAAATATTCACGTGGCGCGTCTATAAGAACATGTAATTGCGCGTCTATATACACAGATAAAACATATTACACACGTTGATAGACGCGCAATTACAATTAAACTTATTAAAATGCTAGCTTATGGTTGTTTTTGGATCAACATAACTTTCTTAGTCTTTCAATATCAAAATGTTTGTCTCCATGTTGTAAGTATCAAAATATTTAGGGCATATGACATATATACTAAATGAAATCATATATGACCTTATGATTCAGGTGTAATTATGCCATCATATTCTACTAGTATGGGACATGTTGAGTCAACAAACAATACATCCTCCAGTGAGCACGAGACATTGCATCTTCACAATCGAGACGCTTGGCTATGATGAAAAATCAAATGTATGTGTGATCGTTGTCGAGGATGTTTTTTTTTAGCACGTCGAATCACAATGTCACACCTTAGTATGTATAGAGAGTGGGATCAAGAAAAAGACCCAATAATTTTTATTGCTTTATTTGTATAAATATTATTGATCTATGTTGCGTCTTAACCATTAAACAAAACCTCATTTTTTTAATTGAGCAGGATGTGGTACCACATCCTCAAATGGTCCCTCCAGGGTGTCGAGAGGCTGCGAAGCGTCGACGCGAGGAGGCAGAGTCCTCAAGAAGAGTAGAGAATGATGATGACGATAGTAGCCCTCTTCAAATGCCCCATCAAGTTTTGGTGGAACAGATTTTGGACAACATGGTGCACGATTTATTTTCTCATGAGGTTCGGAGGGAGGGCACCACTAGAGAGATAGATGACCCGCTACACATAGCGTCGAAAACTCAATTGTATGAAGGTTGCACACACTCCATTCTACGTGCATCTCTCGAGATACTCAACTTACAAACCATTTATGGATGGAGTAATGCTAGCTTGAATGCATTATTGAAGTATGTATCATTTGATATTAATTCATAAATGCTTCTAGACAATATTCGCGGTTTGTTAACTTTGTTTGCACAATATATGCAGGTTATTGTCCCAAATGCTTCCAAATGGAAATAAATTACCAACTAGAAGGGAGCAAGCAAGGCATTTCTTGACATATCTTGGAGGTCTCGATTACGTTAAAATCCATGCATGTGTCAATGATTGCATCTTGTTTCATGGGAATCATGCATCTGTATGACAATGTCCTATTTGTGGTGAACCAAGATACAACCAAGAGATAAAATCAATGGATGTGCCTCGTAAGGTTTTGTGATATTTTCCTATTATTCCATGTATTTAACTTATGTTTAAGTGTGAATCTATTGCGAGACTCATATTATGGCATGCTAGTCACCATTCAAGTGATGGAAGGTGGAAAATTCCTTCAGACACACTAGCTTGGCAACATGTAGACAATTTGTGGTCTACTTTCAGAGAAGAGCCCACAAATTTGAGATTTGGTCTAGGATTAGATGGAATAAATCCATTTGGCATCAAAAGCACCTCATATAGTGTATGGCCAGCGGTATTGGTGAATTATAATATCCCTCCGTCCATGGCAATAAAAAAAGGACATGTAATGTTGTCCCTTTTGATTCCTGAAAAACACAAAGTAAAAAACATGGACGTTTACTTAGAGCCTTCCTCGAGGAGCTAGAAATGCTATGGAGAGGTATTGAGGTGCAAGATGTGAGTGCATCATTGTCCTTTAGAGATTTCACTTTAAAGGGCATGTTGTTGTGGACCATGCATGACTTTTCAGGCTATGGAGAGTGTTCAAGTAGTTGCGTACTCTATTTTATTCATTCTTACCCTTAATCAAATATATGTCATTATTAACCCACTTATTTCTACATGTTTAACTACATCAGGATATCATGCATGTCCAATTTGCGGTCCCTTTTTGGTTTCTTCTAGACTCACACGCTTGAAGAAGGTTATCTATGACAATCATCATCGTTTTCATCTATTGACCACCCCAAATATGCACCCCTCAATAATGGAAGAACTCCACAATCTCTTACAATTCAAGATTGGAAGGACAATTGGACACACGTCAATGATCATCCTCCACTCGGCATGAGTCGGTAACTAGTTTACTGCTTTTGTTTGTCTTTAAAGTACATTCCATTATGAGAATGAGAAATAATATATTGTTTGTGCCTTAGATTCTCTATATTTTTTCGTCTCCCTTATTGGACTGAACCCAAGATCAATCACCTGCTCGACCCCATGCATATATTCAAGAATGTTGCCTCTACATTATGGGATCACTTAATCAGGGCTCATGATTCTACCAATGTAAGGGAGGATTTACATAGCATTGGACGTATGAGATGAGCTTGGCCATGCATCGAACCCAGAGGAAAGATTGAGTTACAGCGTACACCTTGGATGTTGTCGAAGTCCGAAGAAAAGATGGTGAAGCAGCAAATATGTAGCTTTCGAACTCCCACAAGATATATGAGATGCCTCAAGGGAGCCTTCATAAAGAAAAAGAAAAGAGGTGTGGAGCAACTATCTAGTTTAAAGTCTCACGATTGGCACAAAATGATTCAGGTAAGGATTTTCATAGCCATAAATATATTAATTAGTGGAGTAACTATGTAGACTAATTAACAATGTATGAATATTTACATATAGTTCATCCTTCCTACTAGCATATCCCATTGTGTTTCAAAAGATATGCGTAATATCATTTACAATATGGGTGAGCTCGTGAGGTATGTATACATTATACTTATTATTTAGTTTACATATTACGTACATCACGTAGTAAACCCGCTTGAGTTTATGGACAAAACTAATTATCGTTCTCAATTGCATATTGGTAGATTTGTGAGAAGGAAATCGATCCAAATACGTTGCAAGAGGCTCGAGTATTTTCCACTAAGGTGGTTTGTTTGGTGGATGAAACTTTTCCTCGCTCCATTTTAACTACTCAAGTACACTTACTCATATATCTGATTGATGAGATTGCAATTTGTGGGGTAGTTCATGCAAGGTGGATATTTTTTCTAGAGCACTTTATGAAAACCCTAAACGATTTTGTAAGAAAAAACCCACGGCCCGAGGGAAGCATGGCTGAGGGTTGGTTAGTGCAATCATCCCTTGTTCAAATCTCTGAATATCTTACTAAAGTGGACCCCTCTTTACCACGACTATGGAAAGATGATGAAGATTTGAGGATGAGCTCTATAATACATCAAGGAAAAGTAAGGATAAAAGTGCTAATGAAAGAGGAACTTCGTAAGTTAAATGTATTTGTGTGCTTAACAACGAAGTAATGAGCAAATGGGTGACACTATATAAAGAAGCAAGGGCAAGAAGAGTAAGCGAAAGGTAAGCATTTCGTGCTAGACATGGACGTAATGTCCCATATCCAGAACATTTAAGTGCGCTTCCACGTCATATTGATATAGATTGGCTACATGAAGAAATGGAGAAGATGGAAAAAGAGGAGGCGATGGATATATCGCAAGAGGAGTGGGAATACGCATGAAGTTGCTTATCAAATGTGACACATACTTATAATTAAATTATATTTAGTTATATATGATATAATAATTTCACACGTTTCATCTTTAACTAAATCATTAATATGATCTCAACAATGTACTATTAGTGCACATTGTTCAATGGTAATTGGTGTGAAGGTAAATATTTTCGAACTCAACGTATAGATGATAAGAGAAATACCGAGGATTGTGGTATCCTTGCAAACTTCTAGGATACCAATGGTACCATGGAAGGTTATTGTGGCTTGATCCAAGATATTTTGATGCTTGACATAAGACATCATAGATCAAGATGTTGTAATCTGAGCCTTTGTCGATGAGAGCCTCAATGAGAGCTCTCGATTGGCAATTAGCTTGACCCTAACATGCGCAAGAGGTATTAACTCTTTGTCTTCCAGGTCAATGTTAGTGGCTTTGACCTTTCGGATATTAGGCTCTATAGACTGCATCAGGATATTATTGGATGCCTAGCATATCAAGCAGTCATGATACATATGAGTGATGCTGTACTCAATGCATCCTACTATCAACTATTCTGAATATGTCTATCCCCATCCAAACTACTAACTTTGACTTAGGCTCTGGAGTTTCTAGCTTAGGCATATTGGCAATGGATAGATGGACAAGAAGGTCTCTCTTTGTTGTTAAATCTTAAGATTTTAGGACTCGTAGACCTAAGGCCTGGTTTGCAATTAGGCATATCAAAAAAATGATGGGCTCCTATTAGCTAGATAACAACTCCGCAACTTTTCTTACAAAGTCAAGTGCTTGTGTTGTTTTTTATTATGTATTTCTATTCTTTTGAATCTTCAAAATGATGTAAATTCAACTTGGTACACTGAATAGCTTCTCAATAGCTTCTCTCTTATTAGGCCCTTGTGGTAATGATTGAACTTTAGCTCTTGATGGCAACTTGAATGATTTTTACCATTTGACTTGCAATGGGTCTTAGGGCTAGATGGAGTTAGCTAATATGTGTATGGCCTAGATATGCAATGTGCATTAGGTCCTTGTGATGAGATAATGTGTTATTCCTTTCCTTGAGCTTGGTATTCTGCATGCTCCTTGTTGAGTTCTTAAAGAATTATATAATTGCAATTACTTGCAATGATATAATAATTTCACATGTTTCATCTTTAACTAAGTCATTAATATGATCTTAACAATGTACTACTAGTGCACATTGTTCAATGCTATTTGGTGTGAAGGCAAACATTTTTGAACTCAACGTATAGATGATAAGAGAAATACTCAGTATCGTGGTATCCTTGCAAACTTCCAGGATACCAATGGCACCATGGAAGGTTATTGTGGCTTGATCCAAGATATTTTGAAGTTTGACTTTAGGCGATTTTTTATATATGTACTAGATGTGAAATGGTTTAAAGAAGTAGTAACAACGGGTGAGCATTGCACAGTTAGACGTCATCCAAGTGGTTTTGTAGTGATTGACTCTACAAAATTTCACCAAGGCGAGAATGACACATTCATACTACCTCAACAATGCAAGGAGGTGTATTAGAAGCTATTTATTTTCATATATATTACTTCTTGATACATTCTCAAAATACAATAAATATCTGAGTTGCTTACTTTTTATTTTTTAAATACATGTTATGTATCACCCAATGGTAAACAATAATCGATGGTGACACGCCATCCCTATATCTAATCGTTCAAAACCAATATATGACAATGTTACCAACATAGAGATAGTTGATGACAATCAATCAATCAATGATGATGTACATGATGATGCCATGATCGATGATATACATGATGCAGTGCAAGATGATTCCCGCGAGGATGTTCAAGGAAGCGCAAAAGAGGATAACAATATGGTTGCAAATGATGATGAAAAATTTGAGCATAGCAATACATGTGACAGTGGGATAGACTTATTTGTTTCATTGCCTATTGATAACATTGACCTAGAGGTAGATAGTCCGATCTCATTGAAGATGACATTGATCATTCATTGTAGCATATAATTAGCTTTGAATAATTGGATGTATATTTGTAATACTTAGAAACAACTAAAATATCAATTAAGAGCCGTTTACTTTTGTGATACATATAACGTTTGTTGTGTTATAGTATTAGAATTGAATGCGCATACCCAAAGAACAATGCACCAAGATGCACAAAGAAGTACAATTGGGTAAGCTATATTAGACCACCAAGAAGTAAAGTTGGTAATATATTCTAAAAAATACTAAATGTTAAGATGTTTGATCATATTTAGGAACTTTATGAGAAATGAAAAATCTGTGCGTTTATTTTCGCATCTATAAGCGCATTTAAAAACGTGGGTATATAGACGCGTTTTTCGCGTCTATATACTAGCGCCAATAGACGTGCTGATAAACGTGCTCGCTATTTTGCGTGTACAATGTGCGTCTATAGGGCCTTTCTCTTGTAGTGTTATGAAGACTTTCAATTCCATGCATATTAATTTGCATAATTGAAGGAATTATAACATAGATGTTAAATGAGCTACTTTGTGATATTTGCTAAGTTGGTTTGTATACTATTGGGAGGCTTTCTTTGACTTTGGAGCTTAAAGATTACTTTTGTAGAGATCTTCTGCACATACAAGCCAAATTGTTCAAGCAACATAGATTTATTTTCAATATCTTCTCTTCACAAAGCACAACCAAAATTTTGAGGTGGTGGAGAAGATCTAACTGTGTGGTTCTCTTTTGGACTTTTAGAAGTTAGACTTGCCTATGAAAAATTGGATGAGAAAGAATGCAAGGCAATAATTAGGACAGGTTATGGTGTGGTTTTCAGAACTTCAAAGTGATGTAGTCAATAGTATTTGGAAAATATGGGATGCTAAGCACCATGAGAGTTGCCGCCAACGTTAGATCAAAGGCAAAGTGATTGACTTCTATTATTTTGACAATGGCAAAAGCAAGGAGAATCGGCACTACAAATGGCATAGATCATGACTATTTTAAATGCGGGCAGGTGATGTTCTAAAGATGCAAATGACATGGTTGCTGTTGATCAAGCAAGACGAGGGCATCAAAGATGTCGACTTAATTGGCATCATATTTTGAATGACACGCAATATGGTGGCATATTCTGAGGTGGCCTAATTGATGGGCAGTTTCTTCACGTGCGACAGCGTGTAAGCCTGTATGGCTTGGCCAATGGTACAGCACAAGGGGCAATTCCTGCAGCCTGGATTGCAGTAAAGAAGATTTGTTGGTTTGGTGGTTGTAATGAGGTAGATATCCTAGATGGCGCAGTGTATGATGGGGTAGACTTACTATCCCTGTCTTTAGGTTCTTCTGCGCCTTCTTCTTCTTCGTCGTCGTCATCATCATCTTCTACTTCAATGCAATCTTCATGTCCTTCCCTTTCTTCTCCTCGCTCCAACCGAAGGCTGGATGAAGAGATTCCCTGCCTACACAGCTAGTCATCAAGCCCCGTGCCGAGGCTGAGCATCTTGCCAAGGACGCCAAAGATGCATTTGAAGCCCTGGATATTGCAGCTACTGAGAAGCGTGCCTGGTTTGCTGATCCATAGAGAAAGGCAGGATTCTGTGCTTCTTCTTCCTCGAGGCCTTCTTTCCTTCTCCTCTTGGCCACAAGTCAACAAAATCTCAATCCATACGAAGGTGGGACTCTATTCAGTAGCTGTGAACGGCCAAAACGGTGTTGTTTGACAATATGTGGTGGCGAAAAGCTTAATGATTATGTTTTTGATGCAGAGAAGACGACTGCTACTGGTGATGATATGGCAAGATTAATGGCAATTATTGAACGTAGATGGCATTGTGAGCAGGTGACGATTCAAATGATGACATGGCTGCCGTTGATTTTTTCGACTGAACATGACGATGAAGAAAACGCGAGGATGATGAAAGCGGGCAATTTTCAAAAGGATAAGTTTAATAGCTTTAAAGCTATTAAAGTCTAAAGGCTTTCGTTTTGGCCTTAACGACTTAGAATTTTTCCACCTTAGAGAAAAGCTGAAACTCAAAAAGCTTATGCTTTTTGGAAAGCACGAATAACTTGAGAAACTATATAAGACAGGTAGTAGTGGTACTCTCAGGGAGGAAGGCCATCAAATTTGAAGAGAGAGGCTTGAGGTCGAGCATTAAGCCCCTCGCCTACTTTGACGTTTTCGCCATCAAGTCTCATTATGAGGGTTGCTTGAGTTTGAGCTTTGTGCTCCTCGCTCTCTTCAAAGATCTTGCAACAAGTTCTAGGAGAGAGGCTCTTGAGTTCGAGCTTTAAGCTCCTCGCCTCTGAAGTATTTGTCATCAAAATTCTATGAGAGTGGTTTGAGTTTGAGCATTGAGCTCCTCGCCGAGGCTATACAGTTTGAGCATTGAGCTCCTCGCCCTTCTCACAGTTCTCTCCATCAGTCATTTTCCACCTTCTTCTCTTCTCTCTCAGTTTGAGATTTTGACCTTGTCTTCCAATTAGTGAGTGATCTTTTGCTTGCTTAAAAGAGACATTATGAATTTCTCTACATTGACCTCATCATCTTTGCTACCCGGCATCATATCAATGAACAATTTATCTTCACAAGATCCATCTCGAGCTCTTCATATTGACCAAGAGTCTTTTGAACATGTATCTTGACCATATCTTTAATCAATGAGTATGTTTTCATCGCAATTGCCTTGTATCTAAAACCTCTTCTTTTAGGTAATTATCTTGTGTTGAGTACTCTTCATCATTCTTTGCTCCCATCTCACAAAGCGTCCCTGCGGGGGAGAGCAACTTTCACAAACTCCCATGCATATTCCATGCGACATCTGGTGAACCCGATGTGAAAGCATTGCTTCTGATCATCGAGATGGGAGACTCTTCGAATAATCTATTTTCTTCATTGATGACTTCTTCTTCCTTTTCGACTAATGAGATTACGACTTTATTATAAACTCTTTCTTCAGCCATTATGATGCAGAATGAGCAAATGCAATTATCTATGAAGTAGCAACATCAATAATTACATGACCAGCAGTTGGATCAACAACGACTGTTGCATCAAGAACAAGACTATATGCATGATGCGACCAAGGCGATCACTCGGGGAAGTTACTAAATGTATATTCTCTACATCATGTGCGTTCAA